>NC_047036.1:55248920-55873920 GCF_011762595.2 Tursiops truncatus | reverse complement strand
AATGTACTCAAATGCTACAGAAATCTACACTTAAAAAATTACTAAAATGGTAAATTTTATGTTATGTATATTTTACCACAATAAATAATGATAATAGGGGAAATATACAGGGGGAGGTGAATATATGGGAACTCTTTGTACTATCTGCTTAATTTTCTGTAAACCTAAAACTGTTCTAAAAAGTAATTAATCTTTTAAGTACATGAGAGTACACTTAAAATTAATGTGTTGTGGGCTTCCTTGGTGGGGCAGTGGTTGAGAGTCCGCCTGCCGATGCAGCAGACACGGGTTCGTGCCCCGGTCCGGGAAGATCCCACATGCCGCGGAGCGGCTCGGCCCGTGAGCCATGGCCGCCGAGCCTGCACGCCCGGATCCTGTGCTCCACAATGGGAGAGACCACAACAGTGAGTGGTCCGCGTACCACAAAAAAAAAATTAATGTGTTGTATGTCAGTTATATCTCAGTTTTTTTTTTAAGCGCATGAGCGATTAAAGCAAGGAGAGATCCCATCCAGTTAAGGGTACAGGCCAGGAAAGACTTCATGGAGCAGACAGTTTTTGAGACAAGTCTTAAAAGATGCTAGGATTTCAACAAAGGAAGAGGCAAGAGAGGGAAACCATTACAGAGAGAAGCAACAATATGAGCAAATGTAGAGCAAAAATAAAGGATAGATGATTGGGATGGATGACCAGACTGACTGCAGTCTATAAGGATGCAGGTGAACAATGACAAAAATATTTAGAAACGTAAGTACATTCATTTATTAAACAATAATTATTAAAAATTTGCTATGTGCCAGACAGTTACAGGTGAGGGTGGAACAGTGAAAGTCCTTGTCTGCATGCAGTTCATATTCTAGTGGACTATACTATAGAGGTTTTGAATATCAGGTCAGTGTTTGTACTTAATTCATCAGTCAATGGGGAGCCACAGAAGGGTTTTGAGCAGAAAAACTAATATATATTCTTTTCTGGGCAGTTTCCATAGTAATCTAAAAGCAGTGGGGTTAGAGATTATTTATTTTACTGTAATGTAACCTCACGAAGTATACTGATCCATGAAGACTGTGACCTACTCCAAGGAAATCTCATCCTTAATCTCATTAAGCAGGTTATGAAAGTCCAAAGTCATTATACATGGAATTCTCAACTGCTGGTGAGGGGCAAGGTGTTTCTCCACTCCTCAGGAAACTGAGGGAGAATTTCAGATGGATTGAATTTAAAACTATGTATGCCTTTAGGGATTCTGAGACATCTCTTGAGAAGAGCATGACACCCATAACACACACTCTATAAAACAGGATTTGGTCAGAAAAACAGGAACCATTCAAGGTATTTCAAGGAAGGGATTTAATTTAGGGAACTGGAGGCTCAAAAAACTGTTGTGAAGGCTGAAGAAGCGAAGTCAGGGAAAGATGTCATTAGCTTCCTAGAAATCTGGAATTACAGGAATTTCAGAAAACTACCACTGATGATCTCAGCTTACTACAACACCAAAGGAGACAATTTGCAGGAAGACACCCAGAAGTTACTGAAGAATCTCACATCTGGCATCTATCAGTGCCTGTATCTTTACCTGCTGCTACTACAGGAGCAATAACGATTTCATTGCACAAACAACTCTTAATGGCACAAAATAAAGCAGAAGTCTGATACCCAGAGATTCTGAAGAATATAGTTCTCAGGCTTCCAGACTCTGCAATATAGGAGGACATATAGATGGAACTAGGACTGAATTCTGGTTTCCAAAAAATACCCCCTGTTGTGGATTGACCTGTGTCCTCCAGAACGATATGTTCAAGTCTTAACCCTGGAACTTGATTTTATTTGGAAGTAGGGGTTTATAGACGTAATCAAGTTTAAATGAGGTCATACTGAATTAGGGTGGATCGTAATCCAGTGATAAATGTTCTCATAAGAAGAAGGAAATTCAGACACAGAGACAGAGGACAATGCCAAGTGAAGATGGAGACAGAGATTGGAGTGACGTATCTACACACCAAGGAATGTCAAGGACTGCCACCAATCACCAAAAGAATCAAGGAAGAAACCTCCCACAGAGCTTTCAAAGGGAACGTGACCCTGTTGACACCTTGGTTTCAGACTTCTAGCCTCCAGAACTGTGAAACAATAAATTTCTGCTATTTTAAACTAACAGTTTGTGGAAATTTGTTACAGCAGTCCTAGGAAACTAATATACTACCCGCCTCCCACCCCGCCACCCACATAAACGCACACATTATATACAGCCCAGCGCCCTAGTGAGCTGCTATTACAGATAGGAGTGTGTTTGGGAGCAGAGGTTGGGAGATGAACAACTACTACTGCGTTGGGTGGGGTGCCCCTACACTTAGAGGACAGGTATCATTGAAGGAAGCAGGAAGATAACAACCACGCCCCAAAGCCATAGCCCAAACAGGAGAGAAGTACCTAAAAGATGATCCTGGTTTCACCAGATAAGGACAGTTGGTTACTTCCTTACCCCTGATTATTGTTGAAGGAGCTATGTATCTTTGGCACAAATTGGCACACAAAGTATTTTTCATTGATTTACTTGGTGTATAGCTATACTGATTTTAAAGCAGCTAGAAAATCTATTTCTAAAATTGGAGGGCTATCTTGTAAAAGCATATCTAGTTACCAAGTTCATGATGTTCTTGGACCAGTGGTTCAGGGCGGAAGAAGAGCCTGCCTCTATTTTTCCATCTTTCCCTCAAGGCATAGATCCATGAGTCCTTCTGGCCAACTCCTCACACAACTCCTACCCAGGACATTTCAGCTTATTATTGGCTTCAAGGCTCATCCTCTTCTTAGGCAAATTTCCCAGAATTAAATGAAAAATCCTGGGAGTGGGCAGGTTGGAAGAATGAAGAGAGAAGGCCTATTTGGCTGTGTCACATGGGTGGAGGTAAGAAATAAGATGATGCCACAAACCTACAAATACTGTGAGATTTTTAAACTGTAGTTCTTAAGAAACTCATTTTTTTGGACTGGTATCAAAGAGACTATTTTCTCTGCATCTTCCTGGGTAGTATTTCTCCAACAGAGTAAATCTCAGAAATTACAAAATACAGATAAGTAGCAACTACAGTACTATGTCTTGGGAAGTCTAAACTCAGCACCTGCTTTTATTTGGCTATCAGGGAAGGTGACTAAGAAATAGAATTGAATTTTGTATATTTGGCCTAATCTGAAAGCAGACCCGCCTAGAGGTAGGAGAATGAAGCTACTGACCCCTGGGGTAACTTTCCAGGAGACTGTGATGTGTGTTGGATAATACTAGTGGCTTCTTCTTTGTCTTTAGCAACCTAGAAGCTTATTGGTTTGCTAGGACCACCTCCTAAGTCACATGGTTAATCATGTTCAGAGGTGTTCCATGGACAGAAAATCTTACTGCCTTTTCCAATTACATGAAGCTTCATGTCAAAAAAACTGTCAGAGGTGGGGCTTTTAGTGGCAGAATTTTCCTACTAAAACCTGGCAAGGCCAAACACATGCTTGTTTTGCCATTCTGACCTGTTTCTGGAGGGCTGGCAGGAAAAAGCAGCCCAGCAATGAGTTCCATGACACTGACGTGTTCTGCCCTAAGCTACGTGCTCAGATACTATATCTCCAGGGCCCATCTTTGCATGACATTTATCCAGGTTTTTAAGTCTTGAGTCCCCTCTTTGACACCAGCCCAGGAAAACATAGAGGCAATAACCAGGCGGTTGACTGCACATTTTCAAGTTTTGCCCAAAGGTGATTTCTTTTCCTTCATCAGAATTCATTACCATCAAGACGGTAGGTTATCTCATTAATAACTATGACAGTGACCAGCCCTCCTCATTTATCAACTTATTGCTCATCCAGAAATGTCAAGTGATCTAATCTGATTAGGTAGCTGTATGCAAGTGTCTCCTATCTCAGTCCCCTTCTGGACAATCTAGGAAACAACCTTTGCCTCTGTATAAAACTACATAATCATTAAACAGTCTACACAAGACTATGGAATCATAGGGCTCAAAGGAATCTCAAGATGTTAGTCAATTTATTCTTTCTGTGTTTAGACAGAAGTGCATGCAAGCCATTTAAGACAGTAGTCATATCTCGCCCATACCTCAAACTATGGAGAACACGTTACCGAAAAATAAATAAATAAATATATATATATATATATATATATATATATATAAAAGAAAGGGGCCTCATACTATATTAAGTACTTTACATGCATTATAGCTACTCTATGAGGTATTAATTTTATTACCAGTTCATAAAAGTGTAAATAAAGGTTGAGAAAAATTAAATAACTCATCCAAATCAATGGCAGAGATGAGATTTAAATACAGGCACCATTACTATCCCAGAGGGTCCTTCTGACTAAAAAAATTATATTCTTACTGTTGTGGTTGTTCTTTTCACATGAATCCAAAGGGGAAGGGAAAAATTTTTTTCCTCTATCCCCTAGGTTTAGTGCCTGGGGCCCTGCAAATTAGATTGACAAAAGGCAGGAGAAAGGTTTATTATTATGTATGCATATGGAGAACTTCATAGAGAAGTGAAAACCCAAAAAAACAGACGGGCCTGGGAGTTGATATACCCTTTTAACAAAGAATGATAAATTGTGCAGTCATGACAAGACAAAGGAAAAACGGGTTTGGGCTGGAGTGGCAAATTGTTAGAAAGTGCCTAGGAAATATATGGGAGAAACTGGAAGAGAAAGGTTATTTTAGTAATGTTTGTTTGCACACCAATTTCAGTGCCAAATTTCTGCCTTCTTCCTGGCTATAAAACTACTCTGGGAGAGGGGATTTATGGCAGTCCCCATTTCTCAGGAATTTCTGCTTTTAGTCAGATAAGGGAAGATCTAAGAATGTTTCTTTCTGCATCTGTTGATTCTCATTTGCCTCCAGCTCAAAATAATCATGCCAGAGTGGCATATTTGGGGGAGGAATATTCTGATCCCCTTCAAATCCATGCCATCTTTCTTTGAATACAACTTAGCAAATATTTTGAATGTCTACAAGATGCACATTCTTTTCTCAGTTTTTAAATCAACTGGATACTACAACCCTTTGGTGCTTCCCAACCCCCCTATGAGGAAGTTCTTCATAAAGTTTAATTTTCATGCTTCCCATTGCAATGCAAGCCCACTCTCCATTATTGTGTCTTGAGGGAAAGCAGAACAGATGCTTCTTTTTTTTTTTTTAACATGGTTGAATATTGTTGACTTTGTGTGTGTGTGTATGTGTGTGTGTGTGTGAGAGAGAGAGAGAGAGAGAGAGGTGAGAGAGACAGAGAGAGACAGAGAGAGAGAGAGATTTCTAACTACAGAGAGGAATGATTTTTCTATCAGTAATTAGGAAGGGACCTGCCCTTTGGCAGATAATCTCCAGCTTCTTTACATATTCAGACTGTTGCACTTGCATTGTTAACTCTCACAGTCAAAATGGAAGATTTAGTGTGACATTTATACCATTACTACCACCCTAGTAATCCTCTTCTGAGATTTATAAAGTGCCAACAACACTCTTGACTTATGAATAAACAGTTTCTACTCCTCATGGTCTGCAACCACGGCCCAACCGATCAAGTGAAAAAACTTAATGCAGCATCCAAGCGCTGAGTAATGAAGACTTAAAGGAGCCTCAGAGAAACCATTTGTCTCTGAAAAAAATCTTCCAGGAATCAGCGAATTAACTTTATCAGAAGCAGCAGCAAGCCTGGCTTTGAGGGCAGATACATTATTTTAAAACAGGATGAATTTCTGAAGTCTTTAAAGTTAGAGACATTTAGGCCAATAGGCACACGAAAAGATCCTCAACATCACTAATTATTAGAGAAATGCAAATCAAAACTACAATGAGGTACCACCTCACACGGGTCAGAATGGCCATCATTAAAAACTACAAATAACAAATGCTGGGGGGACTTCCCTGGTGATGCAGTGGTTAAGAATCCACCTGCCAGTGCAGGGGATGTGGGTTCAGTCCCTGGCCTGGGAAGATGCCACATGCCACAGAGCAACTAAGCCCATGTGCCACAACTACTGAGCCTGCGCTCTACAGCCCACGAGCCACAACTACTGAGCCCATGAGCCACAACTACTGAAGCCCACGTGCCTAGAGCCCGTGCTCTGCAACAAGAGAAGCCACTGCAATAAGAAGCCCGCGCACTGCAACGAAGAGTAGCGCCTGCTCATCACAACTAGAGAAAGCCTGCATGCAGCAATGAAGACCCAATGAAGCCAAAAATAAATAAATAATAAATTAATTAATTTTAAAAAAACAAATGCTGGAGAGGGTGTGGAGAAAAGGGAACCTTCCTATGCTGTTGGTGGGAATGTAAATTGGTGCGGCCATCATGGAAAACAGTATGGCGTTTCCTCAGAAAACTAACAATAGAATTACCATATGATCCAGCAATCCCACTCCTGGGCATATATCCAGACAAAGCCATAATTCAAAAAGATACATGCACCCCTATGTTCATAGCAGTACTATTCACAATAGCCAAGACAGGGAAGCAACCTAAATGTCCATCAACAGATGAATGGATAAAGAAGATGTGGTGAATATATACAATGGAATACTACTCAGCCGTAAAAAAGAATGAAATAATGCCATTTGCAGAAACATGGATGCAACTAGAGATGATCATACTAAGTGAAGTAAGTCAGAAAGAGAAAGACAAATACAATATGATATCACTTATATGTGGAATCTAAAATATGACACAAATGAACCTATCTATGAAACAGAAACAGACTCACAGACATAGAGAACAGACTGGTGGTTGCCAGGGGAGGTGGGGGGGATGGAGTAGGAGGTTCGGGTTAGCAGATGCAAGCTGTCATATAGAGAATGGATAAACAACAAGGTCCTACTGTATAGCACAGGGAACTATATTCAATATCGACGATAAATCATAATGGAAAAGAATATTAAAAACAGAATGTATATATATGTATACTGAATCACTTTGCTGTGCAGCAGAAGTTAACACACATTGTGAATCGACTATACTTCAATTTTTAAGAAGTTGACTAAAGTTAGAGATATTTAAAAAGGGGAAAAATTGGGGCTTCCCTGGTGGCGCAGTGGTTGAGAGTCCGCCTGCCGATGCAGGGGACACGGGTTCGTGCCCTGGTTGGGGAGGACCCCACATGCCGCGGAGCGGCTGGTCCCGTGAGCCATGGCCGCTGAGCCTGTGCGTCCGGAGCCTGTGCTCCGCAACGGGAGAGGCCACAGCAGTGAGAGGCCCGCATACTGCAAAAAAAAAAAAGGGGGGGGGGGAATTGTCTTTAACAACTGATTTTTTAATTGTTTAAATTGCTTAATTACCTATTTCTATAGAAGCCTCTTGGAAGGCTAGCTAAATAAACCTTATGATTTCTAACAGCTCTGCACCATTTGCAGTAGCTATTCCCTAGATACCATTACCAGTTCCATCTCTCCTTCACAGTGCTAGCATACCATGGAGGAGCTAAGAACGCGTTCATTTCAAACACCCAAATGTAAGCCAGGATGGGGTTTTTCAGGTGTCAGGGCACTAAAGTAGACCCTTTGGAACACACGGAAGCAGAACCACAGCTATTCTCTAAGCCAGGAGACCAGTGCTATAGGTCAATATTTACCTTCAGGGAACCAGATGAACTAAATTGTGTTCAGCCAGGTTTTAACTTTTTCAATCCCATCACAATGAGGACTCTGACCATTGCATACTATGATATTGTTCTCAAACTGAGTTAACATCAGCATTACCTGAAAAACTACTAATGCATCCCAAGCTGTTAGCCTAGGAGTTTGCTTTTTTTTTTTTTTTTTTTTTTTTTTTGACGTTCCTCCAGTAATTCTGATGATCATCCAGGTTTAGGAACCATTGGTCAGTGGTGCTCTACACCTGGACTTACCTAAACAGAATTGAGACCTGGGCGAAGGGAGGCATGGGTACAAGCGAGGTTGTCTCAAGGACTTGGGAAGAACCAGAAAACAAAGAAGAATGAGAGAAGTGGGCAGGTGGAGGAAAGAGAGGGCTGAAAAAACAGGGTAGAAAGCCAACCTTGGCCCAGGTCTCAACCCAGCTTAGGAACTGCTCAGCCTAGGAGCAGGCTTGGTGATTGGGGGATGACTCCACCCACATGGATTCATGGCTTATGGCCCAGTGCGGTGGGGGAAAGCATACACCCTGCAGTCAGACGGCCTGGCTGTGAACCCAGCTCTGCCACTTGTAAGCTGTGGGACCTTGTGCAAATTACATAAACTCTCTAGGTCTCAGTTTCCTCATTTCTAGAAGGGGGATAATATAGTAGCTACCACAGGAACGCTGAAAGGATTAAAAGAGCTCTAAGTGCTTAGCACAGTGCCTGGTTGCTAGTACACAGAAGCTACTGTTATCTCTCCCCATTGTGACCAAGGCACCCAGCTGTTAATATTAAGGCCAGATATATGTGTATATAAACTACATTTAAAGACTAACATTGTGTTGATGGTCACGTCCATGGCCTGGACCTCAAGAACACCTCCCACTAACTGGGCCACCCAGTCACCAATATACAAAGGAGGTAGATCAAAGTTTGAAAATTGCAGTGGTCTAGAGGAGCTTAGCACAATTTCTCAGTAAACTCTTTGGAAAGTATATCACATATAGTGAAGGAGACCAGTAATATAAGTTGAGAGAGATCTAAAGCTGCTTATCATCGACAGATCACTGTTCTATCATCTAGCAGGACAGTTTGAATGAGTCAGATCACTGGACATTGCCCTTCTCAGAGCTGCACTTCCCTCATCCATAACATAGGCATCATAATACCTTCTGCAGAGGACAGTGAGGGTTAAATAAAACTGTGACAGCAGACAGTAAAACTGTGAGAAGTACGTGGTCATTATAACAGTTTCCTCACAATATTATTTTACCCACACAGCCATTCAGAGATTCCTGAAACATGAATTTAACGTTACCAATAAGTAGGCTGCATATCTCAAATACTTAGTAACCAATGCCAGAAAGTAACCAGGAAAGCTTTGTTTTACTTATTTTTGTGTTTGAGGATTTTGTGTTTTGTTTTTTAGGGAGGGAAGGAGGGAGGGAGGGAGGGAGAGGAGAGATGAACTACTTATTGACAGACAATAGGCTTTTCCTGAGAAAGTGATCATGACAAGGGAGTCAGCAAGACAAATGCCCAGACTCCTTTTCTGCCTCATTCCTCTGGGTCTTAGTCCCCTGGTAGGAGCTTAGGCCTTGGGCCAACCTGAGCTACAAGCCAGGCTCACTCAGGACTATTTATAGTGCTGGGCTGTTGGGCATACCTCTTCTGAAGTGGATATTTCCAGCTCTTTCTAATTCACAACAGCTCTTGACAGCTCTGGGTCATAACAGTGTATGTTTAAGTGCTTTTACATATCAATATCTTGGGTCTCACCAGATGCATAGATTAAAACAATATTAATCATCCTGGTTTACTCCGTGGAGTGAAATAATCAGTACTAGCCATGCACTGTTCTCCTTTGTATTGTAGGAGAAAGGACCAGCACCTGTTGTCACTGATTTAGTCTTTTCTATGCCTTGGAAAGATAAAACCCAACTGAAACAATGGCTTCAGCTGTACTTGTTTTAAGCATGTTTATTCCTCTTCCCTCTAATAAGGATTCTGAGATTACAACGTGTCCTCTCTCGAATTTAGATGGCGCTATGAATTATGGATACACCATCCACTGTGAGGCCCACCAGTCACTGATATTGAACAGTAGTGATGAAATACTACAACCAGCTTAAGTTGTTCTCCAGAGATTCAGACTACTGATAAAAAGCTCCAACTGCCAAAGCCAGCTCATGGTAAGGAGTGTGTCTTTATTTGGTGAGAAAGTTTGAGTAGCCTTGGATTATCATCAAAATTGAAGAAGGAATTGGAGATAGAAAGCAAATGGGATCAAGAATGAGAGGACTTTAAATCCTATTTCTTGGGGTTTATTTTGCACTAGAATGAATTGGGGGGAGGTGGGTGTAGAATGGCAGTTGTCCTTACTTTTTTCCCCAGCAAGCCACATAATATAAAAATATGCATTAATATTAACTTTGGTGGGTAACTAGTCATCCAACTGACAGCAAAATGAATTTCTTAATAGTAACAAAATGTTATATATAAAAACCACCTTTCAAAAGAGTGGCATAGAATCTCATGGGGCTTTAAACTCTTTCTTCTTATAGTATAAGACGTTGCCACTATATTGGGCTACACTACATACTTGCTATTTTGTCTGTTTTTTTCTAGAACTTCTGTGTAAACTTGAAACCCAGAACCTGAGAGTAGAGGTCAGCTGAGTCATGGAGCCCTTAGATTTCCTTCATTTTTTTCCTCATTTTTTTTCCTTTTCTAATTATAAAACTAATATATGTTCAATGCATAAAATTTGGAAGACATAAAAAGTAAGAAGAAAAAAACTACCCATTATTCCATTCCCAGAGGTAACTGTTGTTCACATCTTTCTAGTCTTTTTTCTTTGCACATACGTACATATACGTGCATATTTTTTTACAAAACTGATGACATACTACAAATTTATTTTATACATTACTTTTGTCACTTAGCAAGTTATTGTAAACATTCTTCTGATATGCTAAATTTGATCTTTAATGGCTGTATAGTATCCTAGCACATGGCTGTACCATGACTTAATAAATCCACTATATTTTTATATTAGGTTGTTTCACTTTTGTAAAAATTCTACAGGGAGCATTTTTTTTTCATATATATTTTGCTATAACACTGCTGATTTCTTTAGGATGGAGGCCATAGGCATACTTTTTTTTTTTTTTTTTTTTTGCGGGCCTCTCACTGCTGTGGCCTCTTCCGTTGCGGAGCACAGGCTCCGGACGCGCAGGCTCAGCAGCCATGGCTCACGGGCCCAGCCGCTCCGCGGCACGTGGGATCTTCCCGGAACGGGGCACGAACCCATGTCCCCTGCATCGGCAGGCAGACTCTCAACCACTGCGCAACCAGGGAAGCCCCATAGGCATACTTTTAAAGCTTTTAGTCATAGTATCAAAATTACCTCCAGAAATGATGCAGCTGTTAACTGTCTCCAGATTAGGTATGGAAGAGCCTGTTTTGCCAACACCCTCACCATCACTGGATATTATCATTTTTAAATGATAATTTGCTGATGTGATACCAAAAAGAAAAAATGTTAATACTGTTTCATTGCTTTTACTTCCATTTTTTGATTCTTAAACACATGCATATACTTGTATATACAATTAATATTTTTTCTCTTGTGACTTGTCCATCTAGGCTATTTGCCATTTTTATACTGAACTATTTATATCTTTCCCACACATTTGTAAGAGCTCTTCTTTTTAAATAAAATCAACGTTTTGTCTACATTTGCTTTATAAACGTTTCCTGATTTTCTGTTTTGTTAATTATGTTTTACGACACCAAAATTTTCTAACTTTTGTGTATTTAAATCTATTATTCTTGCCTGTCCTTTCTTTTCTACCTTACATAGTCCTTCCCCTTCTCTACCCCAAGGTTATGTAATATTTATCCAGTTTTATTTTTCTTATAGTTTCGTTTCTATGATTCATTTTTGTTATCAGTTAAGCATTTGTTTTGGAACTAACACAATAATGTAAATCAACTATACTTTGATAAAAAAGTATATTTTTTTCTTTTGCGGTACGCGGGCCTCTCACTGTTGTGGCCTCTCCTGCTGCGGAACACAGGCTCTGGACGCGCAGGCTCAGCGGCCATGGCTCACGGGCCCAGCCGCTCCACGGCATGTGGGATCTTCCCGGACCGGGGCACGAACCCATGTTCCCTGCATCGGCAGGCGGACTCTCAACCACTGCACCACCAGGGAAGCCCAAAAAATCTTTTTAAGAATTTACTTTAGGGTAAATGAGTTAGGGAAGGTAACTTGATTGTTTCCCAGGTGATTAGACAGTTGCTGAAAAGTCATCTATGACACTGGCTACCTTTTCCTCTCTAACTTGAAATGGAAAGCTTTGTTACATACTAATTTTTAAATATATATGTAAGACCTATTTATAGGCTTTCAAAGCTTTTCTATTTTTTTCTTTTTGTTTATTTATATACCAGTTAAGTGCTTGAACTACCTGACTTTATAAATGTGTTTTGACATTTGGTGACGATAGATACCCCATTATCCTTATTTTAACACGTGTTATTATTGTTCTCATTGTTTATTCTCCCAGATAAACTGGAGACTCATTCTTAAGTTAAAAAATAATGTTTGTGACATATATACACTACCAAATGTAAACTAGATAGCTAGGGGGAAGCAGCGCATAGCACAGGGAGATCAGCTCGCTGCTTTGTGTCCCCCTAGAGGGATGGGATAGGGAGGGTGGGAGGGAGACACAAGAGGGAGGGGATATGGGGTTATATGTATACGTATAGCTGATTCACTTTGTTATAAAGCAGAAAGTAACACACCATTGTAAAGCAATTATACTCCAATAAAGATGTTAAAAAATAATAACAATGTTTGGAAGTTTATTGGAGTTGTGTAATTAATTTATAATTAATTTTGGGAGAATTGATATCTCTACAATAGTGAGAATTATCATCCAGAAACAGTTCCCCATTTGTCTAGCTGCTTTTATTTTATTTTTTATTGAAGTATAGCTGATTTACAACGTTGTGTTAGTTTCAGGTATACAGCAAAGTGATTAAGATATACAGATATATATATTCTTTTTCAGATTATTTTCCCATATAGGTTATTACAGAATTTGAGTATAGTTCCCAGTGCTATACAGTAGGTCCTTGTTGGTTATCTATTTTATATATTGTCTAGCTGCTTTTAAAGTTTCCCAGTTTCCTTTATACAAGTACTGTGAACTTTATAAGGATTTACCCCCTAATTATTTTATATTTTGGATGGCTATTTTTAAGGTAAAAAAAAAGAAACATAAAACAAAAAAATCCTACTGATTTTGTATTCTCTCATTAATTCTGAAGAGTTTTTCATTGATATTCTTGGATTTTTCCAGGTGGTCAATTTTATAATCCATAAATAATAATAATTTTATCTCTTCTTCTCCAATATTGGGTCCCACTTAATTTTTTATGTCTAATTGCTTTTTATAATTTCCAGAATGATGTTGAACAAAAATAGTTACAATTCTCATGAATTTTTTTACTTTAACAAGATTTTTTGTACTTTAATAATAGCTAATATTCTGTAAAGGCTTATATGTAAGGCACTATTCTAAGCAATTTACATGTTAACCCATTGAATCCAACCAATGGCCCAAAGGTAAGTACTTTTATTCCCATTTTACAGGGAAAGAAACTGATAATACTGAGTAACTTGCCAAAGGGCATACTACAAGTAACTAGCAGAACCAAGATTTGAATCCAGGCATTATGATGAGTGGGGTGGTGATAACATACAATGTCATCAATTAATAGACCCTCTCGGGGACTTCCCTGGTGGTGCAGTGGTTAAGAACCCACCTGCCAATGCAGAGGACACAGGTTCAATCCTTGGTCCGGGAAGATCCCACATGCCATGGAGCAACTAAGCCTGTGTGCCACAACTACTGAGCCTGCGCTCTAGAGCCCAGGAGCCACAACTACTGAGCAGGTGTGCTGCAACTACTGAAGCGTGCATACCTAGAGCCCATGCTCCGCAACAAGAGAAGCCATGGCAAATGAGAAACCCGAGCACCACAACAAAGAGTAGCCCCCGCTCACCGCAACTAGAGAAAGCCTGTGCCCAGCAACAAAGACCCAACGCAGCCAAAAAAAAAAACAAAATTTAATTGACTCTCTCGTCATGAACTGGGATAGGATATAGGTTGAAGGGGCTCAGCATTATCTCTAGCATCTCATACTGTCAATGCTAGCCTAAACAGGAAAGCCACCACTGGACCTCCTAGTACCAGTGGGGATGATGAGATTCCAGAAGGACAGAGGCCAGGCAGTAGAACTTAGCCATCAGATGAAATGGTGGGTCATAATTATCATTATGGAGACAAGGTCACAATGGCACCTGGGGCTGCCATGGTGTTCCTGAGGACAAGATAGATGGCCAGACAACAACTGTATTGCTTGTCAGCTACCCCAGTGGAAAATTATAATCATTCACTCAGTTTCCAGACCTGAGCCAATTCTCAGGAGATCCAGAACCAATCAATTGAAGGAGTGGCTGGGTCCCCTTGTGGAGAACTTGGCAATGCCACAGCTAGTGTCCACAGGAGTGATTCTACCAGTCCCTTCCAAAGCAACAGAGCCATTCACCTGAGTAATTGTACACCAGAGAAAGAAGAATATCCATGATTCTTCAAGAGCTACTGGGTACAGGATATGGGTTGACACTAACACTTAGACACTCAGAATACCATCAGGGCCCCCATGCTATAGACGGGGCATTCGAGGCCAGGTGATAAGTGCGGTCTGGGGTCAAGCCTACCTTATAGTTCCAGTGTGTTGGCAGACCTTCCCTGTGGTCACTTCCCTGTTCTTGAGTGCATAAGCTAGATGAATATTCGCTGGTAGACTCTCATACTGGTGGCCTGACCTGTGGAATAAGAGCCCTCTGCTAGTTATTAAGCTGTTGTCTCTCAACATCAACCCCACCCCCCTTCCTATGTCCTCCTCTGTGATGCTGGGACTGGGCCTCTGCAAACCACCTTTCTGCTTTGCCAGTCAGCTCTACATTCAGCTCTGCCAGTAGGGGATACTAGCAGGATAAGGAGACTTGTGCTTCCTATTTGCTTCATGTTCCTGTCAGCAACACCTTAGTCTCATTCCTCACCCTGGCGTTGGCAGTTTGTTGCAGTCACAGCCATTGAATCCAGTTTGCAGTTTTTCCAACACGTTCAGGAAGAGCCTCATAGTGGCCCTCAGAAACCCCAGTACCAGCTTGGCCAGGGCTTCCTCAGAGTTCTTCACATAGGCCATGGGCCCCTCCTTTCAACTCAGAGCCATCAGCACAAGATGAGAAGTGGCCCCTTTCAAAGATCTGAGTTTCAGCTGCTAGTCCAAGCTTCTAAGTGACAAATTCCAACTTCTTTCCGTTCCCCCAGCCATAAGAATGGTAGCTGCTATCTGCAGTTTCTGGGATACCTTAGTGTTCTCTCTTTGCCTTTCTAATTTTTCAATAACTACTTAATAATCCTTTATATTAAATTCTCTTTGTTAAAATAACTTGTGTAGAATTTGTCTCCTGACTAGATCCCGACTGATACATTGCAGGAAAAGCAGGTGAAAACCTTGAAATTGCCCCCGTCTACCACTGACAAGAAAATCAGAAGCAGTGTTCCCTGATAGGCAGAATGGCAGAGATTAGGGCCACCCTCCAAGACCCTCAAAGACTTCAGGAGGCTAGGATGGTAGGCATCATATTCCCATTTAGTTCACCAGTCTGTCCCCTAGAAAAAGCCAATTGGATCACGTTGCTGGTGGTAGATTACCATAAACTTAACCAAGCACTAATACCAACCAGAGCTGCTGTTTCAGATGCAGTATCCTTATTTACTACAACAGATCAACATGGCCTCTGGCACTTGGTATAAGGCTGTTGAATTGGAAAATGTGTTCTTTTCAACCCCCATGAGAAAGGAGGATCAAAGCAGTTGCTGTCACTTGGAACAGACAGAAATATACATTCACCGCCATGTCCTCAGGGCTATGTTAACCTCCCTGCTCTATGTCACAACAGAATTTAACAGGATCTTGATCGTCTGAGTATTCTGTTCAAGGTCTGGGTGTTTCACTGTACCAATGACATCATTTGATCATGCCTGGGGAGCAGGAAGTGCTAAGTGCTCTGGATGCAAGAGTCAGGCACACATGTATTAGAGAGATGACAAGAACCTCACAAACAATCAAGGGCTTTGCCTTGATCAGTAAAGTTTTCAGGGGTCCAGTAGTAGTGGTCTGGGACCTTCCAGGTCACTTCAAGGAGAAGCAAATTAGTGTACTTTGTACCTCTACCACTAAGAAAGTGGCACACTACTCGGTAGAATTTTTCAAATTTTGAAGATTGCATCTATCACACTTGAATGCTCCTCCAATCCATTTATTACTGAGTCAGAAGGCTGTCAGTTTTGAGTGGGTGTTATGGGCTGCCTTGTGTCCCCCTGAACCGGTATACTGAAGCCCTAACTTCCAGTACCTCAGAATGCAACTATATTTGGAGATAGGGCCTTTAAAGAGGTGATTGAGTTAGAGTGAGATGACTAGGGTGGGTCCTGACTGATACCCTTATAAGAAGAGGAAATTTGGACATACAAAGAGACACCAGGGGCACACACACAGGGGCAAGTCTATGTGAGAACACAGCAAGGAGGCAGCCATCGGCAATCCTAGGAGACCTGAGAAGAAACCAAACCTGCCGACACCTTGATCTAGACCTGTTGTCTCCAGAACTGTGAGATAATAAATTTCTATTGTTTAAGCCACACAGTCTGTGGTATTTGGTTATAGCAGCCCAAGCAAATGTATACAGTGGGCCTGGAGCAAGAGAGAACTCTGCAGCTGGCCCAGGTGTGGTACAAGCAATCCTAGTGCTTAGGCTCTATGACCAGAGGATCCTATGGCGCTCAAGTCTGTAGGGTCTTTGACAACCCTCAACAGGAGAATCACAATCACCTCCCCTTGAGGTCTGGAGCTAGCCCATGGCATCTGCAGCAGAAGGCTCTTCACTGTGCAGAAAGCAGCTCCTCAATGCTTCTGAGCCCACGGGATGGTTGAGCACCTGAGCACACGACATCAAGGGACCGTGCAACCAGCACCACCTTTTGTGAGTCAGATATTATCAGACCCACCAGGTCACAAGGGTTGCACAGAAGAAATCTATCATAACCTGGGACCTAGACCTCTCTCAAAGATAAAACTCTGGGTTACTCCATCAGGCAAGCCACCTAAACCTGCAGAAATGCTGGCCAAGGAGGAGGAGCCTCTACAAAGAGTGGAAGAGAAAGGAGATGGTGGATGAACATCTTAGGACAAACTGCGGCAGCAGACAGTGAGAACTTGGCCCACCAGTCTCCCTGTTGTAGGTTCTTTTGCTCTTTCTTTGTGACTTTGAAGAATCAATGACCAGGTAGAGTAACCTAACACAGGGCAGAGGGGTTGTGAGTAGTGCAAAGTCTGGACTGTAGTAGATGCTGTCAGTGGCCTGCCCGGACTCCCTCATCCTTAGTACTTCTGAGCACATCAGCTGTCTACCTGTCAGCACCTAGATTTATTTGCCTAGGGGTTTTCTCTGGCCTACAGAACAACTCTACTCCTATGCACAGCACCCAGATGTACCAGGGAAATGGCACCATGCCGTCAGGGGCCACTTTTAACTAATAACTGATACGAATGTGAGCATAAATATTCAGCTCCTTCATCTCTTTAGGTGGGCTGTGACTCCAGTCACCCACAGTGCTGACTTGCATGATAAGAACCTTTATTTACTGCCCTCTCTTCCTGTGTCACTAACTCCCCTACCACACTTTCCTGTGATCACTTCCAAAGTAAATAATTTGCTTTATTGTCTCAATGTCTGCTTCTAGAGGACCCCAAACTACAATAAGACAATGCACCTATCAAAATACAGATAACCTCTAATCAACAGCATATTCCTCATTCCTTCTCATTGTTGTCCGGGATTGCTTTCTATAATGCATGCAGAAAAGTGAGGTAGTGGGCTGGGGAAGTAATGGGAAAAGGTAATTTGGTCACTTAACGGGTCAACACCTGGAAGGTCAGGCAACTACCCTATTTTCTGGTGGGTACAATCCCTGGGTCTCTGTCTAAGGAGAGTAGAGAGCATATTATCTCCTTACATTTTTCAGTTGTCAATCTTGCATGATCTGAAACCTGGGTGTACCATAAGACATTCCTTAAATCTACTCCATTTGCCTTTTATGTAATGAGGAGGGACTCCTCCAAGATTCTGGCATTTGTTGTCCATCAGTATTCCTTTTAGTCATCATTGTAAATTTCCACATTTTCCATGTCTTTGTTTTCTGTGCTGTCATAGGTATTTTAATGAAAGTTGAATAAGACTGCATGGCTCAGGCTGCTGGCCATATGATATCTTGATCTGAATGTCTGCAGTATTCTATCTCAAGAAGCAGTGAAGTGATAAAATGGAAGATGGAATTCCAAAGGTTCATGGGGGCCATCTTCCTGGAATAAGGCCATCTTTCCATATAGAACTGCATTAGAGATATACTGTCACAAGTAATAATCAGCATTAGGTACAGAACTGGAAGTTTAAGTCCTCATTAGCATCGTTCCTCAAATGATTCCTAAGAAAATTATTCATGAGCTTGGGACGCGTGTGTGTGAGAGAGAGAGAGAGAGAGAGAGAGGGAGGGAGGGAGGGTGGGAGGGAGGGAGAGGTAGGGAGGTGGGTCTACATTTCAAAGAGGCCTTAAGTCATGATTATTTCTCCAGAGACCTAAACTGGTCATTCGATAATGCTCAGAATATTTTGAGAAGAATTAAAAAACTATTTCATATTGAAGTCAGCATCCTCAATTATTTCATCCTGCAAGTGACATTTTAATGGCCAAATAATCACAGTGCTGCAATAAATTCTGGAAGGGTAAAGTTTATTTTCCTTTTGGGCTAGGTCATGATTTAAGTGATTTTTTATTGGTTAAGTTCCATTATTATCTGGGTGACATTTCTTGTAATACTAACCTTGCTTTGTTCCCCACCTTGTCATATTTATCTTTCTTGACCAGCTGCCATTCACACTCTGACCCTGTGATAGCAGCTAGTCTGCCCTGACCTTTGCAGCTATCTAATCCAAGGGTGCTAATAAGCTACCAACCCACACCAACCCTAATTAGCTATTTCCAACAGCTGTAAGAAAGGGGCAGTTCTTAATGATATTTCCATCATAAAAATTTAAAGATAACCTAAGCTGGAAACGAAAAACAAAAAGGAAAGCACCTTGTAAAATCCAAGAAGCTTCTCAGCCAGACTGAAATCCCATTTTAGCAATTCCAAAGCCCTCCGGTATGACTCTGAACACTTACTCTGGAGATGATGATATTGGTTTAAAGATTCAAACAAATATTCTGTGTGATGCACCCAGAAGGTGCTATGAGGTGAAGAATCATGAGACTGTATAAATGAGCTGGCCTAGCAAATAAGATGCATTACACATTTCAAAATAAAACATTTGGGTCACCTAGATATCTTATCTTCCTGAATCCTCCATTTAAAATTGTCTGGGAGTATGCTTTGACATCCTGTCATAATTATATTTTTTAATCAGCAATGAGACAGATTGGAACCAAGATGGCGGAGTAGAAAGATGAGCTCTCACTCCCTCTTGCGAGAGCACCAGGATCACAACTAGCTGCTGGACAATCATCAACAGGAGGACACTAGAACACACCAAAAAAGATACCACACGTCCAAGGACAAAGGAGAAGCCACAGTGAGACGGTAGGAGGGGCGCAATCAGAGTAAAATCAAGTCCCATAACTGCTGGGTGGGTGACTCACAGACTGGAGAACACTTATACCACAGAAGTCCACCCACTGGAGTGAAGGTTCTGAGCCCCACGTCAGGCTTCCCAACCTGGGGGACAGGCAACTGGAGGAGGAATTCCTGGAGAATCAGACTTTGAAGGCTACTGGGATTTGATGCAGGACTTCAAGAGGACTGGGGGAATCAGAGACTTCACTTTTGGAGGGCACACACAAAGTGGTGTGCGTATCGGGACCCCCGGGAAGGAGAAGTGACCCCAGGGGAGACTGAACAAGACCTACCTGCTAGTGTTGGAGGGTCTCCTGCAGAGGCGGGGTATGGCTGTGGCTCACCATGAGGACAAGGACACTGGCAGCAGAAGTTCTGGGAAGTACTCCTTGGCGTGAGCCCTCCCAGAGTCCACCATTAGCTCCACCAAAGAGCCCAGGTAGGCTCCAGTGTTTGGTTGCCTCAGGCCAAACAACCAACAGGGAGGGAACCCATCAGCAGTCAAGCTGGATTAAGGTTTTACTGAGCTCCGCCCACCACAGCAACAGTCAGCTCTCCCACCACCAGTCCCTCCCATCAGTAAACTTGCATAAGCCTCTTAGATAGCCTCATCCACCAGAGAGCAGACAGCAGAAGCAAGAAGAACTACAATCCTGCAGCCTGTGGAACAAAAACCACATTCACAGAAAGACAGACAAGATGAAAAGGCAGAGGGCTATGTACCAGATGAAGGAACAAGATAAAACCCCAGAAAAACGACTAAATGAAGTGGAGATAGGCAACCTTCCAGAAAAAGAATTCAAAATAATGATAGTGAAGATGATCCAGGACGTCGGAAAAAGAATGGAGGCAAAGATCGAGAAGATGCAAGAAATGTTTAATAAAAATCTAGAAGAATTAAAGAACAAACAAACAGAGATGAACAATACAATAACTGAAATGAAAACTACATTAGAAGGAATCAATAGCAGAATAACTGAGGCAGAAGAACGGATAAGTGACCTGGAAGACAGAATGGTGGAATTCAGAATAAAGACAAAAGAATGAAAAGAAATGAAGACAGCCCAAGAGACCTCTGGGACAACATTAAGTGCAACAACATTTGCATTATAGGGGTCCCAGAAGGAGAAGAGAGAGAGAAAGTACCAGAGAAAATATTTGAAGAGATTATAGTCAAAAATTTCCCTAACATGGGAAAGGAAATAGCCACCCAAGTCCAGGAAGTGCAGAGAGTCACATAGAGGATAAACCCGAGGAGAAACACGCCGAGACACATAGTAATCCAACTAGCAAAAGTTAATGACAAAGAAAAAATATTAAAAGCAGCAAGGGAAAACCGACAAATAACATACAAGGGAACTCCCATAGGTTAACAGCTGATTTCTCAGCAGAAACTCTACAAGCCAGAAGGGAGTGGCATGATATACTTAAAGTGGTGAAAGGGAAGAACCTACAACCAAGATTACTCTACCCAGCAAGGATCTCATCCGGAATTTTTTTTTTTTTTTTTTTTTTTTTTTTTTTGCCGTACGCGGGCCTCTCACTGTTGTGGCCTCTCCCATTGTGGAACACAGGCTCCGGACGCACAGGCTCAGCGGCCATGGCTCACGGGCCCAGCTGCTCCTCGGCATGTGGGATCTTCCCGGACCGGGGCACGAACCCGTGTCCCCTGCATCGGCAGGTGGACTCTCAACCACTGCACCACCAGGGAAGCCCTCTCATCCGGATTTTATGGAGAAATCAAAAGCTTTACAGACAAGCAAAAGCTAAGAGACTTCACCAAACCAGCTCTACAACAAATGCTAAAGGAACTTCTCTAAGTGGGAAACACAAGAGAAGAAAAGGGCCTACAAAAACAAACCCAAAACAATTAAGAAAACGGTCACAGGCACACACATATCAATAATTACCCTAAGCGTGAATGGATTAAATGCTCCAACCAAAAGACACAGGCTCACTGAATGGATACAAAAACAAGACCCATATATATGTTGTCTACAAGAGACCCACTTCAGACCTAGGAAGACATTCAGACTGAAAGTGAGGAGATGGAAAAAGATATTCCATGCAAATGTAAATAAAAGAAAGCTGGAGTAGCAATACTCATATCAGATAAAATAGACTTTAAAATAAAGAATGTTACAAGAGGCAAGGAAGGACACTACATAATGATCAGGGGATCAATCCAAGAAGAAGATATAACAATTATAAATATATATGCAGCCAACATAGGAGCACTTCAATATATAAGGCACCTGCTAACAGCTCTAAAAGAGAAAATCGACAGTAACACATACTGGGGGACTTTAAAACCTCATTACACCAATGGACAGATCATCCAAAATGAAAATAAATATGGAAACAGAAGCTCTAAATGACACAATAGACCAGATAGATTTAATTGATATTTATAGGACATTCCATCCAAAAACAGCAGATTACACTTTCTTCCCAAGTGTGCACGGAACGTTCTCCAGGATAGATCACATCTTGGGTCACGAATCAAGCCTCAGTAAATTTAAGAAAATTGAAATCATAGCAAGCATCTTTTCTGACCACAACACTATGAGATTAGAAATGAATTACAGGGAAAAAAAACGTAAAAAACAAAAACACATGGAGGCGAAACAATACATTACTAGATAACCAAGAGATCACTGAAGAAATCAAAGAGGAAATGAAAAAAATACCTAGAGACAAATGACAATGAAAACACAACAATCCAAAACCTATGGGAAGCAGCAAAAGCAGGTCTAAGAGGGAAGTTTATAGGTCTACAAGCCTACCTCAAGAAACAAGAATAATCTCAAATAAACAATCTAACCTTACGCCTAAAAGAAGTAGAGAAAGAAGAACAAACAAAACACAAAGTTACCAGAAGGAAAGAAACCATAAAGATCAGAGCAGAAATAAATAAAAAACAAACAAAGAAAACAATAGCAGAGATCAATAAAAGTAAAAGATGGTTGTTTGAGAAGATAAACAAAATTGATAAACCATTAGCCAGACTCATCAAGAAAAAGAGGGAGAGGACTCAAATCAATAAAATTAGAAATGAAAAAGGAGAAGTTACAACAGACACCGCAGAAATACAAAGAATCCTAAGAGTTTACTACAAGCAACTGTATGCCAATAAAATGGACAACCTAGAAAAAATGGACAAATTCTTAGAAAGGTATAACCTCCCAAGACTGAACCAGGAAGAAATAGAAAATATGAACAGACCAATCACAAGTAATGAAATTGAAACTGTGATGAAAAACTTTCCAACAAAGTCCAGGACCATATGGCTTCACAGGTGAATTCTATCAAACACTTAGAGAAGAGCTAACACCCATCCTACTCAAACTCTTCCAAAAATTGCAGGGGAAGGAACACTCCCAAACACATTCTCTGAGGCCACCATCACCCTGATACCAAAACCAGACAAAGGTACTACAAAAAAAGAAAATTACAGACCAATATCACTGATGAATATAGATGCAAAAATCCTCAACAAAACACTAGCAAACAGAATCTAACAACACAATAAAAGGATCATACACCATGACCAAGTGGGATTTATTCCAGGGAGGCAAGGATTCTTCAGTATACGCAAATCAATCAATGTGATACACCATATTAACAAGTTGAAGAACAAAAACCATATGATCATCTCAATAGATGCAGAAAAAGCTTTTGACAAAATTCAACACCCATTTATGATAAAAACACTCCAGAAAGTGGGCATACCGGGAACCTACCTCAACATAATAAAGGCCATATATGACAAACCCACAGCAAACATCATTCTCAATGGTGAAAGCATTTCCTCTAAGATCAGGAACAAGACAAGGATGTCCAGTCTTGCCACTATTATTCAACATAGTTTTGGAAGACCTAGCCATGGCAATCAGAGAAAAAAAGAACTAAAATGAATACAAATTGGAAAAGAAGAAGTAAAACTGCCACTGTTTGGCATGATACTATACATAGAGATGTATAGATGACATGATACTATACATAGAGAATCCTAAAGATGCCACAAGAAAACTACTAGAGCTAATCAATGAATTTGGTAAAGCTGCAGGATACAAAATTAATGTACAGAAAGCTCTTGCATTCCTATACATTAACGATGAAAGATCTGAAAGAGAAATTAAGGAAACATTCCCATTTACCACTGCAACAAAAAGAATAAAATACCTGGGAATAAACCTACCTAGGGAGACAAAAGACCTGAATGCAGAAAACTATAAGACACTGATGAAACAAATTAAAGATGATACCAACAGATGGAGAGATATACCATGTTCTTGGATTGGAAGAATCAATGTTGTGAAAATGACTACACTACCCAAAGCAATCTACAGATTCAATGCAATCCCTATCAAATTACCAATGGCATTTTTTACAGAACTAAAACTAAAAATCTTAAGATTTGTATGGAGACACAAAAGACCCCAAATAGCCAAAGCAGTCTTGAGGGAAAAAAATGGAGCTGGAGGAGTCAGACTCCCTGACTTCAGACTATATTATAAAGCTACAGTAATCAAGACAATATGGTACTGGCAGAAAAACAGAAACATAGATCAATGGAACAGGATAGAAAGCCCAGAGATAAACCCACACACCTATGGTCAACTAATCTACGACAAAGGAGGCAGGGATATACAATGGAGAAAAGACAGTCTCTTCAATAAGTGGTGTTGAGAAAACTGGACAGCTACATATAAAAGAATGAAATTAGAACACTCCCTAACACCATACACAAAAATAAACTCAAAATGGATTAGAGACCTCAATATAAGATCGGACACTATAAAGCTCTTAGAGGAAAACATAGGTAGAACACTCTTTGACATAAATCACAGCAAGATCTTTTTTGATCCACCTCGTAGAGTAATGGAAATAAAAACAAAAATAAACAAATGGCACCTAATGAAACTTAAAAGCTTTTGCACAGCAAAGGAAACCATAAAGAAAACGAAAAGACAACCCTCAGAATGGGAGAAAATATTTGCCAACGAATAAACGGACAAAGGATTAATCTCCAAAATATATAAACAGCTCATGCAGCTCAATATTAAAAAAACAAACAACCCAATCCAAAAATGGGCAGAAGACCTAAATAGACACTTCTCCAAAGAAGACATACAGGTGGCCAAGAAGCACATGAAAAGCTGCTCAACATCACTAATTATTAGAGAAATGCACATCAAAACTACAATGAGGTATCACCTCACACCTGTTAGAATGGGCATCATCAGAAAATCTACAAACAACAAATGCTGGAGAGGGTGTGGAGAAAAGGGAACCCTCTTGCCCTGTTGGTGGGAATGTAAATTGATACCACCACTGTGGAGAACAGTACAGAGGTTCCTTAAAAAACTAAAAATAGAATTACCTTATGATCCAGCAATCCCACTACTGAGCATATACCTAGAGAAAACCATAATGCAAAAGGACACATGCACCCCAATGTTCATTGCAGCACTATTTACAATAGCCAGGTCATGGAAGCAACCTAAATGCCCATCGACAGACGAATGGATAAAGAAGATGTGGTACATATATACAATGGAATATTACTCAGCCATAAAAAGGAACGAAATTGGGTCATTTGTTGAGACGTGGAAGGATCTAGAGAGTGTCATACAGAGTGAAGTAAGTCAGAAAGAGAAAAACAAATATTGTATATTAACGCATATATGTGGAACCTAGAAAAAGGGCACAGATGAACCGGTTTGCAGGGCAGAAATTGAGACACAGATGTAGAGACCAAACGTATGGACACCAAGGGGGGAAAGCGTCGGGGGGGGGGGGGGTTGTGGTGTGATGAATTGGGAGATTGGGACTGACAAGTATACACTGATGTGTATAAAATGGATGACTAATAAGGACCTGCTGTATAAAAAAAAAAAATCAGCATTGAACATCCCATATAACAATGTTTATTTTTGGACTTTAATGTGCATTATAAGTCTACCTGGAAAGGTCATTTCAAGCCTCCGATGGTCTGGGATAGAACCTGAGAATCTGTATTTTAAATAAATATGGATGAAGCTTATTCTGAATTCTGCTTTTAAATGTTCCAATGAATAAATATCATAACAGAGGGCTTCCCTGGTGACACAGTGGTTGAGAGTCCGCCTGCCGATGCAGGGGACGCGGGTTCGTGTCCCGCTCCGGGAGGATCCCACATGCCACGGAGCGGCTGGGCCCGTGAGCCATGGTCCATGAGCCTGCGCGTCCAGAGCCTGTGCTCTGCAAGGGGAGAGGCCACAACAGTGAGAGGCCCGCGTACCGAAAAAAAAAAAATCATAACAGAATTTGTGGTAAAACCCAAACCTTCACCATGATTTAGTATCTTCACCAGTAGGAAGGAGATATGCAAACAGAGCATCGGAGATGTCAGAATGAGTCAGATGACTCCAGCCCATAAGCCCCACGGCTGTTGAAGTTTGTATCACATTTTTCAACTGGCCCTTTTATATCCAAACTGCTCTCAAAATAAAAATTATCCCCAGGACAAAAAAATGCAGACTTACTCACTGAGCACTTAATTTGTCTAGAATTGTTCTAGTTATTACAGGCAAGTGAGAAGTAAAAGAAGACATGATCCCTGTCCTTGAGGAATCAAGAGATTATTACATCACCCCACTAAAACCAGAAAAGAACAGTGAAATTCTAAATCGGTCCCTGACCTTAAGAATAAAGAAATCCATGCCGGGGGGAGTTACACTGGAACTAGTCTTGGGAAAAAACCTGGATTGGATTGGAAAAAAGAAGAAAGAGCAGAAAAAATTATTCGATATTTGGCATGAATATGCATGTCAGAAGTCTAAGCCAAATAAGTACCTCAGGTGCCTCCAGCTGATTGGATTTAACTCTGGGTCCCAGGTCTCACATAGCTTTAGAAGAGAAGAACTCACAGGAGATTAGAGTTGAGCCCAAATTACAACCTTCAGAGTGATTTGGGGGAGAAAGAAACGAGTAAATGGCTGAGATGAACAACTGAACTGGGCTAGCCCTGGGCCCCTTGCCTGGGTCTGCAACTGCCTCCTGGGTCACCTGGATCTTACATCCCACCTCTCTGTGGACTGGCCTCCCTTCTCCCTGGTCCTCCAAGGTGGGGTCAACACTGCTTCCCTTATGAGGATCTCCTTAAGTTCTGAATAAATGCGAGGCACCAGCAAAGGGCTGAGAAGTAGCTCATAAAAAGGAAGTTTGAGAATTTACAAAAACAAAGAGAGTAACCAGTAACCAGAGGGAAGAGCTCCCTTAGCTGACGGAGCCTGGGGCAGCCTAAGGGTTGGGATCAGAAAAGAAAGTCAAGTGCCCTACTCCCTGGGATCAGCTACCTGAGCGGAAGGAGACCCCTCTAAGAACCAGAGTCACAAGCCCCAGATGTGAGCAGGAGAGTACAAAAGCAAAACTTTGTAAACATCTTAATAAGAGGTCTCATGACAACCTTACAGTCAAACAGAGAAAAGGCACGATGTGTCTGATAGCTGATGGTTAAAGGGGACTTCAGGGTTTGCTGCCAGCCTCCAGCCACCCATGGAGAGATCTTTCCTCCTCCCCTTATGCACATATCATTCCCATCAAGGCCAAATCAGACCTAATCCCACCCACACTCTACTCCTACATGGGAAAACAGATCCAAAGGTATTTAAGTAACTAGGACAAAACAGATCAGACAAATGTCTTTAGAAGAGAAAAGCTTTGTCTCCCAATATAAATCTCAAAGAGGATGTTTCAGGGTAGAAGCTCTCAGATTTTTCTTTTTAATCTTAAACCCGTAACACTTTTAATGCTATTTTTCAGAAACAAAACTAAAGGAGAAAGTTACAGGCAGTGACACAGTGACATCTGCCATCATTTTAGAGGTTGTTTACGTCCTTTGAATTGTTATACTTGCGACTGGGTATTTAACCAGGTAAGTGGTGGTGCCTGGGTTAATTATACCTTATGGGCAGAGAAGAACTCAGCCCGTATAGGCACTAAGTACCCCATCCATCCTTGTAAATCTTATCTACAATGAGCCCATCAGCAATGGCTTGACAGCCTTTTGCAGTGAGTGGACCCCACCAGTCTATACATTTCTGAATGGAGCCAAAGACTGTGTGCTTCTATCCGATCTGCCCATAGATTGTCAGTTGACTAGCTGATGAGCCCAGGCTCAGACCACATGGGGTTTAGGGCCTTTGCCCAACATTGTCAAGCTGCCTGCTAACCTCAGAGCCAACAGGGGATGCCCCATACTGAAGACTGTGCATCATTGCACAGTGTTGGGTGCATCATTGATTTGCTCACTGAGCATTTGTGGGTATGTGCTATTATGCTAGGTACAGGAGACACCATGGTGGGCAAGCTGTATTAAAGATTGTGTTTTATCCTGAGGACAAAGGGAAATCACTGAAGGATTTCAGGCTGGGGAGTACATTTCTTAGGTCTACATTTGAGAATTTCATCTGACTACAGTGTGAGCAATGGATGGTGAGAGAGGGCTGTCATCTCCTTCCATACTTGAAGAACACATGGGCAACACTGGAAGCCTTTGGAAGGTGGGCGGGGGGAGGAAATACCTCCTTCACACAGGTGAGGCTAACCTCCCTGATGTGTCAGGCAGTTTCCAGACACCAAGATACCTTCCTGTTCTCCTCAGTGTCCCCACATTACACACAGCATCTAAAGCCACTAAAGCGACAGAAGACAAGCAACCTAATTATTAAAGTTTGGTTACTCAAATCAGTTCTGTTAAAGACTGAATTTTGTCCTCCCAAAATTCATATGTGGAAGCCCTAACCCCAATGGGACTATTTGGAGATGGTGAAACTGAGTCCCCCTCAAACTGAGTTCTCTTATCAAGTTTATGATTAATCTCTCCATCCAAAACTTTATTCCCTTTCTTGTCCCCTCTGACCTCAATCCTGTGCTAACTGAGCACTAATCAACCAGAGTCAGATGACTAAAATTGCTGTTGCAGATATCATCATTAAGGTACAAACGTAGATGGTTTCTCCAGGGCACGATGAGCTAACAGGGCCCCCAAGCCGTGGACCACCTGGCCAGAGAATTGTAAACTGAAGACATCCTGACTGCCGAAACTATGATTAAGAAATGTCACAGACATAGAAAACAGATTTATGGCCTCCAAAGGGGAAAGGGGTGGGAAAGGATAAATTAGGAGTTTGGGATTAGCAGATACAAACCACTATATATAAAATAAACAATAAGGTCCTACTATATAGCACAGGGAACTATATTCAATATCTTGTAATATAATGAAAAATCTGAAATACAAATATATATACGTATAACGGAATCAGTTTGCTGTACACCAGAAATTAACACAACGCTATAAATCAACTATACTTCAATAAAAATAAATAAATGTCACAGAAATGTCACAAGACAATGATTAATTTCAGCTTCTTTGTTCTTCCCCTTTAAAAACACCCCAAACTCAAAGACCAAGTTGGAGTGGATCTGAGGCTTGTCTCCCACTCCCTTGATTGACACCCTGCAATAAGCCCTTACTTTGCTGTAAACACCCACGGCCAGCGTTCAGCTTTCTGTGCTAAGGGCACATGAGCCCTTGCTTGGTTACAACTGGGCCTATCAGGAAGTAATAAAAATTAAATGAGGTCCTGAGGGTGGAGCCTCATCTGATAGGGCCGGTGTCCTTGTAAGAAGGAGAGACACCAGAGATCTCTCGCTCCACACAAGCACAGAGAAAAAGCCATGTGAGGACATAGCAAGAAGGCGGCATCTACAAGCCTCACCAGACACCAAACCTGACAGCACCTTGATCTTGGACTTACGGCCTTCAGAACTGTGAGAAAATATATTTCTACAGTTTAAGCCACCCAGTCGGTGGTATCTTGATATGGCAACCCTTGCAGACTAATACAGTTTTAAGCTGAGAAAATTGTAATAGCTTTCTATTTCCATTTTCTGTGATCATAAATACTTTCTCCCAAGTTTCCCTTATGATGAAAGGAAGTGGAAGGGCTGGAGAACAATTTGTTTTTCAAAAGCAGTGGGGTTTCTTCTAAACTAGTGAGGAAAGAAGGCAGGCGGGATTCTAGTGATTACACTGCTTGATGCGGTGGTTTCAATCATCAAAATCTCTTTAATGAGATTACCCATGACCCCACAGAAGCTAAATCCTCTGACAGGAGGGCTTCAGGTATTTGTCACAACCAGAGTTAGGAAAATTCAGCCATTGACACAAAATTAAGCAGACATGTCTGAAATATATTCTGAAATACATTCCCTTTTCTTCCTTTTTTGTTTTAAAGCAAGGCCTAGCAGTAGAATATTTACTACCCTCCACTTAGTTCCTGAAAATCCTTCAGTGGAATCAGCAGTGAGCAGTCAGGAACTGGTTATGAGGTATCCTACCTTTCAGCTGAAGAATTCCTAGGTATGAAAAAGAGTGGGTGCCACAGGGCCAGGAAAGTAGTATAAGTAATGTTAGCAAGTAAACAGATTGCTGTGTCAGTCAGAATAGGCTAGATTCTGCTGCAGTAACAAAAATCTCAGTGACTTAACCCAACCAAGGTTCATTTCTCACAAAGTCCTCTCTGAGTGTCTGTCAGCTCTCAAGAGCAGCTCCCCTCCAAGGCATGACCTGGGGTTCCAGGCAGATAGAATCCCCACTGTTTTGTAGCTGGAACGTGAGCCCTCCACACTCACTACGGTAGAGGAAGAGAAGCTACAGTATCATAAAGGAGTTTTTCCCTATCTCAGCCAGGCAGTGACATGTCACATTTCATTGGCCTCAACTAGTCACGAGGCCCCCTCTAAACATCAAGGGGTTGGGAAGCATAATTTCCCATGTGCCCAGAGGAGGCACATGAAAATGGATTTGATGAACACATAGCTTTTTCTCTGCCACCGTTGCCAAACAGTGAAAACTACCAGGTGGAAAGAAGCATTCCTGATTATCAGACGCCAAATTGAGTACTGAGTGGAACAGTTCTTAAATGTATGGTTATAGAGCTGAAACTCAAGATGCCACTCACCCTCCTCCCCTCTGGGGACTTGGCAGATGAGTTGCCTACACAAACACCACTAGATACATAAAAATCAAATACTCAGCCATCGATGACCAGGCAGGCTATAATAACCCAGCAAAAAACTTGGTCATAGCTGCATAGAGAACACATCTTAGGCTAGAAGCTGAAATGGGCTTCCTTTTTCCTGATCCTTGCCCCTTGAACTTAAATCTTGGGAGAGAGAGAAAACGACCCATCCCAACCAGCAGCACGGACAATGGCAACAGGCCCGGCTCCCCCAGCCAGCCACAAGCAAAAGTACATTTATAATGTTACTTAATTCTCAAAACAAGATAATTGCCACTATCCCCATTTTACAGATGAGGAAACAGAGTTAAAGCAGTAACTTGTCTAAGTCCCTACAGCCAGTCAGGGTGAAGCTAAGATTTGAATGCCCACATGACTCAGAGCTCACTCGGAGCCACACCGCGAACGGAAGGAAAGATTTCCTGTTCAAGATATTCTTACATGGTAGTACTCTAAGTACAAGGTAGAAATCAGTTCCCACAGTGCCATAAGTCAGAGGGAGATGCCCACAAATTTGTGATGGTGAGCCCATGCCGAGCGACAGTACTGATACAGCCTCTGGGCTTAGTTTAGCATAAACCTAATCCAGCACCCAGACCACTCCAAAAATCAGCCTGAGCTACAGCAACCCACAGAAGGGTGGTTTCTCATTTCCCAACCTAGCCATCAAGGAAAATTATTTTTAAAGCCCCAAATCTTTATAGTCAACTGAACTATTTATTATCTGATAGAAACTAGAAGGCAAACATGGTTAGGAAAAAGAAACAAAAACATACCTTGTGCTATTACCCTGGGTTCATGGCTGCTTCTGGGTTCAAAAGAGCCATGGTTTTATCTCCCTTCACATCTGTGATTAGCCTGTTTCCTGCCCTTGATTCACTTGGCCAAAAGCTCCCGGAGTTCACTGGCTGGGAGGCTGAGGTGCAGAGATTGAAGTAGCCGTGGCCCACATCTCTGCTTGCTTACAGGGGCGAGCACACACTCGTGGGCGATGGATCTCTCCCTCCAGTGGGCAGGGAGGGCCGGCTCAGAGCTGCATTTCAGGAGGGTAATTCAACCCAGATGGGGAGTAACTGTTTCCAGCTGAGGGAGCTGGCGGCCTTGCCTGATTACTCCCACGGCAGAATCAGGGTGATACTGACATCACCCGGGGCCACCTCCATGGGCCCTGCTGGCCCCCATCACAGACAGAAAGGTGAGCCTCTACCAACTGAATTCAGCCCTTTTTCCACCCTAGACGTGCCTCCTTGGTGAAACGCACACCTGTTTTCATTTGCATCGGGGCTCATTTCCGCGACTTACTCACCTGGACCCAAATCAACCAGGCCCTCGACTGTGTGTGATAATCTGCAGTTCGCAGGAGGAGAGCCTCAGTCACCTCCTGGATGCATGCACACAGGCTGGCCTCTGACCTGCCTTCCAAATGGTCTCCTGGCAAAATCCAATTAGCCCAATATACATCACTCATCTGGCTAGAAATGTCTATTCAGATAAATCTCAGCATAAAAAAAAAGAAAAAAAAAACTGCTTCTTTTTAAACAAGGTAATAGGGGTGAATTGTTTTGGTTTCCTGAGCAATTATCTTTTAAAGAGCAAAATCCTCATCTGTATGTTAAAGTATAATGGGCTTAACCAGTGTGGGCCTGGTGATGACTCAACCCATCTGGTCAGATGGGAGACCAGCAGATGAAGCTCACAATTCAGCTTTAGAGGAACTGAGTTCTGAACTGCAGAAAAATTCAATTGTGATTTCATCACAAACCGAAACGTCATTAGAGAATCTTCATCACCTACTTGCATGCCTAAAGCTGAGGAGAATGCCAAGGTATTAATTTTTTTTCTCCTTTGGATGTAGGTTTGGCAGGGTTTATACCATTCCAGCACCTTTCACTTTAGAACTCAAATGGCTGCTCGCTTCTTCATTAATGATGGGACAGTTGCTATTTATCATGATAGGGAGCCAGTATCAGAACCTTCATTTTTCAAATAAAAAACCGAAAACACAATCAAATTCAGTGGCACAGCCAAAGTCACAGACAAAGACTTGCTCTCTGGAAACACTGGTCTTCAAATTTCTCAAATTCCTTTTTGTCTGGAATGTTCTTTTCACCCTCCCTCCCCACCTCCCAGCAATTTTCACCTGGTTAATTCCTAGCCATTCTTCAGATCTCAGTTTAAACATCTCTTTCCTTATTATATGCTTTCATACAACTATGCGCCTATTTTTCATGGCACTTACTATAATTTGAAACCATACATTTATTTTTTTTCAAAAACCATACATGTATTTTTGTGTTTATTTGACTAACATCTGTCTCCCCCACTGAATGTAAGCCTGTCGAAGGCTGGGACTGGGTCTGTGCTTGCCCATCACCACATCCCAAATGCCCAGCACATATGCAATGTAATCCGCTCACTGAGTACACGTTGAATGGATGGAGGGAGGGAGGCACAGACGGATGGATTTGCTCCCTGTGTAGCGTACAATTTTGCAGGCAGAACTACATATTTAAATACTATTGTGATACTAATCAAAAGTTATGGGGCTTCCCTGGTGGCGCAGTGGTTGGGAGTCCACCTGCTGATGCAGGGGACACGGGTTCGTGCCCCGGTCCGGGAAGATCCCACATGCCGCGGAGCGGCTGGGCCCGTGAGCCATGGCCGCTGAGCCTGCGCGTCCGGAGCCTGTGCTCCACAACGGGAGAGGCCACAACAGTGAGAGGCCCACGTACCACAAAAAAAAAAATAATAATAAGTTATGCACTGTTTTCTAGCCTTGATGTAAAAATGAAAATAATGATTTCAAAATAAAAGCCAAGGTAGTCGTTCCTCAAACAACACCTACTGATTGCTTGCCACTTTGTCACCACTGCCATGAGAGAGCCCTTTGTTAAAGGGAAAAGATCATTCTTTCTCCAAACATGAACACATGGTGTTTATACACATGGAATAACACTGTAATATCAAATCGTAGAAAATAATTGGCTGAGTTTTCCATACCTCAGAGATAGCTACAACCCTAATCCTTAGTTACAGCGTAGGTGAGATGCACCAAGATGTGACAAAATCACCCACGTGATTTCTCAAATAAGTGAGCATCTCTAAGATTGCACTGTGCCTCAAGAATATTAAGTGTGGGACTTCCCTGGTGGCGCAGTAGCTAAGAATCCGCCTGCCAATGCAGGGGACACAGGTTCAAGCCCTGGTCCGGGAAGATCCCACATGCCACGGAGCAACTAAGCCCGTGTACCACAACTACTGAGCCCGTGTGCCACAACTACTGAAGCCTGTGCTCCACAACAAGAGAAGCCACCGCAATGAGAAGCCCGTGCACCACAACAAAGTATAGCCCCTGCTCACCACAACTAGAGAAAGCCCCCGTGCAGCAATGAAAACCAAATGCTGCCAAAAATAAATAAATAAAATAAATTAATTTTTTTTTAAAAAAAAGAATATTAAGTGTGTCTGTCCTGAGTTGCAGTTCTTAATTACTTCAATATTCAAAGATCTCTAATGACAATACCAGTCAGCCAAGTAAACAAGGTCTCTGTAGGAAACCTCAATGAACAACAGAAGCAGCAATGTGAAAGTGTGTATTGAGCTTTTGCCTCCCTCCTCCCGGTTTTTTCTTGGCCACGCAGCTTGTGGGATCTTAGTTCCCTGACCAGGAATTCAAACCCAGGTCCTCGTCAGTGAAAGCACCGAGTCCTAACCACTGGACTGCCGGGGAATTCCCTGCCTTCCCCTTTTGATGCAGACTTCCCTATGCCAAATACAGAGCAGGCTTAGTCCCTGACAATATTAGGAAGCAGGTGAAATCTGCCTTAGATCCTGTCCCGCCCCTTTCCAGCAACCCTCCCACCTCACCTTTTCCTGTTCTCTGTACGCTCTGTTCCTCTCCCAGCGCAAGGCTCAGCCCCCACCCCATGGTTCAGAACCCCCTGCCCAGCCCCTTCACCGTCCCACCTAACCCATACCCCAGCCACTAACTAGGGCCTGCTCTCTCCATCACTGTCCATGTGCCAGGTCTCATCCTCTGTATTGCACCACCCAGCTGGGTCCTAGGAAACTAAGCCTTGACCAAATGTCGATAATTGACAACAGCTTATGTGGTACCCATGACTGTATTTTAATTAGGAGCAGTATCACCCCCAAAAAGTGCTTTTGCTAATGGTGGGATATCAGCCATCAGTTTTGAGATAGTCGTATACCCCAAAATTAAAATACGCTGAGACCTAATTTTTCTATACATAAGACAACTTCATCCATCCCAGAGAAGATTCTCTCTGGTGTAGCAAAGAACCCAAGGAGCCAGAATTATATCATTGTTTTACTTCCGAAATTTCCAAGACTCTTTGTAGCTGTAAGATACCCTGAAAAGACCTATCCCCCAAAAAACAAAAAACCTGCCTGTGTCCTCTGCAACTCCCTCCATTCCCCCTGACCCTGGTATTTATCAGTTCAAACTATTTAACAGAAAAGTGAGGGCTGTTCATTTTTATCACCTTAATATACCTTTGAGCTGAAAGGGTACAACACAACAAAACACATGTAGTCAATAAGTCACTTTGTAATGAGAGTTTGCAGTCAGCATTATGCCCTCTGGAAAAAACAGAAGTTCCTCCTGCTATTTTGCCTGATTTATCTGCTTCTGACATCTTTGAAGGTGAAGTCCATTTCAGACAACAGAGAACAGAGATCGTGCAAGGTCGGATGAACGGTTCCTCTCTGAGCCTGCCAGCAGTAGCAGGACAGGCCATCCTAACAGTCTCAGTGACAGAGGCACCCAGAGAGTCCTCACTCGACTCCCCCTCTCTTCTGCTCCCAGTGCAGACCCTCATCTGCAGCAGCCTCTTAGCCCCATGCCCCGCCACCAAGCTGGGGACTCTCCCATCAATCCTCCTCACTCATCACTGGTGTAATCTACCTAAACACAGCAAATGGGCTGGCACAGTAGAAGGTCTACTTGTTGGCAGAGTGAATTATGTGAATGGATAAAATCTTGCACCAAACTCTCAGACCTTTCTTAATCTGGGGAGCAATTTAGTTTCATATTTCACATTTCTGTTGAGCTGCTAGGAGAAAGAGCTGGCATCGTGAACTAATAGATATTCCTAACAACTGTACTCTGTTTTTAATCACCAAAGTAGTATGCAAAACAGATTTCCCTCCAGTAAAGGGCAAAGTTCAGAGAAGCTATTCAGGCTGGAATAGCATTAGGCACGAGGTAGCGGGTCTGAGATGGGGTGAAGTTATCTGTTGTGTATATTACATGGACATTTCTTTAACTTAAATAGGCAATGCATTCTTATGGTTCAAAGATTTTTTAAAAACCTTTGAAGGTCCACAGTTAAAAGTCTCCTCACCACTCCTGACTTCTTTTCCTATCAGTTGCCTGTTTCCTATCATCCAGGCAACTGCTATTGTTTTGTTGTGAATTCCTAGTTTCTTTATGCATATGCCGTGAATAAATATTATGCACCCTCAACCTTTTTAAACAAAATGTAGCATGCTATGTACACTGTTCTGCTCATTCTTTCTTATAGTTGTAAAGTATTTCATTGTATGGATATATTATGATTAACTAATTCTCTGTTGATGAACATTTGTGTTGCTTCTAATATTCTGTTATTATAAATGGGGCTGCAGTGAATAACCTTGTACAAAATTCATCTGGCATCTGTGCAAGTATATCTGCAGAAAGAATTCACAGACGTGGAATTGCTCTGTCCTTTTTTCATCTGCTTTTAGTGGGTCAAAACAGCCCTGGGTCAAGATGTCTGCATCAAAATAACCACATCAGCATTGACACAAGATGGGAAAACCATTTTAACAGCACTAACCAATGTTGGAAAAGAAGTTGGTCTTTTCTTTCTTAGAAAGCTGAAGAACTTTCAGCTTCTATCAATGCCTTTCTTAAAAGTTGTGGGCATGTGTTTTTTTTTTTTTTTTGGACACTCAATCAAAATCCTTAAAAATGGCCCGGTACCAAACATTCAATAGTGCATCTCCTGTTTACATCTCCCAGAAATAGGAACAACCTTAGGCAAAAATTTACACGGAATCACAGCAAGTGCTTAATGGTTCCTTTATATAGTCAGAGACCTGGCAGGAACAAGATAAGAGAAGTGGTGAAAAAGAAGAAGGATGTTTGGACGAAAACTACAGATGAACACTTCAGACCTAGGCCCAGAGAATGAGACTATTTGTGCCCCATGTGCACACATGCTCACCACAGGCATTGGTGTGGAAGCAGTCTTTAATAACGAGGTTGTTCTATATATAAATAAAAATCAAGACAAGCATATAAAAGAAATCTTCAATAAATGAAGAGACAAATGTTGTTATTAGATAAAAAGGATTCAGTATTGTAACCAGTAACTCAGCTCAGCCTCACTCCTGAACTCAGATCCATACTCCCAACTGCCTACTTACCATCTTCATTTCAATGTCTCAAACTTAACACATCCAAAACTGAACTATCGATGTGCCCCTCAAAACTCTGCTCCACGTACAGTCTTTCCCATCACAGCTGAAGGCGGATCCATTCTTCCGACTGCTTGAGCCAAAAAACCTGGAGTCGCTTTTGACTCTTCTCTTTCATATATATCCCCACATCTAGTCCATCAGAACTCATGTTGGCTCTAACTCCAAGAATATTCAGAATCCCAGCAATTCTCACCATCTCTACTGCTACCAGCCTGGTCCAGACCACCATCCTCTCTAACCTGGATTATCATATGAGCCTCCTATGTGGTCTCCCTGATTTTACCCTTGCCCCCCACAGTCTATTCCTTACACAGCTGCTAGAGTAAACCTTTTAAAATATAGAGTCAGGTTATCTTATGTCTCTGATCAAAACCTTCCAGTGGCCTCTCATTTCACTCATGATCTGGTCCCTATCACTGCTCTAATCTCACATTTTCTACTCTCTCCCTTACCCACTCTCTCCTTGGCACTGGGGACTTTTGCACTGGCCATTGCCTCTGCCTGAAGCAGTGTCTCACTGATGTCTACCCCAACCATCCTTTCAAATGAGAACTCTACCCCTTGCCCTGCCCCCAACTCTCCTCCTTTCACTGTTCTGATTTTTTCCATAGCACTTATCAACTTCAAACACAATAGCTGTGCCCTTTACTTAATCGTTACATTTACTATCTGCCTCCACTGCTGGAATGTGAGCTCCTCAAAGACAGGTAGCTTTGTCTGTTTTGCTCACTGCTGTATCCCAAGTGCCTCAACCATCCCCAGAAAAGAGCAGATACTTTTAAAAAAATGTCTGTAGAATAAATGAAGGAATTTTTTTTTTGCAGTGGTTTTTTGACATATACCGCTTTAATAATTAAAACATTTGGGCAGATGTATGATTAAGTATTTTTCTCACCAACCAACTCTTTTCAATGGCTGATTGACTCAGAGGGGATTCTCTCCTTGAACTTGAATAGAACTAAATCCATGAATCTCCAAATCTGATGTAACCCCCTGAAAGCTTATCTGCCATTCCAGGTCTACTAGCTATCCTGATAACAAAAGCTGTTTAGCTGATTACTTTTTTTAGCCATTGGTGATTTCTCTCCAGTACTAGCCACAAATATTCTCTTCACTCTAAAATTAATGAAGCAATGACAGGGGCAACTTTAATTGGCCTTTTGATTGCCCCTGAACAAAGTACCTGCATGGTACCCTCAAAATACTTTGTCTTACTAGGAACTCACCACTTTCCCCTACCACCAGGTTCCCTGCCAGCTAGCTTCTACCTCTTTGGTGGACAGCGCCCGTGCTATTAGCTCATTTCTAGGCGATAGGATTTAGTCACGTAGCTCTTCTCCTTGTTTTCATCACCAACAGCTCCCGCAGATCCTCAGTTTACCAGCAGAATTGCTTTGGATTCATCCTGTTTTCAGCTACAGACAAAGCTTTCCAGGGTAAGTACCTGCATCTCAAAACCTTCATACAAGTGGCCTGGGTAGAAAAACTTTCTGATGCCCATAATCTCCATCAGCCCCCCCCAAACAAGTGTATCATCTAAGTGATAGACAGATACGCTTGCAACTGAAAGGCAGGGGGTATAGTGGCCAGGCACACAGATTATGGAGTAAGCCTACACTAACTTGAGTCCTTTCTTTACCACTTGTCTATGACCTGGGGCAAGCTACAGTGTCCCAAATGGAAATTAGAACAGTAGGATTGACAATAGAATATCTGCCATAGGATTGTTTTGAGAATTAAATGAATCACACCTGCTACAAAGTAAGTTTCTATCAAATGACAGTTTAAATTATTAGGCAAGCTCTACTGCAGAACAGCTCCCCAGCTGCCCCACTTAGAACCAGATCAGTACCCTAAGCTCCTTTCATTTAGAAAGTTTAGGGGAACTCCTGATTTAGACAGGATTTGCCAAGCATTTCCTAGTTTTCCATGGTCACTACTCTACCAGCTCTTAAAAGGAGATGTCTATTTGCCCATATTGTAAGGTTGTCTGCGTGGAAACACCCTCCACCTAATACCTGAACTCAGTAAGCCTTCAGTAAGCCTTCAGGAGAATCAGATAACCAGAAGAGCACAGGCCATTGAAGAAATACCTATTCTCTGGTCTGGGAGCAATGGTAAGGTTGGCATTTTCGGATGAAATCTGGTACTGAGCAGAAATCATCATCCTAGAGTCTATATTTCCACGACCACCCCAATCCCACATTTCTGCAACCCCAACTATTGTTCTTCACTGTTGCTGCTTGATAAGACTCACCAATCAAAGTGTACAAATGCCATTAAGACTTGAGGCATACCCCATTTTCCATTTTAGTCAAAGATATCAATGCCAAGCAAATTCTTAAAAAGGTAGAGTTTTCAGGGCTTCCCTGGTGGCGCAGTGGTTGAGAGTCCGCCTGCCGCTGCAGGGAACATGGGTTCGTGCCCTGGTCCGGGAGGATCTCACATGCCGCGGAGCGGCTGGGCCCGTGAGCCATGGCCGCTGAGCCTGCGCGTCCGGAGCCTGTGCTCCGCAACGGGAGAGGCCACAGCAGTGAGAGGCCCGCGTACCGCAAAAAAAAAAAAAAAAAGTTAGAGTTTTCAGAACTCTGTGCCCAAATTTTAGACCAAGAGATGGAATTGATGGAAACCCCACATAATCCTAACCCCACACAACCTGCTCAGGTTTCTAACATTTTATCTAAGTGATCTGATCTGGATGAAAAGAAAATTTTATTTATTGCAGAATCGTATTATGTTCTAAATAGATTAAGATAATTTGTTGTATTTGCCTTGCCCTCCAAGAAGCCATCTCAGGAAGAGAGAGTGGATTGTGAGGCTGACGTTTTGAGCGCTCAGCCCAATTCCAAGAGACAGGGAGGGGACCTGCAGGCACAAGGAAGCAATTCTACTCAGAATTGTCACACTGCAGGTTGCCAGTTAAAAACCTTTGTTGAGATGCAGTCAGGCATGGAAGATGTCTTGTGCTGTAAGAAGATTTAGAGGCACCTGTGCCACTGGTGGTGAATTGCTCTCACTGGCTTTGGCATAGGGTGGTATCCCGGCACCACCCCCCTAAAGTGAGGGAGGGCACTCCTGCCAATAACTCTGGGACTCAAAGAAAGTGTGTCCAGGGAATGCAGAACAGCAGTCTGAAACTCAGATTATTCTCCTACTACTAATTATATGATGAAACTCTCCATTCTCTGGGCCTCAGTTTATCTTCTGCATAGTGAGGGTTTTGAGCTGGAGGCTCTCCAAGGTCTCTGACTCCAGCTTCAGGAAATGGAAGACTGCTTCCTTTCACAAAGGCCCTTTGTTGTGGAATTCCTTGATGCTGACCCTCCAGACCCCGTGCAAGCACAATCTTTAGAAATTATCATTTTATGGACTTTGACATGTGCTGTCACTGACGCTTTTGTTTTATGTGTTTTAATTAAATGTTATTATTTGCCACTGTGTCCCGAGGCCATGTGTTGGGAATGGGCGAGATTTCATAAATCAGGCCCAGACTTCTATGTTGGGAGTTCATTGATTCTTCTTGTGATGTCACTGTAATTATTTCCCTTCTATCGATAGAGAAGCTTTGATGTTCTCTTTATAGCTGAAAGAAGGCTTCTTTCCATTTATCTCCCACCTTGTTGAAAATGCACAAAGCCCTTCTCCAAAACTCACCCTCCTCTGATATTAAAATGAGCATCTTGTTTTGTTTTCAGTGTGCTTGCTATTATTAGATGCTACTATCTCTTTTAGAGCCACGGCCACTTGGGACCTGTGAGCCCGTTTTACTCTGTGGCATGAAGTCCATACCTGCGACTATGGCTTCTGTCTGTCCTTCTCTCTGCCCCCACATTGGTGGCCCCTTTGTTCCCCACAAACTGCACTGCAGGCTCTGGCCCAACTTTAATTTGAAACTTCTTCTAGATGCTCAGGTTGTCAGGGGTGTCATTTTTATTACCTTCTCTACACCCTGCATGCCTGCCTTGCACGAAGTTAGTGCTTAATGCACATTGGTTGAATTTAATTCAGGGGAGAGAGTGAGGAATTTGCATTTCTCTCAAGTAGAGTCATTCTAGAGCCAGCTGAGATAAACCCCAGAGCCTGCATCTCGACTGGGACAGGAAAGACCTTGTCTAGAGGGGGAAGAGCCTGTGGGTTTGTTTTTCTTTTTAAAGCATCACTGTGCGTGATAAATCCAAACAATATTATTGTTCTCCTCCCCAAATCCCATTATACATAGTGAATTCCTAGAATATTTGAAGGAATGGAGGATGGACAGGTGGGAGAGATTGTTTATCGACCACTTTTTGCTCATGCTCAACAAATATTTCTTGAGTAAATATCTATGTAGAAATTAGGGACCAGAGCAGATGCAAGCATCCCTTCAGGCTGCCCTGTCTCCCTTGATCCAAATCCAGCCTCCTACAAGAAGCAGGGCCTTCCCTCACACTAGCAGTTTATTTTCCCACACTTCAAAAGCCACAGGTTTTTATTTGATTATATTTTTATTTATTTAACAAATACTTGTAGAGCACTGTGTGCCAGGCACCATTCTAAGCACACCACATATAATAACTCATTTAATCCTCATAACACTCCCATGAGGTATTATTATTATTAATAATAGTATTATTAATCTTCAAGATACTGATGAGGAAAATGAGGCACAAAAGAACGAAATAATTTGGCCAAGGTCACACAGCTAGCGGGTACCAGAGTCAGGATTTAAACCCAGGCAGTTAAGCCCCAGGCTCTATTTTTTTAACCACTATTCCAGGCTGCCTCCAGATTTGCCATGCATTGACCATTGGTGGTTTTGTGTCAGCTGGGACTCTCTAGTTGTACTGCCAGCTTCCTGACAAGTGGGACCACAACTCCTACTGCCTTTGTCACATCCTCCCACCATGTTCATTCAATAAATATTTTTTAAGCACCTCCTCTGTATCTGGAACATTCTAGATTCTAGGAATACAGCAATGAACGGACTGTCAGGACTCCTGCCTCACAGAGCTTACCTTCTGATGAGGGGAAACACGCTACACCAGGTAAACCAACCAACCAACCAGTTGAGAAGATTATTAGAAATCATCACAAGTGCAATGAAGGGAATGAAAGAAAGTCATGGACAAGGGGGACCTGGGGCAGAGAAACCTCATTAGATGATGTCATGAGAGTCTCTCAGAGGAGGTCACATCTGTGCTGATTCCTGAGGAAAAACAACAAGCCCCGTGAGGATTTGAAGGAAGAGAGCTCCAGTCAGAGGGTCAGCAGGTGCAAAAGCCCTGAGGTAGAAACGGGCTGGGCAAATTCCACAAAGAGAAAGGTGCCTGGAGAAAGGTGCCTCCCGTCTCTCCAAGAGGGAGAGATGGGAGGGAAGCAGAGCTCAGATGGTGAGGTCTCAGAATGTGGGGTCTCTGTGCTACATTGCAAGAAGCCACAGGACGTGACACAGGGCTAAGTCCCCAGAGAACTTTAAGCAACTCCCACATCTCTGAGTCTGTGTACCCTCAGCACGGTGAGCTACCTGGGACCGCTGAGCACTGCCTTCAGGGCATCCAGTTATTGCCCACAGTCACCAACCGTCTCAGTAGGTGCAGGGAACAACAACACGGACCCCGAGTCTGATTTCCTGCGTTTCAGTCCCTGCTCTCTTATTCACTAGTTGAATGACTTTGGGCAAATTTTTGAACCTAAGCTTCAGTGTTCTGGCCTGGAAAATGGGATCATAAAGTACATATCCCAGAAGATTACTGAGAAAATTAAATGCGATGATGAGTGTCACATGCTTAGCACAGCGCTGGGATGTAGGAAGCAAGCACTGAAGGCAGTTTTTATGTTGTGGTGTTTATTTTTATATTAATCTTAGTAGGAAATCAGCCCTGAAGTGTAAACACCGCCTGGTAGAAAGTGCTGGAATCTCGGGCATCAGCTCTATTGGTTTCTAGGCTGACTGCAGCAGATCAGTGAAGAGGGTCTGAAAAGAAAAAAACTAGCATAATCCAAAACATCTACTACTTTCTCAAATAACATGATCTCTACTATTTTTTTTCCATGCACATACTGGAACGTTCCAACCTTATTCATTCAAAATCGCTCTCCAGGCTGCATTCTGTTTCATGTTAGTGTGGGTACCGAGACAATATCAGAAGCAAGGTGACCCTCTAATGGAGAATCGCTAAGTGATAATGTAGGGCACCATGATACGAAACTCAATTCTTAGTCGGATGAAAAGAGAAGAGAATTTAACCCGAGGAACGCCAAGGCCAGGTTTTCTGTTCAGATTTCCGGAGAAATAGTTTCACCCAAAAGCAAAGACTGGAGCTACACTAAGCATTTTCCTTTCCTTGGTGCGCCCAGGGTCCATTCAGAACCAAGCCCTGGCGCCATCTCCTGGCTGTCTCCAAACCCCTCCACAACCTTGACAGAAATTAAGTTCGGGAAAAAACCGGTAATTTCATAGTAACTTCTGTGTTTTCAACCTCCTGTTAAATATTTCAATCAAGAAGAGCAGATGGTAACAGTCTTAGCCATCTACAGTCCCACAAGGGACAGTCCCTGCTATGCCACCACTCCCTTTGTTTCTGTAGAGCTTGTCACCCAACAGAGGTACCCAGAGATCAGAGACAGAATATTTATTTTCAATGGGCCAGTGCCCACTGACCCCACTCCTGCCAACGCACCCAATCTTACAAGAGGAAAGTCCTCGCTGCCCAAATTTATATCCCTGAATATTTCCACTTACAGAAGATACTTTACACAAAGAAATCATGCACAGAATCTGCCTTCAAAGAGTTGTGCTCCCAGCTCACTACACAACTGCAAGCCTAAATTCCCAGAATCTCATGATAAGGAGCAGTGTAGGGTCTGCTCTCCCTAAGGTAAGAAGAGAGGGCCACCCTTGTTATCACGGCCACTTTCATTTTCCAAGGCTTTGGTGAAAGCCGGTGGCTTGCTGCCTGGGCAGCTTCAGCCATTTGTATCTAGCTCCATACTCACCTTCAAGCCAGGTAACTTGGCCTCGGTAGGCATACAGCCTGCAATGGCTAGGGAAAATACATCTACAGGCTTGCTAGCCAAGGAGTGAGCCAACATCCCAAAGAATTCTGGCTCGTTCCTCCAAGGGGATAAGCAGGACAGTTTTGAAGACAAAGTCATTGGCTGGGCTGGTTCCTCCCTTCTTTACTCAAGAATATATATTTACTTATTTAAAATGCATTGAGCCTTTTCTGCTTGTCAGATAAGCACTTTACCTACAGCTCCTCACTTAATCTCAACAACAATCCATGCACTTGGTACCATTTTTGTTTCCACCTAACAGATAAGAAAACAGGCTTAGAGAGAGCTTACATAACTTGCCCATGTACAGCAGAAATTAAACACAACATTGTAAATCAACTATACTTCAATTAATTTTTTAAAATATATATTTTATATATATATATATTTTTTTTTTTTAATTTTAAAAAGAAAAAGAGAGCTCAGAGCTCTCTCTCCAAAAACTAAATAAATAAATAACTTGCCCAGAATCTTAGAGCAAGTAAATAGTAGGTGCAGGATTCAAACTCATACATCCTCATTCCTCTTAATCACCCAAAGTGTCTCTCAGAGACCCAGGACTTAGGATTTTCACAGGCACTGCTGAAAACACAGCCACTCCTTATATTTGCAGGAAGAATGAAATGGGATAATTCTCCACAGATAAAAAAGATGCTCTCCAAAGCACTGTGGGTGTGTGTGGTGGGGAGAGGAGGTGGGTTAGCACCAGGTACCACCTAATCCTACTTCTTCTTGAATAGCACATACCCAGTATAAACCCTTCCCCTTCATCTTCGTACATTTGATGCAGTTACTGAACCGTAGTCCTCATCCGCAGCCAGTTTCCTAGGACCCTGACAGTAATTTTCTCACACCATCCATGCCTAACGATTGATTTCTCATGGTTATTTGCAAAAGCACAAATACAAATGTTATTAACTGGTAATAAAACTAGCCAGCCATTTCTAAAACCCAGTGCTGGCAACAGCTCTGTGGTCTTTGGGGACCCTTCATCTGCCAAATCCTGCTAAAGCAAACATTTCTTTCTGATAAGGAAATGCCAAGGGAGGCAACCTTGTCTTTGGTCTTTCCAAAATTTACAGAATGATGAGGTCTGTAGGTCAGGAGTAGGGAGACAGTCTTTTAAATATCATAGAAAGCCTTCAGGATTCCTGATTCCAGAAACCACCCACCAGCTTCAATATAAAGATTTCATATTTTTTTCCAGATAATATTGCTTTTTTTTTTTTTTTTGCGGTACGCAGGCCTCTCACTGTTGTGATCTCTCCCATTGTGGAGCACAGGCTCCAGACGTGCAGGCTCGGCGGCCATGGCTCAGGGGGCCAGCCGCTCCGTGGCATGTGGGATCTTCCCAGACCGAGGCACGAACCCGTGTCCCCTACATCGGCAGGCGGACTCTCAACCACTGCGCCACCAGGGAAGCCCAATACTGCTTTTTTTTAAAAAAAGTAGGAATTTAATAAGCATTCATTAACAATCTGTTGGGTTCCTGGCTCTGTGCTAGGCACTGTAGATACCAAAGAAAGGTACCATACCTGCCCTCCAGGTGATTATAATATAGTTATGGCGACATGACCCACACATGAAGCAACTCAAGAATAAGACAAGGCAGGTCTCAGTCAGGTATGAGATGGCAAGGTACAGATAATAGGGACTGCCATGCTCAGATATGGAAATGGTCAGCCTGGTGGGAGCAGTCAAGGGGTGAAGGTCCCGGTTCTGCTACTCACTAGCCCCTGACCTCAGGTCCCTAATCAGAACTTGGTTATGGGATCTGTAAAATGACAGCACTCAGCCATTCATACAACCAATTGTCTGAGCACTGACCATAAACCAGGCACTATCGTGGTTCTGGTGATGCGGTGTTGAACAACACAGTGAAGTGCCCTATAGTCTGGCAGCGGGAAAGGGTAAGGCAGACAATAAATAGATGAACTGATGACTATATTACATGGCAGTAGTGACAAGTAAATCAAAGTAAGGGGATAGGGAGTGGCACAGGGCTGTGTCAGGAAGGGTGACTAGGGCGAATCTCACCAATCAAAGAATATTCGAGGGCTTCCCTGGTGGCACAGTGGTTGAGAGTCTGCCTGCCGATGCAGGGGACGCGGGTTTGTGCCCCGGTCCGGGAGGATCCCACATGCCGCGGGGCGGCTGAGCCCGTGCGCCATGGCCGCTGAGCCTGCGCGTCCGGAGCCTGTGTTCCACAACGGGAGAGGCCACAACAGTGAGAGGCCCGCGTACCGCAAAAAAAAAAAAAAAAAAGAATATTCGAGTGTGGATGTGGATGATGTGAGCAAGAGATCCTAACTGATGTCTATGGGATGAGCGTTCCTGGAAGAAGAAAAGCAAGGCAAAGGCCCTGAGATAGGAATGGCTCGCGATGTTTGAGGAACGGCAAGGATGCCGGTGTGGCTGGATCACCATGAGTGTCTGGGAACTGGTGGGAAACGAAGAGCAGCCAGAAGCCAGATCATGAAGGGTCCAGAGAACCAAGGTGAGGAGTTCAGATGGGAAGCCAGGAAGGCTTCAGAATATGCACCAGAGTATCCAAACCATCTCCGATGCCAAGAGGTGGGACTTGAGCATTCAGTCCTAATGAGTGGGATCTAGAATGGAGGAGTCTAGATGCTAAGTACCTACATGTAAGACGGTCTGGGCTCTTTGCAGTTGGCAGTAACTTAGAGAAGTAACCAAATTAAGAGGGTAAAAAAATCAGGGGTATAATCCTAGAGACTAAGGAGAGACGCAGGTATTTCATGAGCAGATTGAGATGGTGCCTTTGACACTCTTTAGGCAGCCAGTGCCCTGATGCCATCCTTCTTCTGTCCAAAGACTCCCCATGTGGTACCCGATTAGAACCGCGCAAGATCCCATCCCCCTAGACAACAACCTGCCATTTGAAGCTCACTCCTCAGTGTTTCACGGCCACAGTTATCTCTAAAATAGGTAGCAGGTGAGTGCTAATGTTGAATAAATTCAAGCTAATTGGTTAGCACTTCTCAAATTTTCTGCTCTCCATTTACTATTCCTTCCTCAGATAGAAGACAGAAAATACACGGCCCCAGAATGTCTGGAAGTTGTGCAGTGAAACAGTCCATTGCAAGCAGGAAATTAATTGAAGATGAGTGTTTCAACTTAAGACTTATGTGAATGTTGTATTCTATTTCAGATCTACTTGTAAGAACTTAACAGCCATGTTTTATAGTACTCAAGGAGCAAATATGGCCCTCCCAGAAGATATGCCACATTTATCCTGTGCTTTGCCACACATCTGGCACACTAGAGCAAGTCCCTAGGGCTAGACAAACTCAACCGGAAGTGGATAACTAAATTTAACCTAATTAAAACACTCTTCTCTCCAGAAGAACCCTAAGTAGTTGCTGATATTTGGGATTTCGAGGACCATGAACCACTACCGGGGGCAATGTACCAGCAGCGGGCTCCTAAAGCACACCTGGGTGTTTTCTTAAATGAAGTCCCTAACGCTAGGCCTGATTCCACAACTGTTTACTTATGAAAGCACAAGTCATCTCAAATGTGACTTGTGTTACCAGCACAAGTTGGAAATATTCTGCACCTTAACCATCCCCGAGCATCAGCAGGCATAATGTGAATAGCACATGCAATCTGTCAGCTCCACAGCCATTACATAAATCTCAGTAAGTTCTTTCAGTATCACGTGCTCTTAGGAAGTGATGCTGTTGCCATGAGTAAGACAGCGTTCACAAAGAAACTGACACTTCTTCTGTTTCCTAAATGGTAGTTTACAGCATCTCTGAGGGGCTGTGTTGCTCATATTGTGTTTGTTTAATATTTGACAGTATCTTGACTCATACCATAGTGGATCTGAGATAAAATGATTACTTGTAATGCACAGTTGCCCACACAGATGGGAGAATGTTTATTTGGGAAAGAAAAAGAAATTAGAAGGAAAAAACCCTCCACGATGCAGGCATCAATACTACTGTGATTACACAATACTATATTAGCAATATTTTGAGGGACTTACTCTAAATTACCGTCCTTCCTTCCAACTCAGCATCCACATAATTACAGCTTTCTAGCTACTAGGAAACGAAAGGATGCCATGTTGAACGCTGCCCACGCTAGTGGGTTGAGCAGGCTGCTGCTGCCACACCGTGGGGATTGTTGAGATGGCAACCACAGGAAGCTTCGCCTGCTTCCAGCCAGAGAAAATATAAGATGTTTACTTCCTATGCAATTCCTATTTTCAATTCTCTCATATTAACAGCAATTATAATAAATAAACACAGGATGCTTTATGTAATTCCAGCTGCATTGTGCAGCACAAGATGTACTGAAAATATAAACATTTATATATGAAATATATATTTAATATACATTAAATATATAAACATACATTTAAATATAAACATACTTCATTTTGTCATTTTACCTTATTCCCTGAATATCTAGCTTATGTTGTAATTATATACAGATTACTTTTGTAAATTGAGGCCTGATACATGGTTTTTATGCTTAATAAAAAGTGAATATCCCAAATCCAAAAAATTATCATTTTTGCTTTAGGGTGCAAAAATATCTCAGTCTCTGATGACAATTTTTGTTCTTCCTTTTTGATTACGCTAAGTGTTGATTTTACGTAGAATCCCCCTACCTAAAGATTCTAAGAACTCTTATAAATTAAATGGAAGCCTTTGTTTAACACAGAAATTAATTTTTAAACTGGATATGAAAACAATATTCTAATGATGGATTTCACAAACTGGTAGAGGCAGATGCAGGGGTGGGTTAGCTGGGCAGCTCTCCAGAAAAGCAATCAACAGGGAGCACTGAAACATGAAGGAAACTGTAATGAAATGGGAAAAAACTGAATTTATGAAATCTCCTAGATATTCAGATTTGGGAGAAAGACCCCCAAGTAGAATAATAAAACTGCCTTTAAGAAGACAGTTTAGGGACTTCCATGGTGGTGCAGTGGTTAAAACTCCACGCTCCCAATGCAGGGGACCCAAGTTTGATCCCTGGTCAGGGAACTAGATCCCACATGCATGAAGCAACTAAGAGTTCACACGCCAAGACTAAGGAGCCTGTGTGCTGCAACTAAAACCCAGCACAACCAAATAAGTAAATAAATAAATAAATATTTTTTTTAAAAAAAGGAAGACAGTTTAAAATACCTAGTAAACTGGGATGAGGGGGTTACTTTCTTAATTTGATTAAGGGCCAAATTTGTATTGTATTGTTTCCATCAATCAAAGAATGGACCAATAAACTGTGGTGTTATTTTACAACAGAATACTAAATAGCAGTTACAATTAATTAGCCATGTGGATCTGTATCAATGGTGCTTGAAAATACAACATTTCGTGAAAACAGCCTGTTTCAGAATGTTGAGTGCAGCATACTACCATTCACATAAATTTAAAATACACACAGCATCATTATATATTGTTCATAGTTTCATACAAGTATAAACATATGGGCTAGATTCGCAACCAAACCCATGACAGCATCACCTCTGGGGAGACTGGAAAATATACAGGATTTCACCTTTATGTGTAATATTTTATTCCATTTTTTTTCCAAAAAGAGAGGGAGAAGAAAATATGACGAAAGATAAACATTTTTTTACTTAGTATGGTGGTTACATAAGCGTTTGCCTATTAACCTTTCCTTATTCCATTAAAAAGAAAAGAGGCTGATCTAGTTCACTGCAAGATCTTTGTTATACTGAGTGTGATGTGCAAGTCCAGGGCCAGAGCTAAACAGACAAGGCGTCCCAAGTGCCCTCCTTCCTCCACAGAGTGATCAGCCTTCCCTCTAAATAATTTCAGATCAAATATTTCAAGAACACTGGTTTGAAGATACATCAGATCATTATTCTGCCCACAGTGGCCTCATGTCCCCTCCAGCCCTTACATTAAAACACTAAGTCTCAAAACTTCAGGGAGACATAACCATCAGCTTTTTTGGTCCAGAGTAGCCCTGCTGATATCCTGATACTCCTGGATTAACAACTGAAAAAAATTCCAATGATAAATTTTCAGAGAAAAAATAAAGAATAAAATAGAAGGGCAAATGTTTTAAACTAACCTATATACTATACATACACACACACACACGTATGTATATTTATATATAATCATCCTATGTTAAGTAAAAAAGATACCATGAGAATTGGAGGAAAAAAAAAAAACTTGTTACTTTATCTTCCGTAGGCATATAACCATTGTCTGAAATTCATTGAATTCGTAAACTCTCACTCTGCCCTCGATGTCTGGTCATAGGAAAAATAACTAGGAAAAATCACTGAAAACCTTAAGAACAGCAAGAGAATAGAGGAAGATGGGATCCCGTCGATTTTTATTTTTATTTGAATTATCAGTTTAGCAAATAGGAAAATTCCTAATTTGTGCTTTTGTTCTAACTCAATAGAGATGCAACAAAAACAATTTTATAGACTCCTATGACTCCCAAACACAGCAGATTTATTTGGAACAGGAAATTGGCAGACATTGATAGAGGAAATTTTAATTTAATTCACTACCATAAATTGCAGAAATGTGTCCATGCATTAGAAGCTCCCTGGAGGTTCTTTATTTCTTCAGAAATAAAAAGAAAATGGGATTTGGAAGAAGTGTATTTTAGGTTATTATTTCTCTGTGTAAGGAAGCTAAATCTGGCCCCAAAATAAACTGTGTCATTTAGACTACAGTCTAGAGGGAAATGAGGCTGTAATCTACTCATTCTTCTTGCTTTCAGAATAGAACAAATCACAGCTGTGATGAGAATCATCCCAAATTATAAGGCATAAAAACTGGCGTTGCCTCACATGTTATTAGTCTATTTGCAAATGGCACCACAATTTACAACCCAGTCGTATTACAAGAAATGCTGATTCCACAAATACTCTGCTTGTGAGCAGGAATAAAACGCTCAGAAATCACAGCAGTGCCATACTCTGTTCAAGCTTTCCAAAACGTACATTATGGCAGTTCTTGAAAGTTATAGGAAATACCTCTATCATCTTCAAGCCATTGCAAATATTTTTGGACCAAATATGGATATAAACCAATAAATATCTTTGTGGCCCTCTAATTTGATCGTGAACAATTACACATAATTATATCATAAAGTGGGAATTTAAAAGGACCTAATATGTTGAACAATTAGCAAACATAGCCAACAAAATTTTAGTTAATTAAGGTTCATCTAGCATAAAATAAAAAATATGGAGTATAGAGCTGCCAAATCCAAAACCAGGCAATTTTACTGACAACAGCAAAAAGGCAGATACTAAGCAATTCACGTTAAATAAAGGCTGAGAATTTCAATTCTTAGGTCTTTTTTTCTGACGACTTACATTTATGAGCTGCCCTAAGTCTACAGGTTTTAATGTAAAAGCCAAAGTAACCAGCCAAATTAACCAGTCTACTCCTTATATGTATATTTAACATTTGGACAGATGGAAATCCAAATTACCCTCACAAAGCTGTCATTTTTGATTCAACAAACAGCCACAGAAGACCTGCTCTTTGTATAATGCTCTGTGGTAAGAAATATATCTAGATAAATCTTACCACAATTTCATCACCTCCTCCAGGAAGCCTTTTCAGCTGTATTCTTCCATTTTTGTCTGATTTTTTTTAAATTAGCTTTATGTTATCATTATTAAATAATATATGCTCATCACGAGACACTTAGAAAATACAGAGAAATAGAATAAGGGAGGAAAGCCATCCTTGGTCCCACAAGGTAGAATAATTATTAAAATCTTTATGGATTCCCTCAATATTTTGTTGAGAATTTTTATCTAATTTCAATTATGTAATATATCCAAGATTGTGCAAGTTAACTTTACAAAGTAATACATAACATCATAAAACAACTAGACCAGTGTGGAGAAAAGGGAACCCTCCTACACTGTTGGTGGGAATGTAAATTGGTGCAGTCACTATGGAGAGCAGTATGGAGGTTCCTTAAAAAACTAAAACCAGAGCTACCATATGACCCAGCAATCCCACTCCTGGGCATATATCTGGAGAAAACCATAGTTCAAAAAGATACATGCACCCCAATATTCACTGCAGCACAGTTTACAATAGCCAGGACATGGAAGCAACCTAAATGTCCATCAACAGAGAAATGGATAAAGAATATGTGGTACATATATACAATGGAATATTACTCAGCCATAAAAAAGAATGAAATAATGCCATTTGAAGCAACATGGATGGACCTACAGATTATCATACTGAGTGAAGTAAGTCAGTCAGAGAAAGACAAACATATGATAGCGCTTATATGTGGAATCTAAAAAAATGGTACAAATGAACTTATTTACAAAACAGAAATAGAGTCACAAATATAGAAAACAAACTTATGGTTACCTGGGGGGAAGGGGGGATAAATTGGGAGATTGGGATTGACATATACACACTACTACATATAAAATAGATAACTAATAACCTACTGTATAGCACAGGGAACTCTACTCAATACTCTGTAATGACTTATATGGGAAAATAATCTGAAAAAGAATGGATATATGTATATGTATAACTGATTCACTTTGCTGTACAGCAGAAACTAACACAGCATTGTAAATCAACTATACTCCAATAAAGATTTTTAAAAATAAATAGATAAAACAACTAGATCTAACAGAACACTTTATCCAACAACAGCAAATATATAATCTTCTAAAGCACACATGGAACATTCTCGAGAATAAACCATATAATAGCCATAAAATGAGCCTGAATAATTTTACAAGATTGAAAATAGACAGAATATGCTCTCCAACCACAATGGAATAAAATTAGAAATCAACAACAGAAGAAAATTTGGGGAATTCACAAGTGTGGAAATTAATCACACCCTTAAAGAACCAAGAAGTCAAAGAAAAAATAACCACAAAGGAAATTAGAAAATATTTTAATATGACTGAGAATTAAAACACAGCTTATTAAAACTTATGGAATGGAGCTAAATCAGTGCTTAGAGGCAAATTTATAGCAGTATATTCCTATATTAAATTTTTTTTTAAATCTTGAATCAGTAACAACCTTCCATCTTAAGAAACTAAAAAGGAAGGGAAAATCAAACCTAAAGGAAGAAGAAAGAAGGAGATAATAATATTAAAGCAGAAAATATATTAAATAAAAAATAGAAAGACAATAAATAAAAACAACAAAGCCAAAAGTTGCTTCTTTGAAAAGGTCAACAAAATTGACAAACATTTAGCTAGACTGACCAAGAAAGAAAACAGAAAGAAGCTCAAATTACTAAAATCAGGAATGAAATAGAAGACATAAATACTGACCTTACAAAAATGAAATGATTATAAACAAACACAATTAACAATGTTTGGAACAAATTACATAACTTAGATGAAATGGACAAATTCCTAGAAAGATACAAACTACCAAAACTGACTTAAGAAGGAACAGACCTGTGACAAGTAAACAAACTGAATTAGTAACCCCAAAAACTACCCCACAAGTAAAGCCCAGGACCAGATGGCTTCAATGGTAACTATTTGAAGAAGAATTAGCAACACTTTTCACAAACTCTTCCAAAAGTTTGCAAAGGAAAGAATGCTCCCCAATTCATTTTATGGGGCCAGTTTTACCCTGATACCAAAACTAGACAAAGATCACAAGAGAACACCAAAAACCAATACCTCTTATAAATTTAGATGCAAAAAAATCTTTAGCAAAATACTAGCAAACTGAATCCAGCAACATATAAAAAGGATGATGACCAACTGGGACTTAACCTAAGAGTGAAAGGTTGGTTTAACACCTAATAAGCAATCCATATTATACATCATATTAAAAGAATAAAGGAATAAAACTACATGGTTATCTCAACAGATGCAAAAAAAACATTTGACAGTGGAAATAATGGGTATGTTTATGGTATAGATTGTGGTAATGGTTTCATTCGTGTACATCTCCAAGTTCATCAAGTTGTGTACATTAAATATGTACAGCTTTTTGTATGTCCCATCATACCTAAATACAGTGGCTTTTTTTGTTGTTGTTAATTTTAAAAATCCAATACCCTTTCACAATTAAAAAAACACTCAACAAACTAGGAATAAAAGGGGGCTTCCTCAATAAAGAATTTAAAATAAAGAGCATCTAAAAAAAGCCCCTCAATAACATCATACTTAATAGTGAAAGACTGAATGCCTTCTCCCTACAATTTTTTTTAATAGATCTTAATTGGGGTATAATTGCTTCACTGTATTAGTTTCTTTTGTACACCAAAGTGAATCAGCCATATGCATACATATGTCCCCATATCCCTTCTGTCTTGAGCCTCACTCTCATCCTCCCTATCCCACCACTCTAGGTCATCGCAAAGCACAAAGCTGATCTCCTTGTGTTGTGCTGCTGCTTCCCACTAACTATTTTACATTCGGTAGTGTATATATGTCGATGCTACCCTCAGTTCACCCCAGATTCCCCCTCCCACCATGTGTCTTCAAATCCATTCTCTATGTCTACATCTTTATTCCTGCCCTGCAACTAGGTTCATCAGTACCATTTTTTTATTTTTCAGATTCCATATATATGTGTTAGGATACGGTATTTGGGGTTTTTTTCTGACTCACTCCACTCTGTATGACAGACTCTACATCCATCCACCTCACTACAAATAACTCAATTTTGTTTCTTTTGATGGCTGGGTAATATTCCATTGTATGTATGTGCCACATCTTCTTTATCCATTCATCTGTCGATGGATATTTAAGTTGGTTCCATGTCCTGGATATTGTAAATAGTCCTGCAGTGAACATTGTGGTACATGTCTCCTTTTGAATTATAGTTTTCTCTGGATATATGCCCAGTAGTGGGATTGCTGGGTCATATGGTAGTTCTATTTGTAGTTTCTTAAGGATTCTCTATACTGTTTTCCATAGTGGTTGTATCAATTTATATTCCCACCAACACTGCACGAGGGTTCCCTTTACTCCACACCCTCTCCAGCATTTGTTGTTTGTAGATTTTCTGATGATGCCCATTCTAAGCAGTGTGAGGTGATAGCTATTAATAGCTATGATTTTGATTTGGTAGTTTTGATTTGCATTTCTCTAATAATTAGTGATGTTGAGCATCTGTTAATGTGCCTCTTGGCCATCTGTATGTCTTCCTTGGTGAAATGTCTATTTAGGTCTTCCACCCATTTTTTAATTGGATTGTTTGTTTTTTTTCATATTGAGCTCCATGAGCTGTTCGTATATTTTGAAGATTAATCCTTTGTCCATTGTTTCATTTGCAAATATTTTCTCCCATTCTGAGGGTTGACTTTTCATCTTGTTTACGGTTTCCTTTGCTGTGCAAAAGCTTTTAAGTTTAATTAAAAGCTTTGTTTATTTTTGTTTTTATTTCCATTACTCTAGGAAGTGGGTCAAAAAAGATCTTGCTGAGGCTTATGTCAAAGAGTGATTTTCCTATGTTTTCTTTTAACAGTTTTATAGTGTCTGGTCTTACATTTAGGTCTTTAATCCATTTGAAGTTTATTTTTGTGTATGGTGTTAGGTAGTGTTCTAATTTCGTTCTTTTACATGTAGCTGTCCAGTTCTCCAGGCACCACTTATTGAAGAGGCTGTCTTTTCTGCATTGTATGTTCTTGCCTCCTTTGTCGTAAATTAGGTGACCATACGTGCATGGGTTTATCTCTGGGCATTCTATCCTGTACCATTGATCTATATTTCTGTTTTTGTGCCAGTACCATACTGTCTTGATTACTGTAGCACTGTGGTATAGTCTGAAGTCAGGGAGTCTGATTCCTCCAGTTCTGTTTTTTTCCCTCAACTGCTTCGGCTATTCGGGATCTTTTAGGTCTCCATCAAATTTTAAGATTTTTGTTCTAGTTCTGTAAAAAATGCCACTGGTAATTTCATAGGGATTGCATTGAATCTGTAGATTGATTTGAGTAGTACAGACATTTTCAGAGTATTGGTTCTTCCAATCCAAGAACATGGTATATCTCTCCATCTGTTGGTATCATTTTTAATTTCTTTCATCAGTGTCTTATAGTTTTCTGCATACAGGTCTTTTGTCTCCCTAGGTAGGTTTGTTCCTAGGTATTTTATTCTTTTTGTTGCAATGGTAAATGGGAGTGTTTCCTTAATTTCTCTTTCAGGTATTTCATCATTAGGGTATAGGAATGCAAGAGATTTCTGTGCATGAATTTTGTATCCTGTAACTTTACCAAATTCATTGATTAGCTCTAGTAGTTTTCTGGTGGCATCTTTAGGATTCTCTATGTATAGTATCATGTCACCTGCAAACAGTGACAGTTTTACTTCGTTTTACTTCTTCTTTTCCAATTTGTATTTCTTTTATTTCTTTTTCTTCTCTGATTGCCATGGCTAGGACTTCCAAAACTATGTTGAATAAGAGTGGCAAGAGGGGACATCCTTGTCTTGTTCCTGATCTTAGAGGAAATGCTTTCAGTTTTTCACCATTCTGATGTTTGCTGTAGGTTTGTCACATATGGCCTTTATTATGTTGAGGGTGGTTCCCAGTATGCCCACTTTCTGGAGAGTTTTTATCATAAATGGGTGTTGAATTTTGTCAAAAGCTTTTTCTGCATCTATTGAGAAGATCATACGGTTTTCATTCCTTAATTTGTTAATGTGGTGTACCACATTGATTCATTTGCATATATTGAAGAATCCTTGCATTCCTGGGATAAATCCCACTTGATCATGGTGTATGATACTTTTAATGTGTTGTTGGATTCTGTTTGCTAGTATTTTGTTCAGGATTTTTGCATCTGTGTTCATCAGTGATATTGCTCTGTAATTTTCTTTTATTGTGATATCTTTTTCTGGTTTTGGTATCAGGGTGAGGGTGGCTTCACAGAATAAATTTGGGAGCGTTTCTCTCTCTGCAATTTTTTGGAATAGTGTGAGAAGGATCAATGTTAGCTTTTCTCTAAATGTTTGATAGAATTCGCCTGTGAAGCCATCTGGTCCTGGACTTTTGTTTGCTGGAAGATTTTTAATTACAGTTTCAATTTCAGTACTTGTGATTGGTCTGTTCATATTTTCTATTTCTTCCTGGTTCAGTCTTGGGAGATTGTACCTATCTAAGAATTTGTCCATTTCTTCATGGTTGTCCATTTTATTGGCATATAGTTGTTTGTCATAGTCTCTTATAATCCTTGTATTTATGTGATGTCAGTTGTGATTTCTCCTATTTCTAATTTTATGGATTTACACCCTCTCCCTTTTTTTCTTGATGAGTCTGGCTAAGGGTTTATCAATTTTGTTTATCTTCTCAAAGAACCAGCTTTTAGTTTTATTGATCTTTTTGATTTTTGCTATTGTTTTCTTCATTTCTTTTTCATTTATTTCTGCTCTGATCTTTCTGATATCTTTCCTTCTACTGACTTTGGGTTTTCTTTGTTCTTCTTTCTCCAGTTGTTTTAAGTGTAGGATTAGATTGTTTATTTGAGATTTTTCTTGTTTCCTGAGTTGAGATTGAATTGCTATAAACTTCCCTCATAGAACTGCTTTTGCTGCATCCCACAGGCTTTGGGTCATCGTGTTTTCGCCATCATTTATTTCTATGTATTTTTTTAACTCTTCTTTGATTTCTACAGTGATTTCTTGGTTATTTAGTAGTGCACTGTTTAGTCTCCATGTATTTGTGTTTTTTACAGTTTTTTTTTCTGTAATTCATGTCCTATCTTATAACGTTGTGGCCAGAAAAGATGCTTGATATGATTTCAGTTTTCTTAAATTTTCTGAGGCTTGATTTGTGACCCAAGATGTGATCTATCCCATAGAATGTTCCATGTGCACTTGAGAATAAAGTGTATTCTGCCACTTTCGGGTGGAATGTTCTATAAATTTCAACTAAATCTATCTGGTCAATTGTGTCATTTAAAGTTTCTGCTTCCTTATTTAATTTCTGTTTGGATGATCTGTCCATTGGTGTAAGTGGGGTGTTAAAGTCTCCTACTATTATGTTGTTACTGTCAATTTCTCCTTTCATGGTTGTTAGCATTTGCCTTCTGTATTGAGGTGCTCCTATATTGGGTGCATAAACATTTATAATTGTTTTATCTTCTTCTTGGATTGATCCCTTGATCATTATGTAGTGTCCCTTCTTATCTCTTGTAATAGTCTTTATTTTAAAGAATATTTTATCTGATATGAGTATTGCTATTCCAACTTAGTTTTGATTTCCATTTGCAAGGAATATATTTTTCGATCCCTTCACTTTCAGTCTTTATGTGTCCTTAGGTCTGAAATGGGTCTCTTGTAGATAGCATATATATGGGTCTTGTTTTTGTATCCATTCAGCCAGTCTGTGTCTTTTGGTTGGGGCATTTAATCCATTTACATGCAAGGTTATTATCGATATGTATGTTCCTATAACCATTTTCTTAATTGTTCTGGGTTTGTTTTTGTGGGTGTTTTTCTTCTCTTGTGTTTCCTGCCTAAAGAAGTTCCTTTAGCATTTGTTGTAAAACTGGTTTAGTGGTGCTGAATTCTCTTAGCTTTTACTTGTCTGAAAATCTTTTGATTTCTCCATTGAATCTTAATGAGATCCTTGCCAGGTAGAGTAATCTTGGCTGCAGATTCTTCCCTTTCATCACTTTAAATATGTCATGCCACTCCCTTCTCGCTGTAGAGTTTCTGCTGAGAAATCAGCTCTTAACCTTATGGGAGTTCCCTTGTATGTTATTTGTCATTTTTCCCTTGCTGTTTTCAATAATTTTTCTTTGTCTTTCATTTTTGCCATTCGATGACTATGTGTCTCAGCATGTTTCTCCTTGGGTTTATCCTGTAGGGGACTCTCTGCACTTCCTGGATTTGGATGGCTATTTCTTTTCCCATGTTAGGGAAGTTTTCGACTAAAATCTCTTCAAATATTTTCTCAGACCCTTTCTTTTTCTCTTCTTCTTCTGGGACTCCTGTAATTCGAATGTTGGTGTGTTCAGTGTTGTCCAAGAGGTCTCTGAGATTGTCTTCAATTCTTTTCATTCTTTCTTCTTTATTCTGCTCCTTGGCAGTTATTTCCACCATTTTGTCTTGCAGGTCACTTATTCATTCTTCTGCCTCAGTTATTCTGTTATTGATTCCTTCCAGTGTATTCCTCATTTCAGTTATTGTGTTTTTCATCTCTGTCTGTTTGTTCTTTAGTTCTAGATCATTGTTAAACATTTCTTATATTTTCTCAGTCCATGCCTCCATTCTATTTCTGAGATTCTGGATCATCTTAACTATCATTACTCTTAATTCTTTTTCAGGTAGATTGCCTATTTCCTCTTCATTTATTTGGTCTTGTAGGTTTTTACCTTGCTCCTTCATCTGTGACATATCTTTTTGCCATCTCTTATTTTTTTTCTTTTTATGAGTGGGATTGTGTTCCTATCCTACTGGTTGTTTGGCCGGAGGCTTCCAACACTAGAGTTTGTAGGCTGTTGTGTAGAGTTGGGTCTTGGTGCTGAGATGAGGACCTCTGTGAGACCTCACTCTGCTGAATATTCTCTGGGGTCTGAGGTTCTCTGTTAGTCCAGTGGTTCAGACTCGGAGCTCCCACCGCAGAAGCTTCAGCCCGACTCCAGACACGTGAACCAAGACCCCACAAGCTGCATGGGGTGAAAAAATAAAGAACAATAACAAAGTAAAGAGTAAAATTAAAGGAGATTGGTTCAAGATGGCGGAGTAGAAGTACATGCTCTCACTCCTTCTTGTGAGAGCATTGGGTTCAAGATGGCAGAGTAGAAGTATGTGCTCTCACTCCTTCCTGTGAGAGCACTGGAATCTCAACTAACTGCTGAACAATCATCGAAGGGAAGACACTGGAACTCACAAAAAAAAGATACCCCACAACCAAAGACAAAGAAGAAGCCACAATGAGATGGTAAGAGGGGCGTGATCACAATAAAATCAACTCGCATAACTGCTGGGTGGGTGACTCACAAACAGGAGAACGCTTATACCACAGAAGTCCACCCACTGGAGTGAAGGTCCTGAGCCCCACTTCAGGCTTCCCAACTGGGGGATGCAGCAACGGGAGGAGGAATTCCTAGAGAATCAGACTTTGAAGGCTAGCAGGAGTTGATTACTTGCACAAGCCTCTTAGATAGCCTCATCCACCAGAGGGCAGACAGCAGAAGCAAGAAGGACTACAATCCTGAAGCCTGTGGGAAAAAAACACATTCACAGAAAGATAGACAAGATGAAAAGGCAGAGGGCTATGTACCAGATGAAGGAAAAAGGAAAAACCCCAGAAAAACAGCTAAATGAAGTGGAGATAGGCAACCTTCCAGAAAAAGAATTCAGAATAATGACAGTGAAGATGATCCAGGACCTCGGAAAAAGAATGGAGGCAAAGATCAAGAAGATACAAGAAATGTTTCACAAAGACCTAGAAGAATTAAAGAACAAACAAACAGAGATGAACAATACAATAACAGAAATGAAAACTACACTAGAAGGAATCAATAGCAGAATAACTGAGGCAGAAGAACGGATAAGTGACCTGGAAGACAGAATGGTGGAATTCACTGCTGTGGAACAGAATAAAGAAAAAAGAAGGAAAAGAAATGAAGACAGCCTAAGAGACCTCTGGGACAACATTAAACGCAACTACATTTGCATTATAGGGGTCCAAGAAGGGGAAGAAAGAGAGAAAGGACCCGAGAAAATATTTGAAGAGATTATAGTCGAAAACTTCCCTAACATGGGAAAGGAAATAGCCACCCAAGTCCAGGAAGTGCAGAGAGTCCCCTACAGAATAAACCCAAGGAGAAACATGCCGAGACACATAGTCATCAAATGGCAAAAATTAAGGACAAAGAAAAATTACTGAAAGCAGCAAGGGAAAAATGACAAATAACATATAAGGGAACTCTCATAAGGTTAAGAGTAGATTTCTCAGCAGAAACTCTACAAGCCAGAAGGGAGTGGCATGACATACTTAAAGTGATGAAAGGGAAGAAACTACAACGAAGATTACGCTACCCAGCAAGGATCTCATTCAGATTCGATGGAGAAATCAAAAACTTCACAGACAAGAAAAAGCTAAGAGAATTCAGCACCACCAAACCAGCTGTACAACAAATGCTAAAGAAACGTCTCTAAGCGGGAAACACAAGAGGAGAAAAGAACCCACAAAAACAAACCCAAAACAATTGAGAAAATGGTTATAGGAACATACATATCGATAATTACCTTAAACATGAATGGATTAAATGCTCCAACCAAAAGACACAGGCTCACTGAATGGACACAAAAATATGACCCATATATATGCTGTCTACAAGAAACCCACTTCAGACCTAGGGACACATACAGACTGAAAGTGAGGGGATGGAAAAAGATATTGCATGCAAATGGAAATTTAAAAAAAGCTGGAGTAGCAATACTCATATCAGATAAAATAGACTTCAAAATAAAGAATGTTACAAGAGACAAGGAGGGACACTACATAATGATCAAGGGATCAATCCAAGAAGAAGATATAACAATTATAAATACATATGCACCCAACATAGGAACACCTCAATACATAAGGAAACTGCTAACAGCTCTAAAAGAGGAAATCGACAGTAACACAATAATACTGGGGGACTTTAACACCTCACTTACAACAATGGACTGATCATCCAAATTGAAAATTAATAAGGAAACACAAGCTTTAAATGACACAATAGACCAGGTAGATTTAATTGATATTTATAGGACATTCCATCCAAAAACAGCAGATTACACTTTCTTCTCAAGTGCGCACGGAACATTCTCCAGGATTGATCACATCTTGGGTAACAAATCAAGCTTCAGTAAATTTAAGAAAACTGAAATCATATCAAGCATCTTTTCTGACCATAACGCTATGAAATTAGAAATGAATTACATGGAAAAAAACGTAAAAAATACAAACACATGGAGGCTAAACAATACATTACTAAATAACCAAGAGATCACTGAAGAAATCAAAGAGGATATCAAAAACTACCTAAAGACAAATGACAATGAAAACACGACGACCCAAAACCTATGGGTGCAGCAAAAGTAGTTCTAAGAGGGAAGTTTATAGCAATACAAGCATACCTCAGGAAACAACAAACAACTCAAATAAACAATCTAACCTTACATCTAAAAGAACTAGAGAAAGAAGAGCAAACAAAACCCAAAGTTAGTAGAAGGAAAGAAATCATAAAGATCAGAGCAGAAATAAATGAAATAGAAACAAAGAAAACAATAGCAAAGATCAATAAAAGTAAAAGCTGGTTCTTTGAGAAGATAAACAAAATTGATAAACCATTAGCCAGACTCATCAAGAAAAAGAGGGAGAGGATGTAAATCCATAAAATTATAAATGAAAAAGGAGAAGTTACAACAGACACTACAGAAATACAAAGCATCCTAAGAGTCTACTACAAGCAACTCTATGCTTGGAAAGCATAAAATGGACAACCTGGAAGAAATGGACAAATTCTTAGAAAGGTATAACCTTCCAAGACTGAACCACGAAGAAATAGAAAATATGAACAGACCAATCACAAGTAATGAAACTGAAACTGTGATTAAGTATCTTCCAACAAACGAAAGTCCAGGACCAGATGGCTTCACAGGTGAATTCAATCAAATATTTACAGAAGAGCTAACACCCATCCTTGTCAAACTCTTATAAAATATTGCAGAGGGAGGAACACTCTCAAACTCATTCTAAGTGGCCACCATCACCCTGATACCAAAACCAGACAAAGATACTACAAAAGAAGAAAATTACAGACCAATATCACTGATGAATATAGATGCAAAAATTCTCAACAAAATACTAGCAAACAGGATCCAACAACACATTAAAATGATCATACACCACGACCAAGTGGGATTTATCCCAGGGAGGCAAGGATTCTTCAATATATGCAAATCAATCAATGTGATACACCATATTAACAAATTGAAGAAGAAAAACCATATGATCATCTCAACAGATGCAGAAAAAGCTTTTGACAAAATTCAATACCCATTTATGATAAAAACTCTCCAGAAACTGGGCATAGAGGGGACCACCCTCAACATAATAAAGGCCATATATGACAAACCCACATGGTGAAAAACTGAAAGCATTTCCTCTAAGATCAGGAACAAGACAAGGATGTCCACTCTCACCACTATTATTCAACATAGTTTTGGAAGTCCTAGCCACGGCAATCAGAGAAGAAAAAGAAACAAAAGAAACACAAATTGGAAAAGAAGAAGTAAAATGGTCACTGTTTGCAGATGACATGATACTATACATAGAGAATCCTAAAGATGCCACCAGAAAACTACTAGAGCTAATCAATGAATTTGGTAAAGTTGCAGGATACAAAATTAATGCACAGAAATCCCTTGCATTCCTATACACTAATGATGAAACATCTGAAAGAGAAATTAAGGAAACACTCCCATTTACCATTGCAACAACAACAAAAAAATACCTAGGAATAAACCTACCTAGGGAGACAAAAGACCTGTATGCAGAAAACTATAAGACACTGATGAAAGAAATTAAGGATGATACCAACAGATGGAGAGATATACCATGTTCTTGGATTGGAAGAATCAATACTGTTAAAATGTCTATACTACCCAAAGCAATCTACAGATTCAATGCAATCCCTATCAAACTACCAATGGCATTTATTACGGAAGTAGAACAAAAAATCTTAATATTTGTATGGAGACACAAAAGACCCCAAATAGCCAAAGCAGTCTTGAGGGAAAAAAACGGAGCTGGAGGAATCCGGCTCCTGGACTTCAGACTACGCTACAAAGCTATAGTAATGAAGACAATATGGTACTGGCACAAAAACAGAAATATAGATCAATGGAACAGGATAGAAAGCCCAGAGATAAACCCACGCACCTATGGTCAACTAATCTATGACAAAGGAGGCAAGGATATACAATGGAGAAAAGACAGTCTCTTCAATAAGTGGTGCTGGGAAAACTGGACAGCTACATATAAAAGAATGAAATTAGAACACTCCCTAACACCATACACAAAAATAAACTCAAAATGGATTAGAGACCTAAATGTAAGACCAGACACTATAAAACTCTTAGAGGAAAACATAGGAAGAACACTTTTGAACATAAATCACAGCCAGATCTTTTTTGATCTACCTCCTAGAGTAATGGAAATAAAAACAAAAATAAACAAATGGAACCTAATGAAACTTCAAGGCTTTTGCACAGCAAAGGAAACTACAAACAAGACGAAAAGACAACCCTCAGAATGGGAGAAAACATTTGCCAACGAATAAACGGACAAAGGATTAATCTCCAAAATATATAAACAGCTCATGCAGCTCAATATTAAAGAAACAAACAACCCAATCCAAAAACGGGCAGAAGACCTAAATAGACATTTCTCCAAAGAAGACATACAGATGACCAAGAATCACATGAAAAGCTGCTCAACATCACTAATTATTAGAGAAATGCAAATCAAAACTGCAATGAGGTATCACCTCACAGCAGTTAGAATGGGCATCATCAGAAAATCTACAAACAGTGAATGCTGAAGACAGTGTGGAGAAAAGGGAACCCTCTTGCACTGTTGGTGGGAAAGTAAATTGATACAGCCACTACGGAGAACAGTATGGAGGTTCCTTAAAAAACTAAAAATAGAATTACCATATGATCCAGCAATCCCACTACTGGGCATATGCCCAGAGAAAACTATAATTCAAAAAGACAAATGCACCCCAATGTGCATTGCAGCACTATTTACAATAGCCTAGACATGGAAGTAACCTAAATGCCCATCAACAGATGATTGGATAAAGAAGATGTGGTACATATATACAATGGAATATTACTCAGCCATAAAAAGGAATGAAATTGGGTCATAGGTAGAGACGTGGATGGATCTAGAGACTGTCATACAGAGTGAAGTCAGAAAGAGAAAAACAAATATCGTATATTAACACATAATGTGGTACCTAGATAAACAGTACAGATGAACTGGTTCACAGGGCAGAAATTGAGACACAGATGCAGATGCAGAGAACAAACGTATGGACACCAAGGGGGGATAGTGGTGGGGGGCGGGGGGCCTGGTGGTGTGATGAATTGGGAGATTGGGATTGACATGTATACACCAATGTGTATAAAATGGACAACTAATAAGAACCAGCTGTATAAAAAAATAAATAAAATTAAATTAAAAAGATAAAATTAGACTAGGAAACTAACAAATATGTTAGAAAGAATATAAAAATAAAAATATAGATGAAACAACAACTGGAAGGTATAACAGTACCACAATAGTAAAGAAGGGGGGGGGGGTGCTTCCCTGGTGACGCAGTGGTTGAGAGTCTGCCTGCCGATGCAGGGGACGCTGGTTCCTGCTCGGTCCGGGAGGATCCCACGTGCCGCGGAGCGGCTGGGCCCATGAGCCATAGCCACTGAGCCTGCGCGTCTGGAGCCTGTGCTCCACAACGGGAGAGGCCACAACAGTGAGAGGCCCACGTACCACAAAAAAAAAAAAAAAAGAAGAGGAGGGGGGAAAAGAAAAAAACAATTCCTTATCTGTGGTGGGCAGGGCCTAAGCAAGGGCAAGTTTTGGGTGGTGGGCGGGGCCTATGCTTAGGACCCACAGGGCTGGAAAAGGCCCTGTGGTCTGTGGTGGGTGGGGCTTAGGCTCAATGGAACAGAAGCAGCCCAGGTGTGCCCCCCACCCCTGATCTCAGAGGGTGGAGAACCTCACCTGGGAGCCCAGCAGGCTTCCTGGGCCCGAGTGGGTGGGGCAAACTCCCTCCTCTCCTCTCCTTCTCCTCCAGTCCCTGAGGGTCCCTCCCACCTGCCTCTCCTGTTCTCCCCACCCCCTGTAATTAAAAGCAGGACAGATGTCCTCACTCATCACATCTATTCAATGTTGTACTAGATGCAAATAAGCCTGGGTAAAAGAAATAAATGGCATCAAGACTGAGGAAGAAGTAGAATTATCTGTATTCAGAGATGACATGATCTCAAATATAGAAAGTCCTAAGGAATACCAAAAAATAAAAGCTACTAGAGTTAAAGCATTCAGCAAGGTTCAGAATATAAGATCAGTATACAAAAAACAGTTGTAGGGGCTTCCCTGGTGGCGTAGTGGTTGAGAGTCCGCCTGCTGATGCAGGGGACGCGGGTTTGTGCCCTGGTCGGGGAAGATCCCACATGCCGCGGAGCGGCTGGGCCCGTGAGCCATGGCCGCTGAGCCTGCGCGTCCGGAGCCTGTGCTCCGCAATGGGAGAGGCCGCAGCAGTGAGAGGCCCGCGTACTCCAAAAAAAACAAAAGCAGTTTTATTTCTATACACTAGCAATGAACAATCTGAAAATGAAATTAAAACAATTATAATCACAAAAGCATCAAAAACAATAAAATACTTTAGAAATAATTTATCAGAAAAGTATAAGACTCTGAAAACTATAAAAAAAATCATTGAAAGAAATTTAAGAAGATTAAATAAATAGAGAGACATCTTGTGTTCATGGATTGGAAGACTTATTGTTAAGATGACCAAACTGCCTAAACTAATCTGCAGATTCAATGCAATCCCTATCAGAATCCACCGGGTTTCTTTGTAGAAGTTAACAAGCTGATTCTCAATTCATATAGAGATGCAAGGGACCCAGAATAGCCAAATAATCTTGAAAAAGAAAAAGAAAGTTGGAGGACTCACACTTCCCAATTGCAAAACTTATTTCTAAGCTACATTAATCAAGAAAGTGTAACATTGGCATAAGGATAGATATATAGATCAATGGTATCTAATTGAGAGTCCAGGAATAAGCTCATATGTCTATGATAAACTGATTTTTGACAAGGGTGTCAAGACAACTGAATGGGAAAGAATAGTCTTTTCAACAATGTTGCTGGTACAACAGGATATACACATGCAAAAACAAAAGCAAAACAAAAAACAAACTCAAGTCTGACCCCAACCTCACACCATATATAAAAAAATAATTCAAAATGAATCACTGTCCACCTGCTGATGCAGGGGACACGGGTTCGTGCCCCGGTTGGGAAGATCCCACATGCCGTGGAGCGGCTGGGCCCGTGAGCCATGGCCACTGAGCCTGCGCGTCCAGAGCCTGTGCTCCGCAACGGGAGAGGCCACAACAGTGAGAGGCCCGCGTACAAAAAAAAAAAAAAAAGAATCACTGACCTAAATGCAAGAGCTACAATAGAACTATAAAACTTTTAAAAGAAATATAGGAATAAATCTTTACGACCTTGGATTAGCTGATGGTTTCTTAAATACAACTCAAAAAGCACAAACACAGGGACTTCCCTGGCAGTCCAATTGTTAAGACTCTATGCTCCCAAGGCAGGGGGCATGGGTTTGACCCCTGGTCAGGGAACTAAGATACTGCATGCTGCATGGCACAGCCTAAGAAAAGCACAAACATAAATAAGAAAAAATAAATTAGATTACATCAAAATTAAAAACTTTCAAGTGATACTATCAAGAAAATGATGACAATGCACAGAATCAGAGAAAATATCTGCAAATCTCATTATCTGCTAAGGGACATCTATCTAGAATGTACAAAGAGCTCTTACATTCCAACAATTAAAAGACAACCCAATTTTTTTTTTTTTTTTTTTTGCGGTATGCGGGCCTCTCACTGTTGTGGCCTCTCCGAGACGTTGCAGAGCAACAGGCTCCGGACGCGCAGGCTCAGCGGCCATGGCTCACGGGCGCAGCCGCTCCGCGGCACGTGGAATCCCCCCGGACCGGGGCACAAACCCGCGCCCCCTGCATCGGCAGGCGGACCCCCAACCACTGCGCCACCAGGGAAGCCCCCCCAATTTTTTTTAATGAGCAAAGGATTTGAAAAGACATTTATTCAAAAAAGAAATACAAATGGCTGACAGACCATTAAAAATAACATCATTAGGAAAAAGTAAATCAAAACCATTTCATACACACCAGGATGGCTAAAATAAACAACAGAAAATAACAAGTGGTGGCAAGGGTGTGAAGAAAGTAGAATTCTCCTGCATTCCTTGTGATGTAAAATGGCATAGCTGCTTTGGCAGTGTCCAAAAATGTTAAACGTTGAGCTACCATATGACTCAGAAATTCTACCCTAAGTATATACCAAAAAGAATTGAAAACTATGTCTACACAAAAACTTGTCCACGAATGTTCAAAGCAGCATTATTCAAGAAATAGACACAAAGTAGAAACAATGCAAATGTCAATCAAATCATGAAGGGATAAACAAAAGTGATATGTCCATGTAATGAAATACTATTTGTCCATAAAAGGAATTAAATACTGACACATGATACAACATGAAAAAAACTTGACATTACACTAATTGCAAGAAGCCAGACACAAAAATTGTATGAGCATTTATATGAAGTCCCATAAAAGGCAAATCCACAGAGACAAGCGATAGATTAGTAGCTGGCAGGAGCTGGGAGAAGGGAGAATGGAGAACTGACTGCCAGTGGGTATGGGATTTCTTTTTGGAGTAATGAAAATGGTCTGTAATTGGATAGTAGTAAAGGTTGCGCAACTCCAAATACTTTAAAAACCACCAAACTGCAGGCTTTTTTTTTTTTTTTTTTTTTTTTGGCTGCATTGGGTCATCGTTTCTGTGCACAGGCTTTCCCTAGTTGTGGTGAGCAGGGGCTACTCTTCATTACGGGTCCCAGGCTTCTCATTGCAGTGGCTTCTCTTGTTGCGGAGCACGGGCTCTAGGGGTGCGAGCTTCAGTAGTTGTGGCACGTGGGCTCAGTAGTTGTGGCTCGGGGGCTCTAGAGCACAGGCTCAGTAGTTGTGGCGCACAGGCTTAGTTGCTCTGTGGCATGTGGGATCTTCCCAGACCAGGGATCGAACCCATGTCTCCTACATTAGCAGGCAGATTCTTAACCACTGTGCCACCAGGGAAGCCCAAACTGCAGGCTTTTAAAGGATGAATGTTATGGTATGTGAATTATTAAGTTGACAACTTTCAACATATAGTAATTTTTAAGAAGTTAGCACTGGAACAGTCATAGATCATACACAAAAATGATATGCAAAGGGATTTGTCCCTGGATGAGATATTTATCCTTCCCAATTAAAAAATAAAATACTGAAGTCATTCTGGATGAGTTATCTTTAATATTTACTTTATTGGATTTTTCTTTCAAACTAAAAAGCAATACATACTTTTATTGTTTTTTTATTACAAGTCCCCCCAAATCCTAAAAGTATCAAAGAAAAACCCAACAATATTTGCCTTCCCTATGACCCTCACTCCCACCACCACCTCACCCTGAAGAGGATAAATGTAAACAGCTTAATGTCCACATTCTTCTCTATGTTCATAGCAATGCACCCAAATGAAAATCTTCACACCAATAAAAGGTTTTTCTCTGATTTTACAAAAATAGGTCATGCCACACACATTTCTCTTCAACTTGCTTTCTTGTGGCTTTTCCCACAGGTCAATACATGTAAATCACACTCCTCCTTTTGAACAGTTACATAATATTCCAGAAATAGGGGCATGTCACAGCTTATTCAACCACTCTCTTGATAGCATTCAAGATGTTTCCTTTTTTTTCACCTAATGTATATCTTTGTATATTTACTTACAAGCCAATTCTTTTATTTCTGTAGGATAAAACTGTTCAATCCAAGTTTAAAAGATGCAGAAAATCATTACTTTTCATGACAATTAAAAAGGTCTTTATGTTGCAGTAAGCATCCTGCTGGGTGCAAATGGGAAAATCTATTTCTGAGCTCTGAGTCACAGTCCTGTGGATAGATTAGGCTTTGTTTGCAAATATATAAACAAAATACAAATCACAAGTACTCACCAAACACGGTATTAGATTCTACGAGTATGAGGGGGCAAAGGATGTGTCAACGACAGACACATTTCCTGGTACAGGAAAATGAGCAGCCAAGGAAGGAAGCAGCTTAGGGAAGCACACTGAACCAAGCTTCCCTCTTTGACTGCAAAATTCCCCTGACAACGAAGAATCCAACGGGGCTCCCAAGTTCAGAGTCAGGGTTAGGTTTAGGTCTAGGCTTACGTTGGAACCAGAATTTCTTTCAGACCATGGGTCCCCTTATTTAGCTCTCTACTTTGCTTCTTCTCTTGGTTGGCTGGAGCGGCGTTTTCAAGAAGGGAATGTGGATCCCTGTGCCCTTACATATCTAAGGATCGCTTTCTATCGTGGTCATACACAAAAGACAACATGGCTTATTTTAAATACTTGGGCCACAGCCTTTACTTCCTCCAAATTCCACCGATACTGTACGTTTAGAAGGCTTCTCGCTTGCAGCGATTCTGAAGACAACCCAATTTTGGCTTCTCAGCTGGTAACCTGCGTGTGTGCATGTGTACAGAATATAAATGTAGTAAACTGTAAATGCACTCTCTGTCGTTAAAATGGCCAACAGCTAAAGTGTCTGCTCTGGTATATTCTCAGCTTATCCAAAATGATAAGACAAGGAAGGAACTCCACATGAACTATGTCTGTGGCAATATGTCCATTATATCAGTAATTGTGAGTCCTGAAGCCCCCAAATGGTCAGGCCACAGCAAATTAGCCCCAGGCAATAATTTAGAGATTTGATTTTACTCTTCTCTTGCTTCAGGTTATCCAATGCCATCAGAAGCAGCCATCCAACGCCACTGTTTCAGAATGCTTCTTTTACTTTGGGGCATCAGCTATGAATTTAGGCATAGCACCACCCTCTGGTGTACCTAGGGAGACCGGAATGCGTAGTTTTGCTGGGATATACTGTGGGCTGTTGGGACCTGACTTATGAAGGGGAATGTAACGGCTTTCTTCCTCATTCTGGCCAGTTCTTCAGCCCCCCCAAAATCTGCCTCTTTTTTATTATTTATTTGTTTGTTTGTTTGATTTATTTATTTATGTATTTTGGCTGTGCTGGGTCTTAGTTGCAGCAGGCTGGCTCTTAGTTGTGGCAGGCGAGCTTCTTAGTTACAGCGTGCGGACTCTTAGTTGCTTAGGGTCTCTTGCCAACTGGAGCAAAAGTGGAATTTATGGAAACAATATAGGGAAATATCCTCAAAATCTAAAAGAAGGATCAACAGGCTTTAAAAGACAGAAACAGAGCTTCTCCTGGAATTTCAGTTGAAGAAACTGACAATGGATATCATGACACTGCAACAAGGGTGAATGATCAGAAGCAACTATCTTCTTTTTGTTAACTCTGTTAAAGTTCCAGTTCCACAGAGACTGTTCTATTGGCCTCAGGTCACATTCCCACTTCATGGCAGGAAAGGATAAAGTATCTGACAGTTCCATTGTACTGACTCAAGTGGGAAAGAGGCAATTCCCCAAAACAGTATCAGAATGCTTTTAGCAAAAAAGAAAAAAAATGCTCAATTTATCCTTCCAATTTATAGATAAACTGCCTTTCCAAGTGGATATTTGCAGGATTTTTTTAAACTCATGTAATACAAAATGTTTTCTTTGGGTATATCTAGATGTGGGTCCCTTCTGTTTTTGTCTGGAATGTACTGAGCCCCTTCAGCCTGTGTACTTAGGTTTTGTTTCATCCTTTATTATTGTTTCTATTTCGTATGTTATGCTATCTTCCCTAGGAACACCTTTGCTCTGGCTTTCATTTTCTGTTTCCTCCTGCTTGTGCTTTTCTTCTGCATCCTGGAAAAGCTTTCCAAATCTGTTCTCCACATAACTGATGCTGATTTACATGCAACCCGTCATGTACCAATTATGTTATTACACTTTGATCTTACTTGAAAGTCTTCCATATCTCAACCTGTTGTCCTTTCTTTTCAGCCTGTTTTCTCTTCGTGGCATTATGTTCCTGTTTCACAACATTCAGTGTCTCATTGAATCCTATTACTGTAGAATCTAAACAATATCCTACAGTTTTCTTCTGGCCCCTTTAGGCTCCTCAGAGCTAGGAAATTTCTTCGAGGTTCCAGAATACTGTCCCCTATCCTTTGTTCTGCAGTATTTTCAATTGGACTCATATGTTCTTTCGTTTATGTTTACTCATTCTCAAACAAGGCAGGATTTATTCAGACTCACTGATAGCTAACAGATAGGCATTGGCCCCTGACCCCACTCTCTGTCTACTTAGATATGAGTCAAATAATCTACCTAAGTCTACAACTAAAGGGTAGATCAGTATGCCCAGTTCAAAGTTTATTACCCAGATAGTCATCTTGAGCAACAACCTGCTGGTGAGGTAGCCTCTTCCCCTAGCCCCACAGTCCAGTTCTCTGATAAGCCTCACTGTGATATAAAATCATACTTCTCAGCAATACCACCTAGTACCTGGGCCCTGTGTTTCAGAGAACCCACTCTGGCCATTTTTTGGTTATGCGTACCCCACCAAGAGAAGAATCTGCGAGACCAAAAGGATGTGCCCACCTATGAGCCCTTCTAGACCACATTGTGGTCAGGACCCTGGAATTCTCTGCCCAAATAGCCCAAGCCTGTTTGCAGAGTCTACACAGGCCGTGTCCACAGGTCCACCCTCCTGAGGGTAACCCATGCCACAAGCGTGTGCACTCCCAGGCCCAACGAATGGCCAAGGGCAGCTATTTGCAGAGGCTCTGGATACTCCGGCTGGGGTACCACTCACACGTGCTAAGGCTGCTTGCAATTCAGGAGACAGTGATGGGGAGAGAAGATGACCAAGCTGAGGGTTAATGGACTTGAGGCCAGCATTCTCCAATCACCAATATTCCAGCATGGAACTCCAAGGAACTGGAAATTCTAAATTTGAACCTGGCTTTCCAGATTATTTTAAAGGAATATTTGTTGAGGTAAAATGATAGAATTTATTTTCTTTTATCTTGACTTATAATTCTTAATAATTTAGACAGAGGGTGCATGAGCCTGCATTTCTACTCCTTGCCCCCGGGTCCTACAAATATTAGGGGAGCCTAATAAACAGTTCGCAAGGCTTTTCCTTCCTCCCTTCCTGCCTCCCTGTCACCCACACAAAAGCAGCTCTGTTTAGGAATAGGTTAGTTCCAGAAGCTCTTCATTAGCCCGTCAGAAAGTAAAAAATAACCAAGAAAGATACTGCAAGATTGCAGCCCCTGGATGGATTGCCATTAAATTACTGCGTGAGTTGGCCCTTGGAAGCTTTGTACCCTTCTTACTTTACCCAAATCCTATCAGACATCTTGTTCTAAAATTGAACTGTTGCATCTACATCAAAAATCTCTTTAGGCAAATGTCATCCCTCTCCTCCCAACTCCCTCACTCCCTCGATGGTCTCCAACAGTATTCTAAGGAATTTTCAGCAACCATGGTTTGGTGCTCCAACCAGAACTCCTTGGATCTCTTTTACCAGTTCTGTCCACTCCTCCAGCTTCTGTGTGCTTTTGCCTCTAGCAGCCTGTACCTATGACACTTTCAGGAGACTGTCATCAAGCTACAAAAGCCCCACTTTGCCCCAGTAGGCAGAGAGCTGGAAACACTTGAGAATTTATATCTCTCCAGAGTGACCCGTAGCCAATGACCACCTTGTATCAAAATATAAAGTCCAGCTCCCTGGCCTGAATCTGGAAAAATTCTATAGGTCACTTTCACTCCAGAGTTCCCCTGATAAATCAAGGTGGAGCTACCCTCCATGAGATCTTACCTGAAACCACATGCTTCCCCTCATATTTACATGTAGAACTTGTCATTTTCTCACCATTTTGAATTTGTAAAATTATCTTGATTTTCATTTTCATCACAATCATATGCCTCTTCTTATCAGCAAATTTAACACATTCTTTGCTTTTGCACTTTCAGACATGATTGAATTAAATATTTTATAAAATATCTCCACAATCAGCAAACATGGCCCATATGACATTGTAGTTACATGCAATATAATACAGAAGGGTGGAAACCAAAATGCTTGCTCACCACTTCCTTCTTCTGTTGGGGACTCACAAAACTAACATGGTTTTCCTTGCATCTATAAAAATTTGTGATATAGCAGAGTAGCAGTTAATTCCCAGTGCAACTTGGGTTTAATGCAAAAAAACTAACTTCTTTATTTTTGTCTATAATTAATCTGGTCTTCCTACTATAATTTCCCACCACTGGTTAGCAGAGGAAAATTAACTAAGTGTCCGATACAATTTAAAGTTTACTTCAATCCAGTAATTTATGCTGTCTCTTTAGATAGTGTCAACCTCTTAAATAAAACAAACACTTGGCCTCTCAGATGGCTTCCTCCGTCCTTGGTTCTCCCTAAGCTGTCATCCAGATATACAGGGAAAGGGATGGTGGCTTACAGGTCCCCTAAAGTTGGGACAAGCAGGGCTCCCACTCGTACTGGTCCTTGCATGCGCCCTGTCCAATGTCGGGGGCTCTTGGGCGGTGCTGCTGCCCACCTGAAAGCTGCCACCCTCCCACCCTTTGATGCTGCAATCAGCAGCTGCTGATCTAGACTGTTCTTTTGATTCAGACATTCTCCAAGGGAAACTGGCCATCTCCCCTTTGCTGACTCTCCCTTGGCCTCTTGTGAGCCACGTGCCCCTGGGTTTCTGCTTCATCCTCCATCTGCCACCTCCACTCCTACTCCCAGTCTGGTTCCTAGATCACCTCACCTCATTGCAACAGACTCCATAGCAGGCCCACCAAAAGTCTGGCAAGTGGAACTTAGAGGACTCCCTCTGCCAAACCACGCTGTGCCACTAAGTTTATTTTTATGTGACTTTACTCAAAATGAGAGACAGCCCCTCCTGGGGTCCAAACAGGTACAGTCAAGAGGCTCCTACCCTCAGACTTCCTCTCAATTTATACAACATACCTGCTCGTCTGTGGGTCAAAACCCCATGAGGGCATTTCTGAAAACAAAAATCTCACAGCTTTGTTCTCTGGCCTCACTCAACCCGATCCCTGCACACACGGAAGGAACCTGCTGTGTGTAAAACTCTATGGTCCCACCAAGCACCAAGCGTGGGCCTTCTACAAAGAAAATGAAGCAACCCTTTCTCAAGACAAATAGCTTGCAAGGCAGTTAACCTTGCTGGAAATTCATACATTTAATGTCAAGAAATAAATTTTACCCTGAGTTTCTTTCTGTATTCTTCCTGCAATATTTCTCATCTTCACCTAGGCTTATGGATGCCTTGGGCAATGAGGGTGAAGGTGTGTATTCCACAAGGTAAGGAGAAGCAGATTGTTTTCAAAACACTATCTGTTGACCCAATCCAAAAATGGGCAGAAGACCTAAACAGACATTTCTCCAAAGAAGATATACAGACTGCCAACAAACACATGAAAGAATGCTCAACATCATTAATCATTAGAGAAATGCAAATCAAAACTACAATGAGATATCATCTCACACCAGTCAGAATGGCCATCATCAAAAAATCTAGAAACAATAAATGCTGGAGAGGGTGTGGAGAAAAGGGAACACTCTTGCACTGCTGGTGGGAATGTGAATTGGTTCAGCCACTATGGAGAACAGTATGGAGGTTCCTTAAAAAACTACAAATAAAAAAAAAAAAAAAAACTACAAATAGAACTACCATATGACCCAGCAATCCCACTACTGGGCATATACCCTGAGAAAACCAAAATTCAAAAAGAGTCATGTACCAAAATGTTCATTGCAGCTCTACTTACAATAGCCCGGAGATGGAAACAACCTAAGTGCCCATCATCGGATGAATGGATAAAGAAGATGTGGCACATATATACAATGGAATATTACTCAGTCATAAAAAGAAAAGAAATTGAGCTATTTGTAATGAGGTGGATAGACCTAGAGTCTGTCATACAGAGTGAAGTAAGTCAGAAAGAAAAAGACAAATACCGTATGCTAACACATATATATGGAATTTAAGAAAAAAAATGTCATGAAGAACCTAGGGGTAAAGCAGGAATAAAGATGCAGACCTCCTAGAGAACGGACTTGAGGTTATGGGGAGGGGGAAGGGTGAGCTGTGACAGGGCGAGAGAGAGTCATGGGCATATACACACTAACAAACGTAATAAGGTAGATAGCTAGTGGGAAGCAGCCGCATGGCACAGGGATATTGGCTCGGTGCTTTGTGACAGCCTGGAGGGGTGGGATAGGGAGGGTGGGAGGGAGGGAGACGCAAGAGGGAAGACATATGGGAACATATGTTTATGTATGACTGATTCACTTTGTTATAAAGCAGAAACTAACACACCATTGTAAAGCAATTATACCCCAATAAAGATGTTAAAAAAAAAAAAAACACTATCTGTTGAAATTTCTAAAGTGGGGGAGCTCTGCGTTGCTTCATTCATGGGGACTACACCTTGGAAAGGAAATTTACCAATTCTACCTCCCCATCTCCATCCCCTTCCTGTAGTGTGTGTGTGTGTGTGTGTGTGTGTGTGTGTGTGTGTGTGTGTGTGTGTGTGTGTGGTTTGTGTTGCTGTCTCTGAGAATGAGCTGTGGAGGGGGAGGGAAAGGAAAGGACTGCCTCAGAAATCAGTACTATGTAGCAGAGAGATGCGTGCTTTATTGTGACAGGCTCTGAGTACTGGTTTGCTGCCAAAAAGTGAGGGAGACATCAAGTATCCTTCTCCTTCTGAGAGTGGTTCCTGTTATAATACTTAGTGGCAATTCTCAGATTCTGGTATTAAGTTTTCCCTTTTAGGTTTCAGTGTTGTTAGGACCTTTCTGCTTTTTCTGTGTCTTCATAGGGGTTTTAAATTTATAGCATCTACTCAGGAGGCAGCTACAAAATGCCAGTTTCAACCAGAAGTCCTAGATCCCTCGCCCATCCTCGGACACATCTGCATCAGACGCCTCTTCTCTCTGCTCCCTTAATACTCTCTACATTCCTCTTTCATTGCAGTTACAGGTACCAGGTAGGCCTCTAGGTATAGGTACAGGTGTATATTATACAGCTAGTTATTTACTTTTCAGTCTTCTCAGAAAAACTGTAATCTCCTTTAAAAGAATTGCCATGCCTTACTTCATTTTGACTCACCAGCAACTAATACAGTGCCTGACATATAGTGCATATGAAGACGGACACTCATAATCTAGGGGCTTTCACGTTCCTCATACAGAATTGTTTCCAACCAGGCCCAAATTCATAATCTTTCATAATCTTCATAATGAATTCATTAGCCTCACAAAAGAGAAATGATGCAAAGCTCAATGGGAAAGTAACAAAAGGGAAAAAGAGAAGGAATGATTTTATGCCTTACATTGCTTACTTGCTTGCTTGGAATTTAGATACTTATTTTTAATTAATCAAATTTTGCAATAAGCCACAAAAAAAATCCCTTTTGGAATTTGAAAGATTTGTGTTTGAACACCCAATAGGCATTGTGCCAGAGTTGTACAAACATCTCCAGCTGATAATAAAAATCATAGAAGACATTTAACCTAGGCACCTCCGTCTAATTTACATCCCAATGATGTAAAACTTTTTGCCTTTAAATGTTTCCTGCCACCTTTCTTACCTCTCAGTTTGTGGTTCTGGCACTGCAAATCTTGGCCTTTAGATTGTAAATACTTCCATTGTTACAGTAATAAAAACCCATGATGATATACAAGGTATCATGATGTCAGACCAGCAGCATTTGTGACACCTCTTCCCAATTTCCCATAAAATATCTAGCAAAAAGGAAAGGACTATATCAGTCATAGTATAATAAGTAATGATAAGAAAAAGACTCACAAAAGTCCAGCTGTATCATCAATAGGGAAGGATTGAGGAATAAAATGCTGGGCTTCAGCAGACTGACACAGTCTCTCCCAGAAAGCAAAAAGAGGCTCTGGCTCTCTCTCACTGTCCCACATAGAAAGACTCCATTGACCGAGAAATAACAGTCATTCCACCACTGCACACAAACTGTCTTTTGAACTGGCAGGTGCCAGGTCCTTCCACTCCCCCTTCAGCCATTTACACTATTATACCTGTTGACCAACTGTAGCCACTATCAAGATATAAGGAAGGTAGTGATTGTACCTATGCTAAGCCACGTCAGGTGATCAGCAGTCCACATCACCGAACACATCATATACCCCATATGCACTCAGATGGTCCTGAAATACCTTCCCACGTGCATAGTCAGGGATGAAGAAGATGGAAAATAACAGCAGAGATTCAGCTGTCATGGGCATGCTACTTATTCTTTAGGTGTCTGTAATGAAGTGATTGTCTTAGTTCGGTCTGCTACAACAAATTACCATAGAGTGGGCGGCTTATAAACAACAGAAATTTCTCACAGTTCTGGAGTCTGGAAGTCTGAGATCAGGGTGGCAGCCATCTTCCAGGTTGCAGACCGCCAACTTCTAGTTGTGTCCCCACATGGAAAAAGGGGCAAAAGAGCTTGCCAGAACCTTTTTGATAAGGGCACTAATCCCATTCAGGAGGGCTCTGCCCTCATGACCTAATTACCTCCCAAAGGCCCCATGTCCTAATACCATCACATTGAGACTAGGGTTTCAGCATATGAATTTTGAGGGGCCCATTCAGTCCATTGCAACAATCATGAATTATATACAAAATAAATTAGAATACTAGAACTAGAGAAAGTAATTTCCAATAACAAACATCACCAGGTGAAATATCTGTATGAAAAGTTAAAAACCACCAAAGCCGCTTGACTTTGGTAGACCTCAGAACACAGCTGTTGCCTCTTGAAAAGATAAGCCCCCGGACAACTTGCAGTGTCTTCTTTCCGCTGCAGAGGGCAGCGGAGGACCAGTCTCTTCAGCGCCAAGTACAGGATTTTAAGAGAACAGGACTACTCAAACCATGCCACTATTTCAAGGCCACGGTCCAAAGTGATGAGCAGGTTAAGAGTGAGGTTAAAGACTCCTATGACCCCAAAGAGTGGGCCTGTTTTCCGGTCCTTCCTGTGTGAGTCAGACTTTACAGAGCCAGAGCTGGTGAAATAAAGATCATCAAGCCCTGCTAAACTCTCTAATTCTGGAAATGGCAAATATGAAGGCTCTTGGGGATAGGGGTTGCGAGGGTAAATCTGAGAGGAAGTTTTCTTGCCTCCTGTCCATGGCACAGCAACCTTCTTCATATTTGAGAGTGATGACTTTATTTCTCTCACCACACACAAGATTTTAACTGTAGTCTTTTTCCTTCGAATACCTCTGAAGGGGTTCAGAATATGCCACCCCAAAATATGCCACTATGGTATAAGGATTATTTTAAGCTGAAGGCAATTGAGAAGAAGCAGGCACAAGAAAAATTCTCAGCCCTCCCCCTCTCTGCCAGGAAGGGCAAGACAATTCTTAATCACCTGAGACAATTCCAGACTCACCCCAGAGACTACACCACTGGCATCTACATAACAAACCTCACTAAAACATGCTAACACATATATATGGAATTTAAGGGAAAAAAATGTCATGAAGAACCTAGGGGTAAGACAGGAATAAAGACGCAGACCTACTGGAGAACAGACTTGAGGATATGGGGAGGGGGAAGGGTAAGCTGTGACAAAGCGAGAGAGAGGCATGGACATATACACACTATCAAACGTAAGGTAGATAGCTAGTGGGAAGCAGTCGCATAGCACAGGGAGATCAGCTCGGTGCTTTGTGACCGCCTGGAGGGGTGGGATAGGGAGGGTGGGAGGGAGGGAGACGCAAGAGGGAAGAGATATGGGAACATATGTATATGTATAACTGATTCACTTTGTTATAAAGCAGAAACTAACACACCATTGTAAAGCAATTATACCCCAATAAAGATGTTAATAAATAAATAAATAAATAAAACAACCCTTATCTTCCCTTAGTTTCTCCCATATACTTACCTTTCTACAATCTGCTGCGCCTAGAAGCACAAAATCCCTTTCCTCTGTCACTTCTCTACAAAGGTATTGTTCTTTTGTTAAGATGCTATATAAGCCCAAGTTCTAACCCCCAATTTGAGTTGCTCATCACTGACTTTTCCCTCGTGTACTCAGATGCACACATTAACAAACTTCTGACTGTTTTTCTCCTGTTAATCTGTCTTTTGACAGTCTAATTTGCAGAGCCCCAGCCAACAAACCTAGGTTTGAGGAAAAGGTTTCTTCCTTCCCTGCGTCTCCCTCCCATCCTTCGTATCCTTCATGCTAAACAAAGTCAATTATTATCATCGTCTCTCTTAACTTTCCAGCCAAGAACTGGCTGCCCAGCAACCAGGGCAGGCACGTGGCTCCTGAACAGGCCTGGATAATGTGAGTGGAGGGTGCTGGGGCAGCCTGGGTGATCTAGCTATAGGAGGCTGTCTGCACATGCGGAGTCCAGAGTGGAGTCCACACAACTGCCAATTTCTCAAGGTTGGATTTTTTTTAATCCATCTGTCTCATTTTATTCATTTTCCTTTTAAAAGCTATTGTTCACTTTTAATTATACAAATAAATACTTATTCACTTTTAATTATACAAATAAACACAAGTACATTCCCATAGTAAAAATATTAAATGTTACTTGTGGCTAACTATTTCCCAGAACCTCCAAATCCCAGTCTCTCCACAGAGAAAACCATCATTGCCAGTTTGGCTTGAATACTTCTAGGCATGTTTCTACTCTTGGATTACATATAGTTACACTTACCAAAACAAAGAGTTTCATTTTTTTGTCATTGCTAATTGTTACTTTACACAAATGACATCAAATTATACCTGCTGATCTGTGACTTTCCTTTTGTTCACTCAACAACAAATTTCTTATAATGTTCATGCCACTTTATAGACCTACAGATCTAACCACATACTCAGCATCTGCTACGTAGCATTCCCTATATGTTCACATTGTTCATTTAAGCACCCCCATGATGATGGATATTTAAATTATTTCTAATTTTTATTATAAATAAATAATACAGTGAATAGCTACATATTTGTAAATGTTTTATTACAATAAATTCTAGGAAGTTAAATTGCTGGGCAAAAGATACACACAGTGATATATCTTAACATGGTTTTAAACCTCTCTCAGTCTGACCTTGAGAATGATAAGCAAGGGGCAGCAGAAGTGGGGAAAAGTCCAAGGAGCCCAGATGGACAGAGCTAAGACAACTCAGACTGCCATGGTAGGCAGAGCCTTTTCCCCTGAGGGCGTCTGAAATAGGCTATACAATAGATCTTTGAAAACCCTCAGTGGGCAAAGGCTACTCAAGCTGATTTGAGAGAGCTAGGTATGGCCATGGAGCTCATTAGTAAAGCAGCTGCTAGTCACTGGCAGCAAAAAACTCACCACCACTCTGGGATCCATTCTGGTCCCACAACACAGCTCCTTCTTTGAATGATAAAGGCAATCCTGAGGAAGTAGATGTGGACCTCACTTAAGTCCTGCAGAAAAGGAAACAAGGATTTTCTCAGTCTTTCCTTCAAGAAGTAGCTGACTGATGGACAACATGCAATGATCTAAGCTCAGTGAATACAAGCTGCTAAACTCCTTGACCTCATGTACACAGCTTGATACAGCCATCCAACCAAGGTCCAGTGCTTGGGTGAATTATTACAGGTGATGAGACATGCCATTGTAAAAGTAATTAAATTATCAAGATGATGCATAAGAGATCAGCTGCACACAATGAATTGTAGTTGGTCCCTGATTATGACTCAGATGTAGACATTTTGAACCAGGATGGAAAGGGCTCCTCACCTGTAACTATTTCTTCCAAATACATGCTTTCCACAACTACTGCTTTGTTCCACCCATGGAAGTATGACAGCAAGCAAGCATAATCCAGTAAACGAAAAAACTGTGGAATGCAATCCTATTCACACAAAAGTGTATAATTTGGACAAAAGGCAAGATTTCATGTAGGTCCAACAAGCCTCTATCAGAGGTCAATGAGATGGGGGATGTGGAAATTTAACCATACCTGGAAGTCCATAGTTAAGGTAAAGAGCATCCTGGGCCATATCTGCCTTTTGGTGTTAACTGGTCATACAATAATGATTATAGATTGGACTCAGCAATGTCCTCCAAGTCACCAGCAAGAAGGACATAACACACAAAACAAAAGCCTCTTGGCTCTCCATACCTACTTGGCATACCATTATACTGTTTTTGAATTATTGCAAATGATACGTGAAAGGATTTCAGCTTTACCGATTGACCACATATAAACTCAATGAGCTTAACATTAGTCCCATGAAGATCTTCCTACCATTCCTTCCTGTTTAATTGCATCATGTGAAAGACTGCTCAAAGTTCAGAAATAGCTCTGAAGAAGAATAGTTCTGACTTTGGTTTGAATTCCTCAGGTAAAACCTTAAAGCTTGCATTCCACCACTTTTCAGAATATTATGATTAAGGAGAGGGACAGCATCTTCAGTACCCTGGTTATGGTCTGCTGAGCTTCATGTAAATGTAAATCCTCAGTATATATATTAGAACCTGGAGCCACCACTAGCCAGAATAATCAGCTTGCTTTCTTGGTTGCCCTAAGAAAAAGCTTAAAGGAAACCTATTGTAGCAGGTTGAGTAAGACAACCTCTCTAAGCTTGCTCAGGACACAGAAGCTGCCCAAGTTATTGAAAATAATGGAGCTATAACTCTTTTGACAGAATTCCTTCACTCTAAAAGTAAGGATATAGCAACATGAAACTACAGGGTTTTTTTTCCAAATGTGTGAGAATGAACCACCTTTCAGTTGAGTTGACTAGCTCTCTCTCTTTCTTCAGAACTGAGCCAGTGGCTTAGAACGAGCCCATTGGTCTTGGACTTTATTGGCCATTTTCAGAATGATCCAGACTGTGGATAGAATGTCCAAGGTATGGACCCATGTTGAAACATGAGACCATGACCACCATCCAGATGCTGACCAGCTAGATGCTTGGCTGCCAGATCTGGGACATTATGGATGGACTGCCCTAGGTTACCACCGTCAGCTGTCCTAGTTTGATATTGATACTATAAATTATGAATAAAAGTGACAATACAAATGGATTTGGGGACTAACTCCAGGAAAAGAATGCACAAGAATGGATCATAAGATAGACTTTTTAAAACCCTAGCCTTTATTTAACAAAATAATAAATTTTAAATATTTGTAATAGAACTGCCTTTGCTTGCTTTGAAGTAGCTCTTTAATTTTTTGTTTTGAATAATGGTTAGTTTTTTAAGTTATAGTAAATAGTGTTACAGCAATTTCTAATTTTTAAGAAACAAGTAATAATGTAGAACAAAGGTTGGCAAACTAAGGCCTGCAGGCCAAATCCAGCCTCCTGCCTGTTTTTGTATAGTCCCCAAGATTATAATGGTTTTTACTTTTTTTTTTTAATGCTCGTGGGTGGAAATCAAAAGGATGATACATAATGATATGTGCAACTTATAAGAAACACAATTTTTAGTGTCCCTAAATAAAGTTTTCCTGGAACACCACTTCACTCATTAGCCTACAGTTTTTCTAACCTGCTCTTATAAGATGCTTCAGGAGAAAATGAAATTACAAAAACAGTCCTGAATCAAAATAAATTTTTAAATTGACAAAAATTTTAACATATACTGACAAAACTTTTAATATATACTGATAAATTGCCCTCCAGAATACAGTGAAATTTACAATCCCACCTGCAGGTTATCGTATGTCCTTGTATATCTATTTCTCCATATCCTTGCCAACACAGTAATTTTTACCAATCTGATTAGTGAGAAATGATGTCTTTACATTTGTAGTTTCCTGCTTACTAGTGACAAAGAGCACCTTTTTATGTTTCTTGATCAGTGTACATTTCTTATTCTGTTGATTGTCTATGAATACCTTTGGCTTGTTGAAAAAAAATCTATCTTACTGTCTTTTAACTATTTCCCTGATTACTAGAGCAGTTGTGTTCTTTAACGTTTATTGGTCACTTTTTTCTTCCTATTCTGTGAATTGCCTGTTTATACCTTTGCCAATTTTTCTACTGTGTTGCTTGCCTTGTTCTTATTAATATTGAATTCTTAAGAATTATTTTTGTTTAGGGGGTCTCAAAGTGCAGTCAGTTTTCAGAAAGCAAACATAATCTGACACAATAACCTAAATTAAACTCTTGTCCAAGCCAGTCCTGGGGTTAGCATATTGCCCCTTGTCTGTGTTGTACACCTACAGCAAAGCACAGAAAACTGCCAGATAACAAATTAGTTCTGTCCTCCAGTGAATGCCACACGCCTCTTCTTTCCTTTTCTAATAAGCCGTTCAAAGAAAGAAGGGAATTGATCATTAAAAATAGCTGCTGGGGACAGGAATAAAGACGTGGACATAGAGAATGGGCTTGAGGACACGGGGAGGGGGAAGGGTAAACTGGGACGAAGTGAGAGAGTGGCATGGACATATATACACTACCAAACGTAAAATAGCTAGTGGGAAGCAGCCGCATAGCACAGGGAGATCAGCTTGGTGCTTTGTGACCACCTAGAGGGATGGGACAGGGAAGGTGGGAGGGAGACGCAAGAGGGAGGAGATATGGGAACATATGTATAGGTATAGCTGATTCACTCTGTCATACAGCAGAAACTAACACACCATTGTAAAGCAATTATATCCAATAAAGATGTTTAAAAAAAAATAGCTGCTGGTTTTATCAGTAGCACTCAGTAATAATCAAAATCAGCTTTGGGCTCAGACAGCAACAGCATGTATTGAACATCCTCTGTGTGTGCTGGTGATTCATTAAGAAGCTAGCAAAGGACCTTCTAGACCCCCTGGTGGTGGAGGGATGGGGGGGAGGTGGTGCTAAGCAAAACCAGACCAGCCCACCAGGGGATAAGATACTAGAAGGGGTCCAGGTTGAAGCCCTTAGAGACTGCCATGGTCGATCCAGGAAACAGGGATGAGTTGACAAGTCCAGAGGGCAGGAACGGGGCCAAAGGTAGGAAACAAGATTTAGGACATGGATGGACCTGGAAAGAAAGGGGAAGAGGGAGTGAAGCAAGGCAAGCCCTGGAAGCTGTTCAAGGTCCCCAACCTGCTGCTGTAACAGCCACAAGACATCTTACATGAGCCCTCACGTGCAGTGGCTTAAAGCAAGTTCTCCACTCTCACTGAGCAACCCATAGAGTCCTTGACCCCTCCCCAGAGAGACGGATTCATTGGCCTGGGGTGGAGCCCAGGCATCCGTATTTTTTAAAACATGAAGCTAGGGTTGAGAACTCCAAGCTTAAAGAGTCAATCAGCTGACATAGAAGGAAGAGACATGGCCACAGTCTTGTATATGTTACAGTTGTCCCTTGGTATCCAAGGGAGATTGTTCCCAGTAACTCCACAGATACCAAAAGCCAAGGACGCTCAAGTCCCTTGTATTAAATAGCATAATATTTGCATCCTCCCACATCCTCCCATAGACTTTAAATCATCTCTAGATTACTTATAATACCTAATGCAATGTAAATGCTAGGTAAAAAGTCATAAATACAATGTAAATGTATGTAAATAGTTGCCTGTGCATGGCAAGTTCAAGTTTTGCTCTTTGGAACTTTCTGGAATTTTTCTTCTGCCTACTTTCAACCTCTGGTTGGTCGAATCCACAGATGTTGAACCTGTGGATTTAGGGGGCCAACTGTAATAACTGCCTATTTTCTGCCTATTTTCAATCTCTGCCTATTTCCTTTTTTTTTTTTTTTTTTCGGTATGTGGGCCTCTCACTGTTGTGCCTCTCCCGCTGCTGAGCACAGGCTCCGGACGCACAGGCTCAGCGGCCATGGCTCACGGGCCTAGCCACTCCGCGGCATGTGGGATCTTCCCGGACCGGGGCACGAACCTGTGTCCCCTGCATCGGCAGGCAGACTCTCAACCACTGCGCCAGCAGGGAAGCCCTCTGCCTATTTTCAATCTCTGGTTTGTCGAATCCACAGATGTGGAACCTGTGGATATAGGGGGCCAATTGTAATAACTGCTGTGCTCAGAAGCCCAGCCCTGGGTGGACTGCTGCTCTGGACCACCCAAAGTCAGGCCTGAGAGGGAAATCAAACCCAAGTGCCACAAGGGAGGAGTTGATGCCTAGAAGAACTGCAGTGCCACTAGTTAATCTAGGAAACAGTGAACAGAAGATAATGTGTTCTGTGACACCCCCATGAGTCCACGAGTTAACTACATCAATTTGTTTCCGTTAGAAATATAGATGGATTGCTCAGCAGAGAATTCTGGGCTAAGAATGTGCACTAGGAAATCACCAAGAGCTGCTATTGTGCCCACCTATATTCATATGTTGAAGCCTTAGCCCTCATTGTGATGGGATTTGGAGATGGGGCCTTTGGGAGATAATTAGGTTTAGATGAAGTAAAAAGGCTGGGTCCCTTGTGATGGGATTAGTGCCCTTATAAGAAGAGACACCAGAGAGCTTGCACTCTTTCTCTCTCCTCCATGTGAGGACACAGCAAGAAGGCAGCCATCTACAAGCCAGGAAGAGAATCTTCACCAGAAAATGACTATGCTGGCACCTTGATCTTGGACTTGTAGCCTCCAGAAGTGTGAGAACATACATTTCTACTGTTTAAACCGAATATTTTGTTATGGTAATTTGTTATGGCAGCCCCAGCTGACTGATACAAGAGCCATGGGAATGGACCAGATTACACAAAAAGAGATCAGAGAGTGAGATGAGAAATATATCAAGAATAGAAACTTGGGGAGTCTGACATTTAAGGTAGGGCAGAGTAAAGAGATCCAGGGAAGGGCAAGCAAGCCACCAGAGAGACAGAAAGAAAATGAGGAATGTGCCGAGAGAGAAGAGATTTGAAGAAGGCAGGGATGCTGGACAGAGTCACTGGAGAGAAGGACACAGTATGAGGAAAGGAGAGAGGCCTTTCAAACCTTCTGCAGTGAAGTCATTGCTAACCTCAGAGAGACAATTTCAGGCAAAGGAGAGAGGCTTTTCTCTTCTTCCCCTTGTAGGGCTGGCTGCCTGGCCCTGCTCGGCACAGTTATGGGTTCTGAGGCTTGTGGACTGGAAAGTACATTAGGAGCTCCTTCTATACCATCTGGTCCATCAGGATGCTGTGCTGCCTGTGTCTGGAGTCCACAGAAGAAGCAAATGGTGCTTAGCTCATCCCCAGACTGTCAGACTACCTGGTAGGCCTTATGCTCACATCCCAAGTTACTAGATGGAACCCCACTGAGGCTGGAGCCCAGCCCCTGCCCCATCCTAATGAAATGGAGACCCTGACTCCCTCAGCTATCTCCTGCCAGCTCCTTTCCTTGGGGCTGGTTCTTTCTTCCCTATATTAGCTTAGGTAAACCTCTGATTTATAATTTGGACACTTAGATGCAACCAAGAGCCACAGCCATCTCCTGGAAGTCCTGATTTCGTGCTACCTTAGGCACAGCTGAGGGCAAGATCAGACATTTCAGCATGCCCCCTTGCACTGGGGATTTGGTACCAACATCCCATTGGTCCTCGTCGGTCCCCTTCCTCATCACACCACTGCCTCATGCCAGTTTAGTCTTTTCACTGCCCCCGTTTCCTCTGTCCTGGGAGCCCCAATCATGCTATGGGGTAGGGGCCACAGCACTGATAAGTATGCACTCACACTTTTCTCCAAGGTGCTGTCCTAACTGGCCTTTCCAAGTGCCTCAATGCCTCTGACAATGTGGGAGTTCTTTCATCACTTTTTTTTTTTAATAATGTTAACAGACATATCAACACATTTGTCAAAATCACAAGTCAACAGAAAAAATTCAAACACTTAACAGAGTAAATATGAGCGCTGTCTCCAGGCTGCAATAATCTCGCTGGAACGCAGGCAGACACAACAAACCTCCTCTCATTTCCCTCCCACTACATCCTTTACACCAAGGCCATCGCCTGTCCTTCCTGGACCCTGATGATCTCGCCAATGAATAAACAATTAGGCTTGACTCAAGTTTCCGGACCAAGCTGAGCCCATGCTGCCAGCAGCCTGATCTGTGATGAATGATCAGGGATCTTGGAAAATGTTGTGCTCCATATTTCACCCAGGGAATAATTTCTTGGTGTTAACTTTTTAAAAAGTGATTTCTAAGAGGGCTTAGAAAAAAGCCTACAAGACATCACCACAGTCATTCGGTTTTGTAGAATCCTTTGATATGCTCAGATAAAAGAGACAGTTCTGTGTAATTAACCTAAGCCTGTGGACGATCACCTAAGGTCTAATGGGTGTTGGACCAAGCCTGATGGATGCAGGGGAGGCGGCACTGGGTATCCCAGTCCTGTTTGTTGCCAGCCCCAAGGGTAGTTAGATGAGCCCTGTGTCTCTTGTCACCTCTCTCTCATAAACAGGACAGAAATGAAATCCAAACCAGGGCCTCTGCTGATAACCTGAAGACACAGAAAGGATATATTTATGTCCAGCCCTGGTAAAACTGCTAAACTGCCTCAGTTTCTCCACTGGGAACGAGGGTGGATGCAGCTTGGAGCAGATGCAGTGTTTGTCTATCCCAATCCTATGCTATGCAGATGTGCACCTTTGCTCCACTCCAGCCCCTCCCTCCTGCCCTTAGCCACTCTATTCCAGGAGAAGAGGCAGAATGGTCAGCCCATCAATCCAAATATCAATATCTCCAAGAAATGATAGTGGACCTCCTTCCTCAAAATCTGGATGTTGCTAAGTACCTCCAGTGGTCAGATGCTATCTGCTTCTTTAGGTCTTGGATATTGATCTTTGATTGCTATGTCTATTTTTCTTGGCTTATCCCATAATCCTTGGGCGGGTAAAGGATACAATATTATACAGAAATACAGACAACACAGCCTGAGTAGTCTGCCTTGCTAAACCATATGATCCTGTACACACAAACATCTATCCTGACCATCTCAATGAGTCCAGCATCGGGACCAAAGACATGCCAATTACTTTCCGAGTTGCCTGGGCCATAGGCTCATTAGTGGAGAAAGTGATGGGAGCGATGGCAGAGAATGTGCTGCCCACTGCTCACAGGTAGCAGCTTCCAGGAGTCAGAACGGGCCAGTAGGAAGCAGTGGGAACATCACGCCCCAGTCCTGGTTTTATCCCAGGGTCACTCTAGGACTTTGTTCTCTCTCTGCCTCACCTCCCTCCTCTGTGGCAGGAAAACACCGTCTGTCACCCAGGGAGGGCCAGGTTGAGAAGTCCCTAATGAGGGACCAGCAGGAGTTGACAGCTGTCCTGTGTGGAACAGCACGTCCTTGTTAGGCCACATCCCTCGCCCCACCTCAGGGATATCAGCAGCTGGCGGCAGGCAGCTGCGAGAAGACAGACACCCATAGACCTGTCAGCTGCGGGAGCCGCCTCCCTGCCCCACAGTGATCTGGGGGCCACTCATTGGATTGTTGCTGCTCATAACAATATAATGCCTGGGCTTCTACTTCCTCCAGTGATAACTCATTTACTTAGGAGACTTAATAAAAGCCAAACATCATCACCTCACTGCCAGCTCACCAGTGGTGTTCATTCCATAAATACTGCTGAGGTGTTGTGTGGTGTTTGTTTTTGATCCAGGACGCTACAGAGAGGCTCATGGCCAATGCGAGGGGGTGGAGTGACTCATCGGGGAAGACTTTTGCCTGCCCAAATGGTGGGAAAAGTTCAGCTCTAGGCCAATCTTTTAACTTGCTCCTCTCCACTTGTCATCTTGTTTAGTGTCACTTAAAATAAACTGTCCTTTTCTTGGGTGAAACTGGACCTTGGATCACAAGGAGGTAACCTGTGGAAGCTGCATCAGGCATTCAGTAATGAATGGCATTCTGATCGCCAGAGCCTCGCCTCTGGCAGCTCACCATCTCTCTCCTCCTTCCCCTCCTCGTTCCTTCTCCCTCAGGAGCAGCAGTGGTGACCACTCAGAGCTGGAAACCATCAATGCATGATGAGTTCTTACCTCAGAATGATTATTAGGAGGAAGGGTGAGGTTGTTTTCACTCTATTCATGGTCATATGGTCAGAGACCCAGGAATGACAAATTCTGCCCTGCAGTCACATCTACTCCCCACAGCAAGATTCTAGGAAGGTGTATGCAAGGTTCAGTGGCAGAATGAACATATTAAAACAATTTATGAGCAGCTGTCAAGTGCCTGACATTCCAAAAAGAGCTCTGTGAAAAATGCAGAGTAGATTCTGCTTGAGACCTTCACTGAACTTACTTCTTCCCCATGCACTTGAATCTAGGAACTTACAAGTTCCTATGGAGGGGAATAAAGAGATGGATGACCCTCAGGGACCCCCAGGATCCAATTATCCAACTCCTTGGATGCAACATGAAAGAGGAAGAAGTGACAGTTTACCAATTCTACAGAATAAGGAGAATGACAAAGAACAAGAGAGAGGCGGGGGACCCAAAGATGACACCTTTCAAGTAATTGTCTGGGACTCTGTTCCATCATCAGATTAGCAAGTCTTCAGCCCTTGAGGAGGTGGACAGAGGTCAGTGCTCTTGAGTGGGAGGAAGAGGGAGCAGTGTTCCCTCTCTTACAACTGACATCATCACTGTTGTTATCATCACGCCTAGACAAACACCTCCATGTCTATGCAGCCATTCTGGTGAGCTTCTGTTTATTTACCATGCTTCTCCTATGGACCAGGCTTGATACATGGCACTCTACAACCTGAATAGAGCTCTCTTCAGTGATTATAGCTAAGATAGCACTATTAACTCAGGTATTACATTTCAGGACGCAACTGGGATTGAAAGGGTACATTGAAACTGGCTAGAGAAGCCCCAAAGACAGACCTAGGGGTTAAAAATGGAGCTCCTCACGTGGTAGAGCAGGCTCTCAGCTTCAGTTCATGGGGGAAACTCTACCTAAGAAATTAATTCTGGTTCTTAGAGAGTGAGTAGCCTGAAGTCCAGCCAAAAGTAACAGGGGTGTCCTGTCAAGCAGACAGGCATGCAAAGCCCACAAGGGTTGAAAGGAGGCAGTGAAAAGGGGGGGAAGAAGGCAAAAAAGATGAGAAAACATTTAAGGTAAAATCTGAAGGTAACTAGCAGTCATTTTTTCCCAAGTTGTGGACGGGTGGGGAGTTGACCAGGGAAAGATTGACTCAGGCAGATGGAACTGTGTGTGTAAAAGATGCGAGTTGGCCAGTCGTACATACCAGTTAAGTAGTGGAAACTAGGGAAAGAAACAGACATCTGGAAAAAAAAGCGAAATTTATTTCTCTCTTAAGTAAGGGTCCAAAAGTGGACATTTCTGAGCTGATGTATCAACCCAACAGAGTCTTCCCTGACCTGGACTCCTATCTTGCTATTCCACATATTACCATTGGATTGTTGCCTCACAATCCAAGACAGCTACTTGAGCTCCATCCTTGGCATCTGCATTAAGGAGACTGATGTGATCAGATCTGCCATCTTGGACAATTGCTATACCTGCAACATAAAGAATGATTTGGAGGAGACAGCGTAATGTAAGTAGGCCATCGAAAGAATTCAGGCAATAGATAACTGTGATCTGAGCTATGCCAAGCTGCCACTAGTATAGCTTTTGCCAGAATTACTTCAATAGAGGACAATACTGATGACATAGTAAGTGACAACATGGAATATAAAACTAAATGAAGAAGCACATAGGGCAGAGTCCAGGAAAAGTGCCAAATGTGGAGTTTCCGCGGTCCTCTCCCCATGGAATCATGGACATATTAATGTATGACGATACACACTAAGTACTGCCATCCAGGGAAGCTCACCTGAGCCTTTGGTGTCTAGAGTTTTTATTTGGGCTCAATCATATTGTGAAAATTAATGAAGGGAAAACTTACTAAAATGGAGTCCAGAAGAAGGATGGAGCATTCACATGCATACCACTCAGCACCAATAAAGATCCCAATAGAAAGAGACACACCTTACACCTCCAGCAGGAAATGACACTACTTCACTATGTCAGCAGGAGGAAGAAAGATTTTCTCTTTGCCTGACAACAGTTCAGTCAATAAGAGACTGTTACCACTCAGTCAATGAAAAGCCACTATACTCTGAACTCCCAGTTTCCTCCAGTGGACTTTTTGTTTATAACAGCCTCTCCCAATTTTCCCTTCTCCTCTATAAAGAAAACTTACTCTCCTTTGCTTTACTAAACTTGAATATGGCTTGCCATAGTTACATGTCCCAAATTGCAGTTCTTCACTGCTCCCATATAAACCCATTTTTCTGGTAAAATAACTGGCTGTTTTATTGTTTTAGGTTAGCAACATATATCCCATGTAGCTGACTTTTAGTCTCCAGCCCTCTCAGAGTTCAGGCTGATACCTATAATCTCCAACCCCTCTGAGAGGCAAAACTGATAGTAGTGATAATGGGCCCAACGCCCCCAGTATAAATCACACTGTTGACTCTCTAGTGGCCAAAGTCCCTAGGCAAACAGACACAGTCCTATCAGACATAGTATTCCAAAGGCCTGGAGATCACCCTCCAGTAGCTGAGGGAAAAGGCCAGATCTCTCTTCAGGTAGGGTTAATTCTTCACTCCTCTAGAAGGTAAAGTAGTGCCATGTCAATAGCACCTCATACCCTCCAAGCATCTTCCGTTCAGGCCAGCAGAATTAAGGTCAGGCAATAAACTCACAAAGTTAACCAAGCCCTTGAGAAATTAAGCCATCATGTGGGACAGCCAATGGAAACAAACAATAGGTTTAGACCCCTGGAGGCTGATAGTATTGGAACTCTCAGACTCAAACTATACACTAGATATACAGAAAATATTTAAATAAATAAATAATGGAATTTGAAATATGAAAAAAAACAAGATACTGTAAGGAACAGCAGACACATTTGAAAAAAAAACTAATGGAACTTGTAAGAACAAAAAGGGAATTAGTAAACTGGAAAACAGAGGTGAAATGATTATCCAGACTGCGGCACAGAGAGGTGAGTATATGGAAAAAACAAAGGGAAGAAAAGAGATAGGCAGGATAGGTTGAGAAAGTCTAAGTGTTTGAGGATGTGTCTGGGATTTGTTTTAATCAGGTGTGGTAAGAAATGCAAACACAAAAATGACTGTGATGAAGAAAGAAGTTGTTATACCCACAGCTCCCTAGAAACAGAAGGCACAAGGTGCCACACAGGACCACACAGGGAAGCCCTGAGTTGGTTAGAAGGCAAAGGAAACAAGGGGAAAACATGGGCAAGAGCTTTTATTGTGGTTTCCATGGGAAGGAATGGTTGAGGCAGGGTAAGCAGGCTTAGGGTTGGCTACTTTGAATAATTTCGGTGGGCTGTCTCTGCTTGTCTGGTACCTGGCCTTGGGGTGATTAGGACAGGGGGATACTGGCCCCAAGTATGACAGCTCAACAGAGGAGGTGGTGGGGTTTGTGGGCTTTGGATTGGTTAGTTTGCATGTGAAAGGCACGATCCCAGGTGACCCATCTACTATCTCTAGGAACTGGCTATCCCTGGCAGGGGCAATCTCTCCTGGGTCAGCAGGTCCCCAAGACATCAAAGCACTAGGAAATATATAAAATTAAAAAACATGATTAATACATTACCATATATCTAACATGAGTCTGAGGGAATAAAGAACACCAAAGATAGAAAAGAGAGTATTTGAAGAGATAATGACCGGAAATATTCCAGAACTAGTGATAATCATGAATCCACAAATCTAGAAAACACAACATATCTCAAAAAGGGAAGAGAAAAAAGAAATCCATGCCTAGATATGTTGTAGTGAAACAGAATCAGAAAGACAAGAGAAGATACTGAAAAGTAGTCAGAGAGAACTGATAGGTTACATTCAAAGTAATGGCAGTTTAACTGAGAGCAAATCTCTCAACAGCAACATTGAGTAGTTAGAAGAGAAATAAAAATAACTATCAACTTAGAGCTATAATCCCAACAAAACCATCATCAAAATGACAGTGGGGTCCTGGTTCTAGACAAGATGGAGTAAACACATTTGTATCTGTCTCTCATTGAATACAACTACAAACCATGGCCAGAATGTGTGGGACACCTATCTGAGGCATCTCAAAGATTGATAACAGATTGTGGAAGGAGGCCAAAATTTTACAAACTAAACTGACATCGAGTTTCTGATTTTTTTTCCTTTCGAGTATTACCCAGCCTAGACTCAAAAAGCAGCTCAAAAGTTGGGTGAGGAAAGAAAGAACACCAGGAGAAGCCCTCTCTTTCTGGTCTGAAGGGGAATTCTAAAGGTCAGAGAGAGTACGGGGAAAACCATGTTCTTTCTTCCCCATTCTCTCTCAACCCAGACTCCAGGGACCACACAACAGCAGCATGATGGCATCAGTGGCCAGACAGGCACTTACAACTCCCAGGGCAAGGAATTCTTCTCTCTGACCAGAGGAAAAGAGGATGGGATAAATACCTGTTGCTTTTCTTCCTCTCTCTCTCTCTCTCCTCTCTCCCCTCTCCTCCACCTTTGCCTTGGGTGGAGGTGCAGTAAAGGAAAAGACACAGAAGAAGGAGGAAACTAAGACCCCAGGTTTTGGGTCAGAAGGCTAGGAATGGGTACTTGAATCAACTGGAAATTGTTAGATCATGGAGGAAAAACAGCTCGAGAGAGATCTCACAAAGTTGTATATGAAACTCTGGACTCAGCTCCAAGCTGTGCATACATGGATCTGACTCTGAAGAGTATATTAAAGGCTTTGAGAACTCTACTATAAGGTAGACCACTGCCAGGGTCCTGGACTGGCTGGGGCACACGCAGGACAGATCCAAGTAGAAGTGCGAACTGACTGACATTGGAAACATAGTCCATAGAGAAGAGGCCTGAACCTAACCAGGTTCTGTCTGCTTTAAAACACATCAACATTCTCCTTAGGATTTAAATAAGAAGTCTCATAATGGAGAAATTTTACCACAAACAAATCTTCACTTAAAAAAAAAAAAAACTCTAAAGAATAAACCTCAGCAAAAATGAAAATTATCCATAAAAATAGACTAGGATGCAAGAAGGAAAGATGAAAAAATAAAATGACAAAATACTTGTAAATCTTTTTTTTTAATTGCATGATGAAGTGAAAGTACTTAATGGAAACATAGCTATGAAGTCTCCATGAATATGTCATGTTTCTGCAGAGTCTGGGTCCTCTGAGAGAGGTCATTTATAGTTAATGCTTATATAAGCGAGACATTCCAGGATAGTAAAGCTTAGAGACATCTATCTCCCCAGAGGCAACCCTGGGTAATAAAGATAAAGACCTCTTCTTCCCTGCCTGCAGATTTGCTTACATTCCGGGATAAGAGCACTCTCTCTCTGAAGGGAGGGTGGGCAGATCCCAGCAGCTCTTTATAAGTCGGCTTCCTAATTCAGGGTTCTCCTGAAATGCTCTCCATTGCATGTACATGTACTATCAGATTCTCAGCATTTCACCCCATGGATGCTTTTTTTTTTTTTTTTTTTTGCAGTACGCGGGCCTCTCACTGTTGTGGCCTCTCCCGTTGCGGAGCACAGGCTCCGGACGCGCAGGCTCAGCGGCCATGGCTCACGGGCCTAGTCGCTACGCGGCATGTGGGATCTTCCCAGACCGGGGCACGAACCCGTGTCCCCTGCATCGGCAGGAGGACTCTCAACCACTGCGCCACCAGGGAAACCCTAAAATAAGCTCTTTGAAAAAAAATTAATAACAAACCTCCTGAGAAATTAACCTAAAATAAGATTAAGGCTCAATATTAACAATGAAGAGGTAAACATAACTGCATATTTAGCAGAGGTTAAAAAGATAATACTATTGTCAACTGAAAAAAAAAATGCACAACCTAAAAGGTGAGAGTTATGCTTTATTCAGCAGACATTCTTAGGACTTTAGCTGGGGCCAGTATCCTTTGTTTTCTCATCCTGACTCTCTTCAGGGTGCACCGTTGCGGGTGGCTGCAGTCTGACGTCTGCTAGCTGATGGGCATTCCTTGTTTCCTTCCTGAGTTCCCTCAGGGCTCACTTCTGGGGGTAGCTACAACATCCTTTATTTACTGATACGGCAGGCTGCTTTCCTACTCCACACTATGAGTAACTTTTTGATGATATATTTGAAATTTTAGATGAATAAAAAACTCATAAAAATGAAAACTTACTAAGATTGAATCAACAGGAAATGTAAACCCTGAGAATTTCCATAAATATTAAAGCTTTTAAATCAGTAATGAAAATTATTACCACAAAGAAATCACCAAATCCAGATAATTTATAGAAAAATCCCATCAAACTTCCAAGAAACATATCATTGTAATATTTTACAAACTCTTCCAAATACTAAAAAGAGAGAGAATACTCCTCAATTTAAGTTGGCTGGTATAATCATGATATCAAAACCAGACAAGAACAGTACAAGAAAGGAAAATTATAAGCCAATTACATACAAGAACATGAGTGCAAAGACACCAATCAAAATATTAGCAAATTTAAGCTAGAATTTAAAGAGAGATAATACATCAAACTTAAGTTGAACATATGCCAAGAATGCAAGAATGTATTAATCATGTTAATAGATTAAATTAGAAAGAAATCATCTCAGCAGGTTCAAGAAAAACATTTGTCAAAATTCTACATGTATTTATAGTCTTTAAAAACCTCCCAACAAACTAGGAATGAAAGAGAATATTTTAACCTGCTAAAGGATATCTTCATAAAATCCATTGCAAGCATCATTTTTAATAGGGAAATATAGGAAGCATTACCTTCATGAAAAGGAACAAGACAAGAATGCCCATTTTTATCATTTTAATTCAGCATAGCGTGGGAGGTTCTAACCAGCACAGTTAGATAATAACAACAAATTAAAGGCAGAGTACTGAAAAGAAAAAATGAAAACCATTATTACTTAAGGTAATATAATTATATCTACATAAAAAACTCAGAGACATTACAGAAAAATTATTAGATATAATAAGATAATTTAGCAAGGAGCCTGGCTAAAAGATCAACATACAAAAAGTAATTACATTTGTATACACCAGAAATCATTAACTAGAAAATATAACATTTAAAAAGATTCTATTGCAGACTCACAGACATAGAAAACAAACTTATGGTTACCAAAGGGGAAAGGTGTGGGGGGAGAGATAAATCAGGAGGTTGGGATTAACATATACACACTACTTTATATAAAATAGATAATCAACAAGGGCCTACTGTATAGCACAGGGAACTCTACTCAGTACTCTGTAATAACATATATGGGAAAAGAATCTGAAAAAGAATAGATATATGTATATGTATAACTGAATCACTTTGCTGTACACCTGAAACTAACACAACATTATAAATCAAATATACTACAATATAAAATAAAAATTTAAAAAAAAGACTTACTAAGGTACAAACTTTTGCTATAAAATAAATAACCTATGGGATGCAAAAATAAATAAATAAAAAAGATTCTATCTACAAGAGTTATAAAAACAGAAGATACTCAGAAATAAATCTGAAAGCAATATATGAGACCCATATGGAGAAAAATTCTAAATTTCATTGGAAGGCATTAAAGAAAATCTAAATAATCAGTAAGACATGCTATGTTTAATAAGACAACTTAATGTCATAAAGATATCAGTATAGTCCAAACTGATTTATAGATTCAATATAATTAATCAAAATCCCAACAGATTTTTTTTTCCAGAGAACTTAGAAAGCCAATTCTAAGATGTATATGGAAGAACAAAGGGTCAAGAATAACCAAGACACTCCTGAAGACAGGCTGAGGGGACTGTCCTAGCAGATACCAAGATTTATTATAAAACTTTAGTTATTAAAACAGTGTGATATCAGTACAGAAATGGTTAAGCTGACCAATGAAACAAAACAGAGACCTGAGAACCAGGTCCATGCACAAGTGGAATCTTGAATTTACTACAAAGGTGGCATTGTAGATCATGAGAAATAGCCTCCCTTTGTCTAAAAGGAAGTGAAACAGTTGTGATAGGGACAGAGTAAAGGGACAAAGTAGGTAATTAAATAGTTAACCCCACTAGGGGACTGTAAGTAAAACAAAAAGTAGGGAAGACCCCTGTAAATTAATGATCACTCAAGAAAGTAGGTTTACTTAACCACAAAACCAAGGAGGCTTGCTTAGCCAGAAAACCATACAACAGAAGCATGAGACATGCCCCAAAACAATAAAACAATGGTGGCATGAGACCCACATCCCGCCCAGTGAGACCAATAAGTTAATGATTCCTAGGACACACTCCTTTGCGTGCACTAAAAACAAAAATATTAGGAAAAGGTGACATTATACTAAAACCTGAGATGATTTACCATTTTTAGCATATGTTACCGCCTTTCTGTTTATTTCCATGGCACCATGACAATCCCTGCTTGACAATGTAGGGACAAGAAAACTCCCCCACCCAATACGGGGGAGGAAGTGATGATGGAAGCATGATGTCTACTCAAAAATGAGGAAGAAAATGGTCTTTTCCCCCTCCCTACTTTTCCTTTGATTTTAAAACAACAGCCCACTAAGTTCCCAGGGCACGGCACCCTCTCACCCACCCACTTCTAAGCTTCACAAGCATCCTATTCTAATAAATCACTTCTTATCTATCACTTTGCCTCTCACTGAATTCTTTCTGTACTGAGACATAAAGAACCAGAACTCCTCGGAGCCCCCCGAAATGCTACCTAGTGGTTTCAGTTGGTTAGTCACGGAGGACAAAATGGAATAGGATTCCTACCTCTGGAATCTAGCAATTCTACATAGGTTAAGGACTCAAATCTGAAAGACCAAACTTCAAAACTATTAGAAGAAAATGCAGGTAGGTATATATCTTTCTGACCTTGAGGTATGGAAAATTTTCTCAAACGATATTTTGTATAAAAAGGGAATTCCCTGGTGGTCCAGTGGTTAAGACTCCAAGCTTCCACTGCCAGGGGCCCGGGTTCAATCCTGGTCAAGGAACTAAGATCCCACAAGCCGCATGGCACAGCCAAAAAAAAAACCATAAAAAGCAGTAACAAAAGAAAGAGTGATAAATATGGCTACATTAAAATTAAGAGCTCACTAGCTACACGTGGCTACACTAGTGAACAACCATAGTCTATACAGTTAAACATTCGTGTACCCTTTCACCCAGTAAGTCCACACCTAAACAAATTCCCTACAGCAGTGGTTCTCAAACTTCAAGCATCGGAATACTTGAAGGGCTGGTTAAAACACGGATTGCTGGGCCCATCCTAGAGTTTTTGATTCAGTAGGTCTTGGATGAAGTTCAAGAATTTGCATTTCTAACCATTTTTCAGGCAACAACTGACACTGCCCTATATGACATGTACACAAAAGTTCATTGCAGCCCTGTAATAGCAAAAAACTAGAAACAACATACATATCCATCATCAGAAGAATGGATTTTTGTAAAGTATGGTATAAGCACACAATACAATACTATACAAAACTGAAAATGATTTGTTGTCAAATACAGCAAGATGGATCAAGCTATATCCATTTATGGAAATAGAATGTTGATTTTTAAAATCAATTTCAAGAAGATTACAGACAATATGATGCTTTTCTTTATAAAACTCAAAAACAAATAATACATCACTTGGACATAGATAAAACAATTTTTATTTTAAAAGCAAGTGAATGAAAAACACAAAATTTGGGATAGTCATTACCTCAGGGGGCAGAGAGGAGGAATAAAGATTAGAGTATATTCATAGGTGTTCATTATATTATTATGCTTTATAAGTTACATATATGTCATATTATTTTGACATATATAAAACATAATAAAGAAAATAAAATATAAAAATTAAAATAATACTACATAGCACAAAATCTTAAATATCTTTAAAAATACACGTATTTATAGATGCAAAGAAAAAAATCTGGAAGAAAAAATATCAGAATGTTAAGAGTGGTTATTTCTGGATTGTGGAGTTTGGATATATTTTTTCTTTTTGTATAATTGTATGTTTTCTACATAAATATGCAATGCTTTATAATTAGACAAGTTTGTTTCTTTTTATCTTCAACACATATGGGATTCAACTTGCTGTACTCAGTTAATCCCCAAACCCTCTGTTCATTTCTGCACTGCCTCAGTACAAACCTTTAAAAGGATCCATTTTTATTCTCTAGAATATATGTCTCAGATGTCTTTTCATATGTTCATCAATGATAACAGTAACAGTGATAGCACCTACTATGTGTTCTTGTGTTCTAAGTATTTAGTGAATAAGTCTGGTTAATCTTTACAAAAACCCAAGAGCTAGGTACAATTATTTTTCTCACTGTACAAATGTAGAAAAAGAGGTACAGCGCCTACTTAAGTAGCCTGGATAAACTGCTTGCCCAAGGCCACACAACTAAGAAGGTGGTTTCCCATGAAGAGCAGTAAAGAGGAAAGCAACAGTTTGCATTTCATGTTAAGTCCTGTTTTAGGGCCCATTTTCTCAGAAATAACTTGGTGAGATTATTCCACATACCAGCAAAAAGTGGGGAGAGGACTCATGGAAAATTTATTAGATTTCCTGATCTAATAAATCTAAAAAGCAATTGTAATTACTACTGATGACAGAACTTCCTGGCCAAAATCAATATCTGTCTAATGAGCAGTGTTTGGCTATTCTCAATCTAATCAAGACAAGCAGAAACCTGGATGACATCAGCAGTGGTCAGAGTCCAAGGGCCCTCAGCTTCATCAGGCCCTGGGGACTCCTGCAGTTTGGTTCACCTTCCAAAGAGAAGAGCCCAAAATTCACGAGCTGTGCTGCTGACTGCTAGAGAAAGTTTCAGCGGTGATTTCCTTTACTGTCCACGTGCGTATACATTTTATCTTTCATGGGGAGATGGTCAATCATCTTACTTGCCAGGTACAATGGAAAATAGATGTTATTGGGTTTTTCTGGCAACACCATGCTGGGATACTGAGGCCATATCCGTCCACAGATGTTGCCTTTTCACCAAAAGGGGCCTGAGTCGTCAATCGCCAAGCAGCTTATTTAATTTTATTCTAATAAAATCCCCCAATACCTCACCTACTCTACCCAAGCCTAGTACCAAGGCTCTTGGGAGCTTCATGTTTCTGTTTTCTTTTCTCTATTTTCACCTTCCTTATACCTCAGTGACAACTTAGAGTCATTGAAAGCCCCAATTTCTGTCCTTTTAAAAAACGGCTATTTAGTTTCAATTTTAAGAAAGTCAGAATACTGTTAGAAAACCCAAGATCTCAAATCTATGATGGTACAAAACATGGGGGTCAGGCTGAGCACCCTGAGTTTGGGTCTGACCAGGCCAAGAGTGTCTGTGGAGGCCAATGGCTTGCGTCAGCTGGCAGGAAGGGCAGAGCCACACCCCAGCCCAGCACCTGAGAACAGAGGATAGTCTAGGCAGAGAAAACAACACCCAGTGAGCCCGAAGTATTTGCAGGGGCCCTTAAAAGTAGAAGAGAACATTAGAAGAGGGAACCAGAGAGATGGCAGCATGAGATGGACTCTGCCTGATGTTGTTGGCTTTAAAGCCAAGGATAGTGGGCAGCCTCTAAAAGCTGGAAATGGTAGGAAAATATATTTTCTGAATTGATTGTTAGGCTCTACTTACAAATATAATCCACATCCTCTTGTGAGCCATGCACACAGCCCCTCCTACTCCCACAATTCTATTTCCTGTAATTTTCTTTGTTTCTCTATTTCTCCAAATAGAGCAGAGCACAAAGGCCTTGGTGCAGCTGTTGGTACAGGGCACGCCTACCCCTCAGGGACTCTGGAAACACAACATATCCTTGGCCACATTCTTAACTCCAAAACCCAAGGATTCTTCAACTATTTTGTTTCTCTGACTTTGAAGAACCTTAAGCCATTTAAAGACATTCTCTCCTACAAGTATTCATTGCACTTCTATCATGCTCTAGGCATTATGCTTATCTCTGGCAATCCAGTGGTAAGCAAGATAAACACTGTCCTTGTCCTTGGGAAGCTATTGAGGGAAAAAAATTGTAAACGGTTAACCACGTTTTTTCAGAAAATCCAACACTTAAACAGACACAAATAGGTACTTAATACACATTAACATTTTATCTTCCCAGCAATCCTAAAGGTTGTTATTATTTATGTCCCCATTTTACAGATGAGAAAAATGAATTTCAGAGGGGTGAAGTAACTTGGCCAAGGTTATCTATCTAAATAGTAATGGAACTAGGATTCAAACCCAGGCCATCAGGGCCCAGATTCTATGTTCTCAGTCTTTTCAATAGATTATCTCTTTGTGACTCTGTGAATACAAATATTCCTTATACTACCCATTTTCATTCTGCAACAAGATCTACTTTATCTAGAGTGACAGGCCAGAAGTAAGATTGCTGAAAAGCAGGGCAAAGAAAAATATGGTCATGGTTAAATGCCTGACACCAAGCTCAGAAGCCCAGTCTAGCTTTGGAGGCACTTGTTGTGGTCCAAGAAATGATGCCAGTGTTAGATCTCGCTAACCAGACAGCAGAACTCTTTACTATTCACAACGTCCTTGCCCCAGAGAAGTATGACTGTGCTGCAGATAACAGTTCTGGATAAGCCTGCTCTGGCCCCAAAATAGATCCCTGACTTTATCAAAACCAGATTCCATCTATGACATTCTCTCCTAGTGCAACAGCCTGGATCTCTGCCTGAGACTTCGCCTACAAGGAAATGCAACTGCATTACCTGTACACAATCACTAAGAAACCTGCCCTCAGCCAAAACCCTCTTCCCCTCCTTGCAAAACTCAAACATGACCAGCTCCATGGTGGGTATTGCCCAGCAGCATCTAGCTGCAGGTGAGATCTGAAGTGTCACTGTGAGAGGTCTCCCAGCGAAGGAGGAGCCCCACTCTTTGTGTAGGACCTTTCCCCTGAGGATATACCCAGCTCAGTCTGCAGAATACACCAATGTGTGTTTAAGAAGGAAAACAGGAATGAGACCCCTAAACTCTCCAGCACCCGCCTCCTAAGGTCAAAGAGACCCTAGCTAGATCCCTGTAAAAGATATGAACATACGGGATAAAGCCAAAATATTTAGTATTACCAGATAGAGCTTTGCTCCCCACCTTCTCTGAGGAACACTGGATGAATAGACTGGACCACATTTCAGAGGGTCTTGCTTTGGCTGGTCTAGATTGATTGATTGAGCAGCCTGATTCAAAAACCATTTGAGGGGCCTCCTTGTTCCACTGTCTCTAGGTCTGTACCGTCTCTTAGTTCTGGAGATTTCACCAGGGTGAAAAGAGACAGGGAAAGATAAATCTATGGGAAAACACACCCCAAAGAGGGGAGTCTTTCCCTAAAGGTCCCCAGTATTGGCCTAAAGCTACCTACCTAGGAGAGAGAGGAGGAGGAAGCCTCCCAAGGGGCAGAAGTCTCCAGATCCTCTCACTGCATTAACAGAGGGAGCATTCCAAAGGAGACAGCTCCAGCTAGAACACACACGGCGGAGAACAGGCGTCAGTCTCATGGGGAAGATTCAGGAAGGAACACACCCCCCCCAAAAAAGTCTTGAACAATAAACAGGAGTGATGACTTTCTTCTTATTTTCTATTTTACTTAATTGTTATGAAAAATAGTAATAAAGTTAGAAACAAAAAACTTTTTAAAAAAATTTAGCACCTAGGACAGTGCTTATTATTCAAATATTTGTTGGGTGAATGCATACTCCCTTCTCCCAACCTAGAAAAAATTTCCAGACTTCCAAAACAGGTTCAGTATCCTATATACACACTGGATCCAAAAGGCTGGTAAAATTTTGGCACATTTAGCCTCAAGCTTCCCTGCCTGTTTTGATATGGGACATCCCATTTGGGAGTCTACCTCCAGACACCTCCAGACGCCTCCTTCTTGCTAAGAGGGCAAGAGTGACCTGACAGTTCCTCAGATGCAATAGTGAAACTCCTCCGTTATGTCCCACAATGTCTGAAACAAATCCTATAGAAGCCAGCCACAAATTCAGAGCACAGGAAATGATGCAGACTTTCCTTTATTCTTTGGAGTATTGAATATTTATTGCGTTCGGGTACTGTTCATACATTTAAACTCACTTAGTCCTCCTTGGGTTAACAAGGTCGGATCAAATGGGGGGAAAAAACTGCCTTCTTAGAGAGCAGGTGTCATCATCTTAACAGGGCATCAGTGGCTTTATAAGACTGTCTCATTTTAAGAGCGCTGTGTCCAGTTCCTGGTGTCACATTTTTAACAAAGTCTCCACCTGTACTGAGAAGACGTCTCAGTAGAGGTGACCCCAACTCCTAGGTGAGAGAACAGACAGACTAAATGACAGCACATTGACATTGATATTCAAACACTGATCTTCACCTGCTTCACTTTATCTTATTACGCCTACTTTCACCTCCTCTCTCTCTGTGAAGGAAGAGTTCAAAGGAACTCAAGGCAAATGCCCACATATTTACGAAATATGATCTGTCTGCCCTGAGCCTGGAGGGGGAATTACTTTTCCCTTTTCCTGAGGGACATCATTAGCAGAGTAATAATTAATGAAAGGCAGCAGCCAGAGTTTGGTAAATTATTAATGGTTTCAATCATCCAGACGGCAGACAGCCCCTGTGTGCGGTTGTCCTTGGCGACAGTGTGGAAGTGCTCTGGGGAAACAGGGATGGTGGACACAGAACCAGAGCCGTGTGTAGCTCTGCCTTCCAGAGTCTGTACACACAGATTCAGCCTCTCTCAACCAAGCAGGCTGGGTTTTCACACAGAAGTGTTCAAGGATTATGGCTGGGGGCAGGTCCCTCTGGCAGACGGTGGATACTATCAGATTCTCTCTATAAAATGGCTACGTGGGAATTAGGCCTGGTCCCAGGGACCTGTTAGAACACTGTGGGAAGGGAGTAGTGGGTCTTTTACAGCAAGCACAGATATTGGGGCCCGAGGGTAAAACTGAGAACTGCATTAGGAAATCAGTGCCAAGCTGTAGCTGAAGAGTGTTTCAAAGAGGGTTATCAGAGCCAACAGGTTGGAAACAAATGTCAGGAGCTGAGATACACAGACAAAAGGAATTACAGGCAACCTGGGAAAATGACAGGGAAGAGAAGCATGTAGGAACAGGTAAAAGAAAGATTATCAGGACAAATTCCCAGGGGAGAGGGATTCAATGCCATAGCAGGAATCTTTCTCCCTCCCTACGTCCACCTGCATGGGTCCCACTTGAACAGGGCCTTCTATTACATAAAAGCATAAGCTCCTTGAGGGTGGGCAACTTGACTGTTTTCTTCTCTGCTCTATCCTGGAGCCTATCACAGTGCCTGACACAGAGTAGGTGCTCAAAAATGTTTCTTGAGGAGCTTCCCTGGTGGCGCAGTGGTTGAGAGTCCGCATGCCAATGCAGGGGACACGGGTTCGTGCCCCGGTCCGGGAAGATCCCACATGCCACAGAGTGGCTGGGCCCGTGAGCCATGGCCGCTGAGCCTGTGCGTCCGGAGCCTGTGCTCCGCAATGGGAGAGGCCACAACAGTGAGAGGCCCGCGTACCGCAAAAAAAACAAACAAACAAAAAACATCAAAAATGTCTGTTGAAACAGACTCACAGATATAGAGAACTAGGGGTTCCCAGGAGGGAGGGGAAAGGGGGGAGGGACAAGAAAGGGGTAGGAATTAAGAAATACAAACTACTATGTATAAAATAAATAAGCAACAAGGATATATTGTACAGCACAGGGAAATATAGCCAATATTTTGCAGTAACTTTAAATGGAGTATAATCTATAAAATATTGAATCACTATGCTGTATACCTGAAACTAACATAATATTGTAAATCAACTATGCTACAATTAAAACATGTTTGTTGAATAATGAGTAAAGGGATGAATGAATGGGTATAGCTATCTTACCATGCTAGCAGTTGGCTAAAGGAAAGAAATATTGATAAGCATTTTTTTTCAATGAAACCACATCAATTGTTACTTTGAGAAACAAAGAATTTACTGAAGAATTCATTGGAGAGCAGGAAGAAAGGTTTCTAATAAACATACAGCAAATAACTAGATAAATGTTCATTAGACATATATTTATGTCCTCTTCCAAATGACTTCTTCTTCAACCTTTCCCCAACACAGCACACAAGCATTCTCACTCTCTGTCTCTCCCTCTCTCTCCCCCAACCCTTACTAAGTGCAAAATAAAAACAAAAAGTTCTTTCCATATTGCATGTGGTTAAGAAAACCACTCCTCCAATCATGATGTGATTTGAAGAATGAGAGGTGCCACTCCCACATGCCATCTTGGAGCCCTTGGTACTCTTTTTCCCTTTGGGGGTGTGTGCTGAGCCTTTGAGATCTCCAGCCAGGCTTTAGCAAAGTGTGAAGCAGATAAAACTAGTCCCAGTGTCTCCCTATGGGGCCCTGATACCTCAGTCTTTCTGCTGTCACCAAAAAAGAGGCTGTGGAAAACCCATCCTAACATAAGCATGAGTAAATCACTGGTCTGCGTCTTTCAGGAGTATTTGCTTTTTACATCAGAACCGCAAGAAAAGGGAGTTTGGGGAAATTTCCTTTGTGGGGACTGATCTAGTGAACAGAAGATGAGTTACTGAATAAAACCAAATTATGGGGCTTCCCTGGTGGTGCAGTGGTTAAAAATCTGCCTGCCAATGCAGGGGACACAGGTTCGAGCCCTGGTCTGGGAAGATCCCACATGCCGTGGAGCAACTAAGTCCGTGTGCCACAACTACTGAGCCTGTACTCTAGAGCCCACGAGCCACAATTACTGAGCCCGTGTGCTGCAACTACTGAAGCCCTCACGCCTAGAGCCCATGCTCTGCAAAAAGAGAAGTCACTGCAATGAGAAGCCTGCGCACTGCAACGAAGAATAGCCCCTGCTCGCCACAGCTAGACAAAACCCACGCGCAGCAACGAAGACCCAAATTATGAATTAGAGAACCACCTCAAAAATTTTCCCCTGGACTCAGAGGGAAAAGATCAAGGTAAAAAGGAGAAAAGATATAGTTCACACAAACATAGATATAAGAGATTCTATATTTATATAAAAGAATCCCAGAAAGAGAACTAAACATACAGCAGAGAAACAATAATCAAAGAAATGAGAAAAATATCTTTCACTTAACCAAAGAAAATCTAGAATCTTTCCATTGAAGGGGCTCAACAAGATTCAGGCGAGATTATGGAGACAGACCTACCCCAAGATACCCTGAGTGACATTTCTGAAGTACAAGTATAGGAAATAATCTCTACTCAGATATTGAGGGAGAGACAACACTCCAACAACAACAACAACAAAAATGACAATTACAGTGAAAGATTTCCCTTACCCCAATGCCAGAAAACGATAGACCAACAGCATGACAGAACACTTCTACATCAATTACTAAAAACTGTTTTTTGAAAAAGCAAAATAAACACAAATTCAAGTATGAGAGGATTCAGAAACACAATACCCAAGTACCCAGTCCCCAGAAAGGCACTCGAAGAAAGATTCCCATCAATTAGAGTAAAGAACTCAAAAATTGAGACAATGTTAAGAAGAGTCAATGATGAGCAATGCCAATAAAACTTAGAATTAAGTCAAGAAAAGTGTTGCTATTGGTTGGGTATTTTAATGCAAATGTTAACATATTGCTCCTAAGGTAAAAATATAGAAAAATTTAAATGTTAAAAACCTGGATATAAAATACTAGATTAGTTTAAAAGATACTGGAAGGTACCAGTTATGAGTTTAAGATTCTACTACACAACCCAATAGAGCTGCCGTGAGGAGTCAGGAAAAGGAGTAGTTGTAGGAGTAGCAGTGATAGGAGAGGAAAACCTGGACATGGAGGTAAACTGAAAGAAGAAAAGCTATCAATAAATTAGAAAATCTATCAATAAATTCACCATGTCAAGCAGACAAGGTGAAGGACCGGCAGCAAAAACAGCAAGTCTAGAAAAGCATTGTTGGGAGAAATTTGTGATGGGGACAAGACCAGAAGCAGGTATGTGGTTCTCCACTGCCTGCCCAGGGCATAGAAGAATCAGATTGTAGCCTCTCAGAAAGGGATCCAGGCCTTCAGGCTGTGAGAAGTATTAGCTGCTCACCCGGCAGGATCAAGGGCTATGGCTGTAGGACAGGGTGGAATCTTAGACTCCAATCCTGATCTTTCCACCTTAGAACTCCACCAAGATTGATTGCTCAACCACGAGCATGTGTCCATGGAGTCTGCTAGAGGCTGACTACTTCTCTAGGATGTAGATTAAGTCAGATTATTAAAAGGTCAAGTAAAATATTAATAGATTAAGATAAAATGATTATTTCAATAAATGCAGAAAAAATTCTTTGAAACTCAATACCCATTTATTTTTGAAAAAGAAAAAAACTTATCAAACCAGGAATAAAAGTAAAATTCCTCAGTCTAAGAAAGGGTATATATATTTTTTAATACACACACACATTTCCTATTAAACTTAAGAAACACTGTCACTGAAATCAAGCATAAATAAGAATGCCTGCTGTCACCTCTATACCATTGACATTACACTGACAGACCCAGTCAATGTAATAAAACAATAAGAAAAGGATAAGAATTAGAAAGGAAGCGAAAACTATCTTTATTTTCAGATAACGTGATTGTCTACATAGACAATTCAAGAGAATATATAAAAAGTATTTAAAACTAATGGGAAAGTTCAGAAACATTACAGGATCTCATGTTTATACATGATATGTAACATTCCTATATATCAATAAACCAGTTATGAAACATGATAGAATTAAAAAACATACATACTTGCAACAAAAAGACACCAAATCATCTAAAACTTGAAAAAATTCTAAAACCTAATAAGTCCAAAACCTATACGAAGAAAATTATTAGTTATTTTAAAATCCAAACTTAAATTGAGGTGATTTTAGGTTTAATCTTTCTTGTTAAAGCCTGTAGTTCAAGTAAAGTCAAAACCAATTTGGACTGAGGCATATTTGCTTTATTTCCCAGTTGCTCAAACATAGAATATTAGATATGATCAAATAAAGTAGAATTCAGTCTCCAAATACCTCACCTGGAAGGGGAATCTTAGATGTCAGCCTGTCCGAATCCCTGCAAGGCTACACAGGTAACGAGTGGCAGAGCCATGACTAGAAACCAGGCTTCCTGCTTCCACTGCAGTGCTGCCCTGCCCTTACCTCCATTCTGGTGAAACCACACCTGAACTAGAACCTAGAGTAAATCTAGAGAAGCTCCAGGTTCCTTAGAGATTCAAAACCTCAGTCCTCTCCCCGCTGCAAGCATCTCTCCCCATGTCTCCTTTCTCTGGCATCTACTATCCTCCCAGCCTTTCAGATTCCTCATTTCACAAGTCTCCAGGAGTTCAATGGCTTCCAGATTTCCAGATTTCCAGATTTTCTAGACCAGCCAAATTTCCCCCCAAATTCTGGCATCTGAAAATAGAGATCCCAAATTTTGTTTTGTTAATGGAAACATTAGGAAAACAACCATCTATTTCCACTATCATTTAATAAAACAAAGAACATTTTATAGAGAATGTACATTTCAAAAGGATGAATTTTATTGTATATAAATTATACCTAAATAAACCTGACTTTCTAAATGCAAGTATACTAAACTTTGAATTAAAACAGTTAGAAATTGGATATATCTAGCTTTGGTATCCCAACTTCCACACCACTTTACCACAGAAGATGAAATAAAGCACCATCACAAACAGAAGAGTTTTGGGAAACTACCGCTTCAGACTTTTCCTGAACAATGTCTTCTTTGTCACTCTTGTCCATCCTTACTGCTCTTATCCATCCAGGCCCTCATCACTTTTTTTCTGGACTACTGCAATATCCTCCCACCTGCCCTTTCTGTGCCCATGTCTCCCTCTCTGGTCCCTCCATTAGTGTGCTATCAGAGAGCTTCCTAAAACACAGCCCTGATCATATCATTCTGCTACCGGGAATAAAGCCTTGGCCCCTTACCCCACAATCTGAGCCAAACTTGTCTCCTTCATCATTTTACACCACATGGACCCAGTGCTCAAGTTATTTCTAACTGCATTCTCTTTTCCCTGTGTACTTTCATTCACGCTACTTCCCACACCTTAAACAAGTTTTCCCAATCTTCACCCTTTGAAATATTACACACTCTTCAAAGAATATTCAACTACCACTTTGTCTACAAGCCTTGATAACTCACCTCTTGGGCCTTCTAAATTGATTGTTCTCTCTGTCTAGTATTAGACGTATCATGTTTTATGGTGAAACTCTCACTTTATGGCAGAGACCTGGCTATCATCAATTTCTTTTTTTTTTGAATTTTGAATTTTATTTTATTTATTTATTTTATACAGCAGGTTCTTATTAGTTATCCATTTTATACATATTAGTGTATACATGTCAATCCCAATCTCCCAATTCATCACACACACACCCCGCTTGCCCCCCTTGGTGTCCATACGTTTGTTCTCTACATCTGTGTCTCAATTTCTACCCTGCAAACCGGTCCATCTATAACATTTTTCTAGGTTCCACACTGGCTATCATCAATTTCTATATTGTGTATATATAATTATTGAATGGACAATTTGCTTCTTCTCCTCCTCAGCAGATGACTTTATATCCTACTTCCCTCAGAAAACAGAAGCCATAAATAACCACCCCAACTTCCTGCCAACACACCTACAAATTCACCTGCATCTGTGCACAACATGTTCTCCCACCTTCCCACTCCTCCTTCAAACTAATCTTTTTCTTGGCTCTGAATCCCATCCCCTCATCCCTGACAAGAGCCTTGCTTCATCAATTATCTCCTCTTTCGTCTAAATTTGTAACCTCTTCCTTTCTTCTGATTCCTCTTCTCAATAGTGCAGGGAACACCAGCTAGAAATATTTACATAAACTATTTTCAAGCCAAAAGAATTTTGCTGATAGACCCTCAGGACTAGATACCCTGAAAAAAGCACACCCACACTTAGGAAGGTAAAGGAAATAAACCACAAACACACATTAGCCAGGCAAGAGAGAATTATATTCATCCATCACTGAGACAAAGAAGATTCAAAGTTGATGTCAGGACAACCACCCTCCTTATTCTCAGTCCTACTTTCTCGAGAGAAATTTCTAACCTATGAACATCTGTTAATTTCACCTGGCACCTGATTAAGGCAACTGTGTACACCCAACGGGGCCCAAAGAGCTATCCACAGGGGTAGCCACTTGTGCCTCTCCTCATGGGGCATATCTGCTAAGAGTCCTTGGTCTTCTTTCAGTTCCTCAAGCAGGTCGACATCTATCCTGCCTTTGAACATGTCAAACCCTCTGCCTGAAGCCCCTGTGGCAGAGTACTCCAACCACTCTGTTTTTGACATAACTGGCTCCTTATCCTTTAACTCTCAGCTCATAGATCACCTTTCCTGGTCACTCATTTGATACCACAATGTCCTTCATACAATTTCTCATGGCTTGTAATTTTTATTTGTTTCTTATTAATTTTTCTCACCACTAGACTATCAAGCACTAGACTATAAACTCTATGAGAACAGGAATTATGTCTATCTTACTTACCATTATGTTCTCAGTACCTAGCACATGGAAGATACTCAAAAAAGTGTGGAATGAATGAGTTATATTAAAAGCTAGCTCAGCATTGCAGTGGTTCTAGAACAGGAAGCTTAGCAGAACCACCTGAGGATCTTATTTAAACTAAACAATCCTAAATCCCCTTCCCTGACTACACTTCAAACTGTCAAAGAAAAACTATAGCTAGACAGTAGTTAAAGCCATAAAAACAGATTTTATTCAGGACTGTTGCAATAATGGAAAAGAGACCTCAGTATAGAACAGGGCTCAATTCCAAATACAGCATGGACAAGTAGTAATTTATGGCCAAGGGACAGGGTTGGGGGGTCTATGAATGGAAAGTTACTAAGAGGTAAAAGGGGAGATCCTGGCTAAACTGATCTAACAGGATCTTTGCTGAAGGTGGGCCAGGGTGATCAGACATCACTTCGGGGGTGGTGGAGGGTAAGGAACTTGATCATATTTGGAGAGCGATCAGATGTCCAGGGTGGGGAGTTCTTGATAAACTGACTTAGCAGGGTTCTTGCTAATACTGTATTTTACAAGAAAGCACACAGATGGGTCTAGGACAAGGTTCAGGAAGCTGACTAAAGTTTGGTCAAGCAAAGAATCTTTGTCAATACCTAGAGTCAGATGTGCCATTTTCAGGATCGGGAGAGGGTACAGGTACACAGGTAGACTATGCATCCCTCGTAGCCCTCCAGATTCTGGCATAGGGTGAGGGGTATAAGATCAGTAATCACCATGGGAAGGGGAATGTTTGTATGCAACTGAGAAAAGTCCTCCAGTAACTTTCACACATCATCTCCAGGCCCCTGGGAGAAACACTGCTCCATTCCTATGCCTTGTAATATTATTCCCCAGATCTTTAGATCAAGCAGCTTGTCAACTTTCAGACCCCTGATCTTTCACCCAATCTCAAAAGGTCTCTAAGGCACACACATGGAAGCCTCCATATGGCGGACAACTTTTCTCATTTAAACTTTCTCCATCTTTAATATTCTTGTCCTCTACCAAAGGGACCTTCAATCATTAAACACACTAAGACATTCTATTAGAAGAAGAGCTCTAATACTGATAAAATGAAAAGGCAACGTTACTTCCAACAAGCCACTTAAGATTAAATGTTGCCATCGTTAATGTAAAATGTTACTAGCACTATTAACTTAAAATCTGGGCACCCACACAAAATTTTTGGAAAAAGCCTTTTCATACCAAGCCCACAGATTCTCCATCATCAATCCCCTATAAGTCCATACCCTTTAATTGTATTAAACAAGAAAGGAGGGATGATATAGTAGGGGTAGGGGTGAGGGGGCAAGTTAAAGGGGTTTAGAGCAATATTCTTATTCTTCTCTTTGAACTACAAATTCCTCCAACACTTCTTGCTTTTGGGTGAAACATTCCAGGGTAAAATAGGAAGCAGTTCTAAGTGTTATCCCTGAGGGTCCTATCTGTGCACTAACCAATGATTAAAGCAATTTCCACATCTTATTTATGTAGGACTGACACAAATGGGAAGAGTTAAGGTACTCGAGAAGATAGAATTTCAACTGAAATGCTTTCTGGAAAAGCAGTGGACTATGAAACTATTGAATAACTCTTTTCAGTTTTTAAAGATTAAAATGCAACACATTTCAATCACAGCTAAAGCCTGGAATTCAAATTGAAGTGTGACCCCCCCCCCCCAAAATACATTGGCATCCCAATGAGCTAATTTCTACTAAAAAAAGAAGAGCTTCTGGGGAATTTGGGAGTCCATACAGCCTGTTCTGGAGGGACATGGAGAGAAAAGATAAATCTTTGGAGTCAGAGAAATTAGAGCTGAGATCATGATTTAGGATTGGGTAACTTGAGCTAGTTCTGTCTCCTCTCTTGGTGTCTGTTTTCTCCTCTGCAGTGGGGGCAGAGGAGTGATAATAGTATCTTGCAAGATTATTAGGAAGACCAGCCATGATAACAGTAACAATGAGAACACTGCAAAAGGCAGTTGTGTATGAAAATATTTTTTAACAGCATACTCTAGATCCCCAAGAATCAGTGGAGGGACTTTAGTTTTAAATTCTACTACTATGTAGGTGCCTCCTGAGTTTGCATTAGGAAAAAGCACCTGTTCCTCTCATGATGCTTCCACCTAACTGTTACTTAGTTTGGTTTAAATGCCCAGAAATGTGACCTCGGGTAAGCACTCAGAAACATTTTAAGACTCTTAAACTTTACATTTAAGATTTTTGTATTTCTTGAGTTGAAGCTGCCCCCACTAATTTTCACTTGTTCCCCTCAAACAACAACTCCCAAAGAGCCCACTGTTTGTTTTTTTTTTTTTAACCAATGCATATCTTCTAATAAAGAGGTGTCAAAACAAAAGTCCTAATTTTTCAAATTGCTTTTAATGTGGCTAAAGTATGGGACAATTTCTCTTGTATTGGTCTCCCTGTTAAAATTAAGTATTCTAGCTAAAGCATTTAATAAACAAAATATATCAACTCAACTCCAACCATCTTCACTTTATTTCATCTTTCTCTCTCTCTTTCTCTCTCTCTCTCTCTCACACACACACACACACACACACCCCACACCACTGCAATCAAAGAAAAATTGTGTACAAAAGCTTGTGTGGCAAACTCCTAATTAATGATGAAAACTCCTTGGAGCCCCGGTGCCGTTTTCCCAATAGACTGCTATTTTAAAAATATTTCTCCTTGAAAACAACAGTATGATTAATGCCAGCATTCCTGTTGAAATTACTTATGCAGAAACAACAAAGCACTATGAGCAATTATGAAAAACACTTTATTATGTATAATTTGTACATGCTTCAATTTGTGATGCTTGGGGTGATTTATTTTCCAGGTTGTGATGTCATCTACCAGATTTACCTGATCTAATTTTCATCCTGTCATGCCGCCTACAAAAATACAATTTTCAAAGTGAAGTTCTCCTTCTTTATTTAAATAAAAAGTAAAAGCTTTTTATTTGAAAAAGCTTTGAAAAGCTTGTCAGACAGATAAAATAAGAATAGAGTACTTTGCACACGTATCAACACCATACAAGGCATTACCCTTCACACAGTAACACCTAATGTGTTCTTTTATTTGGAAACAGCAGGAAAAGAGCCCCCTTTTCCTAAGAGGGAGATGCAAACTTTGCTGCTAAAGCCAAACTCCGGGGATGAAGGTGTGGTCCTCTGGGGAAAGTGGGGGCAGGGGGACTTATGGAGAAGGGTGGACGCCTCATAAGCACTTCAGGAGGAAGGAATTGCAGGAGGTTCCTCGGGGACAGTCGCACAGCTTCCCGATCCTAGCTCCTTTTCGCACGGCGCACTGCTCTCCCGCGTCACACTGCGAACAATACAATGTGTAGTCACCCTGCACACGCATGCCCATGCTCCCAACAGGCACGTCTCCCCACCAACACAAAGTCTGCCTCATGGGAGAGACAGATGAACCCTACCATGGGTCTAAGTACAGTCAGGCCTGAAACGAGGAGAGCCTTGTGCTTATAATTTCAGCGAGAGAACATAAAAAGAAAGAAATTTAAATTATTGAACCTCTCTTACTTTCTTCTACCTTTTGTGGGGAAGCTACACTTCCTGGCTCCTTTAATTGCTCATCCAAAAGAAAAAAAAAATCAACAAGACCTTTTTATCTAAGAGATAAACAATAGACAGACATTCTCACACCCCCTGCTCCGTGTACCCTCCTCACTCCAAGAAGATCAAAGTGTGTGTGTGTGTGTGTGTGTGTGTGTGTGTGCATGCGCGCTCTTCAAGGAAGGTGACCAGACCTGAATCAAGATTTTTGACCCTAGAACTTAGATTTTTAAAAACCTGGCAGTGGTCCAGAAGGCAGGAAGAAAATTAGAGGAACAAGCACTGACTGGATTTAAGGGCTCTTCCAACTCAGAGAATTCTTTGTGAGGTGAAAAGAACACATTTTTAGGAAATACTGCTTTCCACAGAAACCCAAGGACTGATTCCTGGCACAAACTGTTCAATCCTCCGAAATGGTTGATCTACTCTTTAACCTTAGAGACCAAGGGGCAAGGGCTGACGGTGGAAACAAAGGGGAGCCCACAGAATTCTGCAAACCCATTATCTGAATTATTTGCCACATCCTGGAGAGAAGGTTGTGTAAAAGACTCCAGGTGGTGTATTTCCTCTTGGAAAAGCATGGGGAGGGGCGACCCCAAAGCCTTACCATGGGGACTTGGCCATACTTCTTCTCATAAATCGGAATACGTTTACTCTTGAGCTTCTTCAGAACTTCCTGCAGTGCTTCGATCTGCAACACACCGCCCGCAGAGCCCCAAGTTGCCGCCTTGGCTGTGCGCCCAGCCCCGGTGCTCTCTTCCAGCCCTAGTTATAAGGAACCCCGGAGCCACACACACTCCTCCCCTGGACTCCACAAAGAGGGATGTTCAAGGGGTGGAAACTTAGCGAGCGCTGTCCCACGAACTGACCGCAGGTCCAGGAGCCTCGGAGACTCCTGTTGCTCCGAGGAGCCGGGATCAGGGATTCGCTCTACAGACTGTCTGGAGCCCGTGGGCTCAAGACGTTCTTCGGGTAACAGCGGGAGCCGGGAATCTGCGCCCACCTCCCCGGGCCCTGACTTAGGAATGGGGGTGGGGAGGCAGGGAGAGAGGAAGGACGCGCACAAAGGAAGGAACCTCGCGGCAGCCCAGGGGAGTCTGGGGCGGGGGGGGATACAGACCAGCTCCTTCTCATGGGAGGCATCCTCCACGGCGGAGTAGATGTCCAGGGCTCGCGGCTGGAGCTCGGCGCCCTCCTGGGCTAGGGTGCCCAGCAGAGGTAGCAGCAACAGCAGGGCGGCACCCAGGAAGGGCAGCAGCCGCAGGCGGGGGCTCTCCATGGTGCTGAAATCCGGCGCTACGGGGGCAACCCGCGCTCCCGCCTTTTATAGCGAGCCTGAGCCTGGGCGCAGGGAAGAAGGAGGGGGCGATGAAGGAAGGGGGTGTGGAGGAGGGTCTGGGTCAACCGTCTGTAGGCAGCGCTTCGCCGCCGCTTGACGTCAATGCCCGCTGGGCTCCAGGCGCCCCGGAACGAGGCTCTGCGTACAGATGGGCAAGAGCGCGGAAAACAGGGACCCCGCGCCCCCAAGTGCTGTCAGCCCCGTAGCAAGGGACGCTCCCCGAGGGGCCTGAGCTGAAGTCGAGGGGCAAGAGGTGAGGGATGGAGAGCGGGAGGGGACTAGGAAATGGAAAATGCCTTCGAGTCAAGGCACAGACACAAGAGTCCTTCCCCATCACCTAGCAGCCACAGCGGCACGATCCACCTCCCAGCACCACCGTGCTTCTTATCCCAGCCCCATCGGTGGCAGCAAGAAGACAGTGTTGCCTCCAGGCAGGCGCGTTTGCTGAGCACCTTACGAGGTACTCTGTGGTGGAGAGGAGGCAAATATAGTACGTAAAAGAAAGAGAAAGCATGGCCTTTCTCATGCTGGGTTCTTTGGTGGACTCTGTGTGGTAATGAGAAAAGAAGGAAAGCAGAATAACCCCAGTTCAGCGGCGGTGTGGAGAGTGTAGAGCGCCAGATTCTGGTTTCAGTCCTGGCTCTACCACTTACAAGCTGGGTGACTTTGGACAACATAAAGAACATATCTGAGCCTCACCCTTTTCTTTTGTAAAACTGGAATTTTAAAATGTACTTCACAATGTTTTCAGGAGAATGGAATGACAAATTAGGTATGTAAAACCCCTGGCCCTTAGCACAATGAACACCAAGGCTCTCCTTTGAACTCTGAGGCTGACCAGACAAGTGGTTGTGTGTGCAGTATCTCGGCTTTTCCTCAGGGCAAATTCAACCATCCTCAGAACCCCTCCTACCGACTGCCCACCCCTGATATCTAAGCAGCCTAACTAGAAAGAAAGAAAGAAAAAAGGGGTGGGAAAAAATGCAACTTCCTGATTATGGAAATATCTCCAAAGATTAAAAGTCAGTGGTGAGCCAGCTCCTCAGTGACTTGTGAAGACTGTTTTTTCAGAGGTTGGAGTCCCTACAGCCTGAACGCAAATGAAAGTTCCTGTAGGGGAGACAATGTTTTCCTACTTAGACCTAGAGGCTTATCCCACCTGCCTGCCCTCCTGGCTTCTTCTCTCACAACACCCTCTTTTTCTCAACTGCTCCTGAATCCATCCACTCTCGTCCATCCCCATTACTACCACCCCAGTCCTGGACAGCTGCCCCCACCTACTTCTTGCCTACCCCCAACTCCCACCTCATCTTCTCTTGCTTTCCTCTAATCCATAAGTCACCCCCAGCCAGAATGTTTTTCCCCTTAAAATACACTAATGGTTTCCCATCACTTCCCATACTAAGCAATGAATCTAAATTCCTTATCCTGACTTACCAAGTACTACATGATCTGTCCCCCTGTCCAACCTCCTGTCCTACCATTCTGCCCTCTCCACTCCTACCTCAGTAGCCTTCTTTTTGGTCCCTTAACAGGCCAAGCTCATTCCCACTTTGAGGCCTTTACACTTACCTTACCCAGAATGGTATTCCTTCATCTCCAAATGATTGACTATTTCCTGTCATTGAAATCTCAGTTTAAATGTCCTTGACCACCCCATCTAAAGTATCCACTAATTTATTCTCCCACAGATTTATTGTTAACCAGATGCTTTGTGTCATTGGGATAGTTAATGCATAATATGTGTCTAGTTATTACATTTATCAAGTATTTAACTGTTACTCAAGTGCACACTGGGAAGCAATTCAGCAAGTAATATCTCAAAAGAAAAAAAGAAGTAATATCTCCTCTAATAACTGGCACGCATATTAACAGCATCAAAACATTTTCCTTTGGGACAAATGCAACTTGAAAATTAATCTAGCATCTCCCGTAGCTCTGCCTTTCACACATACCTTGCAATTCTATACAATAAAACTTCAGTAGCAGCACATATTGCCACTCAAACTTTACAGACACATGTTGGCACTTGTTGCAAAACCCATCTCCAGTGATAAAAGTATATTCTAAGCTTTAGAAGAAAAACAGTCCCAAACAAGATTTTAGCCCATCCTTCTGCAAAGATGGGGATATTCCCAATGTAATACTTCCTCTCAAACTGTGATCTATCCAGACACAAACAACAGCTTTTCCTTTCTGCCGCTCCTACTGGAAAAACAGCTCGAAGTTCAAGTCCTGCTGACATTTGGTTGGTGCTATCCTCTTCATGGAAGGAGGACACCACATTTAGTTGAGGGGTTGGGAAAGGGACCCTTGGACAATCCTGTGAAGCAAGCCACAGGTATCTTGGTCATTTACACGCTGCAATGCTTTTTTCATCTATGAATAGAACGACTTGATAACCTATCTTTAGGGATCATATGGTACAATAAGATTTAGACCATTTTATTCCCAAAGATAACTTATGTAAGTTATAACAAGGGAGGGCACAAAAGCATGAGATGTTCTGCAGTCTGTATACCATGCCCTGGCAGGAGAATTTATGTATTCTTGCTACTTTCTAATGACTCCATTAGAAAGAAAAAAAAAAAACCCCACCTTTGATACCCCCAAGCAAGTAAAGTCGTAAGTGGATTTAATCACTACTTCTCATCTCAGATATAGAAATGGGAGTCAAGTCACCTCTCAAAAGAGAAGCAGTGACCAGGATGTGTCTACGGAGATTTACTGTAGACAAATCTCTCAATCACTCCTCCTAAGATAGAGCAGGTCTCCCGTTCTGCTCTTTGAAATAGCTCAAGAAGAGAAATCTCATCAGCAGAGAGCTGAGAAACTAGTGCCAGTAAGATCTACTTATAATGTACTGCTATCCGAATTTAAAAGATTGGAAGAAACTCTTCTGACCGTTGTCTATCTCTTGGAGTTCTAAAATTTTCACTATAAAAAATTAATTAATTAACCCATTAATTGATTTGTGATTTGGCAAGAGAAGAGAGTCTGGCTCTGGTCTAAAAGCCCTAAAAATACAGGGGCTGGTCAGTATTACTAAATGATAACTCTGGAGCCCTAAAGTGGTAAATAATGAAAAGACCATGGAGAAGCAGACACCAAAATGACATTCCAAATTCCAGTACTTCCCTCTCCCTCCTTCTTTCAAATTTTGAATCATTTCTTTTCCTATATGGCCCGCAATAGCACCAGCCTTTTGAATTGTCATATTGTTCAAATGTCAGAATACTTTATTGTCCATTAACGCCCTCTCTACCCCCCACAGCCAAGTCTTGCTCAACAGTAAAACTTCCTCAGTTTCATTAACTTTTCTAAAATTAATTAATTAATTTATTTGCTGCATTGGGTCTTTGTTGCTGTGCGCGGGCTTTCTCTAGTTGCGGTTGAGTGGGAGCTACTCTTCATTGTGGTGCTCGGGCTTCTCACTGCGGTGGCTTCTCTTGTTGTGGAGCACGGGCTCTAGGTGTGCGGGCTTCAGTAGTTGCAGCACGCAGGCTGAGTAGTTGTGGCTCGCGGGCTCTAGAGCGCAGGCTCAGTAGTGTGGTGCACGGGCTCAGTTGCTCCGCAGCATGTGGGATCTTCCCGGACCAGGGCTCGAACCCATGTCTCCTGCATTGACAGGCGGATTCTTAACCACTGGACCACCAGGGAAGTCCCTTAAATCCTTAAATATTTGCATTTAAGATTGTTTCTCTTTACCTGTGTTTGCTGCACTTTCCCCCCAAGTTAAACATCATTCTGTCTCTTTTGGTACACATTTATAATCTCTCAGGTGGCACACTTTCATTTCTACATTGTCTGCTCTCCACCCTCCCTGCCTCTGGAAGAGAGATTACTTTCCATTGGCATTCATCTTCTGTTTACTGACTTTCAGTCCAGAGCCTTCCTTCCAAAGGAACTGATGTTCACTCTGTTCTGACTAAACATCTTTATCACTATGTGAAAGAAAATAATCTTTCAGGGAAGGACATTTGGTGTTGGTGCTAAATTAGGAGGTGCTGGAGATGTAGTAGGGAAGAATATGTGCTTTACAGGCAGCCTCCGAAGGAATAAAGCAGGGGAGATTAGACAAAGCTTTTCATTAATGTTTTTATGCTTTCAGTTAAAAGGCTTTCAATTTCAAGGTTTTCAATTTTTAAAAATATGAATGCCAATATGTTCACTACACTGCTAAGTACTAGGAGGACTGCTAAGATAATCAAGACAAATTCTTGCCCTTGATCTTTGGATCTGGTCATGCCCACCAATACCCACAATATAACAACTCAGTGAACTTAGGGTCCTAATAGAGAAGGAGAAGCCCAGAAAATTCAGAGATTAATTCCCTCTAAAGATAGGAAGCTTCACAAAAAAATGGCATGTGAGTGGGTCCTAGAGGGTGGGTAGAATTTCAGTGATACCAAACATCCCACTCTGGGGCCTCGGGTACCAGCAGGCTATGCAAATGAAGTCACAGAGGCAAGGACATCTCAGGGAACACTGACCGATCTGGTTTGCTGATGAGTAGGCTACATGGAGAATCTGAGAGGTGGCAACGTGTAATGGGAAACATGACTAAAAAAGGAACTGTAGAGCAGAAAAAGAACATCCAAAGCAGCAATAAATAGTTCCAATTTTGGATCCAATGAACAGTAAACACAAGAATAGATGAACCCAAATAATTCAATTTTTAAAATACTAACACTGAAAGTAAGCTTCTTGACCTGAAAGGTCTAGCCTAAGAAAAGTAGGATATAAGGAGAAATCACTGATGAAGAGATACTTGTCCCAGGACAAAGCAAGCAACCTTTCTCTGGTTTCTTTTGCACAACACACCTGGAACACAGCAGATGGAGTGCCACACCTAGCCTACACTCCCTGTGCCACATCTATCCCGTTTTCTCCTCTAACTCTTCTGGATCCAGATCTCCTAAGCTTACAGGAAGTATAGGGTTAGCACTAAAGCAGTAGACTAGGATGCCCCAAGAGATGAACTCTATGACTTAATAGTGAGCAATTTGAATCCTTCAATGGCTGCGCGTTGCCTACAGATTCTAGTTAACTTCACAACAATGGTGTCGAAGTTTCTCATGATTTGGTCCTGGCCCATATTTCCAATCTCATTTTTCTCCATTCCCAGCAAGTCCCATCAGATATCTTGTATCTTATTTTGCAGGCACACCATACTTATTTCTTAATTTTGCACTGAATTAGAGAAATAGACTAGGTTATGCTAAGTAACAAACAATCAAAAATCTCAGTGACTTTAAAAAAAGCAGGTATATTTCTTACTCATGTCACATGTACATCAAGGGTTGATGGAGTGCTGTGTTCATCATGGTCAGTCAAGGACTCAGACTGACAGAACATTCATCATGTCTGATGTTCCTGGTTGTGTTCCAAAGGGAAAAAAGAGCTCTGGACAGTCTTAAACAAGCTATTAAAAGTTTTGGCCCAGAAGTGATATTTCACTTTTGTTTCCAACTCACTATCCTGAACTAGTCACATGGCTCCACCAAGATAAAAGGGACAAAACAAGAAACCAGTGTTAAGAGGGACCTAGAATGCATTAATGACTAGCACATGTTCTCTGCATGCTTGTACCTCTGCCTCTGTCCATGTCCTTCCCTATGAACCACACCTTGAACATCTAAAAAGCTCATGCTTCAAGATACATCTTACCTGAAGCCTTCCTCATCCACTGCTCCATCACACCACCAGGTTTGCCTTGCCTTTGTTTCCATAGAGCTTTGTACATATACTTATTAAAACACCTAGCCTGCATTACATCGTATTATCCTATGTCTATCTCATTTTCTAGACAAGATCTTTGAGGGCAGAGAATATATCTAGTCACCTATGTATCCTCAGTATGTAGCATGGCACCTGACACAGATAAGGAGGGGACCATTAGTTGCTATGAAATGAAAGATTACCTTTAGACACTAACAAGATGACCATCCAATAAGGTACACATCTATTACAGAATAGCGTCATCCAAGCAGCTTAAAAGTACTACCAATTTACTATCCAGAAACACCATTGTCACCCTTGTGTGATGGGAAAAAATGTGCCAGAAGGGGTAAAATTGTTTCACAGTAGTCAATTTCAGAAGTAGGATTTCTGAGGTTCAGACTATGGCCTCTCTCAACATTTCCTCCAATAACTCAGGGCATTTCAGTTGCAAAATGGAAAATTTTTCTCAAATGCAAAACTTGCTTTGTCACTAGGAAGAAGGATATTGTCTCCATGCTCTTCTTATAGATTTCTACTTCATTGCTTTCCCCTCACACTCACCATGGTGCAATATGGAAAGAAAACTGGAATAGGATCAATCCTAAAAAAATTCTTATGAAGTTTAAAACCTGTCCCTGATCACCAATCTCCAAATCATGGAGACATGAAGAAATGACTTCTGTGCTGGAGAGGGGTTTGGCTTAGACGGCATCTAAGGTCACTTTAAAAACGACTAGTCTGGGACTCTTCTATGCCTCCTTCAGAACTCATCAAAGTGAAGTCTATTTCTTTTGACATAAACTATAACCTCAGGAGAAACAGAATACCATCTGGCATGATCCAAAGAGGCAGGGCCTGAGGGCAAAAGTATATTTTATAAGAAGAAAGATTTTCAACAAGTTTCTCCTCTACTTTTTAGAAGCTCTCTGGCCCTGACATTTCTCCACTGCACATCAACAGAAGTTTAATCTGGTTCTGGTTTTAACAGTACATTCATCACATTGGCTTGGCTTACCAGCTAAGTCAGACCCCACTTCTCCTGTTCTGCAAGCTAGATGTATTGACATTCAGGTCTCTGTTCTTCCCATCAAAGCTGCCTCTCTAAAGCCAGACTGGCAGCCTCTGAGATGGATGGGCTAGCAAGCATTCTTAAGCTCCTCCAACATTTGCAGGACATCCACAGGGACTGCGCTTATTACTCAGGAAGGGGAGATTAGAGTGGGCTTTGGAAAGACTGCAATCCAGAGAACGCCAAGCTTGCCCAAGGTAACATGTCAACATTTTCCTCTCCTATAAATGATTGCTGGAAGACAGTTGTTTGAAAACCCAGTTTAACTTTATGAATAGTATTATAGACAAGGAAGGTTCTCATATTTCTATACAAAAGAAGCTTAGAGACTTTAGGGAAGGCAATCCAGTTAGAAAAGTGGGGACAGAGAGGCGTGTCTTAAAGCTGCACTTGCCAGAGAGTTGACTGTTTTAGGGGGATGTTAGAGAGGTGACAGTGAAGATTATGGACGTGCTTAAAAACTTCTCAGCTTTCTTCAGTGCCCCATATTCCCTTAATTTTCCACCCTTCTCTGGAAAAGAGAGCTCTTTTTTTTTTTTTTTTTGCGGCCTCTCCCATTGCAGAGCACAGGCTCTGGACGCGCAGGCTCAGCGGCCATGGCTCACAGGCCCAGCCACTCCGTGGCATGTGGGATCCTCCCGGACTGGGGCACGAACCCGTATCCCCTGCATCGGCAGGCGGACTTTCAACCACTGCGCCACCAGGGAAGCCCGAGAGCTCTTTAACAGTACTCTCCTCTCTGAGGCTCTGGGGCCTCTACTCCCATTCATCTGAGGATGTGAGCTATTCCTTCTCTTTTCTGTATATCATGGCAGTCTGTGGCTACCCCTCTCTCTGATGGTATATTATACATTGTGTTCCTGTTCATGATTATTTAGTGCTCCACCCTGAGGTAGGATTATACTTTGGGTCCTGTTCAACTCATACGTGACCACATGACTTGTTTTGGCCAGTGAAATACTAAGCAGAAGTATGATGTGTTGTTTTCATGGGGAAGGTTTAAAGGTCAGTACATACTTGGCCCTGCTCTCTTTTTCCTCTTCCATGACGATTGGCAATGTTCCAAAAAGGAGCGGCTCTGTCAGCCTGGGTTATGGAGAGTTTTGGAGGGAGGAAAATATTGAGCACAGCTACAACCAACGTTCAGTGGACATAGAGTGTGATCAAGCAATAAACTTTTGTAGATATGAGCCACTGAGCCTGGGGGGTTATTTGTTACTGCAGAGTAATTTAGCTTAATCTGACCCGTTCAGGTAGACAGACTACCATATCCATCAATACATCTCATAGATAATGTTAGTTATCTATTGCTACATAACAAATTACCTCAAAACTTAGTGGCTTAAAACAATCTATGTTTATTATCTCACCATTTCTGTGAGTCAGGAATGCAGGTGTGGCTCAGCAATGCAGGTGTGTCTTAGCTAGTTCCTTCAGGGTTTGTTATAGGGCTACAATCAAGGTGTCAGCCCAGGGTCTCTCAGAAGGCTGCAATCAGAAGAAGTTGGGGCTGCCGTCATCTCAAGGCTCAACTAGAGTAGGATTCACCTCCAAGATAACTCAGTGGATGTTGGTAAGGTTCACTTCCTCAAAGGCTACTTTACTGTGGCCTCAGTTACTTGCTGACTCTTGACTAGAGGCCACCCTCAATTCTTTCCAGGTAGCCCTCTCCGTCAGAGCAAGCATGCGAGAAGAGCCTGAAAGACAATGCCAACAAAAGGCCAGGCCCAGTCTCTCCTACGCTAATCACAGAAGTGACATCCCATCATTTTTGCCAAATTCTATTCACTGGATCCTGCCCACACTCAAGGGCAGGGGATTACATAAAGGTGTGACTATCAAGAGGCAGGGATCATTGGGAACCATGTTAGAAACTATCTACCACAATGACTCTGTCAAAAAAGAAAAAAGAATTGATTAACGTGAATTGCGCAAGAACCTAGGCTTGACTGGTGAGGTAAAGAAGAGAACTGCAGAATTTAACAACTGGGCTCTGAAACACAAGAAGTCTAAATATCTTGCCTAAGATATACAGTTAGAAGTCAAGCCAGAACTAAAATTCAGATCTGTATTATTTCCACTAGACAGAGATAAGTGAAATATTAAATAGCAAGACAAATTGCATCCAACTGAAACAGAAGCTAGCCATCAATTGCTAACTGATTGTCAAATAAATCATCTAGACAATGAGTGAATAAGAAGTGCATGGAAGACAATCTCTTTAGGCTGGAGCAATTCGAAAGGTAGGTCAAGGAAGGATGGAATGTTTGAGCAGAGAAGAGGGGAAAGTGTTCTTGGCAAGGGATTAGTCAAACTGAGGGTTCTTCAGGGAATGCTAGTGTCACTGGAAAAAGTTGCCCCAAGTGATTCTGATAAAACCTGAATGATATAACCCCCTGGTTGAAGAGCACTGCTCAGGGGATTTGTTGCATCATCTAGTGAGGTGTCAGGAAGCACGCTTTGCCCTACAAACATCTCCAAGGCCAAATCTTTTCAAGATTCCAATACACTTTGTTCGTAAAACATGAACAGCTCAATAGCTATATAGACTCTACCCAGTATAGATGGGTAGAGTCAAGTCACTGCCAGTTCAGCAAAGACTTCCATGGCCCCCTGATCTAATGCGTCATGAATACATCTCAAGGGGCTTTCAAAGAGCTCCTAGCATGCAGAGATAAGCCCCCAAAATATAATAAGTAATTAAACCTTGAAGAAAGACTTATTTATATTCACCTTGAGCAGATACTGTGTTCCCAACTCTGTAGGCAATAAAATTGATAATTTAAGTAACTAGATCCAGGTCCCCAGACAAGTGGGAAGGAAGTTGGACCCAAATCCTCTGAAAAACTAGTGTTTTCTTATTTATACTTTCCTTCCATTTTATTTTATCAACTTGGTCATTTTTGTAAGGGGCTTAAAAAAAAAGAGGGAGCAAAAGAGAAGGAGAAAGTAAAACTTGAATTCTAAAATAATTTTTAAATACAGTAAAAGATAGTGCCTAATGGTCAAGATTCCCCCTTGCTCCCTGAAAAACCAAGTCATTTTCCATTGGAAGCTGAAAAAACAGCAGGTTAAGTCTCCAAGTAAAAGCTTTGACTTTCGAAATGTGAACTGGGACTGGCCATGTTATGACAGAGACCTTAATGTCAAGTACGCGAGAGGCCTTAGGGCCTTTTAGCCGTTGGAAGAGCAAAGATCTCAGCCTATGAGGACACAAAACCCCACACGCCTGACTGATGAGGAGGGGGCCCTGCGGAGCCACAGTGACAAGCATTTGTGATGCTTTGTACCCAGATGCAAATGTCGTTTTCTGCCATTTGCACTCTTGGCCAGGATAGCCCTGGATGAAGACATTGCTGATGGACATGGCCTTTGCCCAGTGCCCTGCAGTGAGGGTTGGAATGGATGAAAGCTGGAGCTTTGCCCACAGCAGCCACCAGATAACCACAGAGACCAATGTCCTCCAGTGTTTGCTAATGAAATTTCTCCTTAGCGGATGAAAAGGACTTCAAAGAAACCTGTCCAGGGGCTTCCCTGGTGGCACAGTAGTTGAGAGTCCACCTGCCGATGCAGGGGACACAGGTTTGTGCCCCAGTCTGGGAAGATCGCACATGCCGCAGAGCGGCTGAGCCCATGAGCCATGGCTGCTGAGCCTGCGCGTCCAGAGCCTGTGCTCCGCAACGGGAGAGGCCACAACAGTGAGAGGCCCGCGTACTGCACAAAAAAAAAAAAAAAAAGAAACCTGTCCAGTTTATTGTATTTTTTTATTATTATGTTCTATTTCTGAAGCAAGGGTGAACATAAAAGAGCAAGTAGCTTCTAAATGTTTCCTCTTTCCTAGGAATCTTAATATTTGCCATAAGATACTCTTGATATTTGAGCATTTCAAAGGAAGACTTTGAAATAATTCTTTGTCCTTTCTCATCTTCTCTCTTTCTCCAGAATTCTATAAAATCTTAGCACTGGAGGTGCAAACATAAAAGTCAAAAGAGCCCAATTACATGTGAGTAAATCAGGATGAGGTGAATGGGGCTACCCCGGAGGTGCTGGGAAACAGGTAAAAACAGCAACTTTAATGCAAGACTTCATAAGCCCATTTCTCTGACATAGAGACCTGAGGCTGGAGTGCTACTTATGGGCAAGCCCTACTTATTTTTCCTAACTTGGCTGCAGATTAGAACCACCCTGGGAGCTTTTCTAGTAATACCTATCTAGCCTCAGACTCTGATTCAATCAGCCTGAGGTAGTGCCCAGGCAAGCGCCATTTAAAAGCTCCCAATTCATCTGTCAGTGGACACTTCAGTTGTTTCCATGTCTTGGCTGTTGTGAATAGTGCTGCTATGAACATAGGGGTGCATGTGTCTTTTTGAATTATAGTTCTGTCTAGATATATGCCCAGGAATGGGATCACTGGGTCATACGGTAATTCGATTTTTAGTTTTCTGAGGAACCTCCATACTGTTTTCCATAGTGGCCACACCAACTTACATTCCCACCAACAGTGTAGGAGGGTTCCCTTTTCTCCACACCCCCCCCCGACATTTGTTATTCGCAGAATTTTTTTTTTTTTTAGTTTGCAAACTTGTGTTTCCAATTTTTTTTTTTTTTTTGCAAGACATTTATTGAAGTAAGAGATTTGGGGGGTTTATGTAGATGTTTTAATGATGGCCATTCTGACTGGTGTGAGGTAGGTACCTCATTGTAGTCTTGATTTACATTTCTCTAGTAATTAGTGATGTTGAGCATCTTTTCATGTACCTATTGGGCATCTGTATATACAGAATGGATAAACAACAAAGTCCTACTGTATAGCACAGAGAACTATATTCAATATCCTATGAAAAACCATAATAGAAAAGAATATTTTAAAAGTAGATATATACATATATGTATAATTGAATCAGTTTGCTGTACAGCAGTAATGAACACAACACTCTAAATCAACTATACTTCAGTTTAAATAAATACATAAATACTCCCCAGGTGGAAGCCAGACATATCTCACCCTTTCAATGATCAGATGGCTTTCTTGGTGCATACACTGAACTAGCCTTTGGGTCAATTAGCTTTGTTCTAGCCTTGGGGCTGCAAACTCAGGTATCTAAGAGGGCCAGTAAGGTAAGGCATGAAGAGGGCCATATACAAGGCAATAGAGAGTGGTAGAACTTCTGGTTTTTCAATAGATGGAAATTTGGATTTTTACATGAAACTTCCTGATTTTAAAATGTTGACAACTGATTTAACATGAAACTCTTTTAAGGTACACAAGGCAATAGCCTTGGTTCCCCTTCACAGCAGTTCCTACAATGGGTCCTCAGATGATCTGGTTATCTCTTTCTTTCCAGGATAAACTAACAAAATTAAGGAAAGAGAGAGCAGGTCTACAGAGCTTGATTGCATGACCTGGTAAACACTGGCCCCCATTAATACGGGGAAGAGAGGTGGGTTCTCATTTATAACCTTGTACCTTTAGTTGACATTTAATAAGACTGGTTACAGAGAAAGCAGAGGAATATCCCCATAGCCAAGAGGGGTACCTCTGAGCCCAAGGCTAACCCTTAGGGTAACCCTAAGCCCAGGCCTTAGACAAGGACGTGCCACTGGGTCCAGGACTTCAGAAGAAACTCAACAAAAATAAGACAGGGAATAACTGAACCCCGAAAAGATCACTGTTGAGCCTTTCTGTTAGGATCACCAATAAGAGAGTGTGAGGTATAGGAAAAAGCACAGGCACTGAAGCCAGACACTTACCCACTGTACGGCACTAGACAAACCAAACCATCTACCAGACTCCGTATCCACAAAATGGGCATAAAAATACCGCCCCCATAGAGCTGTAATGATGACATAAAATGAATGTAGAGCACTCAGCACAGTGCCTGGCACATAGAAGGCACTCCATAAACTCCCAGTCAGAAAAGGCAACGATTTTCATCCCTTTGTAATCGAATTAAAGCATCTCAGAACACTTACAGTTGGAGAGCTCTTCCAAACACCCAATTTAATTCTAAATTCCTTTTGTTTATCTGCAACAGCTGGCAAACACATGTTCCTTCCACATATGGAACACAGGTAACAAATGTCCCCTCCCTTCACAGCTCTTTCTTTTCTCCTTCCAGCATTTTCCCAAGCCTCTAGTGATTCCTGTTGCCCTCTGAATTCTGCTTCCTTCCCACATACCTCAGGTACATCGCGTATTACTATACCTACTACAGCACCTGCCAATCAGCTCACCAGGATGTGAAAATGCCGCACTTAAGCCGTCTGCATACAGTCTCCCAACAGAATTAACCTTAGGGGTGAGACTGTGTGCTGTTTACCTTTTCATCCTCTTCAGATACAGAAACATCACCCAGGAGACCAAAAACGTCACCCAGGGCACCTTCTCCCAGCCTCTTTCTGCAAAGCCCTATCTTGCCTCCAGCACCCACAGCCAGTTCTGAAATTACATTTTCCATCTTGGTGGGCTTTGCATTCCGCAAAGCAGCTACATTCACGGTTCACAACCTTCCACGAAATCTGTTTACGTACAGTTTAATTTACAAACATGTAGTGACTTCTATCTCCAACCACTCTACTAAGGCCTCGAGGAGGACAAGCTGAACAATACAGAGTCCTTTACCTGAGCTCCCACATTATAGAACAAGTTTTCTTGAGGAGATGACATCCCATCAGTGGTTAGGCAGCTTTTTATTAATACTTCTCTGCTCTGTATCTCTTTACCAAGATATCCACCTCTGATTCCCTGGCCCAGAAGTGGAGTGGGTATGACTATTAACTAATATAACTGATTTTTTGTTGATTTATTTTTATGAAGGTGACATTGGTTTGCAACATTATATAAGTTTCATGCGTACAATGTTATATTTCTATTTCTGTATACACTACAGCATGTTCACCATCAAAAATTTAGTTTCCATCCATCACCATACACCTGAAACCCGTTAGCTATTTTGCCTTCCCCACCCTCCAACTTTTCCCCTCTGGTAACCACTACTCTGTTCTCCATATCTACATGGTTTTTTTGTTTGGTTTGGCTTATTCATTTATTTTGTTTATTTTCTTTATATTCCACACAAGTGAAACCTTACAGTATTTGTCTTTCTTTGTCTGACTTATTGGAAAATAAGCAAAATACCTCAAGGTCCATCCATGTTGTGGAAGATGGAAGAGTTCAGCCTTTTTTATGGCTGAGTAATATTCTTTCTATATATACCACATCTTCTTTATCCATTCATCCATTGATGGGCACTTAGGTTGTTCCCACGTCTTGACTATCGTAAATAATGCTACTATGAACACTGGGGTGCATATATCTTTTTGAATTAGCTGTAACTGATTATTTAAAATTAAGAGCTTTCATGTGCAAATAGATCTGGAAGGAGGTCAGGGTATGCTACCCCACAATATGCCACTTTAGCATAAGGATTATTTTGATAAGAATTTGAGCTGAAGGCAATTGAGAATCAATAAACACAGAAAGAGTTCTCTGCCCTTCCCTTATCTGCCTATAAGCAGAAAATAATTTTTTCTTTGTGAAGGTATCCCCCTCTCCTGTACCAGAAAAGGAGAGTGACCCTTATCACCGAAGATAGAGAGACAGCAACGAGTTTTGCAGAAACAAAGCTTACTAAAATAGTCCTCCTCTTCCATTAGTTTCCCCCATGTATTTCCTAGTCACTTCCTTGCAATTTATTGTCCCTTGAAGCTCAAACCCTCTTTCCTTTGTTAAGAAGCGTATATAAGCTCCCAAGTCTAACTGCTTCTTTGAGTTTTCACTTTTTTTCTGTGAAGTCCCATGCATGTAAATATTAATAAAAATTGTGTGTTTTTAATCCTGTTCATCTAGCTAATGTCAGTCAGATTTGCAGGTCCCCAATCACTGAATCTAAGCGGCTGGAGGAAAAGATTTTCCTCCCTAACAATTTCCTTCAAAGCAGACATTCTTGGAGACAGTATACTTACACTCCAAACCTAAACACCTGCACCCCCTTCTTGGAAGATTCATTGTAGTTTAGTTAATAAGCAAACAACTGTTGAGCCCTTATGCATTCAGGGCTGATGGTGGAGAATTATAAACACTTAATGGCCCTTAAGCCATGGGTAAGCTACTGGAGGTGGGATGAGGGGACATCAAACAATTCCAGTACAGTGTGAGATGAGCTATAAAAGAGAAAAGCACAGAACGCTCCAAACTGGAACTTGAAAGCTGTGCTTCTCGCTCCTTCAAACCCCATGTTCCATCATAGCAGCCATAGTGATCTTTTTTTTTGGTATGCGGGCCTCCCACCGCTGTGGCCCCTCCCATTGCGGAGCAAAGGCTCCCGACGCGCAGGCTCAGCGGCCATGGCTCACAGGCCCAGCCGCTCCGCGGCATGTGGGATCCTCCCGGACCGGGGCACGAACCCGCGTCCCCTGCATCGGCAGGCGGACTCCCAACCACTGCGCCACCAGGGAAGCCCCATAGTGATCTTTTTTTAAACATAAACTGAGTCTTGTTCTTCCCCTGCTTAGATCCCTTGAAGGCTTACTTTGCACTTTGAATTCCTAACTCTTTTCATGGCCTACAAGACGCAGAGTTATCTGGTCCTTGCTGCCCTCTCCACCCACATTCACCGGTTCTCTGAGCATCTACTAGCCTGTAGGCCTCCACTCACCTCATTTCAGGCCACTCCCCTCGACCCTCACCTACTCCTGAGTGGTTTCTTCTCATCCTCTAGGTCTTTTGCTCTAATGTCACCTCGACAGCCACTTAAAATAGCTGCCCTTTGTTATTCTTAATTACAGAACTCCCATTTCCTTCAGAGCACTTATCACTATCTGAAATGGATTAATTTGTTTCCTTGCCGAAGGTTTATTTTCCTCCATAGATTGCAAACTCAGTGAGGACCAGGTTCTGGTCTGAGTGAACCAGCACCAGGCACAGAGCGCCTCAGGAATGAACAGTTCTTTTTCTTTTCTATAAATTCATTTATTTATTTATTTGTGGCTGCGTTGGGTCTTTGTTGCTGAGCGCGGGCTTTCTCTACTTGCAGCGAGCGAGGGCTACTCTTCCTTGCAGTGCGCGGGCATCTCTTTGTGGTGACTTCTCTTGTTGCAGAGCACGGGCTCTAGAGCATAGCCTCAGTAGTTGTGACGCACGGGCTTAGTTGCCCCGCGGCATGTGGGATCTTCCCGAACCAGGGCTCAAAGCTGTGTCCCCTGCATTGGCAAGCGGATTCTTAATCACTGCGCCACCAGGGAAGCCCCGGAACGAACAGTTCTGAATGAGGAAACAAGCGGAAGGTCAGCCTTCTGGGCAGCCCCACGCCACCCCCTCCCCTGCCATGTGGAGCTCATGCTATCTGCAGTCAGCCATCCTTCACCTGCCCACGGCCAAACTGGTGCGAATGCTCCCACACACCTGGCACGTCCAGCAATATCTCGGGGCCCCTTTGCAGCTGTGTTCCTGGTTTCCTTCCCCCTCCCCACCCCCGCCCCCAGGAAAGCCTTTGGAAAGCAGACTGGATGGAAATAGAAGCCTGTGCCTCCCCCTCCCTCTTCATCACACCTCCCATGCAGGCACTGTCACTCACACACTCACTCACACACACACACACACCCCCAGAGAAGCATGGCTAGGCGTCTACAGAGGGAGACACAAACTGCACAACTGGTACAATTCTGGCTTTATTCTGAGACCTTAAACTCCTGGCCCCTCACTCTCAACTTTCTTCCCAAAGGGAGTCTATGCTGGGTCTTTGCTCTGGGGCTCCTGCTGAAACCCACCACAGGTCAGCCTCAGGGAAGGCTTTGCCGCTGCTGCCCAGGACATCCGGCATGACCAGAGTTTGGGACGGTGCCAGTCAGTGACTGTGGGCACTGGGTGACATCACACATGACCTGGCACTGGACTTCCAATGCTGCAGAGCATGAACTTCATCATAAGAATGGGAAAATACCAATTTGATGCCTCCAGAAGAAATGGCTAGGATCTCTTTTCCTAGGGACCAGACAGATCAAGCTGAAATGGCTGTTGGTAATACCCACTGATTGCATCTCAAGGGCCATTTCCCTGAACTAAGCCTGGGTCTTGTCGTCAGACAGCTTATTCCTCTATAGCTGCATCTACTGGGAAAATTTTAGTTCTAAAATACATTGCATTAGAGAAATGGAGAAAACCTTTTACAATTTTGTAGTGAAGGGGGGGCTTAACAACCTAATTAATTTTTAGGATAGCATAGAGCTTATTGAAGAGCAGCTCTGAAGACAAGATGTATTAGTGTCTTAGGGGATACACTCAATAGATTTTGACATCAGAACCCCGCCGTGTATGCTAATGGAGCCCTTACTCTGGGCCAGGCACTGAGCAAAGCACCTGACAGGCATTTCTCATTTAAACTAAGGATCAGGAATTATTCTCCCATTTCCACATGACGAAACTCAGGCTCAGAGAGGTTAAGTAGTCACACAGCTTGTGAGTGGTGAGTCTGCCATTTGCCACATGGCTCCATCAGTTCTTCCTGCCACCACCTCTGTGCTTTTGAACTCAAGGGTCAGTGAGAAAGCCAGGGGAGGTAACCAGCTTAAAATCCACCATCCACTGCCACAGTGTCCACTTCCTGTCCCCATCTAGGTGGCCTCATCACCAGCCGCCTTAGGCAGACGGCTCTCAAGGCTGCTGCTTGGAAACTGGACCTGCAGGAGCGGTGAGGAGAACAAAGGGCCGGGGGGCAAAAGCCTTGAGATCCTCTCCTGCCACCTACTCACACAGCCCCCAGTCACCCACATCCAGCTCCCACACCACACAGGATACTGATCACATGGCTTTCAAACAGTAACAGTGCTCAGCGTGAGTCACCACATTTCTGCTGAACCTGAAAACAATGTGCTTTCAATAAGCTGCTCTTTCAAAGCTCTAAGACAGAGCTGAATCTAGTGGGTGCCCTTTAAATATAATCCAGCATATATTTCTTTCCTGATAATTATTATTAGTATAGAATTATTATTATAGAATTATTGTCATAGAATTATATAATAATAGTAATAAATGGCTACTGTTTACTGAATATCCACTATGTGTCAGATGAATTACATAGATATTTCTCTTAAATAGCTGTATCATGAATAACGTACACTGTACTAATATTTTAAGTTATTAATTTAATAGTTATTAACAGTATCTTAATAGTATGAATTTACTATTAAAGTATTTTATTTATCCATTTCAAATCATTTGCAAAGTTAATAATTTCATTCTTTCAGACTTTTATAGCAATTACAGTTTAGAATAGGGCAGGCCCTATAAAGATTAATTCATTTAGTTCTTCTTAACAACACTATATATTATCCCATTTTTTTGCAGATGAGGAAAACTGAGGCCCAAAGAGAGTAAGTAATTTGCCCAAGGTCACACAGCAAGTAGGTAGCAGAGTTGAGATTTGAACCCTAGCAGTCTGATTTCAGAGTCCAAGCTTATGGCCACTACTGTTTGCTGCTACAAATGAGCCCAATGGCTAAACTCTTGAGAGAGTAAATGATAACTACATAAAACTAGTAATTGTAAAAAAAAAAAAAAGGGATTAGCAGATTCAGATGAGTTCATCCTATGACAGAGTCAGAATCACATACATTTCATAGAAACAATTTTACACACTGAGTTGAGATCACAATAAACAGTAAGTGCTTAATGTTACATACTATAGAGATTCTAATTTTTTTAAGATCAAGTACATAAAGACTTAGAAATGCTTACAACACTTATCAGCATTCCTAACTGTAATTTGTTAGTGTCACCATCTATAACTCAACAGGAATACTGTGTAATGTGTTCATTGGATATTCATGCCATCAGTGGATGCTCAGCTAAAACCCACATGCAGGTGAATCTTGGGGAAACATACTTAATTACTTGTGTGTGTGTGTGTGTATAACATACAGTAGCCTGCAAGATTTATTGGTGGGAAACAGGACACTCAGGTAGAATATGTAATGTGTCCACCATCACACAGCTGGATGAGTGGTGGAGCCAGGGTTTGAAGGAGATCTGATGCAAAGCCCACATCCCTTCTACTCACTACACTGCCTTTCTGAAAAAACAGGATGAGAAGGGATTTCAGCTATGTTTTCCTATATAAAACCTTGAAAACATGTTAAAAGCTATTCATCAAGAGGAGATAAACCGACCTAACTCTCATAAAGTATAATTTATCTGCCATTCATTGATCTATTTATTTTCTATCCGCCATAGATTCTGTATCCCCAGGGTCCTTCATAAGTCATACTGGTTGTCATTGAAAAGATTATCTATTTAATTGATTGCTTTTAGTTTAAAATTCTGTAAAGTAAGTTTGCTATAAGCTGGGAATTCATGTTTTACAGTATTTCTTTTTAATGTACCATAGACTAATTGTTCCTTTCTTCCTTTTTTCTAAATGACTTATTTTAACCCAAAATAATAGCAATGGAAACCAAGGAATTTTGTGGGAAACATATCTGTGGATACTGTTATTATTTTAGTGTCTATTATTACTCATTGAAATCATGATCCTTATCACAATGGTGACAGACAGGATAATTCCAGATAACATTATACATTGTCTACAAAGAGGGTGAGAGAAAAAGGGAAGAAATGAGAAAAATGGTTAGACCTCATCACAGCTGGGTCACGCACACAGAAGAAAATGCCTGTAAGCTGTTTCTTCCTTAAACTGCTTTATTAAAAAGCACAGTTTGCTTTTTTTGCCTTTAACTTCATCTTTGAGGCAAGTTTCTACCCTTTGCTTTACTTCAACTAGCTAGCTAACCCTAAGGTCATTCAAGATAACTTCCCAAATGTCAGGCACACACAGAAAAGGATAAGGGCTGTAAGGTTTAAGATACAGGCTGCTCCTGACCAGAACCGACCTGCCTGGAGTGGTGGGGGGGGGGGGGGTCCAGCTGCCGCAGCCCCCCACCAACTCAAAGAAGTAAGGGGTCCACTTAAGGCCTGTCTTCTGTGAGTGTCTCTCAAACTACTTGAGAGACCAGGGTTAAGATTAGGGCTGCGGATGGGCATGAGCGAAAGCAAAGCCCTGAATTTTCACAGGCTGAGGCTACTCCCTCTTCCTCTGCAATCACACTGAAGTGCTCTTCTTGTGTCCTGAGGAATCATAATGGCAGAGCCCTTTCTCGACACTGTGCTGAGTCTTACCCACATTACACAGCAACCCTATGGAGTGAGTGCTACCATTTGCATCCTTGCCCAGAAGAGGAAAAGGAGGTGCAGGCTGGGACTACAAAACCCGGTGAGCCAGCTGCAGAGCCCACTGCCAAGGACCACAATTCTACCAGCGGGGCAACCCCGCACCTCTGCAGGTGTCTTGATGCATTAGGTAGAAAAATGGGGAGGAGGAAGGCCAGGGACTCGGGAGGGGAAGGGGAAGCCCAGAGCCGGGGACTGAGGACCGAGGGAAAGGCTCAACACCTGCACCATGTCCTCCACTCCCTGGGCCCGGAGAGGCGAGCATAAGCTTCCAGACCCACCTTCAGGGCTGCCATCACGGTCCTCAGAGGCCTGAAGGAGAGGAAATGGGGCTAAACCTGAATTTTCAGATTTCTTTTTCAGCCTGCTAAAAGCTAAGAAAAGTCTGCTTGAGGAAGATTGTAGAGTCTGTCCCTCGAAATGGAATTTACAGGAGAGAATGGACAGTCCTATCTGCTGTGTACTGAACGTCCTCCCATCAAACCAGGATGTTCTGCTACTGCCCCATCCCCACCCCAGTGAAGTCCTCTTTCTCATCTTCTCTCTGCCCCTTTCTTTCTCCTTTTCCTCTAGTCTTCACTAATTTGACATTTTGAAATACTCCACCTCTTAGCCACAGCATCTAATAATTTCTTGACCTCCTTGATATATGAACAACTAAATAGTTTTTGGCTCAGTAATAAGACTTACTATGTCAGACTGAAAAAGAAATAACGTCTACACAGGGAGATCAGCTTGGCGCTTTGTGACCACCTAGAGGGGTGGGATAGGGAGGGTGGGAGGGAGATGCAAGAAGGAGGAGATATAGGGATATATGTATACACATAGCTGATTCACTTTGTTATACAGCAGAAACAAATACACCATTGTAAAGCAATTATACTCCAATAAAGATGTTAAAAAAAAAAAAGAAAGAACGTCTAAAACATCTTGTCCCCACAAATCACCACTCTTTCAAGTCTATAGCAAATATCTACAATTAAGTATCAAGTGAATAAATAAAATTAAAATTTTGTTAGCTAACAAACCCTGATTCTTGGATCAATAAAAACTGTTTGTATGACAATATCGCTGTAGATCTATTTTTTTTTTTCTGTTGGTCTCACGTGTTCACATTCAGCTAAATGTTCAACATGGATTCATTTATGGAGCGAGGAGATTTTTGATGTCTCCCTGGCCAAAGACCCCTCTGGATGACTGCTGCCATTGCCTCTCCGGGACAATGTTCTCCTCTGGGGGATTTTTCCATTGGTCGTGGGTCATCACCATTCTCAGAATGTATTGTTTGTCTCTACCTAGGACCCTGTGAGAGAATCATAACTGAGGGCTTTGGCATTAAACAGGTCTGGGTTCAGTCCCAACCCAGCAATTCTATTCTCTCTCACGTGCACAACGCCCCATGGTCGTGGATGAATATTGCAGCACTGTGTTTAGTAGAGAACCAAAGGAGACTACCTAAATGCCCACCCCAAGGAAATGTACTGCTCTGCTGGAATACTACACAACAGTTAAAAGAAGTGATATAGATGCTTACAAGACTGTACATTTATCAAGTGCTTACCATGGAATAACTGGACAAATTTCTGTTCTATGGCTAATGATTTCAAATCCACCCCCATGCAGCAATGTTGGTAATGCTTGCTTGAGAACACAAGAGGGATTCTGTGGAAATCTGTATCAGTGATAGAAATAAATAATTCAGCATCTTTGTCTTAGTGATGGACAGCCAGGGGCATCTTTCACAATAGCAGCAACAACAAACGGCAGTTACTGAGCTCTTTCTGTGTCAGGCACTATTCTACACGCTTTACACGTTTAACTCAATTTCTCCTCTAACAGCGCAATAAAGTAAAGACTACGAGAACATGCCTGTCACAGATAAAGAAATTAAGGCACAAAGAAAATAGGGAATTTTCCCTAGGTCACACACTAGTGATGGTAGGTCTAGAATCCAACCCAGACAGGCTGACTTCAGATCCTGTGGCCCTAACCACATTGCTGCCTGTATTTCTATTGGAATCAAAATGGATAGATGTCAAAATAAAATGTGAATGGAGAAAAAAGGATGCAGAATTTTATGTAAGATAACATTTATGGAAACTTTAAGAGCACATCTATATTATAATAGTACCACGTACTAGCTACTAGCATATAAATGTATTATGTAAAAGTAGTTTTACGCGGATTGGAAGAAGCTACACCTAGCTGCGGAGAGCAGTTCATTAGGGAAAGCTACACCTAGCTGCTGAAAGCAGTTCATTAGGGAAACAAGGCCTCAGGAGGGGGAGGGGAGAAAAGAAATTGAACAGAACTGTATCCCTAATATTTTATCTCTTTAAAAAGTTTTCTTCAACTTTGATTAGTATGTGAAGTCAATGCACTGCCCTTTTAGTTTTCCCAGTACTCTTACAAAATGTCTCATTTTTCCTGTCATTCATATTTGCAAAGCCCAGAATCCATGAACATGCTTTAAATTTAATCCTACCAATTAACATTTGTATTATCAGGAGACAGTTTAAATGACATTTACTTTTATTGAGTTAAACAAATAAACTTTACTTCCTAATGATAAAAGTGAGGCAGGTTCATTTTAGAAATTTTAGAAAATTCCAATACGCAAAAGGACACTTCACTGAAATACCACTGTTTACAGTCCCATGTATATTGTTCCAGGGTTATTCTGTGATTAAATATACATACATAATTTTATATAAAATGACATTATACTGTATATCTATCTACACAAACTGCTGTTTTCCACTTAATACACAGCAAATGTCTTTAAATACATTTCTGCATTAAACAGTTACATATGTTTGATTCTGTGGATGTATACATTTAACCAACTGTTATTCCCCCCCTCCAAGAAAAAGAAGTTTAAATAAAGACGTTTTTGGAAAAATTAAAGCTGAAAGAACTTGTTGCTAGCAGACCTACACTACAAACAAGTGTAAAAAGAAGTTCCTATGGTTGAATGAAAATTATTCCAGATGGAAATTCAGGAAACTCTTCAAAGGAATGAAGAGCATCAGAGGTAAATAAGTGAGTAAACAACTTTTTGTTGTTTTTTTTTACATTTCTATAAAAGATAATTTAAAATTTAAAGCAAAAAGGAATAACAGTATATTGTAGGTTTTATAACAGAAGTAAAATTAAAAGATATGACAATAATAACACAAAAGATGGCAGGAGAAAATGGAAGCAAACTCTCGTAATGTTCTTATATTATTCAGGAAGTTGTACAATATTATTTGAAGCAAAATATGATAGGAGGCACATTGTAGACCCAAGAGCAACTACTAAATAATTAAAACAAAAAATATGAAACAAGACAGTAATTATATGATTCAAAGTAATAACTGATATTTAAAGAAAGAGAGAACTTACTTAAACTTAAAAGCTTTTACACAGCAAAGGAAACCACTGACAAAATGAAAAGACAACATACTGCATGGGAGAAAGTACTTGCAAATGATATGACCAATAATGGATTAACAGCAAACATATATAAACAGCTCATACAACTCAACATCAAAAAATCAAACTACCTGATTAAAAAATATGTAGAAAAATAGACATTTTCCCAAGGAAGACATGCAGGTGGCCAACAGGCACATGAGAAGATGCTCAACATCGCTAATCATCAGAGAAATACAAATCAAAACCACAATGAGATATCACTGCACCTGTTAGAACGGCTATTTTCAAAAAGAACACAAATAACAAATGTTGACAAGGATGTAGAGAAAAGGAAACCCTCGTACACTTGATGGGAATGTGAATCGGTGCAGCCACCGTGGTAAACAATACAGAGGTTTCTCAAAAAAACTAAAAATAAAACTACCATGTGACCCAGCAATTCCACTCCTGGGTATATATCTGAAAAAAACAAAAACACTAATTTGAGAAGATACATGCACCCCAATGTTCACAGCAGCATTATTCATAATTGCCAAGATATGGAAGCAACCTGAGTGTCCATCAGCAGATGAATGGATAAAGAAGATGTGGTATACACACACACTCACACACACACAATGGAATACTACTCAGCCATAAAAAAGAACAAAATTTTGCCATTTGCAGCAACATGGTTGGACTTGGAGGGCATTATGCTAAGTGAAATAAGTCAGACAGAGAAAGACACACACTGTATCTTACCACATATGTGGAATCTAAAAAATACAACAAACTAGCGAATATAACAAAAAAAGAAGCAGACTCATAGACATAGAGAACAAAATAGTGGTTACCAGTGCAGAGAGGGGGAAGAAAGGCAACATAGAGGCTGGGGAGTGGACGTACAAACTACTGGGAGTAAGATAGGCTACAAGGATGTATTGTACAACACAGGGAATATTACAATATTTTGTAATAACTATAAATGGAGTGAAACCTTTAAAAATTGTATACAAAATTTTAAATTTTTTTTAAATAAATAAAAAATAAAGAAAGGAAGGACTCATCATTGAGAGATGCAGGCCAACTTCACCATTTTCACCTGCTGCTGTTCCAGGACTAAAAATATCCTCTAACATTTTGACTCTGGTCTACTTCCTTAGTCCCACCTTTCAACTGAAAATACGGAGGCTGGGACTTCCCTGGTGGTGCAGTGGTTAAGAATCCGCCTGCCAATGCAGGGGACATGGGTTTGAGCCCTGGTCCGGCAAGATCCCACATGCCATGGAGCAACTAAGTCCGTGCACCACAACTACTGAGCCCACATGCCACAACTACTGAAGCCCACGTGCCTAGAGCCTGTGCTCTGCAACAAAGAGAGGCCACCGCAATGAGAAGGCCACGCGCTGCAGCGAAGAGTAGCCCCTGCTCACCGTAACTAGAGAAAGCATGCACACAGCAATGAAGATCCAATGCAGCCAAAAATAAAATAAATAAATAAAGTAAATAAATAAATTTTTAAAAATATATATGGAGGCAACCAAACCCACCTAAGCAAACTTTTAAAGAAAACGGACATAGGCAAATAGTCCATAGGGGTCCATAGAGAGAATTGAACTAGATGAGAGCCAGGTATCCTCCTCATGAGCCTGTGACTTAACCAGAGAAGCTTGGGTCCTGAAGCTTTGACATTAATCACTTTTATTTCAATTTTAACAATGTTTATCACCACTGAAGAAATTTTAGATTCACTTTTTAATACAGTTTAATGTCTGATAACCAAAGTGGAAGTCAGCTGGCATTTTCAATACCAAGGGATAAATTTTTCTAAGACTCAGTTGCTTTTTGCATCCATGTGTCCACAGAGACAAAACACAGTGACTTGGGCTTGAATGAGCCCTTCAGGAACAGCCAGCTGTTGATGCCAAATACATCGGCGCTTGGGTGATGGAAATGAAACACACTTTATGAATCATCCCATTTTGTTGCCTGGATCCAGGCACAGCTCTGCATATACCTCTGACAAGTCCTCTTGTTCAGTGAGATGCAGCCAGGGACTGCAGGCCTCTGGCAGCTGGGACTTTTTTTAATGGTTCATCAATCTCAAAGTGTTGAGGTCAAAGTCACTCTAGACCCATCCCAGGCTTCCTTTGTGGCTATGGGCAAACCACCTGGCCTCCTAGAATCTTGCATTAGTCACTGGTAATTATTATATTAATAAAACCTAATACTTAGGCCTTAATATGTGCCCTGAATGGGCTCTAAGTGACTATATAATACATATGTATAATAAATAATACATACATATATATAATAATATAATAAATAGTGCATATTCACTTAATCTTCACAATAGATAATGAAACTGAGACAGAGAGAATTTGAGTACCCTCCTCTCAAATACAAAATGAAGAAGTGACAGAGCTGAAGTTTCAAACCCAAGACTCAGCTCCAGCTCTTCACCTTGGTACCACGCAGCCTCTGGTAAAGGAATGGTGAGAGACTGAGCCATCCCAAAGTCAACTCATTTTTAGCACCAATTTCAAGGTGACAATACACAAACACTGGGACAGAACACAGTAACCTCACTTCTTACTCATGTCCCTACCACTAATCTGCTGTCCCCACAGCCTCTTTGACTGGCCCAAATGTTCATCTTGGAAACACTTCCCCCAAAGAGTTAGAGACAGCTCCCTTGCAGTCACTCTGGAGGGTCCACCTGTGTACCAGATCTCGCCCTAGTGCTGACATGTCAAGCGAAGTTGGCTTTCTTACCCTTAACGAATGAATTCATTTGTTCATTAAACAAATATTTATCAAGTACCTGTTATGTGCCAGCCCAGGCACTGTGCCAGGAACTGGGAATACAGCGCTAGATAAACAGGCATAGCCCTTGCCCTTGCAGAACATACAACCAAGTAAAGGAGACAGATAGTGAACTCATAATCATTAACTGTTTGAAGAGGGAGGGAACATTTAGGGGAAATGTAATAGAAGAGCTGACATTTGAGCAGAAATTTTAGGGTTTAGTGGGTGTTTGTCAGTCAAACAAGGAGAATAAAATTCCAAGTTGGGAGTGAGCACGTGCAAAGGCATGAAAGAGGGAAACAGATTTGAGGGTTCCATGACTGTGGGACTATGGGCAAATGATGGCGGAACAGGAAATCAGGTGAAAGAGATTAGGCAGGCTTTGACTGAAGAAGGCAAACTAAGCCAGGACATGTGTCTCCTCGCCCCCTTCACACGCCAATAAAATCACAGAAAGGAGCACAAAAGGAAGAAGCCAACAAAAACAAAGATATAGAAAGGAGGTCATCAGTGGATGCATCAAGGTGGAAAGCACTAGAAACGGTGTTGACTCATGAAGCAGAGTAGATGACAGACATCTAAGTTTGAGGTTTCCCCAAAGCAGACCCTGAGACAAAGACTTGTGTACAGGTAGTTTATTTGGAAAGTGAGCCCAAAAAAGCATAATGAGGGAGATGGGAAAGAAAGGGAGAAAAAGCCAATCAAGTGCATGTTAATTTGAAGGTTATTAGTAGGCAACTAGGGCTCCATCCCGGTGGGGATGTAATGCACCTCAGAGCTGGAGTATTTATCCAACAAATTCCATCCCTCACTGGTTGAAGGATGTCCCTGGAGGCTTTAACCCTCCAGCACTTTCAGGCTGCCCTGCTTGCTGAGCCAAGCCCTCCTGGCCCAGGAGAAAGCTTCCAAGCAAGGAAAGGCATGTACCTGAAGTAGGAAATTGTTGGTATCTACAGGAACTGGAACTGCAGGTGAACTCAGAGGTGAGCTGCAGGGATGTGGTGAGCTGCAGGGATGTGGTGCTTCTGCTACGTACAATAGGCTCCAAACTCAGAATGTGAAGGACAGCAGGAAAGGGGCAGGACTTACCTGGAAATTAGCTGAAATTCAGTTCACCAAGCAAACATTCTCTCACAACACCATGCATAGTAGACTCTGCAGCCAGATCATTACCCTTCTCTTGCTCTATTATTCATCCAAAACTGAAAAGTTACAAAGGGTGGTAATACCATACTCAAATACGTTTCTTCCAAAATCCAAAAAGTCCTACCAAGTGCTGTGCCTCCTTTTATTGGTAGATAATGAAAGATACAGCAACCTCTCTTTACCTTGCAGGAGCTGCTTCAACTGGACCCCTAGAAACCACTAGGGAGACAGAACACTGAATGTTCACAGGCTTTATCTCCCACCTTGGGTTCACATATGTCTCATCAAGGCATCTTAAGTACTTGCTACTTCGTGCTCATCAGATCTAATTAATATCGGCATCAAAATTGTGGTCCATTATAATGTTGCATGGAATGTCAAAATGTCCAAGGCTTTGGTGGACCATATTATAACAGAAGACAGAACAGATTGTGTAGACCCGAGGCAAGACTGGGGAAATATACGGTTGGTTCTTTTGGATAAAAGCAATTTGCGTCTGGTGATACAAAGTAGTAAAGAGAAAAAAGCATTTTCCGGGTCAATATCTGAATACCAGGTGCCCAGGGCTGTATTAATTTGCTCCAGCATGTACACCATACCTGAAAGAGCATGTAAAATTGGAATCAAGTTTACAATCATCTACAGTCATTCTCCAAGATTTTTCTGCCTTCTTCAAAGGCCAAAGAGCAAAGTTAAATGAGGACACAGCAAGTTGCAGCAGCTCACATCTTTTATGTGTTCGACAATAGCAGTATTAGCTATTTCCTCCCATGTCAGACTTTGTGCTTGTCAACCTAATTATGGATCTAGTGACAACAAGGGGAGATTGGAATGGGTCTTGACAATGATTGGCATCCTCTTGTAAGGCAACTTCCCCAAGTAAAATTATTACTATCTTCAAGCTAGAGAAGATTAGTCTTCTCAGATGCAGAAGGGTAGCCTGCTTCCACCAACAAGGCAAGCTTGAAATGACTTGGGGATTTGAGATTCTCAACTCTACCTGAGCCCATAATATGTCCCCATCCAAGTCTTAAGATTTCACTCCTTCTCAATGTTCTAACTGTCACAAGAGAGACATGGCAGAGCTGCGAATTCAGTTAAATTTTGTATTTCATTTTCAGCTAGATTGGCTCGTGGCTATAAGAAATAAGAGATTATTTTACGGCTGCCCTAGAAGCTCTCTGGTTCTCTATAACTAGAGCTGAGAATTTAAACATCTAAGCTTGTCATTTTCGTTCTCTAAGTGCTCCCAAGTACCCAGAAGAATCCACCCCAGGCTATTGTCCTCTGTAGCCATCATTACTGCCACAATGGTCAAGTGCAGCAGCCACTTGTTTCCAAGGATACTTGCTTCTGTAGATGCTTCATCACAATTGACCACACATGAGATAGGTTAGAGATTAAATTTGCCAGCAAATGGGTTTTGACACCAAGATTTAAAAAAAAATCTTTCAGCTTTCACAGACTTTTGAATTTTAAAACTGTTGATAAAAAATTATGAACTTGTGATAATATAACTATACTGAGGGGAGAAAAAGAGGAGATGGGGATCACTGTGTAAGAGAGCTAAAATTTTAATTTATTATAGCAAGAATTAAATAGATGATTTCTAAAGCTGAAAAGCAAAGAAATATTAATATAAGCTTTTAAATAGGGATATCACCAAAAGAACAAAATAGAAATGATTAAAAGTGGTTGCTTCTATGGATAAAGATGGATGAGAAAAGTAGATCAGGGAACTATTATGAGACTGCTTGTTCTATTTATTTTAACCATTTGTTGGTATCATTTGATTTTTTTTTTTTTTAAAGAATTTAAGCCAGGCCCAGAACACTCAAGGATACCAAGGAAAGACATGTAACTTTTATCCCTGAGTGACAGAGAACCAACAAAAGTATTTAAGCAAGAGAATGGTATGCTCAAAAACTGTTTTTAAGAAAGGTCTGGGGGCTTCCCTGGTGGCACAGTGGTTGGGAGTCCGCCTGCCGATGCAGGGGACGCGGGTCCGTGCCCCGGTCCGGGAGGATTCCGCATGCCGCGGAGCGGCTGGGCCCGTGAGCCGTGGCTGCTGGGCCTGCGCGTCCGGAGCCTGTGCTCCGCGACGGGAGAGGCCACAACGGTGAGAGACCCGCGTACCGCAAAAAAAACTAAAACAAACAAACAAAAATTTAATCCAAATATTTATGTGGTATGAATGGATGAAGAAAGAGAGGAGGGAAGAGCTTCAAAATGGTGGTTCTGTGACTCGATGTGACCAAGGACACAGATCCTTTCATCCTGCTGTGCCACACACAATGTCAGCTTCATCCCTTGATGGGCAGCAACAAGTCTCCAATCCCAGAGCCACATCCCCACAAGACAAGATCCATTAAAAGAAAGAGACCACATTTCTGGCTCTTCCGTGGAGCAAAGAAACATCTCCTAGAACCACCCTTCTACAGACTTCCTCCCATGCCAATTCCTGGGCTAATCACTGGCAAAGAGAATGAGAAACCTGTAAACCAGGCAGGCCCACCTGGAGCTGAGCACTGACCAGCTTCCCTAAGGCATGTGCATGCATTCACAGGTATGAACAACTGAAGAAAAAAACAAATAGAGCTCCACAGGAGAGAAAACAGGAGGATGGGTGCTGGGCAGACATCCATTACAACATCTCAATGGAAAAACTAACTTATGGGGTCAGGAAATCAAACTATATTAACTGGTAATTTTGTTCAAAATCAGTAGAGAAAATATCCTGATTTTGGAAGGTGAAAGTAAGAAAATGCTAACAGTAAGGACATAAGACCCACAAAAAAGTAATTCCAGTTAATCTCACAGAAATCTGGGAGAACACCTGGCCTCTGAGATCGCACAGGTACACTCCGTGGGCAGAGCGGTCAAGAATCCTCCAAGAACATAGGAGGCACAGGAAAGGCAACAGTGCAGAGCCCATGCATGCTTAAATGAATAATAAATATAACAACAGACAGCATTCCTCAAGCACTTGCTCTACACTAAGCACTTTACATACACTAGCACACGAAATGTTCGTAAAAACTCAGCGAGGGGTTATCAGAGATGAAGAAAATGAGGCTCAGGTGGGTTCTTACTTGCTCAGCTTCATAATCCTAGTAATGAGGGAGGCAAGACACAAACTCAAGTTTATTTGATTTTGAAGATCATGCTCTTGGTCACTCATCTACAATAACTAGATTCTAGAGAATTGGAAGAAATAAGCTAAACAAGTTAAAGCATGGTCCACACCAAAAGCTCTGAAGGATACCAGTGTAGCATTGGTAGCGTGCTTTCTCCATCTTCAATTAACGAACCATTCCTAAATACCCACTCTGCCCTGAGACATCCTCTAGGTCACCTGGCCAACCAGTACCAGCATCCCCTACAGTCTTCTACTAGAGTGTGGCCCACAGACCAGAAGCCTTGGCATCGGTAAAAGCTTGATAGAAATGCAGAGCCGCAGGTCTTACTCCAAACCTAGTAGTTTAGAATTGCATTTTAATAAGATTCCCAGGGCTTCCCTGGTGACGCAGTGGTTGGGAGTCTGCCTGCCGATGCGGGTGACGCGGGTTCGTGCCCCGGTCCGGGAGGATCCCACATGCCGCGGAGCGGCTGGGCCCGTGGGCCATGGCCGCTGAGCCTGCGCGTCCGGAGCCTGTGCTCCGCAGCGGGAGAGGCCATGGCGGTGGGAGGCCCGCGTACCTCAAAAAAAATAAAAATAAAAAATCAGATCCCCAGGCAATGCATAGGCACGTTAAAGTCTGAATTACCACCCTACAGCATCCCTGACATCTGGGCTCCTCTAATCTTTCCTGGGACAGCTAGGTCCATACCCACACAGCTCTCATTATTAGTAAATTCTTACTAAGCTTCCCTGATCATTCTACACCTTCCCCTCAGGCTGCTATCTCAACTTGCAAATGGCAACCCTTCAGATTTGGGAAACACCTATTACGCTTCCCAGTAGTCCTCCCTCTCTAAGTTCCTTCAATATTTTCCAGATCATACTGTTTATTTCCTTGATATCAGTGGTCCCTGACCTAATATGTGCATTGGAATCACCTGAAAATACCCAGGGGTAGATCCCAGGAATCTGTGTTGTTTACATACTCCGCAAGTTCAGCCAAGGCCCAGTTCTACGCCTCAGAACCACTGCTCTGCATGCCCTCCAGTTTGTTAATATTCTCCCTAGAATACAGCTTATGGAGCTGAAGACAATGCTTTGCCTTAAATATAGGCATTATTATGGCCCATAATTAGAGCAGCCTAAAGTGTGACTAGCTCTTATAAGGAGTCTCATCATACTGTTAACCCTTACTAAGCCTGCCGATAACCAAAACTTCAGGGTCTTTTTTTTTCCATATGAACTGCTGCAAAGCCAGGTTTCCCCAGTTCTATACATAAGCTCTTTATCCTTCTTTAGAATTAGATGTAGGACTATGTACTTATTACATAAGTACATATGTACATATGTACTTATATATATGTACATATATGTACTTAAAATTCCTCTTGATGTTTTGACTCCTTAATTTCACCTGCCAAGAGTCTTGAATCTTTAGTCCATCCTTTATTGGAAGGCAGTAAATGGACTGGGGGAAGTTAGCCTCTAGAATCAGACATGCTTGGGTACCATCAGATTTATGTTATTGAGACAAATGGCTCAAATGGCTATACACGAGGCTCTGTAACTTAAGAAGCCAGCTCAATGCCTGACAAGAAATGTTCGTGCAATATAATATTTGTTGAGTGAATTAATGATGTAATGACTGATAGCAGTGATAACCAGGGAGACCGGTTAGGAGGCTCTGGTACTGATACAAGTGAGAATAGATGGAGGTCTGAACTGAGGTTGGTTGAGTGATAAAGAAGGAGGATTTAGGGAGCTATTGCGAGGTAGAATCAATAACATTTATTGGGCAAGAATAAGAATGTCAGGGTAAGGAAGAGGGAAGAATCACAGTGACACCCATGCATCTGGACTGAGCAACTAGGAGGATGCTGGTGCCTGGCGCAGGACCATCCCATATACTGCCTCAGCCCATCCCACATGGTTGCCTAAAGGCTCCAGGGAAATAGGAGTATTCTCCATCACCTGCATGTGTGTTTAATTGAAATGAGGCTGATAGCTTTATGGACCTAACTCAATTGCAGCACAGATACAATTGATCAAAAATAATCTCCGGATAGCCCTGAAGATATTATGCCAAGTGAAATAAGCCAGACACGAAAGAACAGATATTGTGTGATTCCACTTATATAAGATACCTAAAACAGGCAAATTCATAGTGACAGAGAATAGAATAGCTGTTACCAGGGCCTGGGGAAAAGGGAAGAATGGAGAATTATTTTTTAATGAATACAGAGCCTCAGTTTGGGATTATGAAAAAGCTCTGGACATGCGTGGTGGTGATGGTCGCACAACAGTGTGGATATACCTAATACCACTGAATTGCACACTGAAGAATAGTTAAAATGGAAAATTTTTATGTATGTTTTGCCACAACAAAACATGTTTTAAATGTACCTCAAGTTATCAACCATCCATGTGGATGAACATTCCCCTTTTTATCTAGTTACGGTTAGTTGGGAGCGAGGAACTGACAGAAGTCGTCAGAGGCTTAAACCCTCTGTTTAATTCACTGAGAAGTGACAACAAAGTCACTAAGGCATAAAGAACTGACTCAGAAAACAATTCTGTGGAAGCAAACTATCAGCTGCTGCTATGGCCCATGATACGTCTCCTGTTTTCAGGTGTTTGTTTTTGCTCTGATCCTAGTTCTTTCCATCACCTTGAATAAATCTCATTAGAAACTTTTAGCTATGGGTAACCACTTTCAGCAAATAGCCTGAAATAAGGTACATAAAGATGTCAAAATAAGGCAAACTTTTGTCTGAGCTGTGAGCTATACCTAAAAAAAAAAAAAAGGAAAATACGATCTGAAATTTAAGACTGTAAATTTATGGAAGTGTCTCGAGATGCACAGTGGCTCCATTTTGAAATCTCCTGATCTAGCCGTACCCTGTGAAGTGACTCTCAGCCTTGGCCACACACTGAGACCACTTGAGGGAGCTTTACGAGTTGCATCCTGAGCTGAAAGAGTCTGATTTGGGGCTTCCCTGGTGGCGCAGTGGTTGAGAATCTGCCTGCTAATGCAGGGGACACGGGTTCGAGCCCTGGTCTGGGAGGATCCCACATGCCACAGAGCAACTAGGCCCGTGAGCCACAACTACTGAGCCTGCCCATCTGGAGCCTGTGCTCCGCAACAAGAGAGGCCGCAATAGTGAGAGGCCCGCGCACTGCGATGAAGAGTGGCCCCCGCTTGCCACAACTAGAGAAAGCCCTCGCACAGAAACGAGAAAGCCCTCGCACAGAAACTAAGACCCAACACAGCAAAAATAAATTAATTAATAAACTCCTACCCTCAACATCTTCAAAAGAAAACCACAGCTTTTAAAAAAAAAAGAGTCTGATTTAGTTGTCTGGGGTCCAGCCTGGGCAGCAGAATTTTTTGTAAGCGGAGTTCCTCAGGTGATTCTAATGTTCAGTCCAGGCCGTGAATCACTGGCTTAGAATTTAAGACAAATTCACCCTACCCTGAAAATGGGAGAGGGAGAGAAATGTACCTAACCAAAAACATACAAGAATGATCATATCACCAAAGCAGAAGTTGATCTTAGAATCCTAAAACTTTAGAAGGAACGTCAAGATAATCTAGAGCAGTCAGTGGTTCTCAAAGCACAATACCCAGATGAGCAAGCTCTGCATCAGCAGGAAATGTGTTAGAAAAGCATTTTTGGGGCCCACTCCAGACCTATGGAATCAGAATCTGAGGTGGAGCCCAGCGACCTGCATTTTAAGAAGTCCTCCAGGCCATTCTGCTATCAGCTGAATTTGAGAACCACTGTTCTAGAGCAGTTACAGTGAGCTTTAAACAATATCCCATCACGCCCCAAAGATTCTGATTCAAGGATTTTTTTTAAACCTCCTCAGCTGTTTCTAGTGGAAAACCACTAATCTAGTCCCACCCCTATATTAAAAGAAAAGGAAAGACTAGCCCAATATTAGACAGCTAGTTAGTACCACCCGCTAGAAAAGAGCCCAAATCCCTTGATCCCAAATTGAGCTCTCTGTCCAGCAAGCAATTCAAGTTCTCCTACTCAGAATGCTAGATCCATTCTAGTATAGATTTAAACTGTGACCCAGTCTGAAGACTCCATTGTCCCTTTACTTATAGGGCTCAGTTCTAGGAACCTGATCCTCTGGTTACCTTTCCTATATCCCTCATGGTGGAAGGAGAAGGTTAGAAGGCAGGCCACATTAAAATCAAGACGACCAATATCACTGATGAACATAGATGCAAAGATCCTCAACAAAATACTAGCAAACAGAATCCAACAGCACATTAAACGGATCATACACCATGATCAAGTGGGGTTTATTCCAGGAATGCAAGGATTCTTCAATATACGCAAATCAATCAACGTGATACACCATATTAACAAATTGAAGGAGAAAAACCATATGATCATCTCAATAGATGCAGAGAAAGCTTTTGACAAAATTCAACACCAATTTATGATAAAAACCCTGCAGAAAGTAGGCATAGAGGGAACTTTCCTCAACATAATAAAGGCCATATATGACAAACCCACAGCCAACATCGTCCTCAATGGTGAAAAACTGAAAGCATTTCCACTAAGATCAGGAACAAGACAAGGTTGCCCACTCTCACCACTCTTATTCAACATAGTTTTGGAAGTTTTAGCCACAGCAATCAGAGAAGAAAAGGAAATAAAAGGAATCCAAATCGGAAAAGAAGAAGTAAAGCTGTCACTGTTTGCAGATGACATGATACTATACACAGAGAATCCTAAAGATGCTACCAGAAAACTACTAGAGCTAATCAATGAATTTGGTAAAGTAGCAGGATACAAAATTAATGCACAGAAATCTCTGGCATTCCTATACACTAAGGATGAAAAATCTGAAAGTGAAATCAAGAAAACACTCCCATTTACCATTGCAACAAAAAGAATAAAATACCTAGGAATAAACCTACCTAAGGAGACAAAAGACCTGTATGCAGAAAATTATAAGACACTGACGAAAGAAATTAAAGATGATACAAATAGATGGAGAGATATACCATGTTCTTGGATTGGAAGAATCAACATTGTGAAAATGACTCTACTACCCAAAGCAATCTACAGATTCAATGCAATCCCTATGAAACTACCACTGGCATTTTTCACAGAACTAGAACAAAAAATTTCACAATTTGTATGGAAACACAAAAGACCCCGAATAGCCAAAGCAATCTTGAGAACGAAAAATGGAACTGGAGGAATCAGGCTTCCTGACTTCAGACTATACTACAAAGTTACAGTAATCAAGACAGTATGGTACTGGCACAAAAACAGAAATATAGATCAATGGAACAGGATAGAAAGCCCAGAGATAAACCCACGCACATATGGTCACCTTATCTTTGACAAAGGAGGCAGAAATGTACAGTGGAGAAAGGACAGCCTCTTCAATAAGTGGTGCTGGGAAAACTGGACAGCTACATGTAAAAGTATGAGATTAGATCACTCCCTAACACCATACACAAAAATAAGCTCAAAATGGATTAAAGACCTAAATGTAAGGCCAGAAACTATCCAACTCTTAGAGGAAAACATAGGCAGAACACTCTATGACATAAATCACAGCAAGGTCCTTTTTGACCCACCTCCTAGGGAAATGGAAATAAAAACAAAAGTAAACAAATGGGACCTAATGAAACTTAAAAGCTTTTGCGCAGCAAAGGAAACCATAAACAAGACCAAAAGACAACCCTCAGAATGGGAGAAAATATTTGCAAATGAAGCAACTGATAAAGGATTAAGCTCCAAAATTTACAAGCAGCTCATGCAGCTTAATAACAAAAAAACAAACAACCCAATCCAAAAATGGGCAGAAGACCTAAATAGACATTTCTCCAAAGAAGATATACAGAGTGCCAACAAACACATGAAAGAATGCTCAACATCACTAATCATGAGAGAAATGCAAATCAAAACTACAATGAGATATCATCTCACACCAGTCAGAATGGCCATCATCAAAAAATCTACAAACAATAAATGCTGGAGAGGGTGTGGAGAAAAGGGAACCCTCTTACACTGTTGATGGGAATGTAAATTGATACAGCCACTGTGGAGAACAGTATGGAGGTTCCTTAAAAAGCTACAAATAGAACTACCATATGACCCAGCAATCCCACTACTGGGCATATACCCTGAGAAGACCAAAATTCAAAAAGAGTCATGTACCAAAATGTTCGTTGCAGCTCTATTTACAATAGCCCAGAGATGGAAACAACCTAAGTGCCCATCATCGGATGAATGGATAAAGAAGATGTGGCACATATATACAATGGAATATTACTCAGCCATAAAAAGAGACGAAATTGAGCTATTTGTAATGAGGTGGATAGACCTAGAGTCTGTCATACAGAGTGAAGTAAGTCAGAAAGAGAGAGACAAATACCGTATGCTAACACATATATATGGAATTTAAGAAAAAAAAATGTCATGAAAAACCTAGGGGTGAAACAGGAATAAAGACACAGACTTACTAGAGAAAGGACTTGAGGCTATGGGGAGGGGGAAGGGTAAACAGTGACAAAGCGATAAAGAGGCATGGACATATATACACTACCAAACGTAAGGTAGACAGCTAGTGGGAAGCAGCCGCATAGCACAGGGAGATCAGCTCGGTGCTTTGTGACCGCCTGGAGGGGTGGGATAGGGAGGGTGGGAGGGAGGGAGACGCAAGCGGGAAGAGATATGGGAATATATGTATATATATAACTGATTCATTTTGTTGTGAAGCTGAAACTAACATACCATTGTAAAGCAATTATACTCCAATAAAGATGTTAAAATAAATAAATAAATAAATAAAAAATAAAATAAAATAAAATAAAATCAAGACGAAGTAGGAATAAAATAAAATAAAAATACCAATGGCTCCAAAATAAAAAAAGGAGCCTCACAAATACTTGCAAACATCCATATAATAAATGCAAAGTGTTTTCGTTTCAGAAGGGATTATGGACAATATATTTACCATTCATTTAAGACCAGCACTGTGGTCTTAAGGCTACCCAAAAGGTCACTTTAGGCTATCTACGAAGTCACTTAGTTCTTCTTTCTGTCTCTTGGTATGGCTTTAAATTATCCCCAGTGGAAGATTGTCAGATTTTTTAACCAGATTGCCAATTAAAAGTAACCTAGGGCTTCTCTGGTGGCGCAGTGGTTGAGAGTCTGCCTGCCGATGCAGGGGACACGGGTTCGTGCCCCGGTCCGGGAAGATCCCACATGCCGCGGAGTGGCTGGGCCAGTGAGCCATGGCCACTGAGCCTGCGCGTCCGGAGCCTGTGTTCCGCGGAGGGAGGGGCCACAGCAGTGACAGGCCCGCGTACCGCAAAAAAAAAAAAAAAAAAAAAAAGTAACCTAAAGTCTTATTCAGTGACTTATTTCAGCAATCAAAAGGTTGCAGTAAACTGAGTTTCCCTTGGACTTCCCCGGTGGTCCAGTGTGTAAGATTCTGCACCCCTAATTCAGGGGGCCTGGGTTCGATCCCCGGTCAGGGAACTAGATCCCGCATGTGTGCCGCAACTAAGAAGCCCGCATGCCGTGACTGAGTCCACATGCTGCAACTAAAAAAAAAGATCTCTCATGCCGCAACAAAGATCTTGTGTGCCGCAACTAAGACCCGGCGCAGGCAAAATAAATAAATAACAATAAATCTTTTTTAAAAATACAAAGTAGAAATACTCAAATCAGTGTTCTTAAAAATAAAAAATTGAGTTTCCCTTGTGGCAATTTAAACACCCAATCCAGCCTCACTATCGACGGTGGTGGGAAGTTACAACCCTCCTTTGAATGTTCTGAGTCTGAGGGTCAATACCTTAAGTTTACTTTTCTGTTTACATTATCTTTTTTACTTAGTTTCAGTGTTCCAATGGTTTCATTTCTGAAAAGTCTTGTTTTTAGTGCAGGCAGTAAAGCTTTCACCAAGTTGGAAAATATAGAGGAATTTATTTTAACCTATGGCTTGCAGAACATGCTACCAGTTAGTGTTTGTTGCTACAAGCTCTGGAGCCTGACGCTGGCAAATTTTTTTCAAAGATTGTTGGAAAAATGTAGGATGCCAGGATACCCCGGGCTCACAGAGTCCAGCAACCAGGTTAGTGCCAGGGAGCCCAGAGCAAGAATGAATGAACAGCCTCATCAACTCCACTGGAACAACTCAGGGCCAGTCGCCTTCCATCTTTGTCCCTCTGCTCAAGTCAAAGCACTGGAGAGAGTCAGCCTGGCCAAGCCTCGGTCACGTGTCCAGCTCTCGGCTAGGGACCAGGGCTCTCTGCTTGACATGCTCACCAAGTTCGCACAGGAGAGGGGTAGTTCCCAAATGAGAATGAAGGTGCAGAAGGAGCTGAAGGGGTACTAGGCAGGTGGAAAGACCCTCCCAAGTCACTGCCTCACTGCTGCAAGAGGACAGGGGCCATGTTCTGCTTATCTTTGCATCCCATCCCAAAGACAGACACACAGTAGGCCTTCAGTAAGTGTTTGTTCATTTGAATAAAATAAACTCTGACAAAAGCTGACGAAGCTGAAGAATGCATCATCATCCTGCTAAATGTTCTCCACCATGAGTCTCACCAAGCCAGCCAGTGCGTACACTTACGTGTAAAATTTTAAAAGTCCTTAGCACGCCCTTTTTGTTTTCCCCTCCAGCTTCACTTCTAGTAAGTAGTTCTGGTCATGTTTTCTCTTCAGAAAGTTCTCCATTAAATCCCCACCTTCTAAGACCTTCCCTTCCCTCAAATCCTCACCTCCTCTGCCCACTTGCCCTAGCACTGGCAGAGATAAAGGGGACATGAGGAGGTGGAAAGAAAACTTGGGCCTCTGGAAAAAGAAAGAAAACTGATTTTGGTCCCCTGCCATCTTCCCCAAGTTCACACAACTTTTTAGTAGCAGAACTAGGACTGAACTGGTTTTCTCCCAGTTCTTCTCAGTCTAGTGTTCTTTCCACGACCACGACGCCTCCCATGCATTTATGCTGAGTCTTCATAACTTGTTACTGATGTGACATTGTCACCTAGACACAATTTTTAAAAATTAAAGGAAACACTCAGTTTGTAAACCATTTAATTCTACTAGAAGCTATTTCAGTATCTGAAAGCACCAGGGTCATCATTATATCCCGCAGTACTTGTACCATAAATGTACATTTATAGAGCACAATTTAGCAACATGCCTTAAAGGTCTACATACACTTTTGGGAATTTGTACTAACAAAATAATCACAGTCATATAAAGAAAGTACAAGATACTTGTTGCAGCATTATCTATAATAGTGGGAAACCAGAAACAACCTAAGTATCCAACAATAAGAGAGTGGTTAAATCAAACAGGGCATCTATACAATGTAATATCATGCAACAACAAAATTATTGTAGAGGAAATATTAAATGACATGAAAACATGTCAACACATTTATACTACATTAAGTGAAAATGCAGATTACAGAACAACCTTTTTGTGAAAAAAATTCCTACAGATAGAAAAAAGAGAATAGTATACAAGAAAATATTAATAGCAGTTATCTCTAGGTGGTGAAATTACAGAGAATTTTCACTTTTCTTCACTGTCTAAATTTTTACAAATAACATTGTTGGATTTTTAATTATAAATAATTTTGCAACAAAAGTTATTTTTAATTATCCTACAGCTATAGGAATGTGATGGATAGAGCTATGGTTGAAAATGTCAAGTACATCTTCTACAGAAACCTCTTGATACTAGTCCGAGTTCTCCAAAATTCTACTTGCTCACATCTTACAATTAATATCTGCTCAATTACACATTAAAAAAAAATGTCTTTTCTCCAGCTTACTTCTGACAAGTAGTTTGGTCACGTTTTCTCTTCAATAAGTTCTCCATTAAATCCCCACCTTCTAAGACCTTGTCCTCTCTCAGACACTCCTCTCCATTAACATAAGCTCAAACCTGTGATTTGGGTCATCTTTGTGAAAGAAAAAGCTTCCAGACATACTGAAATGCTGGCTGCGACAGAAAATCAAATTACCCCTGCCTTATGGTAAATTCTTCTCTTGAGTCATTTACATAGTTCTCTAGAACATTAATGCATATCATGTGTTTGATATCATACTGAAATCTATATTAAAATTTACACATCAGGCAGACAGCCTCTAGAAGCTGAAATCAACAAGGAATTCGATTTTCCCCTCAAAGCCTCAGAAGGAATACAGCCCTGCTATTTTGATTTTAGACTTCTGATCTCCAGAACTGTAAGAGAATAATTCTGTTTTAAGCCACTAAAAAGCTACAAAGCAGGGCTTCCCTGGTGGCGCAGTGGTTAAGAATCCGCCTGCCAATGCAGGGGACGTGGGTTCTAGCCCTGGTCCAGGAAGATACCACACACTGTGGAGCAATTAAGCCCGTGCGCCACAACTACTGAGCCTGCGCTATAGAGCCTGCGCGCCACAACTACTAAGCCCATGCACCTAGAGCCCGTGCTCTGTAACAAAAGAAGCCATGGCAATGAGAAGTCTGCTCACCGCAACTAGAGAAAGCCCATGCGCAGCAATGAAGACCCAACGCAGCCAAAAATCAAATAAATTTTTTTTAAAAAAGAAAGCTACAAAGCAGCTATCTGGAATACTGGCTTGTAAGAATCATCAACACCTGATGTGTAACATCAATACTCAGTCCATAATAGTGAGTTACAGAGAGAGCAACCATACATCCCAGGCTGCCTGATCAGTCCTGGCTCACACCTGTTTCCCAGTGTAATTATTAGCAGTAGGGCCCTTTCACTCTCAACCGGCCCAGAGTGCATGGTCAATTATACAGTCACGTTGATTATAAGCCTCCTGATCTGGAATGCACATTTGCCTACAAAGGTCAAAGGCAGACAGAAATTTCATTTAGCTACAAGAACAACTTTATCCTTAGCATCCTGATTCCAGATACAAGAGAATCCAAGGCACATTAAATAATAAATTATTTTTAAGTGTTTGTCGAAAGGCTTTTTTCAAAACAACAACAAAAAAATGTCATCATTAATTATTAGTTGTATTTAATTTGTACCATTTATAAATATTATAAATGACTGGAGACCATAAGTGTCTAGTTCATTTTCTTGCCATTTTTCTAAATACTGAATTTCAGAGCCCATCACTAGAGATCCAGTTTTGATCAGGACAGTCAACAATCACCCTTCCAGAACACCATCATCAATACATTTTACAATTAACAAGAACTACGTGATCTCCCCTCCCAAAAGTCTTATTAATGAAATCATTCAAAAACCTGCTCTTGCCCCTGTAAATGTAATATACAGCCTCTAGTCATGCCTTGCACGTAACCATGCATGTTTGGTAAATGATCACTTTTTCACTTGCACAGTCAATAGTGCCTTGTGCTAGTGTGACAAATTCTCATTTGAAAACATTTTTCTTGAAAATTGAAAAATAGAAGTAATTTTGTCTCTTTTTCATACTGTAAGCGCCCAGAAGGGCTAATTTAGAGACTAATTAGCTGTACATTTCTCAAAATTCTAAGTTACGCATATTATCCTGGCTGAAATTATTTTTAATAACTAAAATGTTTAAAAAATTCTCATTAAAAAAGTTAGTAGTTACGTGAGGTGATGGATGTGCTAAGTAACCATACTGTGGTAATCACTTCACAATATATGTGTACCAAGTCATCACAGTGTATACCTTACAGCTACATAAGGGTGTATGCCAATTCTATGTAAATAAAGCCGGAAGGGCAGACAAAAAAGGCTGCCTATTTTGGTAAAATGTTACAAATGTTTTTTATCAGATAAAACATACAAAATAATTTAATTAATTTAAGTGTGGTGCCAGCGATGACCGTGATTTTTCCTAAAGAGAGAAAGGTAAAAACACTCCTAAAATATCCATGAATCTTTGACTTGTGGATGGTTACTACCCATGGAATACCAACTAGTCTTGATAAAAAATCATTTTGATTTCTGACCTGGTTGTAAATGTTAACCGAAATTTTAATATAATTTACTATTTAAAAATACTCACTGTTTTCCTTTGTTGGTTGGCAAACTAGCCGCCATACGCGCAGGCCTAGGAGAGCTGAGGAAAGAGGCAGCCGCTCCAGGTTGGGAGGTGGCAGGTTTAATAAGACAGGGAACTCACAAACGAGGCTTGGCGGTGGCAGCCGCAAGACGAGGGCGTCTCCCCGCCCGCCAGCCAGAATCTTCAAAGTTTATATAGAGGCCTTATCGGGGTTCAGTCACGTATTTAGTCCAGGTGGTCTCAGCAACACCTTACTCTCTCAAGGCTTCCTGCGGCAAGTTATGGGGATGGCATGCCGTAGGGGAGAGGGGGAGGAGCCAACGATTGACTGGCTGGTTCCGGGTCAGGGGTCAACTGGCAGTCACGTCCTCCCCATGACCTCCTAAAACATTCTTCTGAAAATGCAACTTACCCCTGAATTATGATCTTCTATCTATATACTTCTCAAAAAACTAAACTGAGGCCTCCCCTGGTGGCGCAGTGGTTGAGAGTCCGCCTGCCGATGCAGGGGGACGTGGGTTCGTGCCCCGGTCCGGGAAGATCCCACATGCCGCGGAGCAGCTGGGCCCGTGAGCCATGGCCGCTGAGCTTGCGTGTCCGGAGCCTGTGCTCCGCACCGGGGGAGGCCACAACAGTGAGAGGCCCGTGTACAGAAAAAAAAAAAAACTAAACTGACTTCTGATACACACTGCAGCCTAAACTGAACATCACACACAAATGTTTGAAATATTAATTTTATTAGGAAAGCATTTGATAGTTGTTTTAGATCGTATAATCAATCACTTTATTTTAAAATGATGTGGCCTGAGGATACAATTAAAATATGGACTTTTCATTCATTCAACAAATATTTGAGCATCTACAAGTGCCAGGCATTGGAGATACAGGCCAAACAGGAGGATCCCTGCTCTCACAGAGCTTACATTCTAGCAGGAGGGCAATATTAAAGAAATGTTTATACTTCTTATAAACATATAAGACAGAGAAAGTGACAGAGGAAGAAGATGGTGCTCTACAAGGGCACACAACAGGTGCCTAACCCAGCCCAGGGAAATCACAGAGACAAAAGATAGGTGTTTAAGTAGAAGGGAGAAGAGAACAGTTCAGGCACAGGGAACCTCGTAGACTCTAAGGGGGCAAGGACTTCGTAGGTTTAAGGAACTGGAAGAAGTCTAGAATGGGTGGAGCACCCAGTGTGAAAAGAGGAGTCAGGGAGATGAGACTGAAGAGCTGAGGATCAACATCCATGGAGGCCATTAGGGGTTTGGCACTTCAGGGAACCAGTGAAAGAAGTAAGGAAGGAAGCAGCATGACAGATGTGCACCTTAGAATGGCCATTCTAATTCCAGAGTGATGGAGATTGGACTAGGTAAGACTGGATGCAGGTAGACCCCTTCTAAGGCCTGCATAAAAGACAAAAATAGTAGGGGAATTCAAGAGACAGTTAGGAGGCAAAATCAACAGAACTTGATGATTGAGTCTGAGGTTCCTTAGACCTGTTAGATAGACAGGTCTGGAGCTCAGGGGAGAACTATGTTAAGAACTGTCAACACAGGAATCATCCCCATTCAGATGGCAACTAAAACCATACGAAGGGCTGAAATGGCCCAGCGAGAATAAATCAAGCCATGTAAAACACATACATTCAAGGATGAGGAGGAATAAAACTCAGCCATAAAAAAGAATGAAATCTTGCCATTTGCAACAGCACGGATGGACCTTGAGGTCACTATGTTAAGTGAAGTAAGTCAGACAGAGAAAGACAAACACCATAAGATCTCACTTATATGTGGAATCTAAAAAACAAAACAAACAAAGCAAAACAGAAAACCAAGCTTATAGATACAAAGAACAGATTGGTGTTTGCCAGAAAGGAGAGGGGCATGGGGTGGACAGAATGAGTGTGGGGGGTCAAAAGGTACAAGCTTCCAGCTTGTCCTGGGGACGTAACGTACAGCATGGTGACTATAGTTAATACTGTACTGCATATTTGAAAGTTGCTAAGCGAGTAAATCTTAAAAGTCCTCATCACAGGAAAAAAAAAGAAAAGTCTGTAACTGTGCTTGATGATGGATGGTAACTAGACTTATTTTCGTGATCATCTGCAGTGTATATAAATATTGAATCATTATGTTGTACACCTGAAACTAATATAATGTTATATTCAATTATATCTCAATTAAAAAAAAGGAAAAAGGAAATGTGCCAGTGGTAGGGAGAAGAGAGAATGGGGAGTTATTGTTTAATAATAGAGTTTCAATTTGGGATGATGAAAAGTTCTGGAGATGGATGGTGGCAATATAAATGTACTTAATGTCACAGAACTGCACACAAAAAAGTGGTTAAAATGGTACACTTTATGTTATGTATATTTACCACAATTATTATTTTAATAAGAATAATTAAACAATAAGGAGATACTTTTGTGCTATTTGTATCTTTCAGAATAAGAATGCATTCACATATGACTAATGAAAAATCAAGACAAATGGTAAAGGGAAGGAGGAATGAGCAGAGGAAGTGGGGCCTGCAAAGGAAACTGAACAAGAATGGCCACGGAGGCTGGTGGAAAACCTAGAGTGTTACAGCAATGGAAGCTAAGGACAGAATTTCTGGGAGGAAGTGTTTGACTGATTTGAATGCGCCAGAGAATTAAATCAGGTAAAATCGGAAAAGGACCCACTGGTTTCAGGAACATGGAGGTCAGTGGTGACCGTGGAGAGGGCTGTTGGCAGTAGAAGCCAGAAAACGAGAGGGTGAGGAGAGAACGGGTAGGAAACAGAGCCCAGAGTGCAGACAAGAAGTCTGACAACTACGGAGAGGAGGACGGTGGTGGCTGGAGGGAAAAGTAACAGATGTTTATTTTTAAAAGTACATTAAAATATCACCATGCATAATCTGCAACGCAATCAGTTCAGTGGAAATACAACTTTATGTTAAAAATCTCAACAATACCTGGAATTTACAGATTACAGAACTTTTCATAGTACTTATGGCTTAGAAAGGATAACTCTAAGTTATTCTCTTCCTTTTCAGGGTGGTAAAGCTGAGCCATAGAAAAATTTCTCTAAGAGAATTTACAAGGAATTGAGCTGCATCAAATAAATATCTTCACTGATTCTTTATTTAAAGGTAGAAAAGTATAATGCACTGTGTTAAGAAAACAATTTTACTGTAATAGCCACATATTGAAAAAGTCTAAAATTTTAAGGCTACTAATTTATTAATTTTTGGTACATGTCCAACGGAAGATGCTTTATATTCCAATTACATCCTCAAGATACCGAAGTTAGTCTTCTGGATGGGTGCGTTGAGGGCTGCACTAAGGCTGAGACCCAGGACCAGCCTGGTGTCCACTGGATCGATAATCCCATCATCCCACAGCCTGATAAAAGAACAAAAACCGAGTGATTAGGAGTCCACCACCAAACCACCAGTTATACACCCTATGCCCAGAAATGCCGAGGAGGTTTTCCTTCAGGTAATATGTGGATCTACTGATTGGCTACTATAATCTCGCAATGGAAACAATGTTCAAGAGGGGAATAAAGAGAGAAAGAAAAATAACATGACTCTTACACAGCTTTAGGAACAGCTTACTACAAGGAACTTCAAAATAAACCCTGGTTTTATTTATTTCAGGAAAAGCTTTCCTGTCCCTTCTCTGCCCACACAAACATACAAGTCAAGTTGATATATTACTGTTATTATTATGAAGAACCGCATAAACCAAGGTAACAGTCTCCAACCAAAGCCCCTACTAGAAAAGGTATATTCCCCCAAACTCTTAAGAAACTAGGAAAATTACTGAATAGACTTCAGTACATTTTATTAATAAAATAAATACCTTCATATGTAGTTCTTTATTTTTTGCTACAATAGGAAAAACAAGTAATGGCTTTAAACTGCTTTCAGAAGAAACTCAAGTAGAAATCTTAGTTTGCTTTTCATGGACAACCTCACATTTATAAAAAAAAAAATGAGTAAGAAATATTGTTTTTTAAAGGTCATTAGTGGGTGGCAGTTTTGCTTTCTTTAAACAAACTGCCTTCAGTATCTGGACATAGCATCAATTATTAAACCATACTTACATCAACAGACCATGAATGAAATCATTGCTCATAAAATATTCACAATAGGGATCTTAAAGTATCAACAGCCAAAAAAAAAAAAAATATTACTCTTGTAGTTTGTAACCCGGTCAATTGATTACACTCCCTTCTGAAGCCTACAGCAGAGGAATATAGCAAGCATGATGGTGCCAGGGCTGTTCCAGGTAAGAGGCCCTAATCAAATGTCTGGAAAAGTTTGATTATAAAAACAACTGAGCAGAAGAAAATTGGCATGTGGTACATGTAACATGCAAGGATTAAGAAAAACATAGGAGGTTACAGCACTGTACAGATGATGACAGAGCTCTCCGAAAAGACAGGTCTAGCCATGTTGAAGCCTAAACAGACCACAGAGTTTTATTGTTAAGCTGAGCTTTATTAAACCAGAGGAAGGTGCCATAAGCTGGCTTGAAAATCCTTTCATCTTTGAAACAAAGTTGGTGTCTCCATGCCACCAACTGTTTCAACAGAAGGGTGAAACATCTATAAATTAAAAGAAAAACCTTGTTTTTCAATATTAATTTCCAAAGATAAGTCTATCTGGGCCATATGCTCTCCTGTCTTGAATATCATCCACTAAAAACAATAATAATCTAAGTATGAAAATAATAAAGGATTCAGTCTTTCTTAAGAGATGACTTAGCCAGGGCTGAAAAACAAATTAATGGTTCACACAAAATATGCTATTTTCAAAGTTTAATACTCTAACTGCCCTTGTGAATTTCAAAGTCTTATGTAAAAACAAACAAAAAACTGTAGGTGAGCTTACAATGTATATTTTCTCTTTAACCTTTTATATGATTTTCTATTTCCTCTTTGCTTCTACTGGCTACTACGTAAGCCTATTTAAATGATGATAAAAAGAATGTTTATTTCTTAAATCAAAGACTACAAAATATTTTGTTCTCAATTAAGAGAATCAATGACCCACCACAGCAAAATATACCTGTACATTTTTGCTTGCAGAAATACATGTTAACAAGAAGAGAAACAGGCTTTTCAAAAATCCCAAATGGTATTAATTGAATTTTGAAACTAATTATGCTCTGAGAAATAAATATGTTCAATCTTTCCTGCCCCCCAACATCAGGAGCAGCGCCTGCCACAAAAGATGCATTTGAGGAGCTGACATGGATTTTAACGTTCGATTTTCTTTTCCCCCTCCTCTCCAGTCTGCCTTCACGATAAATGGCATAAATCACAGCATAACCCAATTTTTAAAGGACACAAATAGTTATTTTCTTTTTTCCATCTGCCCAAGGGATAAAAGAAAAACATGAAGCTTCAATTATTCTTCAGAATGTAGAACATTGAAGTTGTTGAAAAAAGAGGTATGAAAGCACACGCATGTCTCCAATGGGGACAGCTGTGATAATTTATTACCTCATTTAAGTGGTGTAAGAAACAAACAGAATAAGAACCGCCATGGTGTGTGAGGTAGTTGCTTAGTGTTGACATGTGGGTCCTGGCCATGAATAATCACCTTCTGAATGCACAAGCTCACTTGTTAACAAGTGTCAGTAAGTGTCCAACCATTTTCATCTTTAAATGGGGTAAAAACAAAATCATCAGAGAGGAGGATGACAGGAACCCATTACTGCAGAACTAATTCCTGAAAGTAACACAGCCAGGACTATAATTCTCAACTTCCCAGCCCCAGTGCGGTCCACCTCTGGCCACAGTGCTCCTGCAGGCCTTGGACCACTTCAGCTAGGAGCGGGATAAGGGAAGAGGGGTGGAGAGTGGCAGAATCACACCAATAGTGATGGATCCAAAGCCCAGCCTGGGAGAAGGAGCAGCATTTCAGCAGTAAGCATTCCCATTATAGAAACAACAGTACAAAACTGTGTCCAAATGTTATTTTTTGGTTCCCATGAGGGCTGGACCATGCCAACTGCTCAGATCTCTGTAAAGCTGCTGCCCTGACTGCCAAGATGTGCCCATCAAGGAGTCAGTTATTCTCTGGCTCTCACCTTGCACTGGAATAGTAAGGGTTTCCTTCCTCTTCAAACCTCTTAATGATGGGCTCTTTCAAAGTTGCTTCATCAGCACTGGAGAACTGAAAGAAAAGCGACAATGAGTAAGTCTGATGCAGGGGAACAACAGATCCACTCAAGAGAACCTCAAGAAAAAAGGGGCAACAGATTTCATGAACGATAATCTTACAACCAACACCTGCACATTGATGTATAGATTATGTGTGATGCTTTACCATACATGATCTCACCTGAGAAATGAGTATCAAATTAGTGTGCTGTTATATCTCCCTTATCAGAGCCAATGTCCTGAGGCTGTTTAATGTCAGGTCAAAACCAAAGGTATCACATATTCCAGCAGGGTATAGCAATGGATGTGAATTATACAATATAACAAAGGGCTATATTACATCTTGCAGTTTCTGTATAAGGAGGTGGAAAAGTAGGATGTTTTCATTCAAAATAGCTAAAATTTTAAACATTTTAAAGCTTAAAGGGATAAAACAATAAGGCCCGTTTTAAATAACCTCTTCAATTTTCCAGATGGCTGAGAGAGACTTTTCCCTAATTAAAAAATTTAATGGCTTGCCCATCCGTACTGCCAGAAACAAGTGATAATTCAGATGTTAAAATCTTTATGCAAACTAATTTTGAAATCCTGAAAAGTATTTTCAACTTAAAAAATATTCCACACCAAAAACCAAGTGATTTTTTTTTCAAATAAATCCAACCTTTTATGTACTTCCATCGTTTAATATCATTTATAGGTCCAGAATTTGGAGGGAGAAGCACTAAAATCCTATACTTTCCTTTCACATATAAAAATAGATGAATTCATATATCTGTATATCAAATTAATCAAAACACAACTATTTAATAAGATATTGCCATGCTGGGCTAGAATTTAAGACATGCCTTCAAAGTATCAGGTAGAATTTCATATCCCCCACTCCCCACTACATACACACAAAAGTAAAACTTTCCTCTGGCTTGGATACTAGTTAGTACTAAAGTGCATCTGAAACTTCAACTTAAGTCTGCAGAGTTACTGTTGCTTGGAAAAGATAGCTGGGGATGTGAGGCACGGATGAGACACATTCAGGGAGGCAGGAACCACCCTCTGGCTTTATATTATCCCCACTCTACAAACCAGGCGGTTGACCAGATGATCAATCTCTAAATGGCAGAAATGAGAGCCTGAGAAGGCAGGGCCTCCTCCACATTATGCCTCGTTACGATGAAACAGTGCACCTAAGCAACTTTAGGAACATGCACCAATCATTTTATAGGCCTGCTGTTTACATAAAATAGTTGTAAGTTATAATAAAATGTAATGCAAAATTTCAGATGAATCTCTAACAGAGCCACAAACGAAAGAATCCATCTCAAAAGCAGCTATTTGCTGATTTGCTTTTCATTAAGCTTCCAGTGCCCTTTCCCTCCTTCTTCATTGATACTTCCACGGTATAATAATGGTATTCAATTCTCATTACACAACGGGGCCCTCCCACTAGAGGTATCCTTAACAACAATCTAAAAGTAAAATAGGAAACACAAAATTCTGCTGCTTTAGGTCATAAAATCAAAGACATAAGTCAGATTTATTTAAATCTCACTAACTGCAAATGACTAAGAATCAAACATCTTTATGCCTCAGGCACCCAGAGGCAAAAGAGTTTGTTAAGTGTTTTCTTGGAGATTCTGAAAAGTTTGTAAATTACCACAAGAAGGTACTTCAAGTGAAATGGCTCTAAAAAGAGAAATGGAGAATGTATAAGTGTAAGTTGCTAAAACAATTTCCAGGTCAGCGTCTTCTAGATAAAGCCAGGCCCTGAATGTTGGAATCCTAGCCACAGACTTGGAGGGGTTTTGGGTATGCTGCTCCCTGGCTCCACAATGTTCTGGTGAAAGTCAAACCTGGAGACAAAGAAACAGCATTTACCTGTTTCCCTTCCCGTGCTCTTTGGTCCTTTGCTACTGTCGCTAGCACATTAGCTGCCTGCTCTCCTCCCATCACTGAGATGCGAGCATTTGGCCACAGGTAGAGAAATCTTGGGCTATGGGGGGAGAAAGGAAAGAATGATCAAATGAATTCACAGAGATTTTCAGAGGCCCATGTTTACCTTTTAAATCAGTGGTTCTTCATTCTGGCTGCACATTACAATTATCCGGGGATTAAAAAAAAAAACAATGCCTAGAACCCACCCCAGAGTAATCTCCCGCAGTGGGGCTTCAGCATGGTAGAATTTTTAAGTTCTCCGGGTGATTCTGACGTCTATTTTGATAAACAGTATTTTTCCATTTCATCCAAATTTACTGGGCAAAAAAGTATTCAAAATATCCTCTCATTATGTGCAGTTATGTGCTGTTTTCCATTCCTAAAATTGGTGATACGTGCCTTCTCCCTTTATTTTTTAGTTTTAACAGGGGATTCTCAAGTTTGTTAACCCTTTTAAACAAAGCAACTTTGGGCTTTCCTGATTCTTCTGTCTTTATAATGTTTGTACTTTATTATGTCCTGTTTTTATTTTTCTTGTTTTAATATGCTGCTCTTCTTTGAACCTCTTCAGCTGGCTGCTTGGCTCACTGATTTTCAGCCTTACTTCTCTTCCAATATATAATATATAATTAAGTCTACACACCTGTCTCAAAGCAAGACTTTAGACACATCACACAAGTTATGACATGTAGCATTTTCATTATCAGCCATTCCAAAATATTTCCTGATTCCCACCGTGGATTTCTTCCAAGTGGTACTTTTAGCATTAAATTTCATTTCACGCCTCCAGATGATACAGATTATGGTATAACTGATTAAGATTTGTGAATGTCATTCTGTATTTCAAATAGCCTTGACGTAAACTGACCATTCATAATGATCCTTGAAGTATGATTCATGCTTTCAGAGAAAATCATGACAACCACCTACCTAAATGCTCTGCCACACATCCCATAGTTTCCAGCCCCGTAAGAGCCCCCGATAATGACAGTTATCTTCGGCACATTGGCACAGGCTACGGCAGTCACCATCTTGGCGCCATCCTTGGCAATTCCTTCAGCTTCGTACTCTCTACCAACCATAAATCCTGTGAGAACAGAAAGAGAGCCTCAGGGTGATGAGATTAGTGTGCAGAAGTCATTTTCACCAAGGTGCTAGAAGGACGTCTTGCCAACCTTATATTTTACCACAGGCCTCTCACCCGAATAAAATATTTATATGTGAAATATGCCCGCCACAAATTAGCATTAAAAGGTAAAATAAAATTTTCTCTGATCATTTAAAACATTGTTTAAGTGGTTCATCTGGATGCGCACAGAGATCCTCAAACAAGATAAGAACGCAACGTATCTTCAAGAAATTATCTCAGAACAATAGCTTGGTGATGAAAGAACAGGATACGGCAAGCTGAGGAAAAAGTACTATGGCAAGCCCAACTGTGAGGGCTTTAGGATTCACTGACCTGGTTTAAAATATAGATTATTCCTTCTGAAGCACTGCTTTAAAACTTTGATGAAATAAAATTAATGTTTCATAGAGATGCTGAGTCCCTGTCAGCGACTCAATAGCAAGATAAAAGAATTCTCATTATAATTATAGGATCCTTCTACTTCTCCAAGCTCCCACCCCCGGCTCTGTTGAAACTGGTCTGCAGCGTCACTGTGCTTTCCAGGCCTTGGGGTTCTTCCTCTTCACCTTATAAACGTTGCATCAGGCTTCATTTGTCTCCCTGCGCACCCACAGACGCACATGCCTACGTGATGGTCGCTGTTCTTGCTTTGCGAATCTCCATAATGGGTAATCCAATTCAATTAAACCATTTTTTATGGATCACTTGTACTTGCTGTGGATACAACAGTACGGATGTAACAAGCCCTGCCCCAACCAGGCACCATCTGCTTCCTCTGGTCACCTCCCTGCCCTCTGAACTGGGCCCTCAGATTAGCTCAGACACTCCTTTATCTATTTTATCTCGACTCCCTGTAACATTCCCACAATAGCTGTCTCAAATATCGACTCTCTTTAAAAGCCCTCACCCACCACCCACCACCCTATCACCCCACTATGCCTCTAGTCCCCGTGAGTGATTTTGCCTTGAAAAAGAATACCGAGGCCATCTCACTTGGCTTTCTCTAACCCTTCTGTTTCTCACCATAAAGAACAACATAATCATGCTGCCTTTCTTCCTTTACTCTCATCTCTGTGGAAGAAATTAGAGTTACTCAAAGATTATCCCTGAGCCCTTTCTCTTCTCTCTGGGTGTTATCTATTCCCACAGCTTTAAACACCATCTCCATGTTCTAAGGTTGTCTCCACGTTCGCCTCCAGCTAACACACCTCTTCGGTGCTCAAGACTTTTCAACTGCCCACCATATATTTCCAAATGGATACATTTGAGGTCCCTCAAATGCAATGTTGAAAAACCAAACTCAAACTCTGCTCTCTGACCCCAACCCAATAAAAAATAAAGCACAGCAAAAATGTAGGAATCTTCCAAGCACACGGTCTAACTTACTGGTGGTTAATAAATTATGAGTCATTATTAGAAACAAGGTCTCTGGCCTAGTGAAGCTTCAGAGTACTTTTACATGCCCTCTTAGAAGGTTTGCCACATAGGGCCCTCTCTGGCTGCCACCTGGATATAACTCCGCTCAAGAGTCATCTAACCAGATATCTTAAACTTAAGAACAGCACCAGATGAAGATGTTTTAGCACCAGTACTATGTAAAGCCCTGCTGACTGCCAAGGCCAAACTCCTTCTCATAAAGGCATGCCTGATCCCAACAACTAATTAAGGACTTCTTCCTTTGAACCTGAGATAACCACACATGACTTAGAACGGTGGTCCCCAACATTTTGTGGCACCAGGGACTGGTTTCATGGAAGACAATTTTTCCACGAGTAGGGTGGCGGCGGGCGGGGGGGAAGGCTCAGGCAGTAATGTGAGCCACGGGGAGCAGCAGAGGAAGCTTCACTCCCTCGCCCACCACTCACCTCCTGCTGTGCGGCCTGGTTCCTAACAGGCCATGGATCAGTACCAGTCCGCGGCCCAGGGGTGGGAACCCCTGACTTAGAAGACTGGGGGAAACATTTTTTTTAGCTAATCAACATATCGGAGTGCCTCCTATCTGTCAGGCACCATGCAACACACAAAAAGTATAAATAGGAGAATCACAGAATGCCAGGAAGAACAACTCTAGAACCCTAAGAGCCCTTAAAAATCATTTCACCTGCCATGTTAGGATCACCCATGGAACATGAAATCAGACAGTTGACATTGGTCTTATCATTCTCTGGAGTCAAAACACAAATCGCGGAACTTCCCTGGTGGTCCAGTGGTAAAGAATCTGCCTTACAATGCAGGGGACACGGGTTTGATCCCTGGTTAAGAAACTAAGATACTACATGCCAGGGCAACTAAGCCTGTGCGCCACAACTACTGAGCTCGTGTGCCTCAACTAGAGAGCCTGCAGCTGCAAACTACAGAGCCCATGCACTCTGGAGCCCATGTGCCACAGAGCCTGCGCACCACAATTAGAGAGAGAAAACCCCCGCCACAACTAGAGAGAAGCCTGCGCGCCGCAACGAAAGAGCCTGCGTGCCACAACTAAGACCCAACGCAGCCAAAAATTAAATAAATAAATAAATAAATAATCTTAAAAAAAACACCTCAAATCCCAGACTTTGGTTCAGGATGTGCATGTCCATTTAAGATGTTGCTTCAGGTAGAATTAACTGCACGATGAAAGATAAGGAAAAGGGAGGACCACAGCATGTACTTAAAATCATTTATGGGGAACAAAGTACTGGGAAAGAGACCATGGGTCAGATAACACCCTCCAGCACTAATGAGAGTGTTACTGGCTGAGAACACTCTGCTGTTTTCTGGGTGGGTGGGTGCACATGTGCAGGAGTAAAGGAAGGCCACTCAAATGTCTGATACACTTGAAACTCAGAAATTGCTTCACTCAAAAACATGGATAAATTCCCCCAAATATTTAAGATTCTTGAAGTGTTAACCTTTAAAGATAATCTAGAGAGAGCATGTCCAATAAAGCTTTCTGTTATGATGGAAGCATTCTATGTCTGCACTGTCCAATACATGAGCCATACTGGACACTGCAGCTCTTGAATAAATGCACCCAAACTGGTTAAGCTGTTTTCTTTTTCTTTTTTTTTTGGCTGCGTTGGGTCTTCGTTGCTGCGTGCAGGGTTTCTCTAATTGCTGACAGCAGGGTCTACTCTTCGTTGCAGTGCACGGGCTTCTCATTGCGGTGGCTTCTCTTGTTGCGGAGCACGGGCTCTAGGCATGCAGGCTTCAGTAGTTGCGGCATGGACTCAGTAGTTGTGGCTCGCAGGCTCTAGAGCACAGGCTCAGTAGTTGCGGTGCACGGGCTTAGTTGCTCTGTGGCATGTGGGATCTTCTCGGACCAGGGCTCGAACCCGTGTCCCCTGCATTAGCAGGCGGATTCTTAACCACTGCGAGGCCACCAGGGAAGTCCAAGCCATTTTCTTACCAGTAATGTTTTGAAGAAACAGCAGAGGGATATTCCTTTGGCAGCATAACTGGATAAAATGAGCTCCCTATAAGCAAATAAAATAAAAATCTTTTTAGTGGGAGGTTAACAAATTTAATCATCATTTACCCTGCAAGCAACACATTTGGGTCAAAGAAAGAGTACCCTTTGCTTGGCTAGTCTGACCTTATAGTAACAGTAATAATAATACTACCATGGGGACCCACTGTCAATGGAACGTGATTACAATTTGCACTGTTTTGCACAGGCACCTGTGTGATCACTGGCACATGACTGCAGGCCAACTCCTGTATCAGAGATGAAGTCAACCACTAATATTCCAAACAGCAAGTGAAACTTCAGGAACAGAGAAGAAGGAATTGCTTGTCAATGAGAATTTCTGAGCCTCACCAGAAGGCAATTCTCTGGTTCTCCACTTTAAAAAAGATAGAATATAAACCCTTCTGGGATACCTACGTTTTGATCATCACTTGAAATTCTTTCATGCACCAAGATGATAGTAAAAATATATCTTTCTTACCAACATACTTGAAATAAAGGGGATTTTTTTTTTTTTTTTTTTTTTGGCTGCATTGGGTCTTCATTGCTGCGCGTGGGCTTTCTCTAGTTACGGCAAGCGAGGGTTACTTTTCATTGTGGTGTGCAAGCTTCTGATTGCGGTGGCTGCTCTTGTTGCAGAGCACAGGCTCTAGGTGTGCGGGCTTCAGTAGTTGTAGCTCGCGGGCTCTAGAGCGCAGGCTCAGTAGTTGTGGCACACGGGCTTAGTTGTTCCGTGGCATGTGGGATTTTCGCAGACCAGGGCTCGAACCCACGTCCGCTGCATTGGAAGGCAGATTCTTAACTACTGTGCCACCAGGGAAGCCCAAATGGGATTTTAGATGAGTGCTAGACACCTTTTAACCTTGAGTTTAGGAAATTAGTTATTTAATGACACAAAAATATAACTATTCCAGGGGCTTCCCTGGTGGCGCAGTGGTTGAGAGTCCGCCTGCCGATGCAGGGGACACGGGTTCATGCCCCGGTCTGGGAAGATCCCACATGCCGTGGAGCGGCTGGGCCCGTGAGCCATGGCCGCTGAGACTGCACGTCCAGAGCCTGTGCTCCGCAACGGGAGAGGCCACAACAGTGAGAGGCCCACGTACCGCCAAAAAAAAAAAAAAAAAAAATATATATATATATATATATATATATATAACAATTCCTTTCCCTATCTTCTAAAGATTATGTGAGTAAGAAAACACTTAAAGCTGTTTCCTTTATATTTTACTCTCTATTTGCAGATGCTTTTAACTTAGCTGGAAATGCCTTGGCAAGTACAAGATTGCAAAGCAATTGCTCGACCTCAAATACGAGAACGAGGAAATCACACAGACTTGTGGGGCTTACCTCAACAAATGAAATGTCAGACAGAGGCCAAACATAGCTCTCCTCCTGGATTTATCTGTGACAAGCCAACAAATAAAACAAGGCGGCGTTTGTTGGCCTCAGTCTGACATACCTTCTATTGAAATAAGTATATTATATAGTCATTAAAAGTCAGTGTATTAGGGGCTTCCCTGGTGGCTCAGTGGTTAAGAATTCACCTGCCAATGCAGGGGACACGGGTTCGAGCCCTGGTCCGGGAAGATCCCACATGCCACGGAGCAAATAAGCCTGTGCGCCACAACAATTGAGCCTGAGCTCTAGGGCCCATGAGCCACTACTGCAGTCCGCACGCCTAGAGCCCGTGCTCCACAACAAGAGAAGCCACCGCAATGAGAAGCCCGCACACCGCAACGAACAGTGGCCCCCACTCACCACAACTAGAGAAAGCCTGCACTCAGCAACAAAGACCCAATGCAGCCAAAAATAAATAAATTAAATCAATTTTTAAAAAAAGTCAGTGTATTAGAAATATTTAATATTTTGGAAACGCTTACTATACATACTATTAAGTGAAAACCAGCAAAACTTCCCTATATATGGCAAAACCAATTTTGTTTAAAAAAAGAGGAGGACTAGAAAAAACTAAGGAACCATAATAAAATGTTACTCAAGGTTATTTCTGGCATGAATGTAGGTGACTTTTATTTTTATTTTTACTCTCTTATTTTCGTCTTATAATCTCAGTGGGGGAACAATAATGAATAGCAAAATCCAGAAACTAACTTTACTAATAAAACATTCTGCCAAAGACAAATTCTTCCTAATTAGGGTATGAAAGTGCTTAATTGCCTGTTACCTGCCTCAGTAAGAGAACGTTTACCTTGTTATTCACTCTATCATTTGAAGAGGAAAAACAGGGCTAAACTTTTTTATTTTCTTAAGAAAATATTTTATCAAATAAGTACATGAATTACATTTATCCAAGTTTAGGTAAATCTGAGACAATGATGTATGAAATTGAATACTAAGCCAAAATATATTCATGAATTCCCTCTTTTAAAACCAGAGCTTCAGTAACAAGACCCACTATCTTTCTGTTTCCAAAAAGTGAAAATATAATCAAGTTAAACTGATTATGGGATAGGCTAGAGCAGGTCATGTCTCAGAACCATATGAACAGTATGTTTGAACCCCTCGAATGCATGAAACACTTTCAAGACAAGTATTCCTGTATTCTTAGAAAATGTATACATCATCTACAGCAGTTATAATTCAAGTATTAAAAGAACTTTCCTAAAACGAACATTTGTATTTTTAACAGTGCTCAAGACAGTTCATCATATTCACGTAAACCTCCCTAAAGCTGTTTCAAACATTTAACACGCATACACATACATGTTCACACGTATAGGCACACAATGTTCTGTTTGCTAAGGCATCTGGTTAAATATTTTAAAGATTTTATGCAATAATTTTCATTCATTACTTGATAATGTTTAAATTAAAACAGAAAAACCTTGAAACATTTTTAACAGTACTTGCCTTTTTTGCAGATTCAGAAAAGAGAACTCCATTGTTTCCAACGATACCTACTGGGTATCCAAATATTCTAGCAAATCCTCAAAAGAAAATTGAAAAAAATACGTATATATTTCAGAGGGCTTTTAATTCACAACGAACAGACATATTTATACATTGTTTAATTTCAAATCAATGTTTAAAATGTAGAGATTTCGTCTATGGTACAAAATAGCTCATGGCATAATTTATTTCTAAGGTACTGGAGTCTGGGTTTTTTGCTTTCTTGAAAGGGGTGTGTTACATATAAAGTTATCCACTTGTCTGACCAACCAGTTTGGTTAGATGATTGGATTAGTGTCATCCGTTCATTCATGTAACATATATGAGTGCCTACTATGTACCAGACACGAAGGGTATTCTGATATAGAACAAATCAGAGACACAGATCCCTTTAAAGGTCAATGTTCAGAGCCATCGGCCAGTTTCAGGTGACTAGCTTGCCTTGAAACGCCTGAGGTAATGACAGGCCCTTGAAATAAAAGGGATAAACTCAGCAAAGACAAACTTTTTTAAAAAGCAGGAATGCAGTCAAGCCTGGTGGTAACCGAGTTTAAGGTAAGAAATCCAGTTAAGCTTAGAAGAATGAATCACTACACTTTCATTTTCTCTGTGTTTGCATCTTTTTCTTTCTCCTTTCCACAAGTTTGGTTTTTGTCTCAATATCACTTCCTCTACCACTACACACACACACACACATACACATACACACACACACACACACACACACACACACACACACACACACACACACGAGAAATAAGAGAAGAAAAAGGGGGAAGAAAACCCTGTTATTTTGTGAAGTAGACACTTTAGGTGGTTCCAGGAGGCTATTTTGTAAATATGAAGGACGTGACTAGAGACATTCCCAAGAGTGATTTTCAGGTGTCAAATACTTGGAAGCCAAGTGTCAACAAACTGTGCTTGTGAGAGGGGTCACAGGAAGCTCAATGCCAAAGTTCCTGGACCAGGCTCTGTGTCCAAGCTCAAGCTTGGACAGGCTGCCACTAAGACCCCTGGCGTGGGCCGCCCAACACAAAGCAGGTGCTCGAAGAATGAATGGATAAGAGAGAATGTCAACCTACTGACAAGCCAGAACACCGAATTTTTTAACTTACTTTTGTTCTTTACTCCGGCTTTGTCTTGATTTATTTTTTAAAATCCTTATGTTTATTTAATATGTTAAAATGAAACACTGATTTGCGGGTCACCTTGATTTCTCTTGGTCTTTCAGACCTACAATCCCAGCCCAAACCCTAGGCTACACACCCTAAATGGCACTGCCACTTACAGAGGCAATTCAGAAAGGGGCAAACCTCCCCAAAGTTCTAACAATTCACTCTGAGTCCTGACCCATCCCATAAAAAGAGCTGGGAATCCAGCACGTGTCTCAGCAGCACGGTGCTACTCCTGAAGGTGTTCTGCCCTGTGAGCTGTTTAAACTTTCCATCCACCCTTAGTCCTGCTGAGTAGGGCGCATGCCCCACTACACTAGGGTCACCCATGGAGGGAGCACCTTCACCAACTTCCTATCGGCCAAACAAGAAAGCAAAATGTCTACGAAACTCCTAGGCCTACCTATGGCAAGCGCGGGGGAAGGAGGAAAGCTGTAAGAACTGCCAGAGACACCTGATCCTTACAAAAATCTGTCCTTCTCCCTCCTCACTCCCACTCATGGCCCCCGCATTCATCCCTCCCTCCTCCTTTCATGCCCCCTCCCCCTCATACCCGCTTTCGTCCTCTCTTACTACCTCCTCACCCTCTCATTCCCCCTTCGCCCTCTCATTCCTCTCTTCTCCCTCTCACTGCCCCCCGCCCACCCAAACCTTATTTGAATTCCAGTACAGAAAAGAAGAGGTGGAGATCTACCATCTGGTAGATCTACCCCTGGTATTTTAGGGAGCAAAGGTACCACAAGTATTTTAGCAAGTCCAGGGCAAATACATAAAAACAGATGACAAAGCCCACCCATCGATCTCTGAGAAAGAAGCAGAAACAGTTCTGACTTGTTTTAAACGGCTGCACAATGAGGGTTACATCCTGAACTATTTGGGGACAAATCCTGTCTATATATCAGAGAAAAAGCTCTTAATCACTTAAACACCTAAATACAAACACATAAATTCTACTTCCAGTGTGAACCCTTCTCTTGCTCATAAATCAGACCAGGAGAAACTGCTGTGACTTATCCTTAAGACTCAATGTATATTTGCAATTTGGATTTTTGCAGCTAGTTGTTTGTCCTACTCTGGTATGCTGTCTTCAGATTAACTACTACATTTTGGAGCTTCTTTAAGACCAAGTAAAATGCCCAAATTTGTTTTGCCATTTGTCCAAAATAGATTACTATGGACCTGGTGTCTATGTTTCAAATATTTCTTCAAAGGCCTACGAACGTAACAGTTTAGGTGAATGAATTAACTTTTATAAACACTCTTATTTTGTTTTTTCGGACTTGGCATTCTGTCCTGTATTCTCAATCTAGTCTTTGTGTGGATCAACGTAAGACCTACACAGAGGCGGTGAGAAGGTTTAACTCAGTCTACAGACTTCTGGGAAACTAAAACATCACACGAAACTTCACAGTCGAATTGAAGACTAAAGAATAAAGAAGACGGTGCTGAAATTTTCAAAATAATTATAGTCATCCAGAGAAATTTTAAAAACTACAAATATTTTTGTTAATTTTACTATGATAAGAGCCTTTTTATACAGCTAATGCTACAAAGTCACAGAATAATGGTCTGGACCAGAGCATCTTGCCCTTATCATTTTAAATTCTGGATCCATTCAGCTACAAGTGATCTTTACAAAACAGCTCCTTTTGAGTACTGACTCACACGTTTATACCGCTCTAAATAACAAAGCTCATGCCAAGTGCATCAGGGCCGTGAGACAAGAGATCACTTATTTTCAAAGCAGCATAAAACGTTCACATTTTCAGTTCTTCATCTTTATACCTGTAACTAATGTGTCTCCATATAAGGCTTTAAATTCATTGAATCTGCTTCCATCCACGATTCTAGCAATGACCTAAGAGGAAAAATAACAATGTCCCTGAGCAATTATATTATAAAAGAATTTTTGCATTCAACTTATTTGTAAGGAAAACAAATTTGTAATGAAGTTGTCACTTTCACAAAATTTCACCCTATTCAGAAAATCTTCTCAATAGAATTTCACTTGATATGCATGGTTAATGCCCTGAAGTCATTCTTGGCCCTGATTTTACACTTCACTATAAAAGCAACAGCTCCATGTTGTATACCAGAGAAGCACAGAGACTACATGGGCTGGTTGCTAGACTCACAGCTTCAGGGGCTGTCAAATGTATTGGCCAAGAGTCAGGGATTCAATCAGAAAGCAAGGTCCCACTACATGTCACAGGGAATCATACTCAATATTTTGTAATAACCTATAAGGGAAAAGAATCTGAAAAAGAATATATATAAAACTGAATCACTGTGCTGTACACCTGAAGTTAACACAACATTGTAAATCAACTATACTTTAATTAAAAGATTTTATTAAGGAAAAAAAAAGAAGAAGAAAGAAAGCAAGGTCCAGCCTTACAGTCAGAAGACTTAGGCTCCAATCTAGGGTATAACGTATGATTTATTGATTTATGTGTCCTAGAGTAAGGCATTTAACCCCTCTGAGTCTCGGTTCTCACTTCTGCAAAGATGGAACAAAGTTGTGAAGATATGATGAACTAGTAATAAAGGAACCTAAGAAAATAATGCTGAGATGAAGAACCAGCTCTGACTCCCAGCTTCTCCCAGCTCTACCACTGGGAAACTAGAGTGACAGCCTGGTTACTTAAAATCCCTGAAGCCTCAGTTTCCTCATCTGTTTAAAAAAAAAAAGTAATAACAATAATAATAATACTTAAGAGGTAATAACATTGCCTGGTACTCATCAAAGGGTAGCTATTATTATTATTTTTTTTTGGGGGGTAGCTATTATTATTAAGCCTTCAATAAAGGCTCATTGATTCTGAATCTGATACACATACACACACACACACACACACACACACACACACATAATTAATCTACACAAAGTTACTAGCTTATCCTCCATATTCATCATTATACATTAGGACTATTTCAAAGTGTTCTAAACATGAAGCATATTCCAAATTTTTTCAGAAACTATTTTAGATGCTACACATCATTTTTTCTATCCAGTTTGAGCTTCCTTTTTCCTGTTTACCACATCAATCAAAGCCTTATTTTATAAGCTGCAAAGGCTGAAAAATGAGTGAATAGCTTACTTTGAATTATGTTTTAGCTACTTTCCTAAAAGGTCAAATAATATAATGGGGATATAACAGTTGTCTAAAGTGCTATGTGGCTCCAAAATTACACCTTTTGAAAAACAAACACATAGTGATGACCACTCTTCCATACAAAGATAAAGCCACTCAAAAGGTCAGAGCAGCCTAGGGCCACTTAACGTGAACCCCCTTCTATTTGCTTTACGATGAAGTCCACTCAGCCACATAAAATACACTAACTCATCTGCACAAAGACTCAAACTTTAGGAAGCAGACATATCATACGGCACTACTCCTATTTCTAGGAGCAGAAATCAATGCTCAGAGAGGTTCAACCCCAGTACCACTGACTAGGGAAACAAGAACTAGAACCTGGGTTCTTTGGTTTTTTTTTTTTTGCGGTACGCGGGCCTCTCACTGTTATGGCCTCTCCCACTGCGGAGCACAGGCTCCGGAAGCACAGGCTCAGCGGCCATGGCTCACGGGCCCAGCCGCTCCGCGGCACGTGGGATCTTCCCAGACCGGGGCACGAACCCGCGTCCCCTGCATCGGTAGGCGGACTCTCAACCACTGCGCCAGCAGGGAAGCCCTAGAACCTGGGTTTTTCAATTAATATCTCAATGTTGTCCCACAGCTCCATATACTAGTAAGACCTCCATACAAGGCTTATTTGCAATTACAGAAAAATATAATAAATTAACATCACAATGATGAACATGAATCAGCAAAAGGTAGAAGTCCAGGATACAATTTAAGAAGGCAGAAGTCTATCTTTATAAAAAGATATCCATTAAAATGAAATTGAACTACCATGAAGGCATGGATTCACATCTGTTTTGCTCATTTCTGTACCCCTAGTGCCTGAAACAATACCTTCATGGAAAAAGCACTCAATAAATACTGTGGAATAAATGAAAAAAGTGATTATGCTTGAAAGAATGAATCCTTAGCCACCTAGAAAACTTGACTATTAGAACAACTCATTTTTCAGGCACATCAGATTGTAAGTGCCAGTTTTTTCTATGCCTGTAATTAATTAAAAAGTCAAACTGAAAACCTAATTCTAGGGGCTTCCCTGGTGGCGCAGTGGTTGGGAGTCCGCCTGCCGATGCAAGGGACGCGGGTTCGTGCCCCGGTCCAGGAAGATCCCACACGCCGCGGAGCGGCTGGGCCCGTGAGCCACGGCCGCTGAGCCTGCGCGTCCATAGCCTGTGCTCCGCAACGGGAGAGGTCACGACAGTGAGAGGCCCGCGTACCGCAAAAAAAAAAAAAAAAAAAAAAACCTAATTCTAAAACTTATAGTTAACTAAATTACCTTGCTAAAGTGAAGTACCAGTTGAAGCTCCATTAAAATCCAGCACTTAAGACCCTCTAACAATAATAGGGTATTGCCTGAAGAAATATTTGTACATATCCATAAGTGGGATACTACACTCATCAATTCATCCAAAAAAATATTTACTGAGTGCCTACCATGTCACCAGGTACTAGTATAAGAATCAGGACCTAACCACAAAAAAACATTCATGAAGAAGTTTTAAATAATGGGGAGATGTTTATAATTTAAACTGGAAAAATTAGAATTAAATATATATATATCTCAATATATGTATGTATGTATATACTATCTGAACTACATAAAAATGTATACATACACACTAAGCCAAAACACCAAAATATTGGCTCCTTTCTCTGCATGGTGTAATTACAAGCAATTTTATGTTTTTCTGTATTTTCTATATTTTTCACAGTTAGTACATAATAGTTTTATAGTCAAGGGGAAACATAACAAAATATTAAGGCACAGAATCTGATATTAGGACAGTTTCCTAATTTAGAAAGTATTCTACCCGATATGGATACTGAACAAAATAAAAGACTACATGCTATATGCAAGCACTAAAAATTGTCAATCTAAACTACAGAAGACAATCTGTAACCATAGCAACATCTTCAACTGCAATCAAATGTCTAATCTTTGCTCCTGTCATATTGATCTAAAAGGGTATGTTTTTTCCTTTGAACAACTTACTGACATTTCATCCACTTCCCAAAATAAGAACCCAAAAAAGAAATAGCTGGAAATTATAAAGTTGTGCTACATCATTCCTAATGTCCACAGGAATATGGAGTACTAAATATGGACAAAGCAAGCTTAGTCATCGTGCAATGAAAACTTTCCAGTAATTAAGAGGTTCCCCCCCCCTCTCTTTTAGTAAGATATCTTTCCCTTATATGTCACTCCTTACTGAGACCCACAACAGTCCCTTAGTTTAGGGATGAACATATCTAAAACAGACTTCAGCTCTGAAAATGGATACACACAGCCTGTAGTTCAAACAAAGTTTAAACACATGGCATAAACTATGATAGCATAGCTTACGGCTCACAGTTCCACTTTACACACCTCTCGGACATCAAAGTTCCTCTTAAGGTTGGCACCAACTATTCCATACAATTCATCAGCAGGAAATAAAGGATCTTCAGAAGGTTCAATGGTAACCTGCAGAAATATACAACAATCACATTAGCCTATTTAAAGACATTATTTCAAGGTGACATAAGCCAAAATGCTTTGGGAAAATAAAAAATATAAGAACAGATCCAACTCACATCCATATTCTTCTGATAATTTAGATTCCTTACAATCTTCCTAGCTAAGTGAAGGGCATGATTATCATCCAAAGCGTAGTAGTCACTTACTCCAGACTTTCTACAGAGTAAAGCACACTAAAAGAATCAGAACAGGGAAAAGGAAAATAATTAAGTATCTTAAACCCCAAGTATCTTCTCTCATCTAAGGATGACGTCCTTTTTACTTCTAAAACACTTTAATAACTGTCATCTAATTTGATCTTCATAACGTCCCTGGCAAAACAGTATTAACCTTGTTTTACAAACAGGAAAAACTGGGGTACACAAAAGTTAAGTACCTTGTCCTAGGACCACCAGTACCTGCATAAGAACCCACACCTTCTATTTTTCAATCTTGACCTTCTTCTACTGGACCACAGGGCCTTATTTAATGCTCATCCCGTACACCTCAGACAAAATCGTATATGATAGATAAAGTTCAACCACAGCTGGCACGCTTTCGTGATGTAGTTGGTAACAAAAATTGTTTATACCTCTCATTTCTGAGAGACTGCTGAGGCCTTCCTTACCACGTTACACCCCAAGAGTAAGCTGCTGCAGGTAGCACACACGAAGGCTTGAAAACGCTGTTCCTCAGATCAATGGTGAAAATGGGTATTGATAATATGGAACTGTGGTAAGGGCCTGCTCAAGTTCAACGTGAATAAAGCATGGGCGTGCTCTGGTTCCAATTAGATGGCTTGTTGTTTCACTTGTAGATGTACTATGACTTTCTAATAAAGTATTAAAAAAAAAACACTATAAAGTCAGGCAAAAATATACACCTAAAGGGACTTCCCTGGCAGTCCACTGGTTAAGACACCACGCTTCCACTGCAGGGGGCACAGGTTCAATTGGTCGAGGAACTATAAGATGCCACGTGCCACGCAGCACAGCCAAAAAATAGAAAAAAAAATATATATATATGTGTGTGTGTGTGCGCACACACACACACACACACACAACCCCTGAAAAAACAGAATTTTAGTTCATTTTATGAGCAAGAACTAAGCTGCCGCCATCTAAATTTTGATGTCTTGTCTAAGGAACACACCAAATCCTTAGGAGACATCTTAGAACTGGGCTCTCACAGTGGTTTCACGTCACTGTCCACCTCGGGCTTGGGTGTTCCTCAATAAGAGCAAGGACCATGTGTGTTCCTCCAACCCTTTGCAAATAGCAGACCCTTCAGTTTCTTTAATTTGGTAGGACATTTTACAACTGACCGTGTCTTCCAAATGATTCACAAATACCAGCTACAATTGCTGACTTCTAGCTACACTGTAGTAACTCAGTAAGCAAAGAAAAGCAGAAGGGACTGCTTCCAAATCAGTAAATATTTAAAATAAAATGCCCTTTTTAAAAAAAAAAAATATTTATTTATTTATTTATTTTTGACTGTATTGGGTCTTCGTTGCTGCACATGGGCTTTTCTCTAGTTGTGGAGAGTGGGGGCTACTCTTTGTTGTGGTGCACAGGCTTCTCATTGTGGTGGCTTCTCTTGTTGTGGAGCACAGGCTCTAGGCGCGCGGGCTCAGCAGTTGTGGCTTGCGGGCTCTAGAGCACAGGCTCAGTAGTTGTGGCTCGCGGGCTCTAGAGCACAGGCTCAGCAGCTGTGGCTCGCGGGCTCTAGAGCGCAGGCTCAGTAGTTGTGACGCACGGGCTTCGTTGCTCCGTGGCATGTGGGATCTTCCCGGACCAGGGCTCGAACCCGTGTCCCCTGTATTGGCAGGTGGATTCTTAACCACTGTGCCACCAGGGAAGTCCTAAAATGCCTTCTTTTAAAAACTGTCTAGCATTTACCAAAACAACAGGAAAGGGAAAATTTTTGATGAGACACTACTATGTAAAGCTTTGTGTCAAATTAACTATGAAGGATGACGAATCGGAGATGTACAAATACATATTTATAATGACAGAGAGAACCCAGAGCAAGTTGTGCCTAGTAAATTTTATGACACTGTTCCCAAAAAAGCCATCACCATCTAATCACTGTCCCATGATTTTAAACAGGCTACTATGAATGATGATAGCTAAAAGTAATAGAGCGCTTAGTATGCCACAGACACTGTGCTATGACGCAGGAATTATTCATATCTTCATTTTACAGAAGAGGAAATGAGGCTCTGGGAAGTTATGTAGCTTGTCTAGTCACAAGGGTAACAAGTGAGGCAAACGGAAGATGAATCCTAGAACCTACATGCCTAACTTGATATACCACCTACAGCTTTTATGGGCACCAGATGACTTTTTTTAAACTGTCAAAAAAATTTTTTTAATTAATGCTCCTCAAATACTATCTTCATCTCCTTCCCCTGATTAAGCACCTACAAACAGCGGCAGCCCACTTTGTCCTGTTTCTATTCTACCTGCATCCTCTCTCTCTCCAGGCTGAAACATCTACTTCACTGTCTCCCTGAACTGGTCAGTAAATGACCAGATAAGAGAGAAATGCTGCATCTCTGCTCACAGTAGTGTTCACCAAAATAAGCAAGTCTTCTGTTTAAACCCGGGCAGAAAACTCAAGCTCTCGAAGCTTCTCCCTGCCTACCTCAATTCTGCTCCAGCTCTTCCCTTAATCATTCCTCCTTTTGCCTCTAGTTGTAAAACTGGAAGCATAATAGCTTATTTGTTTTGTAATTGTTTTTTAGTTCATTTATATCTCTTATCTGCCGAGTTAAATTATAAATCCTTGACGGCAGGGACTAGGCCTGAAATTTTTCTGTATTACTCATAACACTTAGTACAATCAATCTATCCACAAATAAGTGCTCAAAAAGAAAGGAGTGAATGAAAAACTGAGGCAAAGGTAGGTTCCTTAGCCAACTCTTCAAAAGGCAAGGCAGGGTTCTTTGATAGGAGGGTGGAAATGTTGTACCTATTTTCCGTCTCCCACCTACTGGACTGCTCCCACAGTCACCTGCCTCCCTGGTTTATGGTTTGGCAAAGCAAAGAAAGGTTTACTGCACCTCCCAGGCCACTGAGCTCAATGATTAGATCTACCTGTCAGTTATGTCTGGGTTCTTTAGGGTCTAGTTCTGGGCCCTCTTCCTTATCTACACTCACCTCAAGGTGAGCTCACCTAGTCCTATGGTTTAAATTCCACCTCCATGTTGATGGTTCTTGAGCACAGATCTAGGCTCCAGACTCTTACAGTTAACTGCCTATTCAGCATCTCTACTTGGATGTCTGGATCATCTCTAACTTAGCAGGTTCAAAAGCAACACTTGATCCCCCTGCCCTATCCCCAACTCTGCCTCTCCTCCCGTCTTCCCAATCTCAGGAAATGAAACCATTTCATGTCATCATCTTTGTCACCTCACTTTCCTGTGCCCCATATATGAAATCCATCAACAAGTCCCTCAATTCCACCTCTAAAATAGAGCACAAATCTGATTACTCCCGTCCTCCGTTCACTACCACCATAATTATCTAAGCCACCGGCACCTCTCAGCCAACTCTAGCAATAGTTGTATGCTACTGATACAACCACCCAACTGGTCCCTCACACACACTACTGCCAACCCTCTAAGCATTCATTCTCCATTTAGCAGACAGAGGGATTTTTTTTTTCTAATGAAATGTTTAATAATAGCACAAACTCTCCTTAAAACTCTTCGATGGTTTCCTAATTGCTCATAAAAGAAAAAGTCCAAAACATTGAATGACCAATTACGATGATAAACAATAATAATAATGGCAGTTAACAATTACAGGTACTTATTCTAAAGCAGGTATTGTTTCAAGCAATTTACACATACCATCTCATTTAATTCTCACAAAATTCTAGGAGGTAGATGATCTTCTTACTCCTGAACTCTAACCTGAAATGGGAAGACCAGCAATGTGAAGGAGCGGCTCATGCCTGACTCACAAGGGCCAGCTGTGCGCATGTCTTCCTGATTCCATGTTCAGTGGTGTCCCGCTGGTAGCTTAAAATCAGCTATGGCGGGATAATTCATACCACAGATATTGGCAGATGCCGCAAAGCAGGACATTTTCCCTCCTCAGTGAATCAGCTAAGCATTTACCTGCTATTGAGCATTTTAGCTAAGCTACTCCCCAGCATTGCAAGCAGCCTGCATGGACCTTAAATGGACACTAGCTCCTCAAGCAAGCCCTAGATAGCAGCTCAGTCACAAGCAAATGTAAGTCCTCATATAACTTCCCCAACAGCCCTTAAGATCAACAGTCTCCCCTGCCTCTCTGCACCTGTATGCTTAGATAAAATCCCCATGGAACTTACCAATACCCCAATCTTCTGATTTGATTGACCAATCGAGCTGTAGTCAGGGGACCCCAAAGCACTCCAACCATGGACCCTAATAAAAACATGTACCCAGGTCCTGTCTCTCTCTCTGGGCACTCTGCCTAGACCGCCTCATGTGGCCCCTCAAGGTGTGCTGTGTACTTCTTCCAGAACCTGTGACTGATAAACTTCTCTATTTCAAATTCTCTTGTGGTCTGTTGTTGAACCACGGCTCACCATCCAGCATCCTGTGCTCCACTTAATAAGTGTTAATTAAACAAAGGCATAATGCCTGCACACCACTGGGTTAGCCCCACCTTCTATATGCCTATACTTCTTTGTAGCCCTTATCATGTATACATATTTATATAATTTTTTGCTGATTATTTCTTTATTGCCCACCTCTTTGACTAGACTATAAGCTTCTTGAGATCAAAGACAATGTCTATCTTATTATCTCAAATACCTAAACAGTGCCTGGCACATAACAGGTGCTCAATGGATGTTTGTTAAATAAATAAGAAACCTGTTTCTCCAGTCTTTCTAAGCTATAATGAAAAAGTTGATGTTCTTGCTTAGAAACGGAACTCTAAAAGAACTGGACCCTAAAAGAGCGGATCTAGAACAAATAAACTGGTTTGATCTGGCAAGTTTAACACCTGGAAAAAATAATGTAACACTTCTTTTAAACAAACAAGTGACAATCAATCCTGGAAAGAAACAACTGCTTCTGTTTCACCTGCAGTGAAGATCAGCACCTCCGAGATCCTCAGCTGACACCTCTTCTCCAGTGGCTGCTTTAACCTACAACAAGGATAAAAGTCAATGGTGAGTTTTCTCCATCAGAGATACAGTACAGTCTCCTACAAACAAACAAGTTCCGTTCTGAGAGTGCGTTCGTAAATCCAATTTGTTCGTTAAGTCCAACAAAGTTAGCCTAAGTATCCAATTAACACAATCGGCTATACAGTACTATACTGTAATAGGTTTATAATACTTTTCACACGAATAATACATAAAAAACACACAAACACAAAAAATAAAGAAAATATTTTTAATCTTACAGTACAGTACCTTGAAAAGTACAGTAGTACAGTACAACAGCTGGCATACAGGGGCACATTTGCATCTTCAAAAGTTCTCAACTTGAAAGTTCGTATGTAGGGGAATTACTGTATTAAAATGCTGTCCTACACACCTCTTAACCTGATTATATCTACCATTCTTTCTTCCATAGAACTAGACATTTTGTTTCTCATCCCACCCACCTAGGTAAACCTAGATAATATTGTCTCTAGTCTACCGACGAGAAATGTGAACCCACAGTCACTAAGGAACCTGCCCACAGCCTCTGAGCAAGGGATGGAACCTGATCTGAACCCAGACATTCCTGGTCTGAAAGCACACTCTCTTTCCCCTACATTACTCTGCCTCCACACCCACGTTAAAGCTTTTGTGTCTGTGCACATGCTGATCCTACTGCTGGGCTCCCTTCTCCCTCTCAACCACCCGGTGAATCCCCAATTATCCTTCAAGCCCTATCTGCTCTGTGTGGCTTTCCCTGACCTGCCCAGGCCTTTTAACCATTAACGACACTCCATGGTTTTAACAGAGCAATGTTTGCTCATCTGTGGTTCAAGAGCATTCCACTTACACCTCCAACATGGCGCCTACCAGACTATATGTCAGTAATTTGCATGTGTCTCTGTCATCTCCTCTATACTGTGAGTTCCTTGATGGCAGAAACTGTGATTTATTCATCTTTGGACACAATACATTATATTGAAGTAATGCTATTTTTTCACCTTTGCTGAAAAATTCCAGTGACTGTCAAAAACAAACTCTTAAAGGTATAATATCTTTAAGATGGGGGGAAAAAATCTCCATGATTACCCACATCTAAGATTCAGCATAATATGACTAAAAAGAAAGAAACCTTAAGTAACAAATTAAGAATGACTTAATTATAGGGACTTCCCTGGTGGCGCATGGGTTAAGAATCCGCCTGCCAATGCAGGGGACGCGGGTTTGATCCCTGGTCAAGGAAGATCCCACATGCCGTGGAGCAACTAAGCCCGTGCGTCACAACTACTGAGCCTGTGCTCTGGAGCCCGTGAGCCACAACTACTGCAGCCCACGCACCTAGAGCCCGTGCTCCGCAGCAAGAGAAGCCACCGCAATGCTCGTGCACCGCACAGAGAGTAGCCCCCACTCCCCACAACTAGAGAAAGCCCACGCACAGCAATTAAGACCCAACACAGCTAAAAATAAATTAATTAATTAATAATAATTTTAAAAAAGAATGACAATTATAGCCTGAGAAATTCAAACAAGAAAAAGCAAGAAAAATCATTTAATGCTAGATGTCAATCTGACCCCTTAGGAATCATTTATTGGTTCCTACTGCTTTGGGTTGGTCAATCTGTTTCTTTTTCTTCAAGTAATAAAAGAAAAGCTTTTATGAGAATAATGAACACTAATCTAAAATACAGCACAGAAATAACTTATTCACTACATCAAAAGCTCTGTCTTAAATAAAATATTATTCCAGGTAATTAAATTTTTCACCTCCAATTATGCACCCCCAGAACTAAATTCTTTTTTTTTTTTTTTTTTTTGCGGTATGCGAGCCCCTCACTGTTGTGGCCTCTCCCATTGCGGAGCACAGGCTCCGGACGCGCAGGCTCAGCGGCCATGGCTCACGGGCCCAGCCGCTCCGCGGCATGTGGGATCTTCCCAGACCGGGGCACGAACCCATGTCCCCTGCATCGGCAGGCGGACTCTCAACCACTGCACCACCACGGAAGCCCCAGAACTAAATTCTTGATTCTCTTCTTCCCAAAAAATTTGGTGTAAAATAACATTCAGTCCAGACAATAGCTACTTATAAGAGGTGTCTGGATATTTAAAGTTGTAAAAACGAATAAACGTCTGACATATGATAATTCATTTTCAGGGAACTGACTGATATCAACTGAAAAAATAAAGATTTGTCATCAGTTAATATCTATGGAACACCCACAACATGTTTGAAACTGTGATAGGTATAAAGATGATAAAAGTCAAAGAGAAAATGAAAGCTGCTCATTCTATTAAATAACAAGTTCGGATGATAAACAAAAGGTAGGAGAACTAAAAAACTCCTTCAAAAATTTTTCTTATTCCACAGGGAACTTTGCTCAATACTATGTAACAACCTAAATGGGAAAAGAATTTGAAAAAGAATAGATACATGTATATGTATAACTGAATCACTTTGCTGTACACCTGAAACTATCACAACATTGTTAATCAACTATACTCCAATATAAAATAAAAAGTTAAAAAAATTTACCTTATTAGCATGCATTTTTTTCCAACCACGTTAAACTACTGAAAGCTACAACCTCACATTATGTGTGAAACCTACAAAGCCTTTTCTCAATTTTCAGTGAAACAAGCATCAAAATTTAGAATTCTCAAGCAGGTAAGGCTGCTGCTGCTTCTTTTTCTGCCTGTAAATACAGCCTTTTGATGGTAGACTACTGAACAAGGTTTAGTTCTCTAACAGAACTGCAGACTTCAGCTGCTACGTTGCTTCTTTCTAAGGCACAAGTTAAATCTGAATCCACTGAATAGACATTGTAATGCTGACCTTTAGACAAAATCTTCTCTTGAAAACAGTTAGCATTATTTCAGTATTATGATACTACCTATATTCCCAAAAAGATGTTTTAAAATTTTAGTCATATCTTTACTTATTCTCTAGTGAAAAATAATCAAGAATTACCCAGGAAAGTTTACTACACATAGGTAAATTAACCAACGATTGCTATCACACATAGCTAGAGAAATATTGAAGAATAATATTTAATATTATGCTGCAGGGGTTTTGAATAATGCCTTGAGACTTTTAATTCATTTGAAAAGGCAGCTCTTCAGGTTTATCTGATCCTCAGTAAAAGTTATTAAAAATTAACACAATCATTTGGAAAATACACTTATTTAACATCAAAGTATAACATCTTTTAATATACTCTTTTTAATAAACTTGAGTTAATATTCCAAAACTAGATAATTCTTTGATAGACTTTTGAAGCAAGAAACTTACTTTTTAAGATATAATTCACATACCACAAAATTCACCATTTAAAAGAATACAATTCAGTGGTTTTTATTATATTAACAAGGCTGTATAACAACCATCACCACCACCTAATTCCAGAACATTTCATCGCTCCCAAAAGAAACCCCATACTCATTAGCAGTCCCTCCCCACTCTACCCCCTCCCAGTCCTTGGCGACAGCTAATCTACTTTCGGTCTCTATGAATTTGCCTAGTCTACATATTTCATAGAAGGGTAACTATACAATATTTGTTCTTTGTGTCTGGCCCAATGTTTTCAAGGTTTGTCCATGTTGTAGGATGTGTCAAAACTTCTTTCCTTTTTATGGCTGAATTACTCCACTTGTAGGTTTATTATAGCTTTAGAAGTTCCTTGACATTATTCTTTTTACCTATTTAATATTCTTGGATTTTACTTACGTAATGGGATGTTTTGTTGTAACCAGTAGAAATTACCTGTGTCTTCACCCAGCCTCTCTTTATCACTCTGAAGTCTAGGATCATGTTGTGACATAAGCAAAGCAGGGTGACAACCGCTTTCCTGAAAATCACAATGGAGGCGTCCAGAGGAGAGATGAGGAAGAGCCGAGGATGACATAATCCAGTCCTCAGTGCCTGCATCACGGGCAGGTGGCCAGCGAAGTTGCACAGGGTCCCACTCTCAGAAGGGCCCTGTGCTTGGAGTTTAATGCTCAGTGGTCACCCTAGTGAAAGTCTAACTAACTTTATCTTTGAATCTGTGTTCTGTAAGTGAAGTCTGATGGGACAATGGAGCATGTGTGTTGAGGTTTAGAGCCGCAGATCTTGTGCAGTCTGCCTCCCCCCATCTCCCTGGGATGGGTTCTTGGCTCCCTGCTTCCCTGCTGACTGGTGCCTGGGCCCTGGGTCCTGCCCTACCTTCTCCTCCCCACCCCTGCCTAGCACCTGGTACACCCGCCCCCAGTGGGGGCCTGACACAGGTGTAGGGAGGATCAGAGGTCAGGTGTGCCCCCCATGGTGTCTCAGGGAAGAGCATGGCAGCCCCATCACTGTCCTGGGCTGGCAGTGCTGAGGTGTGCTGCTGAGGTGTGCTCTCCAACAGGCCACTCTGCGTGTTGGGGGAGGGGGGCTGGGGGGGGATGCTAAGGGCTAGGCTTTTGCTCGTTCCCCATCTGGGTACCAAGCACATTCTCACATGGAGGCAGCACCTCCTTGGGGACATGGTGGGCCCATGGGAAGTAGAGATGCCTGGCGGGGGCGGGGGCAGGGGTGGGGTGGGGCCTGTCATTAAATAACAAATAAAAACACCATGACTGGTAGACAGACCACAGAAGAAGGGAACATGTTTCATATTTTAGTATCTTTTACAGTAGTTTTCTCCTTTTTGAACAAAGGGTTCCATATTTTCATTTTGCACTGGGGTCTGCAAATCATGTAGCTGCCCTACCAGTGATCCATAAAGCTTGCTAGTATTAAAAGTTTAGAGCACCACTCATAGCTATTCTAACTCTTTTTTCTTGGTTGGGGGGGACTTAACCTTTTGAAAAGATGTTTTCACAAGACTCGGAAAGTCAAAGGTCTCTCTCCCACCTGGCTTCATCTCCTCTGCTTTTAAACAACATTTACTCTATCTTTTTCAGTTTCTTTATGCATATACAAGCTTACAAATGTATAATTCCCCCCCTCCACTTTACGCAAAAGTTAACACACTATGTGTAAGCACCTTGCTGTTTTCACTTAACAATGTATTGGTTTGTTATTGACCTTGAGTAGAAGAAAAGATAAGTAAAAGTATTTTTCTTTCAGCCAGCACCATTCAAGGGGGAAAGGACAGTCCTTTCAACACATGATGCTGAGACAACTGCATGTCCACGTACAGAAAAATGTCGAACCCCTTCCTGAAACCGCACCAAAAAACAACTCAAAATGGATCACAGACCCAAACGTAAGAGTTAAAATTATAAAACTCTTAGAAGAAAACAAAGGATTAAATCTTTGCAACCTTGGAATAGGCAATACCTTCACAGATAGGACACCAAAAGCACAAGCAAAAAAAAAAAAAAAAGAAAAAAATATAAAAATTGGACTTCATCAAAATTTAAAATGTTTATGCTTCAAAGGAAAATACCATCAAGAGGGTGAAAAGACAACCCACAGAAGAAAATATTTGCAAATCATACATCTGATAAGAGACTTGTATCCAGAACACATGAAGAATTCTCACAACTCAATAAAAAGACAAGAGCCCAATTACAAAATGGGCAAAGGATCTGAATAGACAGTTCTCCACAGAAGATACACAAATAGCCAACAAGCACATGAAAGATGCTCAGTATCATTAGCCATTAGGGAGATGAAAATCAAAACCACAGTGAGGTACCATGTCACACCCACTATGATGGCTACCGTCAAACAGACACACAATAACAAGTGCTGGAGAGAATGTGGAGAAATCAGAACCCTCACACACTGCTGGCAAGAATGTAAAATATGCTCTGGACAGTTTGGCTGTTCCTCAAAATGTTAACCTTAGAGCTACCATATGACCCAGAAATTGTACTTGTAGGTTTATATCCAATAGAAATGAAAACATACCCATATAAAAACTTATACATGAATGTTCATAGGAGCATTATTCATAATATCCAAAAAGTGGAAACAATCCAAATGTCCATCAACCGATAAATGGATAAACAAAATGCAGCCTATCCATACAATGGAATATTATTCAGCCGTAAAGAGGAAGGAAGTGATTCCTCCAAAATCTAAACATAGAATTACCACATGATTCAGCAATTCCACTTCTGAGCATATACCCAAAAGAAGTGAAAGCAGGGACTCACACAGGTATTTGTATACTCATGGTCACAGCAGCATTATTCCAAATAGCCTCAAAGTGGAAGCAGCCCAACAGTCCACTGATGGATAAGTAGACAAAATGTGGTATGTACATACATTGGAGTATTATTCAGCCTTAAAGAGGAAGGAAATTCTGAAACATGTTACAACATGGATAAATCTTGAGGACATTTTGCTAAGTGAAATATGCCAAACACAAAAGGACAGGTATTATATGATCCCACTTAAATGAGGTTCCTAGAGTAGCCAAATTCATAGACAAAGTAGAAGCATGGTTGTCGGGGCAGTGAAGGAGGTGGGGAATAGGGAGTTAGTGTTTAATGGGGACAGAGTTTCAGTTTGGGAAGATAAGAACATTCTGGAGATGGATGGTGGTGAGAGTTGCACAACAAAGTGAATATACTTAATGCCAGAGCACTGTATACTTAAAAATGGTTAGAATGGTAAATTTTATATTATGCATGTTTTACTTCAATCAATCAAGCAAGTAAGCAAACAAGACTGTGTTCTTACCAAAAAGAAACAAACAAACAACTAGCTTCTTACCAAGGGAGGTCCTCCCAAGAAAATGGTACCCTGCTTGCGTACGATGATGTTTTCATCAGCCATCGCAGGCACGTAAGCTCCTCCTGCTGTACAGGAGCCCATGACCACTGCTATCTGGAATCCAAGCACACAAGAAACTCATGCAGTACAGCTCAGACAGTGAATTTACACAGTCCCTGGATCTACAGTTCCACAAATACTGCAGTACCAGGGGATATTACTAGCTTGTACCCGTGTTTCTCTCTTTCCCTTTGGCTGTGCCATGCGGCTTGTGGGATCTCAGTTCCCGACCACGGATTGAACCAGGGCCACGGCAGTGAGAGCCCAGAATCCTAACCACTAGGCCACCAGGGAATTCCCTGTGTTTCATTTTTAAAACGGAGTCCTCTAAGTGTTTAGAATGGTTTCCTAACTTTTGTATCAAAGCATTTTGAAGGACTTACGTCACACTTTACAAAGCTTGTGGACAATCTCCCTGTTAAAGAGAAGACTGGCCAAACAGACCTTTACCCTGAGCAACTAATGGAGAGAAGAAACTCACAATCCATCCATAAATTGGCAAAATTATATTAAAAGAACAACTTTTAAATCTAATAATAACAGTAATAATAAGTCCTCTAAACAACTGCCACTTACCTCAAAGGAATACTGAAATAATTCTGCAAATGAGTAATGTTAATTTTGTGTCATCCTGAACATAAGACCTTCTAAATATAAAACTAATGTTAGCGTCACAATTGAAAATCTTGCTGAAAAGAAAGTCCATTGTGTTGAAGCTGGGTGATGCATACCTGAGGGTTCACAGTACTATGTTCTCTACTTTTATGTGTGTTTGAAACTTTCCATGATAAAAGCTTTAAAAAAATTCTTGCTTAGAGATTAGTATGACACGTAATAAATATGGGTTTTGCTGGTTACCCCTAGACAGGAATAAACAATATCACAGAGAAAAATAAGAGAAATATGTGGTGAATATTTTCTTAAATTATCACATGAAAGTAGTTTTTGCTAATTCCAATATGCCATCAGTTTTCCTTCTAGACATACAAGTATCTGTTCTGAAAAAAAAAAAAAAAAAAAGCCACACTAGTATTAATCCAAAAGTGAAAGGCAGCATGAGTTAACATTTTTCCATCTAAATGGCTGTCACAAAAGGCATTTTCCCCTATTTCATGTAACATTATGAAAGATGGCTGTAACATTTCTTTGTCAACATACTACAGAAGTGTTTGCCACTTATGGTTTTGCTTATCAATCACCTAGTTTTTTTTTCTTTCAGTTTTATTGGAATATAATTGACATACAGCACTGTATCAGTTTAAAGTATATAGCATAAAGATTTGACTTACATATGGCATGAAATGATTCTTAGTAAGTTTTAGAAAATATCCATCAGGGATGTTGCTGGCGGTCCAGTGGTCAGGACTCCGCACTTGCACTTCAGGGGGCTCGGGTTCAGTCCCTGGTGGAGGAACTAATATCCCGCATGCCATGTGGCAAATTAAAAAAAAAAAAGCGGAGCCTAACCACTGGACCGCCAGGGAAGTCCCCAAAATTTTTAAAATAGAAGAAAAATGTTTTTCTTATGATGAAAAAACCCCTTAGGATCTACTCTTAACAACTTTCATATATAACATAGAGCAGTGTTCATTATATTATTCATATTGCACATTACATCACATTACTTATTTATCTTAAAACTGGAAGTTTGTACCTTTCGACCTCCTTCATCCAATTCCCCTTCCCCCCATCCCTCGTCTCTGGTAACTACAAATCTGATCTCTTTTTTTATGGGCTTGTTTGTTTGGTTGGTTTTGAAGTATAATCAACCTACAGCACTATGTTAGTTACTGTAATACAACAGAGGGATTTGATATTTCTATACATTTCAAAATGATCACCACAATAAGTCTAGTTACAGTATGTCGCCACGTAAAGATATTACATAATTACTGACTATATTCCCCCCACTGTACATTTCATACCCACGACTCATTTACAACTGGAGATCTGCACCACTTAATCCCCCTCACCTATTTCTCTCCCTCCACCCACACCCCACCTCCCCACAGAAGTCTGTTTTGAAGATATCTATGGCTAGAAAAACTCTTGCCCACAAGCACAAGGAAACATTCATCATAGCAGTGTTCATAATAGCAAAATATGCAAATAGCCAACATGTCCGTCAATACAATATTTTGAAAGGGATACTGTGGATAAATAAATTCTTTAAAAATCTGGGGCAAAAAGTAACACAAGAAAGGTTAGTACTTCATAAATCCAAGTGGAAGGTACATGAGTGTTCTGGTCTATTATTCTCTGTACTTTCTTCAAGTCTGAAATATTTTATGGGTTTTTCTTTAAGTTTATATCAGAAGCAAAGGACACAATTTCACCTTATCACCCTGTTCTCTGCACTAGAACACTAGAATCCACTATCAAAAAAAGAAGTCAAGGAACTAGAGAAGAGTCACAATGATGTGAGAATATGAAAGGGGACAATTTTCAAAAGTAAGCTCTAAAGAACTAAAGAGGCACAGCAGGGTTCCATGAAAACAACTATTGAGCAAAAGGAGAGAAAAGAAGAGCAACTGCCAGCAAGTGGTGTCCCAAGACCGAGGACTGGGGGTTGGGGGGTGGGGATGGAGCAAACAAAGACGAATTATCCTGTCAAAATGTCACAAGACAAAAATGAGGGAAATGAAACTAAATGTCACCCTGTCATCTCAGGGTGGAGAGAAAAGATGTACCAATTTAGCAGAAAAGTCTCTCAAGAGACTAGCTGACAAATTATTAGCACACAAGGCAAACAACAGTCTCTCCAGCCCTCAGATCTTCCAATGTCCGTCTGAGATGGGCAGTCAGGGTTTCGATCATGCTGCAGCCCCTTTGTACCCCGCAACTCCAAGGGGCAGTGCTGCCGGGCTCCACACCAGGGACCCATTTAAACCCCAGTCCCACCTCCTTTGATTCTTCTCTGTCTTGCTGGCTGATCTTCCCCCATCTCTGAACCTAGACTGGGGGTGAGGGCACGGGTGGGGAAGAGAATACCCAACTCACTTTGTATTCTCCCCTATCTTGTTTTTAAAACTTATGGCTTGAGACCTCCAAGCCCCTTTTTAACTATCACAAATGCTCTCTCACAAAACAAATTTTACCATATTCCTAAGAACACTTCAGATGCCTTTTCGCCACAGAATCTCCGCAATAGAGGAAATCAACAATCCACTTCTCAGACACCAGGTGAGGCATCACAAAAATATACAGAAGACTTCTGCTCAGTAACAGAGTAGGAGACTGTGGTAGGCAGCTTCTAAAACGCCACCCCCCCCCCGCCCCCTGTCATACTAGACTCTTGGTATTCACTTCCTGTATGATCACGTCCCCTTGAGCGTGCGGTGGATCTGGTGACATGCTGCTAATGAATGGAATATGGCAAGTGATGGGACATCAATGCTGTGCTCAGGGTGTGAGGGACCGTGTCTTCTGTCTTGCTGGCCCTCTTTCTCGCCCACCTGCTTGCTCACTCTGATGCAGCTAGCTGACATGCTGTGACATGCTGTATGGAGAGGCCCACAAAGGAAAGAACCCACAACAGCTCATAAGGAACTGAGGGGTTTCTGCAAAGAACTGAATCCTACCAACAGCCACATGAATGAGGTAGGGGGCGGAGCCTTGAGAGGACTGCAGTCAGTCACAAGATCCAGCTAAGTGCAGAGTTCCAGGATCCAGCTAAGCTGTGCCCAGACCCCTAACCCACAGAAACTGTGAGATAATAAATGTTGTTTTAAACTGTTATGTCTGGGGGTAATTTGTTCTGCAGTAATAGAGAACTAATACAGGGATCAAAAACCATCTCCCTTAAGTGACTGCAATTGAGGCCCATCTGAAGACCTAGGATAGTCTCTGAAGTGCTTTGTTGTTGTTGCTCTTTAATGTATCTGTGAACTATTCCTCTAGTCCAGAGATGGGAGACAGACCAGCATTAGCATTTTGTACCATCCCAGAGAATGATGAAAAACCAAGAGAAAGACGTGGATAAACCCTGAAGCCATTATGCTAAGTGAAAGAAACCAGGCCCAAAAGCCCACTTAGTGCAATTCCATTTATATGAAATGTCCAGAACAGGCAAATCCATAGGTTACCAGGGGCTGGAGGGACTGGGTAAAAATGAGATTAACTGCCAGTGGGTACGGCATTTCCTTCTGGGGTGATAAAGTGTTCTAAAATTGATTCAACCCTGTAAGTACCCTAAAAACCATTGAATTATACCTATTAAATGAGTAAATTTTATGGTATGTGAATTATAGCTCAATAAATTACACCTCAATAAAACTTATAAAATTAAAAAAAATACAAGAGCTAGAGTTACTAAGTATACAGGAATCAAAATTCTCAAATTTTTCATCAATGAGAAAGAGAGGCTATTCTAGTTCCAAGTATCTAACAGACACAAAACTTACTACTGCTAAAGCAAGGATTTCCCTGGTGGCGCAATGGTTAAGAATCTGCCTGCCAATGCAGGGGACATGGGTTTGAGCCCTGGTCCAGGAAGCTCTCACATGCCGCGGAGCAACTAAGCCCGTGCGTCACAACTACTGAGCCTGCGCTCTAGAGCCCGTGAGCCACAACTACTGAGCCTGAGTGCCACAACTACTGAAGCCCGCGCACCTAGAGCCTGTGCTCCGCAACAGGAGAAGCCACCGCAATGAGAAGCCCCCGCTCACTGCAACTAGAGAAAGCCTGTGCACAGCAACGAAGACCCAATGCAGCCAAAAATAAATAAATTTATAATATATATATATTGCTCAATAGAAATAAATGAAAACAGTTAAGTCACCACTGTCACACAATCTCCTCTTCCGCATTTAATTCTGAGCTCTTCACTCACAAAATAGAGTGAACGGGCACCAAGAGCTCCGCCACTGTGTCTACTGCTGCTTCTCACAGAGCATGGGGACCCCAGGGCCCAAACAGCACCGATGACTTTCCACATCCCAAAGCATTTGTCTGTAGTACAATCAAGACCTTACACTGCGCCACACTGGACAAATGATTCAGAACCCCAGAAAGATAATTCTGCTGCTTTCTTCTACTAAAGGGACATTAAAGGGACATAAGGAAGCTGCGTGACCACAGGCTGTTCTGACCATGCTCAGAGTACAGGTTTGGCTGTGTGGGCAAATCCCAGGCACTATGTCAGGAGAGACATGACTGCGCCCCTCATCTGCATCAGAACAAAAGACAGCTCCCACGAGTTCCACTGAGAGGCCACCATCTACCCCGTCACCAGAGAAGTGGGCCTGCTCTGTGACAAGGACAAGCCAAGAGATCCCTCTTGCAGGGTCAGGAGGCCCATGGCAACTCAAAAACTTGAATTCAGAGCAAGAAAACAGCAAGGAGGCTAAGAATGATGTGTAACTGACAGTAACAATCTTTCTCATCACTGGCACAGACAGCACAGCAAAAGCTGGAAGTGAAAGGAAACGAGAGGCTACAAAACAGAGGTAATAGTCTGGAAAAACTTTGGACAAAATTTCATTACCCTCCAGGTCTTGCCTGCACAAGTAGAGACTGGTTCTCGTCACACCAAAAACAAATTACATATTGTAGGTCAGCAGCCTGCCCTATGGAAGGGGTGTCTGAGAGGGAGTCAAGAGGTTTTATACCCAATTCTGAGAAGCTGTGTGAACTTTAGACCTCCATCTTTCCACTGAAAAATTGCCGAAGACTATCTAGTTCAAAGGCTCTCTGTGATAAATGTAATAGAACTTGGGGAGGGAGATTTCCTGTTGCTTGGTGGAAAAGCCATTAAAATTATAATATGCTTTTTAAATCTCTCATCTTTCTTCTTTTTCCATTCAAAGTACTGTAGAAAGCAAATACTGCCTGTATCACTGTTTTCTTCGTCTACCTGAAGAGTCACCATTAAAAATAAAAGCCATAATACACACATATCTATTCAATGGCTGTCCAGAATTCAAGAACATTATCAACTACACCAACGATCACACTGCTGATCCTAGAACGTGCATGCTTATCCGTGCTCACTGGATAGGATGAAGTGTACAAAGAGAACAAAAAGTCCATCTCACTCAGAACATTCTGTTTCTTCCTCAATCTTTTTATCAGAGAGCCTCAAAACAAAATAAAAAAGAGTGGTTTCTTCTACCCCTGACACTATCTGTCTTCCTGAGAAGGTTGAAATGCATTTTAAAAATAATAATATACAGTGTTTATCCTAACTAGGACCCTCAAAACAATTACCAAGGTCTGAGGCAAAGAAAATAAATTTCAAAAATAATGAGCTAAGCCAAGGAGGGAAGAGGGAAAAGTTAAGAAAAGAGGAAGGGAGGGACACTTGAGAATAATTTTAGGCACATCTCCAAAAAGAAGAACAAACAGACAGAAGTGCAAAGAAGAAAATAGGAGGAAAGGCCTGAGGAGCTGCAACTAAGCACAGCTAGGTGAATAACAGCTATTTCAGAAGAAGTAAACCATTAATAAAAAATGAAACATTTGCTGCTGGTGTGGTAAGGATCACAGTAAAATGAGGAAGAGAATTAATGCATCAGAGCAAAACCAGTCTAGACTAGACTCTCACTAGACTATAAAAATTAATGGTAACGTAAGACTTGAAGAAAACAAACACCAAGATCCCACTTCTGAAGAGAACTATAAGTCTCACATTTAAAAAGCCAGCAACATGGGAACCACATCAGGAAAACAAAAGAAGCACAGCCCCAAGATCATCACGGCATCAGGCATGGATTTGGAGAAGGACCAGAGAAGGTATCCTCAGGACACGAGGCTCAGAGAAAGACCACTGGACACCAATACGGCAAGTCTTTAAACTTCAAAACAAACCAGGGTCCTAAAACCTACCAGAAAGTAAGGAAAAATGACACAGAAGAGAATACAAAGGTAACTACCTAGTTAACTGTTTTTTCTCAAGTGCAAAAACAAAATTGTTGAAACTGGGAGGTCTGTAGGAATCTGGCCACATCTTTACAGCTGCAAAAATATAGGAAAAAACAGAGATATGGTTGTCAAGAGACATACTTCTTAGAAATCAGTGGATAAATGGACTTACAAAGGGCAAGGTTAATAACATTAACTAAAAACCAACCTTGGGGAGGAATAGCGATTGAACAAGTAAGGGAAGCTAATGCTCACTATCAAAATGCACACGTAACATAACTGCAGTTACAACAGTTATTGCTTTATGTAGGAAATACAAAAAATTGCTAGCAGTCCACCTAAACCAAAGTCTTAAATAAATAATAAAATACGTTGGAAATTCCCTGGCTGTCCAGTGGTTAGGACTCGGCACTTTTACTGCCATGGCCTGGGTTGAATCTCTGCTCAGGGAACTAAGATCCTGCAAGCCATGCGGCGCAGCCAAAAATAATGATGATGATGGTAATAATAATAATAATAAACATACATTAAAATATAGGAAATAGAACTACTATGTTAGGTATCACTTTAATCGTTATTAAGGAGTTTCACTCAAATAATAAATTATTAAGTAGGTAAGTAAATGTGTTGGGATATAAACAATCCAATATTGTCTCTAATCTCAAGTGGCATAGAGTCTAGTAAAGGAAATTAGTCAGGATATGTCTAGATAAAAGGGATAAATGCCATTAGTAAGGTATAGCTCAAGAATTATGGGAGTTGGGGGGGGGGGGGAAGATCACTTCCGGTAAGGGATTCTGGGAAGCTTTCCTGGAAAAGGTGGCATCTGAGATGCACCTTGGAAAATGGGTTGGAGACTCAGATCAACCCATATGGAAGGACTGGGGGAAAGAGAATCCGGCATGGACCTGAGCAGAAACTCTTAAAGGTCACGATGCACATGAAAAATAGCAAGCGCTTCAGACTGACGGCAGTTTACAATGCATGATCAGTAAGGCTAGAAAGTTAGGTTGGAACCAGATCACACGAGGTCTTAAGTATCAGGCTGTGAAGTTTGGTCTGGAATAAGGGAACTAGATAAAGAATAACCTTATAGTAATGTGTACAATAGACAGAAAATGCCTGAACTAACTATGGTGATGGCAGTAGGAATGGAGTGGAGAGGACCAATCCAAAGGTAAAAACCAACATGACTTGATTCATCAAAGGTTTACTATGTATTGATTATCTACCCAGCATCAAAGGAGCTCCCAGGGGTACAAAAATAAGGAAGATATATATTTCTGACCTAAAAGGATTAAGTAGGGGAAAAATCAGAGAAGAGTCAATGATGACATCAAAGTTTCAATCCTAGAGAAAAGAGCAAGAAGGAAGTACCATCAACAGCACACAGAAACATGGGTGAAGGAACAAATCAGCAGGGGCAGCTAAATACAGAATGTCTACTCTGAGCCTCTGGTACCAGCAGGAAATCTAACCAAACAACAGAACCCCAAGCGTAGGTGGAGGTGGAGGGAGGCCAGGACCAGAGAATGATCATGGAAGTGACAGGTATGTCATTAGATTTTATTAAACTACTAAGGACAAGTTCTTGAATGGGGTTGGGAGGATTAAATAAAGAGAGTGGGAGAAGAAGGAAACCAGTGGCACGAAGCCTAAGGAGAATTTCAAGAAAGGGAACGATAACAAAACCGACAGGCTGTACAGCGTAAGAATCTCTAGGAGGTTAAGGTTAGTGGGACCCTCCGAGGGCAGCGAGGTTTTTAGGAAAGTGAGTGGTCAGGAACGAAGATGCTGGGCCAATCCTTAAGAAGTCTGGTAATCCAGGGAGGGAGAGAAGCTTCAAAAACAGCATAAGCTAGAAAAGGTCCTTTTCTTTGTGCATCATTTTTTGCTACTTTTTCCTTTAAAAAAAAAAAGAGGAAGTCAACATGATTATTGGCTGTGAGAAAAAAAATTAAGTGGATGTGAAATATTAAAGCAAAAGAGAGAAAGAGGATTAATGATGAAGCACAAATAAGGGATCAGTATTAAGATTATAAATGACAAGTCTAGTCTTGGAGAAGAGAGACAATTCTTCCTCGGATTAAAAAAAAAGACAGAGTAAGCAGTATTGTTTTTAATAGAACAGTGCTCACACATGACTTTCTCAGTAAAGTACGAAGCAATAGCTTCAGTGGCGATATCAGGTTTATAGTTCATATATTGGGGAAAAGATGAGAAGAGGCACCATGGACACTAGGATACAATAACAATTAGATTTTTTTTTTAATTCCACGAAGTTCATGAGAATATAAGAAGGCAAACCTCAACCACAAACTTCCTATTGGGGTGAAATAGAAAAAATAAATGCTGAGAAGTGGCTCAGTTAAAGAAATACTGATGTTAAAATTTTTAGGAAACAAAAATTAAATAGGCAAACTGAAGGCATTCAGTCAAATGCCCCTTAGATATTTTAGATTTTTTTATCATAAGCAGATATTGCTTATTCAAAATTATAAGGACACTTTTAATTTTAAAAAGACCTAGTTCTTAAAGCACTTCAAGCTTCAGGTTCCACAGGAGCAGAGACCCTACCTGGTTTTATTCATCTAGTACAGGGCCTGGCTTAGAGTAGCTTCTCCATAAATATCTGTTAGATGTTGGCTGACGTTTTATATAGTCCCACAAAAGCTACATGAAGAGAAAGACAGAGCACAGACTAAGCATGCAAGGTGGCAGAGGTCTACAGTGAGTTGAATGGTGCCCCTCTGCGCCCCAAATTTGTCCACACCTAAATCTCCAGAACCTGTGAATGTGACCTTATTCGGAAAAAAATGGGTCTTTGCAGATGTAATTAAGTTAAGCATCTTCAGATAAGATCACTCTAGATTACCCAGGGGTGCCCTAAATCGAGTGACAAGTATCCTTGTAAGGGAGAGAAGGCACAGAGGAGAAGACCATGGGAAGACCAAGGCAGAGACTGGAGTCACATAGCCGCAAGCCAAGGGAACGCCAGGAGCCATCAGAAGCTCAAAGAGGCAAGGAACGGAATCTTCCTTAGAGCCTTCTGAGGGAGCACGGCCCTGCCACCACCTTGATTTCAGACGTCTAGCCTCCAGAAACTTGAGAGAATAAATTTCTGTTATTTTAAGCCACTCTGTTTGTGGTAATTTGTTACGGCAGCCCTAGGAAACTAATACAAGTTTCGTATAGCTAAACTATAATACCAGGTTAAATGGGCTAATTTCCCCTATAAGACAAAAGATCACAATAAGAATCTCATAACAGATAATGGATGCAAGGGCCATCTGTGCAAAAGTGAGCAAAGCTGAAGTTTCTATTTAGATAAACAAAGCATAGATATACGCAAGGTCGCCACATAACAGTAAAATATATAATAAATAATAACAACACATTGTATTGGTAGATTATAAAGAAGAGAGATAGTAATTGCAAGTGATGACTAATTAATTAGAATACTAATAAAAATACTACAAACTTAAGAAATTCAATAACAAAACAAAGGAGTTGCAGCAGTATTATGAAGTATTTCAAACATACAAAAAAGATTAGAATAGTAAAATAAATATTCTTTACCTAATACCCAGTCTTAATAAATCTTAACATTTGGTCAAACTTACTTCTGAATTTTTTTAAAGGAATAAAATATTTCAGATACAGTTGAAGCCTCTATAGACCTCCTACTTGACCTTTATTCTCCTCCTCCCTCCCACCTCAAAGGTAACCACTGTTCTAAAGTTGAGTCTATCATTCCCATGTACCTGTTTATACATAATAGATTTGACATATTTAACACTTGCATACATAGCAATTTGCTGTACATTTATTCTACACTTTTTTTTTTTACCCAACATATTTTTTGAGACTTATTTCTGTTGACGCACACAATTCTAGTTCATTCATTTTAACAGCTAGTAACTATTATAACTCTCCTATGAATGGGCATTTACTTTGTTCTTTATCTTTTGCTATAACAAACAATGCTACAAGGAACTTCCTTGTACATGTCTCCTCATACATATACTAGAATTCCTCCAGAGTATAGTCCTAAAAAAGCAACTTTACTCAGTGTTCCTTCTTTTTAAAAACTCTTTTCCTTTGGTAAATAACCTTTATTATAGCATAACAGTATTCCCATATTTAGCAGATGAATCTGACTGGAGATATCTTTATGATGCTTTCTGTGGAAAAAGACTAAATTCTGTATTAGATTCTGTTCTGGAAATTCCCTGGCGGTCCAGTGGTTTGGACTCCATGTTTTCACTGCCAAGGGCCTGGGTTCAATCCCTGGTCAGGGAACTAAGATCCTGCAAGCTGCATGGCACAGCCAAAAAAAAAAAAACAAAACAAATTCTGTTTTAAGTCATCTCAGACTACCTGGTTAGCAAAGACATTTGATGCAAAAAGCAATACGTCTCATTAATGAGAAATTACCTGTATAATACTTTTAGAAGACATAACTGCCTGATTATAGAATATGCGGCCAAAGTGATCTCGATCTGGAAATACTTCTGCTTGTCGAGGTAAGTTTGCTCCTCCCGAATCAACTGAAGAGAAATAAGTACATCTCAATGAACAAAACATGCTACACACAGGAAGACTTATCTCAATGATAACATCAGTTCTTTTTTTTTTTGCAGTACGTGGGCCTCTCACTGCTGTGGCCTCTCCCGTTGCGGAGCACAGGCTCCAGACGTGCAGGCCCAGTGGCCATGACCCAGCCGCTCCGCGGCATATGGGATCCTCCCAGACCGGGGCACAAACCCGTGTCCCCTGCATCGGCAGGCGGACTCTCAACCACTGCGCCAGCAGGGAAGCCCAAACATCAGTTCTTAATTACATTCGCAAAAAACTTGCCCTATCTTTCTAAACTCTTCTACAGCCTCTTTCTCCAATCTTTCAACACAGCCTCCAAAAATGTACTGTTTTCTTCAAACACATTAGGCTCTCCTACCCCTGTGCAGAATTCCACTTGAAATGTTTAGGACATTCTCTCCCTTGAGGATTAGCCCCAGAAACACCAAAACTCCTTAACCAGTTCAGCTAAGATTGGATCTTTCTCTCTTTTAAAACAATCTGAAAATCATCTACAGAATTCATGTGATAATTTTATTGCACATTGCCTCTGGTACTCTTTTTACTGCAGATTACAGTGGTGGATAAGAATGTCAGCTGAGTTCAAAACAGAGCTTCATTACTTCACAGCTGTGTGATCACAGGTGTGTTTCCGAACCAGTCTACTGCCTCGGTCTCCCCACCAGTGAAATGAAGGTAACAGTGGCTATCCCATAGGGTTGTTATTGGGCTGACATGAAATAGTGTATGTGAAGCACTCAGCTCAGCACATACTGTGAGTGCACAGAGTGAACGTTACAAAAAGTTAGCTAGTCTTATACCTATCACTCTTGCCTGCAACCACTACGTCTTCTATTGATATTTAATACATTAAAGACAGGGACAACACAATACTCTTCACTGCATCCCCTACAGTGTTGGGCACAGCACCTGCAAGCAGTGGGGCCTCATTTGCTGTTTTCTATACGTGCAATGCAGTTCACACTCTGAATCAACGAGGTAAATTCACTTTCATAGGAGAAAAAAATCTCATCAGTACCTGTTCAAATAGCCATAAAAATGAACAGTATATACTGGCGTTTTTACAAACCAATTTAAGTCAATATCCAGGAAGTACCAATTTTAAACTGCCTTGCTTTTATGTCTTTTTAAAAATATCCTTAGATTTAAATGTACTTTCATTCCAAATATAAATTTACTTTCACTGAATATTAAATTTCTTTAAATTACATCTGCTCAAACTATGTACATAATCAAGCATTTAACCTAGTACCTGGCACTCAAGAGACCCATATATATTAGCTATTATTTTTTCATGGTTTGCACCCATAATGGTGAACAGACAAACAAAATATTGGGTTGGTCAAAAAGTTCGTTCGTTTTTTTCCACAACATGGTTCTAACTAGTGCTTAGTTGACTTTAACTTCATTCGAAACAATTTTGTTAGATTGTATTGTGACAGCTGTCATATCAGCAGTGCATGTTAAAAAAAAACTTATCAAAATTGGTGAATTTTTGTGTAGCCATTTTAATACTGAAGATGGAAGAAAAAAGGCAACATTTTCGGCATATTATGCTTTATTATTTCAAGAAAGGTAAAAACGCAACTGAAATGCAAAAAAAGATTTGTGCAGTGTATGGAGAGGGCACTGCAACAGATCAAATGTGTCAAAAGTGGTTTCCGAAGTTTCGTGCTGGAGATTTCTTGCTGGACGACGGTCCATGGTCAGGTAGACCAGTTGAAGTGGATAGCAATCAAATCGAGACATTAATTGAGAACAATCAGTGTTATACCACACGGGAGAGAGCTGACATACTCAAAACATCCAAATTAAGTGTTGAAAATCATTTGCACCAGCTTGGTTATGTGAATCGCTTTGACGTTTGGGTTCCACGTAAGTTAAGTGAAAAAAACCTTCTTGACTGTATTTCTACATGCGATTCTCTATGTAAACGTAATGAAAACATGCCATTTTTAAAACAAATTGTGATGGGCGATGAAAAGTGGATACCGTACAATAATGTGGAACGAAGAGATCGTGGGGCAAGGGAAATGAACCACCACCAACCACACCAAAGGCTGGTCTTCATCCAAAGAAGGTGATTTTGTGTATATGGTGGGATTGGAAGGGAGTCCTCTATTATGAGCTCCTTCTGGAAAACCAAACGATTAATTCCAACAAGTACTGCTCCCAATTAGACCAACTGAAAGCAGCACTCTAGGAAAAGCGTCCCGAATTAGTTAACAGAAAAGGTATAATCTTCCATCCGGATAACGCAGGACCCCATGCTTCTTTGATGACCAGGCAAAAACTGTTACAGCTTGGCTGGGAAGTTCTGATTCATCCACCATATTCACCAGACACTGCACCTTCGGATTTCCATTTATTTAGGTTTTTATAAAATTCTTTTAATGGAAAAAATTTTAATTCCCTGGAAGACTGTAAAAAGCACCTGGAACAGTTTTTTGCTTAAAAAAATTAAAAGTTTTGGGAAGATGGAATTATGAAGTTGCCTGAAAAATGGCAGAAGGTAGTGGAACAAAATGGTGAATACATTGTTCAATAAAGTTCTTGGTGAAAATGAAAAATGTCTTTTATTTTTACTCAAAAACCAAAGGAACTTTTTGGCCCACCCAATATATAGAAGAAAAAAACACCACTCATGTAGAGAAAAAAATGGCAAATCCCAAAATACTGTCAGGGATTCTTCCTCAGTGATGTTATTATGGGTAGTGCTTGTTTACTTTTTCTCCCAGAGTTTTTAGCAAAGAATGTGCATCTCTTTTGTAATTATAAGAGAAGCCAACAGTTTTTTAAAAATATCCATTGATAACGTCATATATATATAGTCTTCTAAACAATCTTATTATTTTTCTAGCTAATAACAGTTTATTTTACAATTCTCGTGACTTGCCCAAGTAAATGCAGGGGAGCCTGTTTTGCATTGCAATTTCTTGTGCCCGTAAGTGTTTCTTCACAGTCACCGGGTAGTAGGTACCTCCTTTGACAGTGGCATCATTGGCAACAATAATGCATTCTACTCTGAAAGGCAGAAATTTCATCGGAAAGAGAACGTGAGAGAGTTCTTCAAAGTAAAGACCAATTGCATCTCATTACAAGACACTCCCAATACAGCCTGGCAATTTCTAGTACATATCGCCAGGGACAGCCATTAGTAGACAATCTTATGATATAAAAGTTTTAATCACTGTTCACATATTTATTTATATAAAATGAATCACTTTTAATAAGTTTACAAACTCTAACTTGATTTTTAAAGAATCATCACCCCATATTAGTAGAGGAAAACTAACAACCTAAGCCACATTTTGTAACGGTTCTTTGAAGGAAGGGGTCCTAACAAGATAATACAAGATAATACAACAACAAGGAATCCAAGTCTCAGGGTGAGAAAATCCCACATGGTAAACCTTTAAAATTTCCTTTTAGGAAGGTAATTTTCAAAAAGGAAAACTGATCCATCAAAAGTATTTATTTTTCATATTTTCTTCATGTCACTGCCATATGCTTTTCTATAAAACTAAAAGAAGTTTAAAGTACAACACTTATCTTGCTTAAAGGAACAATAGGTACAAACTTTAAAATAGTAGTCTGAAAGCATATACTATAATGAGACATTAGTGGTGCCCTTTCTCACCAAAACCAGCCTGTCAGGTACCATGGCTCACAAGTAACACGCAGGAAGCAGGGAAGTAAGTGAATGAAGAGGGCCAGTAAGGGAGCCTGCTTAGTATTGCCAGGAAACCCGAAGATCAGAGGCTCACTTGAAACTGGAGAGAAGAACAGTGTGGTCTTTACAAAATTTAATCTTTATATTTATGATGTTTTTGTTACCTCACTTTATATTCTCTAGAATTCTAAAAAGAAACTTATTGAATCCTTGCTGAAAATGAAGTAGAGAACAGCAACTGAGCACACAGCCTCAGGTAGTGTTGTACTTCTTTTATTAGGGTATGTGGCTCCTCTCCTTTGAGCATCAATTTTATTCACTAGGTTATATATAAAGCCTTTTTCCACATTATAATTAACATTTTATAGAGTGGGAGGTACATTTCTAATGACTTTAACATTGAACAAACTAGACTTCAAAAGGAATTTAGGCTTTGGCGGGTGCTGGGCCATACCCCCCACACCTCCAGAGTATGGTCACTCCTCCGTCCTGGGGATGCTGCACTAGAAAAGCTTAAGAAGCTCTGGTACAGGAAAGAGCCCAGGCTATGAAGTCAGACAAACCTAGGCTGAAATTCTGACTCTGCCACTTGCTATATATACGACCTTGGACAAGAGACATAACCACTTTTACTTGTCTTTTTAAAAGGTCACAGACATGTTACAGAATGAGAAATAAAATTAGTCCACAAAAATACTGTATTAGACATCTATTGGTTTTGCCTACCCAGCATCTATTATTTTGGCAACAAAACTAAACTTTCTTTCAGAAACTGCCCTTTCTCTATTTTTGATCCCTGAGGTTCTAGCGGGACTGACCCCAAAGCCCATCTTCAGATGTGAGCACAAGGACCAGGCCTTTCTACTCAGCGTCCACGCCGTGGGCTCAACAATGGGCTCTGGTCCCAGGCCTTCACCCTCAGGAGCTCTCAGCCCACTGCAGCTGCTAAGCTTAGAGTGCAGAAGCTGGGGATGCCTGTGGCCAGCTCGGCCTGCCTAGGAACAAAACCAAAACCCATCCTGTGACCTGGTAACACCGTTTGTGCTCCTCGACCCAGCTAGGCCCAGACTCATCAGTTAAGAGAGTCAATAAATTCTTTTTTGGTTTTAACTAGTTTGCACATCTATCATCTGCCAGAGAAAGAGTGCTGACCATATTCAACCATATGATTATGTAAGAAAGGTCAATTTCAATTACTATGAAGTACTACTTTAGACCTTTTAAACGAGTGAATTCTTTTTCAGTCATACTATCCAACACTAGAGCAGCTCTAGTGGAAAGATAAAGTCAGTCTTGGCCTGGCCCTTGCCTCCATGGAATCTCAACAGCTAAAATACACACACTCCACAGATGAATCTAACACATGTCTGGGTAGGAAGCCTCAGTCCTAAATAATATCACGAGCATAAAACTCACATGCTCACATGCAGAGCAGTGAGTGCTGGACACCCTGCCTCTTCGGCCTGCTTCCTGAACCACATGGCTGAGTGTGGGCAGAATACTCACCCTGACACTCTCCCAATGCCTGTAATAATGCCACCGGCAGGGACCTCCTCATCACCATACAACTGGTAACCGGCAAACTGGGATAATTCCAGGAATGGAGACCTGAACGGAAGAAAAGATGTTGCTTGAATTAATGTCGTTTTTCAAAAAATCATATTTAAACAGTTAACACGTGGAAAAGGAAATTTTCTTCTTTAATGGGGCAATGTTTCAAATATGCGTGTTGGACATAAAATCTACAAAAAGAATGTCAAAAACAAAATCTAGGGGACTTCCCTGGTGGCGCAGTGGCTAAGAATCCGACTGCCAATGCAGGGGACACGGGTTCAAGCCCTGGTCCAGGAAGATCCCACATGCCGCGGAGCCACTAAACCTGTGTGCCACAACTACTGAGCCTGCGCTCTAGAGCCCACAAGCCACAACTACTGAAGCCGGTGCGCCACAACTACTGAAGCCCGCATGCCTAGAGCCCGTGCTCCGCAACAAGAGAAGCCACCACAGTGAGAAGTCCGCGCACCGCAACGAAGAGTAGCCCCCGCTCGCCGCAACTAGAGAAAGCCCACGTGCAGCAATGAAGATTCAATGCAGCCAAAAATAAAGAAATAAAATAAATTTAAAAGAAAAGAAAAACCTAGTGTGACCACCCTGGGGATTTATACAGTATAGCCATACAAAGGAACACTAGGTTCTTATTTTTAAAGATGTTGTACAGATGTGTTTATTAATATAGAAAGAGAATAGCACCTAACACTTACGTAGCACCTACCACATGCCAGCCTCTCTCCTAGGAGCTTCAGAAACACTAACTCATTCATTCCTCAGAACTACCTCCTGATATGGATCCTATTATGATCCCCACTGACTGATGAAGAAACTGAAACACAGAGATTAGGTCAGTTGTCTAAGGTCACACAACTACTAGTAAGTGGCAGAGCTGGGTTTTAATAAGCTCCGTAATAAGGGACCAGGCTCTTAACCACTGTATTATTGTCACTTAAATGTTCAGGATACACTGGGGGGACGGGAGACAGGGGTGGGCAGGGAGTTATAAAACACCACATTTAGTATGATTCCATTTTTCTTTAAAAAAAAAAAGTGATTCACATTTGCATAAAAACAGTGTAGAACAATACACACTAGGTGTTAGCGGTGTTTGTCTCTAGGTTGGGCGTCTGTGTGCATGTCCCCCGAAACAATACTTTTGAGCCTTCATTTCTCTCTCGAACTGGTCTTTTTTTTTTTGTGATTTATTTATTTGTTTGTTTATTTATTTATTTATTTTGCTGCGCTGGGTCTTAGTTGCAGCATGTGGGATCTAAGTTCCCTGACCGGGCCCCTGCATTGGCAGCCCAGAGTCTTAGCCACTGCACCACCAGGGAAGGCCGTCTCTCTAACTGGTCGTGGTGCTTCCACCCTCAAGGCCCACAGTCTACTCACAAGACAACAGCCAGAATAACTTTTTAAAACCTAAGTCAGATAAGCCCTACAAAATCTCCCCATTTCTGTCAGAGTAAAAGCCCAAACTCTTACACTGGCCTACAAAACCCTTACCGAAATCACCCATCTCCTGCTACTCCCCCGTGTATTCCTGCCACCCCACCACCTTCCAGCCCCTTCCATATCAGCATCTGTGACCTGTCCCCACTGCAGAACCTTCGCACTGAACACTCCCCTCCGCCTACAATGCTCTCTCCCCAGATATTCAGAGCCCATCTCTCTTCACTCCTTCCAATCTTTGCTCAAATGTCACCACCTCAATGAGGCCTATTCTAACCACCTCATTTGAAACTACAACTTGACCTTCATCTTTCTCTCCCGTATGCTGGTCTTTTCTTTTTCCCATGACATTTATCACCTTCTAACATACTATATAATTTATGACACTTATCGTTTATTTTCTATCTCCTCCTGCTACAATGTAAATTCCAGTAGGGCAAGGAACTTTGTCTATTTTGTTCAGTGATGTGTCACTAGCACCTAGAACAGCACCTGACACACAGTAGCCTCGCAATAAACATCTGTTGTTGAATCTTACGATAAGAACCAGAATTTAAAATCATTTATTTATAAAACTATCTAAGATGGGAATTCCCTGGCGGTCCAGTGGTTAGGACTCTGCACTGTAACTGCCGAGGGCCTGGGTTCAATCCCTGGTCAGGGAACTAAGATCCTACGAGCCACATGGCACAGCAAAAAAACAAAACAAAACAAAAACAAAAAAAACTGTCTAAGAAAGCACCATGGAATAGAGAACACCCTGAGCCAGCACTTGGGTATGTACCAACCCTGGGTCTATAAGATTGTCAACTCTTTCTCTTGGTAACAGTTTTCCTCTTGATATGTGACGTGCTCGGGCTTTCTCACCACCTCCTGTGATAAAAAATATGATTCGATTAGATGAATTCATTATAAGGTCTCCATTTAACTTAATATCAGAAAAACATATAACCCTTAATCCAAAATATGGTACTTTTTAAAAAATTTAACATATCCTGTGAAAAACAGCTAATTTTTCAGATCATTGAAACTGGCATTTTTAAAAATCAATCTATCCCTGAGTCCACAGTATATTATACATTTTCTAAATTCAGTAGTAATTACTTAAGGAAATAATGCAGTACTTTTCTCTGCATCTCATACATTGCAAATACTGTCTCATCTCCACCACACTTATTACACCTACTATAAATACTAGCACTGTCCTATATGCTATGTGAAATTTGAAAAGTTCCTAAGTTCATTTGTACCAGGTAAAAAGCATTATTTTAGAAATGATTTCCATAATAAGCACAAAAAAACTTAGCTAAAGGTGCTATTTTTAGGCCCACAAATAGGAGAGAGTTGAACACCTTATATAGCAATTTAAAAGTCCCCCTTTGTTAGTATCCTGAATCAGAGATGATCTTCCGTGTTTCCTGACATTGCTCCAGACTAAAGGAAATTACAATAACTGAAGAGTCCGCTGGGGTAACCAACCCAGTAAGGCTGCTTGAGGTGAGGGGTACACCAAACCTCACCCAGCCTGAGAACGGCTGGGTTCGGTACCTGGGGAATATCCACAACCCACTCTCAGCAAACCACGGTAAATAATCAGAACAGACGATAAAATTGTACCTTAATATATTTACCTTCACTGTTGCCCAAGAATTCCATCTTAATATACTCCTTGTCTACTGAAATGTTCAGCTGTTGAAGAAAGCTATTTGTTTTTTAGGTGAGAAAATAAGTTCATACAGATTTCAAACAAGCCTCCAAGTAGCGCAACATTATTTTCAAATCAGGACTTTCCTATGTCTAAGGGGATTTTTTTTTTTTTCTGAAAAGGTAGAGGGTATATTTTTAAGACTAAATCTGCCTTAAGGTAACCAAGAAAATCGTAACATGCATCTAATCTTTTAAAATGAAAATTATTCTGGGAGGGAAAGCCTTACAAGATAGTATGAATTAAATCAAACAGCTTTCCCCTTTTCTCCAGAGTGTCCTACTGAGGTGTGTATAGTTATAGGAGAGAAGGAGGACGAGAGAGTGACAAAGGGCAGAGGAAACTTCTGAGAGTGACACATTCATCGTCTTGATTGTGGTGACGGTTTCACGGATGTATACATCTATCAAAACTCATCAAACTGTAAGCTTTAAATAATGCAGCTTACTGTATATCAATTATACCTTAATAAAGCTGTTTAAAAGTTAAGTATTAAAGAAAAATAAACCTAAGACACTGCAAAGAAGACCAGGCTTGGGTGAGGGTCTTTGGAGAGTTTGGCGACATAAGCGTCCACTAAGGGGATAGCAGGAAAAAGCATGGCAGGGGAGGGTGGGATGAAAAAGAGATAAGAAAACATATCTGTGTTTTGTTTTGTTTTGTTAGTACTTAGAGCAACACTATTCTTAATTCTGCCTAGAGCTTCACTTTGCTATTCCGAGCACCTAGTGAATTCTGTTTTTATTAGGAAAAACCAGAAAGAGTGCTATCCTTGATACAGATTCTCAGGTCACAGAATTCAGCTCCTCTGGCATTTAAACTGGCCTAGGATATGTGGACCACCACAAAAAGACAGAATGTCACAGCACCTTAGTTTTCCAAGGATTACTCTTAAAAGATTTTGCTTTAACTATCTCCACTCTCACAGACTCAGAGCCAGAAAAGCCTGATGTTTTCCTTCTATCTCATTTACCACATTGCACTGATTCTAAAACACACATTTTGTTCACATTTTAACACCCCTAAAATCAGGAAGCATTTTACAGTTTATAGCATCTTTTCATCTCTGTCACCAGGGGGCAGTCGCAACATAGCTGTCTGCCTCTGGGTGCACAGCTCAAATGTCTAACTGTGGTCACTTCAACGGTGCTATATGCATTGCTGGAACTACCTGCATGCAGTTTAACTTGAATTTCCAAAGGTTTTCAAAAACTACACAAGCCTTAAACAACAAGGTCCTACTGTATAGCACAGGGAACTATATTTAATATCCTGTAATAAATTGTAATTGAAGAGAATATGAAAAATGTATATATATGTATAACTGAATCACTTTGCTGTACAGCAGAAATTAACATGACATGTAAATCAACTATACTTCAGTAAAATAAATTTTTTAAAAAACTACACAAGCCTTATCTTAAGGTCATTAAAAGACCCCTTTTCAACCACCAAAAACTACTTGTGTTTTTCTATATCAATAAAATTATTACCCAGTTTTAGAAAAACTAAGCACTTCTGAATCTATCAAAACACTTAGAGCCCTTCAGTTAACTTGTGTTAATCAAAGTACTTAGTTCTGGCTACCACGAATAACACAGCTGGGTTAATCCTTGTTCCACCTACAGAAATGACTAAGCCACTACTAGCAATCGTACATGCTCCAACAAGAACCAAAGGGGATAGCAAAGATGGTGCCCTGAGAAGAAATCTGAAACAAAGGTAGCAGTGAGGCAGAAAGAAAGGAAAAGACAAAACGGAGGACAAGAGTCCACTCATTATTGTCAACTTTTTATTTATCACAAGTTCTATCAAATGAAAACTTCAAGGATTAACTTTCAAAGCAACCTGAAACACTGTCACTCCTTCTTATCTGAAAATTACTTAGGAAATCTTATGAATTTTAAAGTCAGGATGGGGCTTCCCTGGTGGCACAGTGGTTAAGAATCTGCCTGCCAGTGCAGGGGACGTGGGTTCGAGCCCTGGTCCGGGAAGATCCCACATGCCACGGAGCAACTAAGCCCATGTGCCACAACTACTAAGCCCATGTGCCCAGAGCCCGTGCTCCGCAACAAGAGAAGCCACCACAATGAGAAGCCCACGCACCGCAACAAAGAGTAGCCCCTGCTCGCCGCAACTAGAGAAAGCCCACATGCAGCAAAGAAGATCCAATGCAAACAAAAATAAATAAATAAAATAAATAAATTTAGTTTTAAAATAAATAAATAAATAAAAGTCAGGATGTCTATACAGGTGGCCAACAGGCACATGAAAAGACGCTCAACATCGTTAATTATATATTAGAGAAATGCAAATCAAAACTACAATGAGGTGCCACCTCACGTCAGTCAGAATGGCCATCATTAAAAAGTCTACAAACAACAAATGCAGGAGAGGGTGCGGAGAAAAGGGAGCCCTCCTACACTGTTGGTGGGAATGTAAACTGGTGCAGCCACTATGGAAAACAGTATGGAGGTTCCTCAAAAAACTAAAAATAGAGCTACCATATGATCCAGCAATCCCACTCCTGGGCATACATCTGGACAAAATATATATATACACACACAATGCAACACTACTCAGCCATAAAAAAGAATGAAATAATGCCATTTGCAGCAACATGGATGACCTAGAGATTATCACACTAAGTGAAGTAAATCAGAAAGACAAATACCACATATTAATCTAAAATATGATAAAAACGAACTTATCTACGAACAGAAACAGATTCACAGACACGGAGAATAGACTTGTGGTTGCCGAGGGAGGAGGGGGTTGGAGAGGAATGGGTTGGGAGTTTGGGATTAGCAGATACAAACTATTACATATAGGATGGATAAACAATAAGGTCCTATTGTATAGCACAGGGAACTATATTTAATATCCTGTGATAAACCATAACGGAAAAGAATATGAAAAAGAATGTGTGTATATATATACATATATATATGCATAACTGAATCACTGCTATACAGCAGAAATTAACACAACATTGTAAATCAACAATACTTGAATAATATAATTTTTTTAATGTGTTTAGAGGTATTACTGATAGGTGATATTTTGTTCTTTTCTTCTTTATACTTTTCTCTATTTTCCAAAATTTCTATAAGTATAATATATATATTATATAACATAAGCATATATTACTTTTAAATTATACATATCTGTGTAATATCCATTTTCCTGGCATAACAGTACTAGTCCCAGGCAACACTGTGAAGAAGGCTTTGTCCTTTCCTGGCTTCCCTCCCAAGGAGCCCTGCTCAGTCGTCTTCCCCTTTAGAGACCAGAGCGTCAGATGATCAGAACCTGCCATCCCCAGCAGATGCTCAGTGCTGGAGGACTCTACCACCTCTTATTCAAACCCTCTAGTCTTAATATCCAAAGGGAATGATCAATTCATCAATTCTGCTCCCTAACAAAACATACTTTCATCTCAACAAGGGTTTTGGTTCTTTTTCAGGAGACAAGACCTTATTCCAAGATGGCTTCTAGTCATCATTCTAGTCATCATTCTGAAAAGCCTACCAGCAGGATATTTTGCCTCTCGAATCATACCCAGTAGACAAAAACTCATGTCATTTTTTAACACCATTTCCTCACACTTAGCACAGGGGTTCGAGAGCTACCTGGTCAAAAAGGATGGCAAATATCCACTACCCCTGTTTTCACAAGTCACCCTCCTACTTACACCCCTCTCTCCCTAGAGAGAAATTGGGGTGGTCTGGGGACAGTGTAATTGACATCTTTGCTTTTTGACTGTGTGTTTTCCTTTCCCCTTTTCCTGAAAACAGTACTGCCACCACCATGAAGTTCCAGGAGCTGCCAGCCACAGTACACTTTAGCCCTGGTGGACATGGGTCCAGGCTGGCACCATTAAGTACTATATCCCCCTGGATACAGTGGCTGGGCCAAAGAATGAACATGGGACCCAAGTGAACCCATCAAAGTTTTCCAAATCGGAGATGAAAGGATAACTAGATCTTTCCTTCAGATTGTAAACTCTAAGAATGCAATCCCTGACCTACCAGCGACATAGTTCCCCAGCTCACAGAGAAGCCAGAGAGAATGCAGTCCACACATATATACACATCCTGAAATGAGAGAAGATGGGCAGAGACAGTGAGTCCTGTTGGGGCTGGAGCCCCCCGCTTCATTCAGCACTTTCTTTCCATGGTTTGGTTGTCGGTTTCTGGATTAAACAAGTTTGATTTGGATTTTTGTGACTTAAATCCAAAGGAACTAAATACAGCCATCATCAAAACAATATTCTTCATATATTACAAATGCCTAACTTAGAAGGAGCTACACGAAGTTTACGCTCTTCACTTTTTTTTTTTTAATTCTCCCCTGCACTGTCATAGATCATAGATAGAATGGGAGCAATTACTGCCATCTGAATGAGGTCTTTGCTTCAACTGGTCCCACACTGAGTTGCATATCTATTTGTTCATGTCATGGTAACTTTTACAGGATTTAATTGATTTTGACCCTAAACTACGATAGTACAAAAGACAGAGACCAAGATATTCCAAATGGATTTAATTTCTGGTCTTTTCAATTAATTTTGATTAATCTATTAAGTCAAAAAAAGACAGCAATGTGTGCTTGGAATGAATAATGCCTATAATTCACAGACCCACTCCTAAGTCTCAAGTTAGGAATGAGGTACTGAAAATTTACTAGAGGGATTAAATAACTGGACCAAAGTTGCTTAATTATTAGAGTAACCAGTCCAGACTTCCACCCTCAAAATTCTACAAAGGACCAAAATACTGAGCTTATTTCTTCCCTAACACCTACACAAGTGAATATACAACTTTGGATGGTCTTTCTGTTCATCTGCCATTAATTAATTACCTTGCCTCCATCCTTAAAATCCTCAGAGGAGAAAAATATAAAAAACATTTTTATTTAAACTAAAGAGAAATCTATCAAGGTTTTGCTAAATTATTTCACTAATGACTTCTACTGAAAGTCTGTCCTCTGAGTGTGATAAGATTATACCCAGGAATGAAACAATACCCTTAAACCACAGGTTTACAGATAAAATAGATTCTTTATGAGGACATTGGGGAGAATTCTTTTTAAATGAAGGCTGTAAAATTCATATAGTTCCTTCTCAGTTAGGTACTTGTAATATATTAAGACTCTTCCTTTGGACATGGCCAATAGTTTCAAGTCACATAGCCTTCTAAATTGTCATATATACCAATAAGGGCACAATAGAATGTGATGTGGTACTTGTTTATACATTAATATTTTATATTCCTCCCTATGATGCAATTTCTTCCAAGCAAAAAAATGTCTATTATGTCCACAATTTAAAAATTTAAAATGACAATTTACAAAGTTTTTAGGATATCTCATTTATTTAATTAGCAATAAACCCAGATAGAAATTATTTCCAAATTACATGACACAGCAGAAAATTCACAATTATGCAAAATGTAGTATGTAGTATGAATATGACTAATGGACAGGAAATGGTTTAGTTGCTTCAAGTGAAACAAAAATTTCAGTGTGATGCTGTGGCTGAAATAAAAACCTTAAGAAGAAATAGTTTTAAAAATGGATGAGGGAGTTCTCTGGTGGTCTAGTGGTTAGGATTTGGTGCTTTTACTGCCGTGGCCCAGGTTCAATCCCAAACTTGTTTAATCCAGTAGATTTGGGGGAAATCTACTTTCTCCCAAATAATGGCAGTGCTATAAGAGCAGAAAATCTGGCCAAGTAATAGGAAAAAATAAGATGTCTGCATGCCAACAAATGCGTTTTTTTTTTTAAATTAAAGTATAGTTGATTTATATTATTGTGTTAGTTTTAGGTGTACAGCAAAGTGATTCAGTTTTATATTTTTTTTTCAGATTATTTTCCATTATCAGTTATCACAAGATAGTGAATATTGTTCCCTGTGTTATACAGTAAATTCTTGTTGCTTATCTATTTTACGTATAGTAATTTGTATCTGTTAATCCCATACTCCTAATTTATCTCTCCCCCCTTCCCTTTCCCCTTTGGTAACCACAAGTTTGTTTCCTATGTGTGTGTGTTTCTGTTTTGTATATAGATTCATTTGCATTATTTTTTAGATTCCACATATAAGTGATATCATATAATATTTGTCTTTCTCTTCCTGACTTACTTCACTTAGTATGATATTCTCTAGGTCCATCCATGTTGCTACAAATGGCAATATTCCCTTCTTTTTTATGGCTGAGTATACACCCATATATTTATGTGGATATATATACCACATCTTAAACCAAATCTGGGTTGTTTCCATGTCTTGGCTCTTGTTAATAGTGCTGCTATGAACACTGGGGTACACTGTATCTTTTTGAATTAGAGTTTTCATCTTTTCCAGATATACGTCTAGGAGTGGAATTGCTGGATCATATGGTAGCTCTCTTTTCAGTTTTTTAAGGACCTCCATACTGTGTTCCGTAATGGCTGCCTCAATTTACATTCCCACCAACAGCAAATGCACAGTCTTGAAGAGTCAAAAGCCTGATGCTACTAGTTTTTCCTAAAATGAATAATTACAAGGGACATCTTAATTAAAAGCATAAACTGAAGAATAAATGAGTGCTTACCCAGTCTGATGTTCTGTGCTCGTTCACGGAGCTGATTTACTAGTGCTTTCATCTGCTCGTAGTTTTCCTAAAACAGAAGCAAAGAAAAACAGGGAGAGTATTATAGGAAAGCAATGACTTTTTTTACCATAATAAGGGTTAAGGAGAACAGCATTACATGCCAACCCCATGTGGCCTCCACACTGGGCCACTTTGCCACCTGTGTGGCCTCTGTGCTGGGCCAACTCCAACGTGTAAAAAAGATTAATTTGTGCCTCTCTGTCTTTGCTCAAGCTCTTCTGCACTACCACCCCCCTCTCTGGTCCATCTATCCAAATCTCACCCCCCTTTTAAAGCCTAACTGATGTTCCATCTCATCTCCAACACAATTTCTGGCTACTCCCATTCATTTTAACAACTTCCTTCCTTACACATCTACAGAACTTAATTGATCTCTAGTATTTGTTTTCTTTTGTCAATGAATATAAGCCCTTTGAGGGTTAGAATGCCGTCTTATTTTTTCTGTCCCCTCAACCACTATCGTGAGGAGATTCCAACCAATGCAGAAATACTTGTTTTACACTTACTGACAAATTACAGTAATTACTTACTTACAGTAAGTAATTAAAAACAAAGCCCAGGGGGAAAATGGATCCTATTTTAAAAAGGAACAGGCGGGAATTCCCAGGTGGTCCAGTGGTTAGGATTCCGGGCTTTCACTGCCAATGGCATGGGTTCAATCCCTGGTTGGGGAACTAGGATCCCATAAGCCACATGGCACGGCCAAAAAATATAAAAATAAAATAATCCCAGCCTCCTTTTTCAGACAAGTGTGGCCATGTGAGTAAACTCTAACCAATGAGATATAAGCAGAAGTTGTTAGGTATGACTTCTAGAAAGGCTCCTTAAAAAAAAGGACAAGAAGGTGAGGGTGTCCTTTTACCTATTCACCCTTTCTCCTCCTTTGCACATGGAACTCAGACACAATAGCTGGAGCTTAAGCAGCCATATTAGACCATAAGGTAAACTGTACTACTTATTTTAAATTCTTCCTTCCCTCCCATCCTAGCCAAGGTTCACTGTGAGATTATACTTCCCTACCCCACAGTCTCTGAATCTGTCCGTATTACTTGCTTTGATGAGTGGAATGTGGGCAAAAGTGACAGTGTACCAATTGCAAGAAGAGGCTTTAAGAAGGACAAAGTGTTTCCATGCTCTCCTCTTTGTGCCCCAGCCTTCTATTACGAGAGGAGCATCCCACAGCAGCCACTGCCCCTTCATTCTGGGTCCTGGAATAAGAAACAAGTAGAGCAGACCTGAATCTACTACAGTCCTAGAGCAGAACTGCCACAACCAACCCATAGATCCAAGCACAAAAAATAAAGACTTGTTCTTTTGAACACTGAGATCTTGGGATTGGTTGCTACTCAGCATTACTGAAGCAAAATCTGGCTAATACAGTAATTAGTCCAAGGTCACTCAGCTAACAAGTAGTAGAATTAGGATTTAAACCAAAATCCACCAACTCCAGAAACTCACTCTTAAAGCAACATGCTACAATGTCTCTTCTGCCCACTGAAAGGGCCACTGTTGACACTTTAGCACATTTCCACCAGGTCTTTTTCCCCCTATGGAAATATGTTGCTTGTTAGCTTTTAAACATACATGAAATACTAAGCCAGTGCTTTTTCCACCATAGCACAGCTACTTTCTTATTCTAATTACTGGTGCACAGACTGAACCAGAACATAAAACATTTTACATAGAGAAAGAAGTTATAATCTCAGGCTCACACTCCCTAACCCCTAGCTAGCAGCCACCATCAAATACATCAGCCGAGACCTGACTTCAAAAAGATGGCAGAGCAGGAAGCTCCAGGCCCTTATTCCCCCACAGAGACATCACAAAACAACCCAAAACTGGCTAAAGTAACCTTACAGGAGCTCTGGAAAACACTCAGAGGTCTACAGCAACCAAGAGAACACCCAGCCAAGAAGCCACATTCAGAATGGTGGGAAACCCATTCTCCACACTGCAGCCACATTGATTATTCTACCATGTCCATAGGATCATGCCACTTCTCTACTTAAACATCTTAGCAGACAGACTGCAAAGTGAAATCTAAATATGCCTTCTACACATGGCTTCCCTCCTCTACCTGGCTGCATAAGCAATCCCATCTACTCCATGAATTCCTCACCCTGGCCGGGACTTCCAAGTTCTCACTCCCACTAACCGCTTTCATAACTTGGTACCTATGTTCTCATAACTCCTTTAGTTTGTATAATCTTGCCTCCCATTCTCCATCCTGAACCTGGCCAGTTCTTACCCAACTCAAGATCCAACTCACTCACTGCCTCCTATGTGCAACCACCTTTTTTAAGCTTTAGACATCACTCATCACAATGCATTGCTTTCTTGTCATCTCCCCCACAAAATTATGATTCCATTCCTACACATCTATCCCAAATATCTAAAATAGTGGCTAGACCACAGTAACCACTTAATGTTTCTGAATTAAACATTCTCTCCTGATCCCAGGACATCTAAAGACTTTTGGAAGTCTCCCATTGGATACTGTTTCTGCCTCAGCCTGCTGATTTCCTTTCAATCAAAATCTCCTTGTTTTCCCAAAGGCAGGAATTATTTAAAATGTGTTCTCTGAGGGAACCTCCTGGCGGTCCAGTGGTTAAGACTCTGAGCTTCCAATGCAGGGGATGCGGGTTCGATCCCTGGTCGGGGAACTAAGATCCCACCTGCCGCAGCAGCGCAGCCAGAAAAAGTCTTCTCTGAAAGTTATTTGCACAATTTAAATGTTATCTGTACAGGCTTAGAAACCATGGGACAGACTGAAAATTTCCAGCTCTGTTATTTCACAAACCAGGAGTTGTTTCTTTAACGTTGTGATACCTCCCAATTCCAAGAAAAGTCATTTAAAGATAAATATTTTCTATTAACATAACCAACCATTTCAAGTCTGGTAAGCACAACCCAGGGTCAGCTGTGCTAGGCCAGTGGTTCCCAAAGCTGGCTGCCACCAAGGCCCTGCCCTCCCCTCTCAACAACTTCATTAACAATGCAGACACCAGGACCCCACCCTAGAGACGGAAAAGGTCCAGGGTGGGGCTAAGGCAGCCATATATTCAACAAGCTCCCAGGTGACTGCTAAGCCAGAGAGCCACTGGTTTTGCGAACCAATGATTTTAAAGATACAAAGTATAGTGCCAGTGCTAAAAGTGAACTAAAATGTACCTGATTTGGAATTGTTTTCTTTTTCAAACCTCACGACCCCCTGGTGCGTCCCCGAATCATGACTGGGGATCCAGAGAAAACAGCAGCGACTGCTGAAGTGTGCCTACCCTGTACCTGCTTCCCAGTCTGGCCAACGCCTTGTGCCGTCGGTGAAGAGGAATCACTGACTCGGGCTGGGTACTCCAGGCCCGGGCCGCTCACCCGCCCTACCTGGTAGATGGCAGAGCTCGAGTCCGGTTGGGTGCCCAGCGTCGCCACGGAGTCCCCATGATAGGCGCGCGGCGCGGGGGCAGCGGCGCGGGCGCACCGCCGCAAAGCTAATCTCGGGGCGGCCCACATGGCAGCAGGCACAGAGGCAGGAAGGAGCGTGAGAGAGCGGCCTGCGCCGGTCCGGGGCCGCGGCTTTCCCCTCCAATTCCCACGCTTCGGGATACAGCTCAGCCCAGGCCTTTGCAGTCCCAACCCGCCTGAAACCTCCCCGATTCTGAGGCCAGCCTCGGCACGTGCCGGCGCACGCCGCCCGTGATTGGTCAGCGCTGAGCACCACGCCCCCTGAATTCAGCGAATAAGGGACAGAAGTGCAGCCCCGCGAGGCCTGTCCCATCGCGAGCCCCGGAGCGTTGCGGTTCCCGGGGTGGAGCGACCCTTCTGCGTCCTCCCGGTCTCCCGAGATGCTGAGCTTAGGAGCTGCGGCTGAGTTTGCTTGCTGTCGGCCTCTGTGCTTTTTCTATGTGCTGTTTTCTTCTTCCCCTGCTGCTACGAAGGGTGTTCCGGGGCTTGAAAAAGCTTATCCTTATATGAGAGCTGGAAACTGAACAGGCTTATTAAGCTGCCCTAAGAAACTCTTTAAGGGGATAACCATTCATTAATCAAATATGTCTTTAATGTCCCCTACCAAGTGCTCTTCTGGAGCGGGGAATACAGTGGAGAACAGGCAGTGTCCTCTTTTATAAAGCGGAGAGAACATAAACAAGTAAATAAAAATTCTAATAGTGATAAATTACAACTTAGATGTACAATTATAACGTACTTCTAAAACTTTGCCTATAACAAATCTGAGCTTCCTCACAATTTCTCATCCACTGGACAGTGAGAAAAAATTAATCTTCTTTTGGTCCACTTAAGTCTTAGATTTAATTTTTGTATATGGTGTTAGGTAAGGGTGTGGCTTCATTCTTTTGTATATAGATATCCAGTTTTCCCAATATCATTTGTTGTAAAGACTGTCCTTTCCCCATTGAATAGTCTTGGCACCCTTGTGAAAAATTATTTCATAAGCAATGATTTATTTCTGGACTCTGTATTCTGTTCCATTGGTCTGTATGTCTGTCTTTATGCCAGTACCACACAGTTTTTTGATTACTGTAGGTTTGTAGTAAGTTTTGAAATCATTAAGTGTGAGTCTTCCAGCTTTGTTCTTTTTCAAGATTTTTTTAGCTATCCAGGATCCCTTGAGATTCCATCTTAATTTTAGGGTAGGTTTTTCTATTTCTGCAAAAAATGCCAGAATTTTTATAGGGGCGGCATTGAATCTGTTGATCATGTTGGGTAGCATTGACATCTTAACAATATTAAGTCTTCCAATCCATGAACATGGGATGTGTTTCCATTTATTTATGTCTTCTTTAATTTCTTTCAGCAGTGTTTTTTCGTTTCTATTGCGCAAGTCTTTCACCTCCTTGGTTAATTCCTATTTTATTCTTTTTGATGCTATTGTAAATGGAATTGTTTTCATAATTTCCTTTTCAGTTTGTTCATTATTAGTGTATAGAAATGCAACTGATTTTTGCATGCTAAGTTAGTATACTGCCAATTTGCTGAATTCATTTATTAATTCTAACAGGTTTTGTGTGTGTGTGTGTGTGTGTGTGTGTGTGTGTGTAATCTTTAGGGCTTTGTAAAAGCCATCTGTGAATAGAGATAATTTTACTTTTTCCTTTCCAATTTAAATGTCTTTTATTTCTCATTCTTACCTAATTGCTCCAGCTAAAACTTCTAGTACTATGTTGAATTGAAGTGGTGAAAGTGAACATCCTTGCCTTTTTCCTGGTCTGAGAGGAACACTTTTCAGCCTTTCACCATTGAGTGTAATGTTTGCTGTGAGTTTTTCACATGTGACTTTTTTTTTTTTGGCTGCATTGGGTCTTCATTGCTGCGCGCGGGCTTTCTCTAGTTGTGGTGAGCGGGGGCTACTCTTCGTTGCGGTGCACAGGCTTCTCATTGTGGTGGTTTCTGGTTGCGGAGCACGGGCTCCAGGCGCGCGGGCTTCAGTAGTTGCGGAGAGCTGGTTTCAGTAGTTGTGGCTTGCGGGCTCTAGAGCACAGGCTCACTAGTTGTGGCATACAGGCTTAGTTGCTCCGCGGCCTGTGGGATCTTCCTGGACCAGGGCTCGAACCCATGTCCCCTGCGTTGGCAGGGGGATTCTTAACCACTGCGCCACCAGGGAAGTCCCTCACATGTGGCTTTTATGATGTTAAGGAGGTTTCCTTCTATTCCTAGTTTGTTGAATATTTTTATCATGAAAAAGTTTGAATTTTGTCATCTACTTTTTCTGCATCAATTGAGATGATCATGTGAAGTTTGTTCCTTCATTCTGTTAATGTTGTGAACTACATTGATCATTTTTTTCTATGTTGTACCCCTTGCATTTCAGGAATAAACCTCACTTGGTCATGATATATAATCCTTTTAGTATGCCGCTGAATTCAGTTGCCAGTATTTTATTAAGGATATTTGTATCAGTGTTCATAAGGGATATTGGTCTATAGTTTTTTGGGGTTTGTTTTGTTTTGTTTTGTTTTTTTGTAGCGTCTTTGTCCTGCTTTCACGTCAGGGTAATGCTGGCCTTATAGAATGAGTTAGGGAGTGTTCCCTCCTCTCCAAGTTTTTGGAAAAGTTTGAGAAAGATTGGTATTTGTTCTTCTTCAAATGTTTGGTAGAATTCACCAGTGAAGCCGTCATATTCAGTGCTTTTCTTTGTGGGGAGATTTTTTGATTACTGTTTAGTCTTCTTACTAGTTATAGGTCTATTCAGGTTATCTATTTCTTTGTGATGTAGTCTTGGTAGGTTTTGTTTCTAAGAATTTGTCCATTTCATCTAGATAATCCAATTTGTTGGTGTTCAGTTGTCCGTAGTATTCAGATTTACTTTTTACATTTTTCTTTATTAATTTTCATTTTTAAGGGAATACAATAATTCAACTTTTATCATGAAAATAAAGGTATTTTTTACCTCCTTCTCTCAGAAATGATCCCAGAGCAACAAAGGAACACAAAAAATAATTCATATCCCACCTTCAATTAAACTAGGGGATATATAAAGACAATAGGCAAAAATTGGAATAATAAATTTGGCAAAATAAAGGAAGTTGAAATCTAAGTGCTTGCAGTGGAAAATACAAACAAGTAACAAGTCAATTTGCCTCTCAGAATTGGTGGTACCAGGAATTGGTGGTACCAGGTACAGAGAAATATGTGCATAGAAGTGGAGAAAGGTGGTAGAGACCAAGAAATGGTGGAACTACTTGAAAATTTGCAGAAGAAGTAGTTAAAACCCCAGGTTTCCACCCCCCAGTCTGTCCAGGAGATATATATTCCCTGGAGAAACTGAATCTGAAATGTTCCAAATTTAGGGACACTAGGCACTGGTGAAGTGCCAAATTGAGACCAGAGAGATTAAGTGACAGTCTGAAGGCCAAATCAAGAGAGCCCCTCCCCTCAAGTCTCTTTTCCCACCCAGTTCCAAAATGCTGGCTACCAGATTTATATAGAAGGGAGTCTAGAGAAACCTTACCATTTTACAGAAAAGATCTACAAAGTGACATTTGAGGTTCTCCAGTGAAAAAACTCCCTGGAAGATTGATCTACAGGGATTTCCCTGGGGGTCCAGTGGTTAAGACTCCCTGCTCCCAATGCAGGGGGCCCAGGTTCGATCCCAGGTCAGGGAAATAGATACTGCATGCTGCAACTAAGACCCAGTGCAGCCAATTAAAAAAAAAAAAAAAGCAACATTTAAAAAAGAAAATTGGGGCTTCCCTGGTGGCGCAGTGGTTGAGAGTCTGCCTGCAGATGCAGGGGACACGGGTTCATACCCCGATCCAGGAAGATCCCACATGCCGTGGAGTGGCTGGGCCCATGAGCCATGGCTGCTGGGCCTGCGCGTCCGGAGCCTGTGCTCCGCAACGGGAGAGGCCACAACGGTGAGAGGCCCCCATACCGCAAAAAAAAAAAAAGAAAAGAAAAAAAACAAAAAAGAAGAAAATTGACCTACAGTGTAACCTACAAACTGACATATCCTACCTACCCTCCAATAAGCTTGTAAAAAGCTCCTAATCAGCTTTTTTAGACTTTCTCTAACATATGCATGGATAGCCAAGGATCAATGGGCATTTGAAGAAAGCTTTCTGTTGCAGTTCCATAATGGTTAACACTCTGGACTCTGAAGAAAGCTTTCAATACGAAAAAAAAAAAAAAAAACAGAAAGAAAGAAATGTTTAAAAGGAAAAGAAAAAGACACCCACTACCACCAAGAAAACAAAAACAAACAAACAAAAAAGAAACCATCAGGGCAAGGAACAGAAGAAACTATAACATCCTTGGAGAAATGAAAATATATTGCATCCATCAAAGACCAGGATTATGAAAAAATTTTAAAAAGCTTTTGAAAAAAATATAAAATCAAGAATTCCTTGGCTGGGGGACTTCCCTGGTGGTAGTGGTTAAGAAAGAGCCTTCCAATGCAGGGGACGCAGGTTCGATCCCTGGTTGGGGAACTAAGATCCCACATGCCACGGGGCAACTAAGCTCGTGTGCCACAACTAAGAAGTTTGTGTGCCACAACTACGGAGACCATGCGCTCTAGAGCCCGCATGCTGCAACGAAGAACCCCATGTGCCGCAACAAAAATCACGTGTGCTGCAACTAAGGCCCAACACAGCCAAATAAATAAATAAATAAATAAGAATTCCTTGTCTAGAAAATGTAACAAAAGCTAGAGGTTACAGAGTTTAATTAGCCATTTAATGAGAAAGTTCTTTTTCTTTTTTTGGCTGTGCCACGCGGGATGCAGAATCTTAGTTTCCTAACCAAGGATTGAACGTGTGCCCCTTGCAGTGGAAGCAGGGAGTCCTAACCACTGGACTGCCAGGGAATTCCCTAGGGAGAAATTATTAAAAGGATGGGAAAACAGATGTTCTAAGGAGATAAGATACTCTACTAGCCTTTAAATTTATTAAATAAATGAGAGGTTAGCAAATATTTCCCATTGGCATTACATTTTATACTTATTTAATGTTATAGTTACTTAAATTTTTACTTGTTTATATTTATCCTGTTTATCTTATCATCATAATTCAGTTTCTAAGTCTGTTTGCTAAGAACAAAGAGCATTCCTATAATACTTTAAAAAAAAATCTTGCTTTAATAGCTCCAAGGGCCAGGCTGTGAGACGATGCTAGAGAAAGTACATTTGCGGACTTCCCTGGTGGCACAGTGGTTAAGAATCCTCCTGCCAATGCAGGGAACGTGGGTTGAGCCCTGGTACGGGAAGATAGCACGTGCCGCGGAGCAACCAAGCCCGCGGGCCACAACTACTGAGGCTGCGCTCTAGAGCCCGTGAGCCACAACTACTGAAGCCTGTGCTGCACAATAAGAGAAGCCACCACAATGAGAAGCACGCACACCGCAACAAAGAGTAGCCCCCGCTCGCTGCAACTACAGAAAGCCACGTGCAGCAACGAAGACCCAACGCAGCCAAAAATAAATTAATTTAAAAAAAAGAAAGTATAGGGCTTCCCTGGTGGCACAGTGGTTGAGAGTCCGCCTGCTGATGCAGGGGACACGGGTTCGTGCCCTGGTCCGGGAGGATCCCACATGCCGCGGGGCGGCTGCGCCCGTGAGCCAGCGCTGCTGAGCCTGCGCATCCAGAGCCTGTGCTCCGCAACGGGAGAGGCCACAACAGTGAGAGGCCCGCGTACCGCAAAAAAAAAAAAAAAAAAAAAAGAAGAAGAAGAAGAAAGTACATTTGTTAATTTGTTTTTTTTTTTTTGGCCATGCCGCACGACCTCGGCAGTGAAAGCGTGTGAAGTCCTAACCACTAGACTGCCAGGGCATTCCCCATTTATTAAAATCTTAACTGCAATACAAAAATCAACTGTTTTTCTATGTTCCATCAATAAACATACAAATGAAAATAAGCATTTAAAAAACACCATTTATAAAGGCATCAGAGAACATCAAGTACTTAAAAAATAAATCTAAAAGATGTGCCTCTCCTAGGCATTTACACAAGAGAAATAAGAACATGTCTACAAAAAGATTTGTACAACAATATTTATAGTATCTTTATTTAAAAGAGCCAAAATTCGGAAACAATCAGTAGGAAAATAGATAGCAATTATGGTATATTCATATGTGGTATATGGATAAAATGGAATACAGCTTAGCAACAAGGAACTACTGATACGCTACGAAAATGGATGAATCCCCAAAATGTGTTGAGCAAAAGTAAACAAATACAAAAGTATACATAATATAAAGTTCAAGATCATATACTGCATATATATATAAAGCTCAAGATCAGGCAAAACTAATCTGTGGGTGGCAGTGGGGAAAGGGCTTAAAGGAACTTTCTGGGATGATGGAAATGTCTATTTGTCTTGTGGGGTGGTACACAGGTGTATACATTGTCAGTAATCAAACTGAAAGCTTAAGATCTGTGTACTTTATTAAACGTAAATTATGCCTTAAAAACGTTCATTGCAGAAAACTGTGTTGATTTAAAATTATGAACTAAGTCAAAGGATGATTCACATTCTGTGACTTTGATTCTGCACATTTGTTAATCAGAAGCATCAAGATTCTTAGCCTGGGCTTCCCTGGTGGTGCAGTGGCTGGGAGTCCGCCTGCCGATGCAGGGGACACGGGTTCGTGCCCCGGTCCGGGAAGATCCCACATGCCGCGGAGCGTCTGGGCCCGTGAGCCATGGCCGCTGAGCCTGCGCGTCCGGAGCCTGTGCTCCGCAACGGGAGAGGCCACAACAGTGAGAGGCCCGCGTACCGCAAAAAAAAAAAAAAAAAAAGATTCTTCGCCTTCTCTCTACGGCTTTTGACTGACAGTTACTTCTACAAAGGAATTGACACTTGATTTTTCTCCAATAGAAGTAAAAATTGAGAAAATCTCACCCCCGCAAAAAAAGGGGCAAACAAAAAAATGAGGAGAGAGAGAAGGGGGTGGAGAAATGGAAAATAGCAGAGAAAAGATAACTTAGGGAACAAGTAAAGGAGATTTAAAAATCTGATTAATAGAAATTCCAGATATAAGAACAGTGAAAGTGAAAGAGAGAAATTATCAAAGGAATAATGCAAGGACATTTCCCAGAAGGGAAGGAAATGAGTTTCCATATTTAAAAACGCCCATGACATACATGCCCAGCAGCATGAATGTAGGGGCAGGAAAGGGTGGGTGCACATTACTGAGCAGAATACCAGGGTCAAAGAATATGTAAATAGGCCACATTCGAAGGATAGAGAATCAGAATGGCAAAAGATTTTTAAACACTGAAAACCAGAATATAACCAGAGCATGACTTTGAAATGAAGTGGAAATTATTTTCAAATTATTCAAGAATTCTATTCAGAGCCCAACTAAGTGAGAGAGTAGAATAAAGAACTCTCAGACATGTAAAGTCTCAAGTTATGTTATCATCCGTGCACCTTTTGCAGTAAACAGTGGAAGATGTGCTTCTCAAGAAAGACAATGACACTGGCTCCAGAATAGGGAATCCAAACCAGAAAAGATGGGTAGGGAATTCAGAGAAGTCCCAGCATGGCAGCTGCACTGCACATGGAGACCTGTGAAGCCTCAGTCCAGATTAAAGCAGGAAGGAAGAGCTCCATAAAGTTTTCCAGGAAAAAAGGAGAAGGAAACAGTTTATCTGACAGCTTGACCACGTGAAAAGTATAAACAGAGCATTTATAACTAAGTATAAACAGACTTGCCAGAGGATGTTGAAAGTTAAGCCACAGGTTCAAAAACAAACCCAAAGCAAATGAAAAAGTGAAACACTTCTTAATTCCAAGAAAAACAAAAAGTTGTACCAGAAAGGAAATGCCATCTTAGTTCATTAGGTGGTACAGCAGTGAAAAATTACAATTAAAACAGTACAAATACTGAATATGGATTAACCCCAAATTGTGATTAACATTGGGAGAAAGCAGGAAAAGAGGAGGAGAATTGTAAGAAAGTAAAATCCTTATATACCATAATAAAAGGTCAACTGACCATATAAAAAGTCCAGGTTTATAGTATATCCATAACTAAAGTTTCCCATTTGTCTTTCTCTACAGAGAAAAAAAAGTGGGAAGAAAAAAAAGAGTAAAAGAGATTGAGTTCTTTTAGCCAAAAATTCATTGCATAAGGAGCAAATAAACAAAAAAGTAAGCGACTCTTCTTATGTCCCAAATGTGGGGGAAAGTCTATTTTTATTCTTGCAAAATCAAAGTAATATCCTTCAGAGCATGCACGTAAGAAAAAAATTAATTCTCCCAAATATACTATACTCTCATGGAAGGAGGGAAGGAAGGAAGGGTAAGCTGTACTTAAAAAACTATTTTTTGCTCACTAACACATTAATATCTTTATTAAGTCAATTTGAAAAAAAAGGACACAACAGAAATAATATAAAATAACTTTTATTTACATAATTTACATCTATAGAATATAACTGCTTTCTTTAGAACAAGAAAATTTACAATGACAGATATTGCTTTTTGTCAAAGACTTCTTCAAGCAAGATAGTATACATGGTCACTTCTATTTCAAAAAACATGGTGGTAAACAGTGGATATTCATATTTTTATGTGCCTCAATCATTTACCAACAATTAGGCTTTGAAGCCATCATGTTGATCACTTGCTAAGACGTAAGTGTTCAGGAGGAAAAGTCAAGAAAAAAATAAAGACCTTTAATCATATCTCTTTTAAGATTTATAAAATACAAATTCTTCACAACATCATCTTTACATGAGTCAGATTAAACACAGGTGTGAACAAGTCTTTCCACCTTGTAAGGTAAATACACTGATTAAGTTTCTTTTTCCAAGAGTAGTTTTAAGGACATAATAGTAGGATAATTTAGTTGTCTGACTTGATTCTCTAACACAATGAATGCCCAAAGACAAAATTATCCTTCATACAGTAAGAAGTTACATCTTCCATAAAATTAGCTCATTGTAGATGAACAAGAGATAGATGTTAACAAAGTTAAAAAGTAATATTAAACAAGGGATAAAATAATAGTTTAGCTATGACAACCAAACACCCAAACTAACATGAACTAAATGAAAGAAGCCTTTTCAGAATATGAGATTTTTAAAATTTATAAAAACAGGGCATTAAAATAGCTATGTGATTTGCTACTATGATTTCTGTGACATATTAACCCCATGAAATAAATAAATGCATATCTATAGAGAATTTCCTTATAGATCCTCCTTTATGACAAAAAAGTTTAAACTGCAAATTTCACTATAAGGCAATGAATAAGAAATGCTCTAATATCAATTGTTTTCATAAATTAGGATTACTGTTATACTCGCCAAGCCAAATCCAATTTTACTAATGAACTTGAAAACTGGCCACCATTTTTTTCAAATTACAAACAGAATTAGACATTAAAATATCTTCCCAACTGAAATACTGATTTCATAATGCAATCAAGGGTTTAAGTGTTAGGCACAACTCACAACTCCAGTGACAAATATCTCATAGGTAATGACATGGGCACCTTAAGGTAAGAAAACTACTGTCTAATGTATGGGTCAAACTAAAAACCCAACCCATCCATGTCCATCATTTAAGTATTGCCTGTAGCTGTTTTCATACTGAAGTGGCAGAGTTAAGTAGTTACCACAGAGGGCATCTGGCCCACAAACTCAAAAATATTTTCCAGAAAATGTTTCTGACTCCTGATCTAACCAACCCAGAAGGCTTTTCAAATAAAAGAGTAAATCTGTTCTTTCAGAAGTTTAATTTGAACCACCAAAGATTTGCTTGGGTGGGTAACAGAATTACCTATGTAAATCACAAAATCTCAAAATTAAAACCAACCCTTAAATTCATATTGATGATAATCACTGACTTAATAAAGTCTTATTATTTTATTTTCTGTTTTTAACATCACAATTATGTTCTGTGCATAAAGGTCTAAGTACTTAGTTCCTCATGGAGAATTTAATGGGGGGAAAAAAAAACTACCAAGAAATTGTTTTTTAAAAAAGGAATGTGTGTATGTGAGCATATGTGTGTGTAATGGAGATGGAGTTTTGTATGGAAATTTGCCTCATAAATAAATTTAAGGATTTTTTTTCCCATACAAATCCTGAGATTATCCAAGAAATAAGAAAAACAAAAAATTCACAGTACAAAGTCAATATACTAAACTATGAGAAAAAAATGTATTCAAAAAGTATATACTATCCAAACAATTTAGTTTTATCACTTTAAATACCTTTAAAATTAAAGAGGGGAAGGAGGCAAACATAAATTTGTTAATGCTTTCTTTACCCATAATCTCAGGGGTAGAAATAATTAAAACTGAATATTCTTTTAAATAAAAAATTTAAAAATAAATAAGCTTTTTGATGTTTTATCTTTATAAATAGTAAGTTTAAATACTAGTTCTTCAATTAGGACTAATGTTACATCAACATGAATTAGAAAAATACACATTTTTCAGTCAAATAGCTGATAATAGAAAAGTTTTTAACATTTACCATACTAAAGTGGAGTTTCACAATTTCCTTTCACACACTTAGAGGCAACTGAAAAGGCCTTCACCATCCAAAAAAACAAAAAACAAAACCAAAAAACACTAAACAAACAGAAAAAAACCTTCACAAAAGGTTTGCTAAATGTTAACTACAATCCATCTCCAAATACGTCGGCACTGTGATTTATACAGAGACATTTATCCACAACATTCCAAGATGTCCATGTGTATTCAACACAGGAAGAGTCAAAATGTAAACAAGAGCTGTTACTTCTGTCTGAGAAAGCAGTCTTAATTGCTTGGTATTTCCAAAATGCTGAATCAATCAGAAGGAAAGGAACCTCAGCAATGTTTTTCACTGATTACAAAAGCTTCAAATCAAGCCTATTAAATATTCAAAATCAACCTAAAGAAAAATTGCCAGTGAGGCTTTTTGCCAGATACTGCTTTGTTGATATAACTGACTGTGGAAATCCTAGCCTTAGAAAAAATAAAAGAAAAAAAGAGAAGACTTTTATTCTGTTTCATCCACTTCAATAAAGATATCACTAAAGAAATATTCAGAGACTGTCATTGGCTCCTCTTCCGGTAGCCGGTTTTGGACATCTTTACATTCTCCTTTCGGTAAGGGATGATTACAAGAAACCTAAAAAGATAATAAAAATAAGTATGCAGTATAACATTTATATATTGATAGTGGTATTCTAAATCGATATCTGTTTGAAAAGCAATATAGCAATAAATATTAAGAGTTTTAAATGTTTATACTCACTGACCCAATAATTTCATTTCTATGCTGTTATATTAAGGAAATAATCCTAAACATAGTGAGAGATAAAATTGTAGCATTCGTTATAATAAAATTAAAATCAACAAATATACAACACAAAACATGATTAGGTTGACTGTAGTGTACACATGATTACTTCACCCTAATTTCTGTGAAAAAAAATAAATACTGAAAAACATAACATTATTAAATCGATAATGAAAACATTTTAATGACCAGAATAGAAGGACCCATGAAACAGAACAGTACGTAAGGAAATAACAGAAATTAAAGCAATCCTATCAAAAATTAGCATACTGGGCTTCCTTGGTGGAGCAGTGGTTGAGAGTCCGCCTGCCGATGCACGGGACGCGGGTTCATGCCCGGGTCCGGGAAGATCCCACATGCCGCGGTGCGGCTGGGCCCGTGAGCCATGGCCGCTGAGCCTGCGCGTCTGGAGCCTGTGCTCCGCAACGGGAGAGGCCACAACAGTGAGAGGCCCACGTACCACAAAAAAAAAAAAAAAATTAGCATACTTATAAATCTAGAAAAAATGAAGACAGCATGGTATTGGCAAAGGAACAGACATACATATCAATGAAATAGAAGACTAGAAATATCCCTAACACATATGGATGGAAATTTAGTATCTGATAAAAGTGATATTTCCAAAAAAATTTGAGAAAAGTTGGATGATCCAATAAATTATGTTGGACAACTGTATAACTATCTCACATAAAGGAAAAGTCAGACCTATACTTCACCAATATATAATAAATTCTAGATGAATCAATAAACTTAAATGTAAAAACATTTTTTAAAAATCTACTATAAAATACCATGGGAAAATGTTTTTATAATCCTAGAGTTGGGGAGAGAGAGTGTGAAGCAATGACATGAAAGCCAGAAGCCATAAAAGATTGATAAATTCACATACGTAAAAATAAAAAATGTCTGCATGGCACAAACCACCATACACAAAATCAAAAGATAAATGCCATAGAGGGAAAAAAATTTACAACCTGTATCACAGACATTATGTGTTCATTAAGTCTATGAAGAATGTCAAAAATGAACACTGATAATACGCTAATGTAAGGAAAAAGGCCCTCTCATATACTGCTGATAAGAATAGAAACTTATATAATCCCTACGCAGGACAATCAGGCAGTGTCTGGCAAAAGAATAATCATTCCTTTAGAACAGCAATTCTATTTCCAGGAATTTAACCTATAAATGTGAAAAATCGTCCACTTATAAGTTAGCTGTTACCACATTATTTGTAGTAAGTAGGAATAACCTAAATGCCTACCAGTGGGAGGCCAGTATCACTCTATGGTACATCCAAACAATGGAATATTATGTAGTCATTAAAAATAATGAGGGCACTTAGTCCTGAAAATAGGAAAATTTATGTCCACGCAAAATGCTGTATACAAAAGTTCACAGCTTTATTCATAAAAGCAAGCACTAGATGTCCTTTGGTGGGTAAATGAATAAACAAAACTGGTACATCCATACTACGGAACACTATTCAGAAATAAAAAGAAACAAACTATTTGATACATAAAATCATCTGGATGACTGTCTAGGGAACTACCGTTGAGTGAAAAGACGCCAATCCCAAATATATGATTCCATTCATATAACATTCTTGCAATGACGAATTTAATGGCAACCAGCTTGCCAGAAGATAGAGAGAGAGTGGGGAGCGGGAGGGAAGTAGGTGTGTCTATAAAAGGGCAACACAAAGGATCTCTGTGGTGATGGAACTGTTCTGTATGTTGACTGCAGCAATGCAATATAGTGGTTGTGATATTATAGGAGAGTTTTGTAAGATGTTACCACTGGGGAAAACTGGGTAAAGGGTAGATGGGATCTCTCTGTATAGTTGTTTACAACTGCATGTGAATCTACAGTTATCTCAAAATAAGAAGTTAATAATTTAAATTTTTTAAAGAGAGCAAGAGAGAGGAGGAAGCCCTTTATCTACTGTTTTGCAAGGTCTCCAAGACATACTATTAGGTGAAAAAAGCAAAGCAGAGACTGATACACTATTATTTATGTAAAAAAGAAGAAAAATGTTTATATTTGTGTATATTAAAATGTCTCTGGAAAAGTAAACCAAAATCTGATAATACCATATACCTGTGGAAAGGAGGAACTAGGAAGCTAAGGGACAGATGTGGGAAACTTTTTCCTATAAACTCTCTTTTGTAGGTTATGAATTTTAAGACATGTGGAATATATTGCTTACTCAAAAAACTGAAGAAGCAATTTGAGGGTAACATTTAGTTTAAATTCTTCCCTCACACTACATACCAAAGTCAATAACCATGAACAGAGTTAAAGTTTTAAAATTTTATACCTCTGGAGAAAAACTTTTCATCATAAAAGCAATTTAACAAATTGCAAAGAAACAAGTAATGGATTTGACTAAACATTTAAAAGTTATGTATAACAAAAATTCCCCCAAATTTAAAAAAGTAAATAAACTTGGAAAAAATACTTGCAGTAAAGAGCTAAAAGGTACGTGGCTTATTTACATACATAAGGATCTCATACAAATTGGTAAGAAAACTACTAAGATCCCCAAACCTATAAATCAGCAGAAGATGGGAACAAAAAAGAAAAAAAGAAAAAAAATCAGAAAATCTAGTAAATATATGGGAAAGAACACAACTCACCAATAACTGAAGAAATGCAAATTTTAAAAATGAAATGACATTTCCAACACCCCACCACCATTATATTAAATAAGAAAAACAAATGTATTTTAAAGAGTAATATCTCAGACTGGCAAGAATGTGATTAAACCGCACTGTTACACTGCTGGTAATTACAACTATTCTCCAAAGTAATTTGGCAAATAATAATAAAGACTCATAAAATCCTGGTCTCAGAATATAGTTGTAGGAAATAATTTAAAATATTTTTAAAACGTTAAAAATGTTCTTTACAAAAGGACTCCTTCCTTTGAGGCTCATGCTATCCAATAGATGGTCACCAGCCTTTTCCTTGTTGAGATCTGAAGTCACCCCAATGTTCTTCCAAAGTCTTTGATACAAGTTCACAAAATTTTCTGCCCCAGTACCTGCTATTACAGCTTCAGAGTGCACAGAAATGAAACATGCAAACGAATTCTAATTTTACTGTTCCTTGAATTTTTGTAGGTGTCATGACATTTGTCCCAAAGGAAATAAAATGCAAGCACTGCTTTGTTTTGCTTCCACAGGTCAGAAGGGTGTCTGCAGTAAAGGAATGGCAATTAAGTGTCCATTTATGGTTAGTTCAATGGCTCTATATTAAACTAGCTGTAACTTTCTAATTCAACACCTTATCTTCTTCCAGTACAGTGGGGTAGGATAGGGAGGAGATGGAGTGGAGTTGCTCTGCAATAATTTCTGATATTCAGATGAAAATACAATTGCCATGTTTTTCCAAGTTGAGTCTGATATCCAACCCATTCTACACAAATAAACAAACAAAGAGTAGTTATCACATACCTGAGTTGCTGAACTATCAATATTTTTAGGTTGAGTATTAACAACAACACTTGGAGATGGAAGATCAGAGGACTCTTGAGTTTTTTTCTGGCTTGTATTGAGCGGATTAGATCTTTTCAGATTCTGTCTTGATACAGGTATAAGAGGTTTCAGGCGTTTCTTGCTACGAACCTGAGTAGGTTCATCAGACTCCAAACTATTCTTTGAACATATTAAAGACAAAAATCCCAGGGGTCTTCTGCCAGGTCTAGAAATGCAAATGTAAAGATATTCAACAATATCCAGGAAGGCACATTCTTTTTTTTTTTTTTAATATTTATTCACTAAATTTTTCATAGGCAGGATATTGCAGCAAAGAAGCTGAAAGCAGGAATGTGCCAAGTTCTATAGGACATCTATATCTGTATAAACTTTTTTTTTTTTTTTTTTTTGGCCACGCCGCCCAGCATGTGGGATCTTAGTTCCCCGACCAGGGATCAAACCCATGCCCCGTGCATTGGAAGCACACAGTCTTAACAACTGGGCCACCAGGGAAGTCCCAGGAAGACACATTCTTAATGCCAACTTCTTTCCATGAATGCTAAAATGGCAGGTATGATACCACAGGAGTGGCACACCTACTAAATACTGATACACTAAGTACTGATATCACTCTGCCATGATGTATATTTGTGACAAAGGTCAAAGCTTACTCTAGAGCAGTACTTCTCAAGCCTGAAAGGCATACAAATCACGTGGGGATCTTATCAAAATGAAGATTCTGACTCAGTTGGTGGGGAAGTGGGGCCTAAGTCCTGTATTTCTACTGAGTTCTCAAATGATGTCCCTGCTGCTGGTGCCAGGACCACACTTTGAGTAGAAGGGCTCTAGAGCAGGGGTCAGCAAGCTATGATCCACAGGCCAAGTGAAGTCCACCACCTGATTCTATAAATAAGTTTACTGGAACACAGCATGCTCATCTGTTTACATATATGGTTACATATTACATATGTGGTATATTATATATATACACACCACATATGTAATATGTAACCATATATGTAAAAAGATGTGACTACATATCTGTTGAGTAGCTGAGTAGTTGCAACAGAGATATATGGCCCACAAAGCCTAAAATATATACTACATGATCTTTTGCCCCCAAAATTTGCTGACCCTTGTTCTAGAATACTGCTTCTCAACTGTTTTAACCCAAACCCCCATGATGCTACCCTCATTCTATTTTCAGCACATCTCTACGCCAGAAAAGATGTAGTTTATATAACAAAAACACAGGTTCGTTAAATATGCCTTTTCAAGTTATACATGTCATTTCCCCCACTTTCCTTTAGTGGAGACTAGTACATGTCCTCCCTCTCCAACTCACCAACTCCACGTTAATGATTTGAATGCTGCCAACAAGCCAATAGTTATCCATAACCCAGAAGACTCACTTCTAGAGTATGAGGAAATAATGTGGGAGAGGCTGGCTTTGGGCTTAAATTCCACACTTAGTGTTATAGGGAGAAAGCCAGGGTTTACCTCTCTGGTATGCCACAAGAGAGAAAAACGCACACAGTATTTGGGACTTCAATAAAACAACCTCCAGAGCTACTTCTGATGTTAGCCCTATGTCTCAGACCATCTACGTCTGCACTGGCAGCTACTGTATGGTAGAATAAATAATTATTAAAATAATAACCATGAACAATCTGGAAAAGAAAGGGTGCAATACTAAATTCTAAAGATTTTCTATCTAAAATCAAAGTTTCAGCACTTAATTAAGCTCTAGTCATACGCAATGTCCTCCAAAAGTGTCTGACCTTACTGTATTTCCTTTGGTGACACCCCTTCCCTTTACATTTCTGACAGAGGGGTATGATTACAAAACACCATCCTTAGTACTGGACTTAGTCGTTATACATGTTACACCTATTCCATATAGGTTATATTTATATACTGAGAGAGAAAAATGGAGAGAGAGAAACATTTATTAAAGATTTTCTCATGATACCTGGATAGTGGGGTTTTTGAAGACGATGTGATGCTATCCATTTGTTCAGACTTAGAAGCAGCACAAGTTCTTTTTTCCTTATCAGACACCCCTATCTCATCCTGAGGTAACTGAGATGTATTCTTTTCTTGTGTATCTGTTATTTTATCAAGAGGTTTAGATCTGATACTCTGAAAAGTTGGTTCAAGTTGCTCTTTCTGAGGTTCTGGAATTGTATGTGTGTTTCCTGAGGTAGGGAAGATACCTTGTCCCTTGTAAGACTCTCCTTCAAAAAAGAAAATAAATGGTAAGCACACATATGGAAATTAATACATCCAATTAAATTGCAATATTTGAAGAAGAAAACCCATGATATTCTATCATGAACCTACCCTAATAAGAGTAAGCTAAATTAAAAATTAGTGGACTATTAGGAATATTATAATGGATAAAAGCTATGGTAACAGCTTCTACCTTCAGATGTAAAATAGCCGTATCAATATATTTTGACTTAGAAAAGCTTTCTCCATAAATATTTCTTGAACTAGCAAAATGAAAAAGTGATCACTTTCTAATTAAGGGTAAAGCTAAGGTCAGAATGGCCATCATCACAAAATCTACAGTCAATAAAAGCTGGAGAGGGTGTGGAGAAAAGGGAACCCTCCTGCACTGTTGGTGGGAATATAAATTGGCACAGCCACTATGGAGAACGGTATGGAGGTTCCTTAAAAAAACTAAAAACAGAGCTACCATATGATCCAGCAATACCACTCCTGGGCACATAACTGGAGAAAACAATAATTCGAAAAGATACATGTACCCGAATGTTCATTGCAGCACTATTTACAGTAGCCGTGACACGGAAGCAACCTCAATATCCATCAACGGAGGAATGGATAAAGAAGATGTGGTACATATATACAATGAAATATTACTCAGCCATAAGAAAGAACGAAAAACGCCATTTGCAGCAACATGGATGGACCTAGAGATTGTCATACTGAGTGAAGTTAAGTCAGACAAAGAAAGACAAATATCACATGATATCGTTTATATGTGGAATCTAAAAAAATGGTGCAAATGAACCTATTTACAAAACAGAAATAGAGTCACAGATATAGAAAACAAACTTATGGTTACCAAGGGGGAAAGGGCAGGGGGTAGGGAGAGGGATAAATTGGGAGATTGGGATTGACATATACACACTACTATATATAAAATAGATAACTAATAAGAACCTACTGCATAGCACAGGGAGCTCTACTCAATACTCTGTAATGACCTATATGGGAATAAAATCTTAAAAAGAGTGGAGTTATACATATACATATGTATCAGTTATACATATATATAACTGATTCACTTTGCCGTACAGCAGAAACTAACACAACATTGTAAATCAACTATACTCCAATAAAAATTAATTAAAAACAAAAAAGGATAACGCTAAGGACCTATAAAAACTCCTTAATACCCAGCTTTCTAATTCCTTAAATGTAGTTGTTGAGCTTTTACAGGAAATCCTGGAGCTATATGATTTTCTATTAAATACAGGATGAAAGTAGCTTTCCATGGCCACCAAAGTGCCAAATCTAAGATCTCAGAAGGGAAGAAAAACCTCTAATAATAAAGGCGTGATTCTTAGAGAAAAATGAGCAAGACTCTGCTTCAATCCCAAATTTAAACAAGATATATCAAAAATAATCAGGGGTACTTAGCAAAATGCAACCACATTAAAATTTATTTTACTCACCTGTTTTCTCCAAAACATTTAGTAATTCCTTTGAACACACCTGTTTTAAGAAAATTTACAAAAAAAAATTAGAAATCTATTTGTCAAATAAAATTAATTTTATTTCCTTCTTTCTTTCTTAATTTTATTTCCTTCTTTCTTTTTTAAGTAAAGAAAACCTGTATTTCCCAGAAAGCTAGGGTCAGACATGTTTTATGGGAATTCTACCAAACATTTATGAAAAAGACACTGCAACTATTATTTAAATTATTCCACAGCATAGCAGAAGAGGGAAAGCTTCCAAATGCCTTTTATAAATCAAGCATCATATTGACACCAACTAACCAGTCTCAAATCAGTGCAAAAATATCAAATGAAATATGACAAGCATAATTTAGCAGCACATCGAAAGACTAAAACATCACAATCAAATAGAGTTTGTCTGGGAATTCCCTGGCGGTCCAGTGGTTAGGACTCCACGCTTTCACTGTTGAGGGCACGGGTTCAATCCCTGGTCAGGGAACTAAGACCCACAAGCTTGGAGGCACAGCCAAAAAAAAAAAAAAGTTTGTTTCAGGAATACAAAGATGATTTAATATTATAAAACATATTAATAAAAATCAACAGATTTGAGGAGAAAAATAATACCATCTCTCTATTTGCAGGAAAAGTGTCCAATAATATCATTCTTAAAAAAAACCCGTAAAATTGGACAGGCATTTTCTTAACACCGTAAAATACAACTATTGCAATCCGAAAGGCAGCATCCCACTTCATAAACACTGGAAGTATTCCCATTAAAGTCAGGAATAAGAAAAAGTTGTCCACTATCAGGACTATTTTCTGATTTTTTAAAGTTATATTACCCAATATAATTAGAAAAGAAAGAAATTAAAGGTGTAAAAAGTAGAAGAGAATAATTAAAATTATATTTGCAGATGATATGACTGTTTACTAAGAAAACTCAAGAGAACCAACTGAAAAATTACTACACACAATGAGGGTAATTCAGTAAAGCTCTCTAGATTAAAAAGAACTCAATGATAATAGCAACAAAAAAGATAAAATTCTTAGATATAATCCAATAAGAAATGTACCAGATTTATATGAAGAAGAACTTAAAATACCCCTGAGAGACAGACACAAAAGAAGTCTTAAACAATTGGAAAGACACACTGTGTTTCTGGACAGGAAGATTCAACATCACATTTATGATGTCAATTTTCTCTATGTTCATCTGTCAACTTAGTATGATCCTAACACAAGTACCAATAGGGTTTTTTTTTTTAAGCTCTGAATAAGCTAATTCTGAAATTAATATAAACTTTAAAACATATAAGCAGACCTCCCTGGTGGCACAGTGGTTAAGAATCCACCTGCCAATGCAGGGGACACAGGTTCTAGCCCTGGTCCAGGAAGATCCCACATGCTGCTGAGCAACTAAGCCCATGTGCCACAACTACTGAGCCTGCGCTCTAGAGTCTGCGAGCCACAGTTACTGAAGCCTGCACGCCTAGAGCCCGTGCTCCGCAACAAGAGAAGCCACTGTAATGAGAAGCCCGTGCATCACAATGAAGAGTAGCCCCCGCTCGATGCAACTAGAGAAAGTCTGCGCGCAGCAACGAAGACCCAACACAGCCAAGAAAAAAGAAAAAACGTAAGCGACTAGGAAAAACTTGGAAAAAGAAGAAAATTGTATTGGGGGTTGGGGAGAGGGACAGACTATCCCTTTTTTTTTTAATTAATTTACTTTTGGAAGCATTGGGTCTTCATTGCTGCGCGCGGGCTTTCTCTATTTGTGGAGAGTGGGGGCTACTCTTCTTGCGGAGCACGGGCTCTAGGCACGAGGGCTTCAGTAGTTGTGGCTCGCGGGCTCTAGAACGCAGGCTCAGTAGTTGTGGTGCACAGGCTCAGTTGCTCCGCGGCATGTGGGATCTTCCTGGACCAGGGCTCGAACCCGTGTCCCCTGCATTGGCAGGCAGATTCTTAACCACTCCGCCACCAGGGAAACCCCCAGACTATCCCTTTTTAAGATAGTAAAGCACTTAAAAGCTACAATAATTAAAACAGTGTGATACTGGCCCCAGAACAAATAGGTAAATCAATGAAGAAGAAAGGAAAGTTCAGGAATATGCCCAAATATGTATGGGAATTTAATATCTGACAAAAGTGGAATTTCATTTTTTTTTTTTAAAAATACACCTTTATTTTATTTTTTGGCCACACCGTGCAGCATGCAGGATCTTAGTTCCCTGACCAGGGACTGAACCCTTGCCCCCTGTGGTGGAAGCTCTGAGCCTCAACCACTGGACCACCAGGGAAGTCCCCAAAAGTAGAATTTTAAATCAGCGGACAAAAGATGAATTATTCAATAAATGGTGCTGGGACAAACGAATAGGCATCTGGTGAAAATTAAGTTGGTTCCACTGTTCTTAAAACCAAAATAAATTCTATACAAATCAATAATATTAATTAAAAGAATTTATATTAAATTCAAGGTAGACCTTCAATGTATAACACACTCCATAAGCTATACATAAAAAGACTAATAGGGACTTCTCTGGTGGCGCAGTGGTTAAGAATCCGCCTGCCAATGCAGGGGACACGGGTTCGAGCCCTGGTCCAGGAAGATCCCACATGCCGCGGAGCAACTAAGCCCGTGTGCCACAACTACTGAGCCCACGTGCCACAACTGCTGAAGCCCGTGTGCCTAGAGCCCGTGCTCCACAGCAGGAGAGGCCACCGCAATGAGAGGCCCGTGCACCACAAGGAGGAGTAGCCCCCGCTCACTGCAACTAGAAAAAGCCCGCGCGCAGCAATGAAGACCCAACGCAGCCAAAAATAAATTAATTTTTAAAAAAAGGCTAATAAAAAAAAATTTTCTTTTTTGGCCATGCTGCACGGCTTGCGAGATCTTAGTTCCCCTACCAGGGATCGAACCCAGGTCCCAGCAGTGAGAGCACCCGAGTCCTAACCACTGGAATGCCAGGGAATTCCCCAAAAGACTGATATATCTGATTACAGAAAAAAAGTATTTGCATGTCTGAGTACAGTGTATATACATTCTAGAATTTAAAATTATAACTTCGGCTATTTATAAGCAATTTTTTATCGTTAAAATGCTGAAAACAGTTTAGAAAATAAAAGCCACAAACAGGCCCAAGAGACACTATACATACTTTTCTTATATATTCAGTCACACCAATGTATATCTATCATTTTTTAAATGGCCTATTTTAAACTGGTGACCTAGTTTTGCATATAATGATGTACTCTGATCTTTTTTCCATGTCATTAAATATACTTTTAAAATAAAATGAAACAGTGTCTGCATGGAATGCTGACAAAATGTTGAAACAGGATGACTGATACATAGGGATACATTATACGTGCCAGTCTACCTTTTTAAATGTTTGAAAACTTTCACATTAAAAAGTTTAGCAAAAAAAGTCTGTATGAGAAAATCACAAAAAGTAGAATTAAAAGACAACAATCTGAGAAAAAAAAATTTGCAACTCATATCACAGACATACAAAACAGAGAGTTCCTCCAAATCTACAAGACAAAGATCAACAAACCCAATTGAAAAATGGGTAAAGAGTATAGAGTCACGTCAAAGGAAATACAACTGGTTCTTAAGCGTATGAAAAGATGTTCAACCTTACTCATAATAAGAGAAATTAAAAACTATTCCAGGATACCACTTTTTAACCTATCAGATATGGCAGAATACACCGCCTCTGTTGTCTACTATCATCTAAGGACTATTGGTCTTCAACTGTCCCTTTGAGAATATAGATTCTAATTTTTCCATAGTGTTGTTCTATAGTGTAGTAACTTATGATGATTACCAGAAACAAAAACAAGAGGGTGCTTAAGAAACTTACAACACAGTGGCTGGTAACTGAATCTGCACTGTATTGTCAGGCGTCCCTGAGGTAGTGATGAATGAGCTAAAGAAGTATGTGTTTTGCAAGGGAATGTTTCATAAATGAAGAGACAGCAAAAGAAAAGCCTGGGACATGAGAAGTACGGTGCATTTGAGAAACTGAAAGATGGTCAATATGGCTAGCGGGGCAGAGACCAGCACAAGATGAGATTAGACACAGAAAACAGCCAAACAAAAACAGTGCCTTAGAGGTTCTGGTTTTATTCCTAAGAGCAATGGGAAACTTTAAGCATTATGATAATGGTAGTGATGATATCACTATTACCATTTTACACAGCAGGGAACTCATTCAGAGAAGTGAAGAATCTTGCCTAAGATCCCACAGCTGTTAAGTGGTACAGCCAAGATCCACATCTGTATGATGCTTTCAGCTTAATTTTTAGCCAATGACACCGAGCTGGGAATGGATTTTCTGATTAATATCCATCAATTTTCACCTAGAACTGGTTGAAAGTAAAAATCCAAAACTGGTTTTATCTGGATTATTTATGGTAAAACGTATTAGAGCCATCTTTTTTTTTTTTTTTTTTTTTTGCGGTTCGCGGGCCTCTCACTGTTGTGGCCTCTCCCGTTGTGGAGCACAGGCTCTGGACGCGCAGGCTCAGCGGCCATGGCTCACGGGCCCAGCTGCTCCGCGGCATGTGGGATCTTCCCGGATCGGGGCACGAACCCGTGTCCCCTGCATCGGCAGATGGACTCTCAACCACTACACCACCAGGGAAGCCCCTAGAGCTATCTTTATATAAAGAGTCTAAAGGAAAAAGAAAAATAGATCCGTTGCAATATGGCCGTCTTACTTGCTTAATGATTCCATCTTACCTCAGAGGTATATTTTTGACAATCATCTCTTAAAGTGAGTGAACTTTTTTTGGCAGGAGGAACATGGTCACTTTCGTCAAGCCTACAATGAAATCTCTTCCTAGATACAAGATCCAAATTAGCAGGAGGCTTTTCAGAATCATCTCTTCCAGAATTAGATAAACACATGTCATCCTGACCAGCTGAAGTTACTGGAAAACTGATACTGCATAGAAAATACACACACATTAAATTAGTTATTTTATGAGGTTAAAGCCTGAGCTATTCCAATGAAAACTGCCAAAAAACTTCAAAGTAACTAATATATACGTGGCCATGGCCACAAAAATGTTAGTTTTGAGCTCCATTCATACTTACAAACTCACAACCTAAGTTCCATAATATTGAATTAAATCTGAGGCATAAAAATAATGTTTTCTTTGTCAGTAAAGCTAAATTTTAGTCTAAAATGTCTCTTCCTAATATAAAAGGCTTCAATTTCTAATGTTACTTGATAGACAATAAAGCATCTTAACCAATGACTATTAAAATACAACTTAAGAATTCTACAGCAAAGAATTAAAATAAATATCAAAAATATTTTAAAATGTATCCTTTGTACTATTTTTGCAACTTTCTGTGAATGTATATTTATTTCAGAATTTTAAAAATATATAAATGTATACAAAGTAACCTTTAACAGATGCTATTTTATGATTCAGACTGCTAAATTTTTTTAGCTTTCAAAATACTTAAAATACCAAAAGTTTCATACAAAAGTATTATATTATACATTTAAATGGCATCTTTATCAGATATAAAATCAGTAATTTCTTCTCTAATTTACCACATAATTACTAAATAAGATCTCCATGACAATTACAAATAATGTTGGTGAATGGCTTGTTCAATCAATACTATTCAATTCATAAAGCACCCCTTCCCCGTAGCAAAAACAGTTTAGTTGATTCATTACCTCATGTCCCCCCTTTCCTCTGTATTCACTGATTTGACCAATATGGGGGCTGGCAGTAAAGGGTTTGGCATTAACTGCATAGTGGTATCAGCAAATTCTTCTACTGCATTGGTTGGGATTTCCACCAGAGTTAAAATGAATGCTTGTTCATCCTCACCTTCTTGATGTACATTAGCAACTAGATTCATTATCAAAGTTTAAAAGTTAGTAATGAAAAGCTGAACCATGAAATGACAGAAAATCATTAATTTATTTCACTTCTAAAAAGTCTCATGACAACTTATCCCGAAGAATAAAAAACTAAATTATACCCCTCAAGAAACAAATAAATAAAAATTTTGTAAAGGATAAAGATGATTCACTATGGAGAAAATTTATAATTCCTTTTTTTTTAAGATTTATAATTCTGAATAACAAAACTTATATACAAAATACTTCAAGTTTTTTTGTTTTTTTAAATTTAAGGCCATCATAGACCAACAAAAACTGCTTTGTTTTTCCATAGTCAAATGGGCAATAAAAAACATAATATTAGGTTCTAAGACTCTACTGAAGCAGATTATCATACCTGTTAGGTCTTGAGGATTGTTTATATTCTCTTGTTGGACTTCTGGAATACTACACTGCCATAAAAAATTAAAATGAAAGAGTGAGGTTGACCAAATCTCAGTTTTAAAAAGTTTTCCTGACAATGTGATACTATGAACAGTTATTGTTTCAAAAGTCAACAACTTATCTAACCTATATACAGAATTTTTCAAGTGTTTTGAAACTTTTAGTTGTACCAATAGAATTTTGATTCCTTTAAATAAACACATATATATACACAAGGGAATTATGACTAAATTGTTAAATACGTGTAGGCTATGAAATGATTTTTGAAGTAACAGAAAAGGGAGATCCAAACACTTCAACCTTCTCTCTATCCCCATCACAGCAGCCACTGTACCATTAGTAGGTGACATGTATATGGAAGCAAACTGGTCTCCTTGCCCCCAGCATGGCTCCCTCCAATCTGTTTTCCACAAAACTGTAAACATTGTTTTCTCTAAAATGCAATTCCAATTGTAATTCTCTACTACTTAAGATCTTAAAACTTTCACTTTGCAACCAATAATGTCAGTAATTGACTCAGGCAAGAATCATCAATGTGTACTAAATTACTTACTAAGTGGAAAAGATGCAATTATAATGGAGAAAACTGGTAGGTACCATTCTACCCAAGTGATCAGTCAGCAATACCAATAATGGGACAAACCAACATTATGTGTCCCCTGATATGATGCAAAAGAAGAGCAAAACATCACCTATGTAGTACTCTTGCAAAAAAACGTTTAACCTGAATCTAATAAGGAGGAAGCAGTAAAAGAAATCCAGATTATAGACTAACTTGGACTCTTCTAAAATGTCAAGTACAGAAAAGAGGAAAAAGGGCAAGAGGACTACTCAAGATTAAAAAAGTAAGAAGAAATGACAGCTAAATGCACTGTAAGAGGTTTGATTGCAACTGTATATTACACATTATTATCAAATCAATGCTAGGTAGTATGGTAATACTGAGTGTGGTAATAGTATTGTCATTTTTCTGCAAGAGAACGTCCTTGGTCTTAGATACAAGCTGGAGTATTTGTGGGTGAAGACTCATGTCTACAACTTACTTTCAGATGGTTTAGTTGTTTTAAAGTACCTACCAAGATGGAGAGCAACACAGAGAGAAAATAATGTTTAGAGCTAGGTATGCACGCAAATGAGGCAAAATGTTAACAGATTTCTATGTAAGATTCTTGCAACTTTTCTCTAAATTTGAAATTATTTCAAAATAAAAAGTAAAAATTAAAAAGTTGGGTGGTAGGGGAAAATCCTATAACTTTGGATGTAACCCAAACTCCTTAGCAAGCCATAAAAATTCATTTTATGATCTGTCCCCAGGCTACCTAACTTCATCTCTAAGCACTTTCTTCATTTATATTCCACTCATAGCTACTTATACTTATACATAGCTACTGAGCATGTCATACTGTTTCACACTTGTTCTTTGTACATGTTCCTCTCCCTGTAACTGGCTAATTCATACTTGTTCTTCCAGATCAAGGATTTGCTCAGTGCTGGATGCACATTAGAATAAGCTGGGGAACTTTAAAAAAAAAAAAAAAAAAGCTAATGCCTGGGCTCCGCCCACTGCCCCCACCAGATTAGTTTCGCTGGAGTGGGTTGAGGGCCACTCCAACTGAGTCTCACACAACTCTCTTTCATAACACCTATCAGACTGAGTTTAACCATTCATTTACTCACCTGTTCCTCACAAGGTTGTGTTCCAAGTATCTCACATAGTATTGCACACACAACATCTCAATAAACACTTGCTCTGAGAATGAACTTCTCAGATCCAGGGGCTAAGAAGCAAGAGTTCTCTCTGTACAAAACACTTCCTTTTTCAAAGCTTTTACAGCAAAGCTAGGTATTGGTTATTTTATCTCTATGTTCCAGAGAATAAAAACATATTCAATACATTCTTGCAAAGGCAAAATTATAGGGAAAGAAAAAAGATCAACGGTTGTCAGGGGTGGGGGGTGGAGAGAAGGAGTAACTAAAAAGGACCCTGGAAAAGTTGGGGAGTGATGGAATTGTTCATGTATTGGTTATATGATTATAAATGTTTATGAAAATCTGTAGAACTGAACACTAAAAAGGATAAAGTTTATTGTGTGTAAATTAGAACTTAACGTTTTAAATAAGGAATAAACAGCTGGCCACCCCGTTATATTTTACATTCTTTTACCTCCGGCACATGAAGTATAAGCACACTGTCTCCGTTAGAGTCCTTTCCCAGGGCCTCTTCGACAGAACTCTCACCAAGACCCACACCCAAATCAAGTGTGTGGGGCCTTGACTCAGAGGAAACAACAGGAGCAACTGAAGACAGCTGAACCTCTGCAGACCTCCCTTCTTCATCTTCATCTCTGAAAGACAGATTAGTATGTATCTGAAATCACGGAGACAACCACAGAACTATGTTTAGAGCTAGGTATGTCAAAGTTCATCTAATTTAATGGTTTTCAAACTTTTAAGATAGATTTAATGCAACCGAACAAATTCTTACAGCTACTGCTTATGCCTATAGTTGACAAAGAATATAAATCAAATCCCAGAATATCTTTGCTCTTTTACCTTCCAGTTAGGCGTGCTTCTTGTGAAATACTGGTTTCTTCAATACCGTGTACAGATGCCAATTTGCTCTGCTCCTTACTCTCTGCTGTTGTAACTGATTCAAGGTTTTTATCTTCTAATTCTCTCCCTTTAGAAGCATTTTTCTCAGTTTCTTAAATAAAAAATACATTTAAAATATAGCCCAAAATAGTAAAGTCAAAATCTCCATATTAGAAACATATGCTGTTTTCAAAGATCACTACATAGTGGCTCTTCCAAACTTCCCTTAATCCAAAAAGCAAGCTTATTCACATGGCAAAAAGGTGGTCTGGGTCAATTACACTTTTTAACATAAATGAGATAATTAACGAGTCTGCACTGCACATATTTCACTCCTGGCAGCCACAGCTATTGTATCTCTACTTCACTGTAATAGCAGTATAATCAGAAACCCATATACAGAAGAGGTTTAGAGGTGGGTACACATGAGGCCTGGCTGGTTCCACCTTGGGGGAAGTGTTGGGGAGGGAGCTGTTCTGTAATGAATAATGTCAAAAAGCGGAAGAAAATGACGTCTGTATAAAAGAGGTAACTGGGGTCTGCACACTGAGAGACCTTCCGGGTACCGATCAAGCCAAAGTAATGAATTAACTAATTGAACCACAGGAATTGTTGGCTAAAAGAAAATCCCAGAGATCAAGAACCCCAAAACAGGGAAAAGACGATGCTAACCATCCAGATCTTCTACATATGGGGTTGAATATAATCTAGGCAGCCTACCACTTACACTGCTTTTCCTGCTCCCACTAGTACCCTTGGGACCTTGGCAGGGAGGGGACATGGAAAATATAGTGAGGCTATTGAAAAAATGAAGAGCACTATGCAATCATATGGAAAGATTTTTTTTCAATATAGTAATCTTTAAAAACAGCACTAACATATAAAGAACTCAATAATAAAAAGACAAATAACTCAATTCTAAAATGAGCATAGGGACTTCCCTTGCGGTTCAGTGGTTAAGACTCTGCCTTCTAACACAGGGAGTGGGGGTTTGATCCCTGGTCGGGGAGCTAAGATCCCACATGCCTCACAGCCAAAAAAAAAAAAACCAAAACAGAAGCAATACTGTAACAAATTCAATAAAGACTTTTTTTTTTTTTTTTTTTTTTGGGGTATGCAGGCCTCTCACTGTTGTGGCCTCTCCCGTTGCGGAGCACAGGCTCTGGACACGCAGGCTCAGCGGCCATGGCTCACGGGCCCAGCCGCTCTGTGGCATGCGGGATCCTCCCGGACCGGGGCGAACCCGCGTCCCCTGCATCGGCAGGCGGACTCTCAACCACTGCGCCACCAGGAAAGCCCTCAATAAAGACTTTAAAAATGATTCACATCAAAAAAAAAAATCTTAAAAAAATAAAATGAGCATAGATCTTGAGAGTCATTTCTCTAAAGAAGATATGCAAATAAGCACATAAAAAGATACTCAACATCATTAGTGAACAGGGAAATGCAAATCAAAACCACAATGAGACACGGCAGAAATACAAAGGATCATAAGAGACTACTACAAACAACTATATGCCAATAAAATGGACAACTTGGAAGAAATGGACAAATTCTTAGAAAGGTACAACCTTCCAAGACTGAACCAGGAAGAAACAGAAAATATAAATAGACCAATCACAAGTAATGAAATTGAAACTTCAATTAAAAATCTTCCAACAAACAAAAGTCCAGGACCACATGGCTTCACAGGCAAATTCTATCAAACATTTGGAGAAGAGCTAACACCCATCCTTCTCAAACTCTTCCAAAAAATTGCAGAGGAAGGAACACTCCCAAGCTCATTCTACAAAGCCACCATCACCCTGATACCAAAACCAGACAAAGATATCACAAAAAAAGAAAATTACAGGCCAGTATCACTGATGAACATAGACGCAAAAATCCTCAACAAAATACTAGCAGACAGAATCCAACAACACATTAAAAGGATCATCCACCATGATCAGGTGGGATTTATCCCAGGGATGCAAGGATTCTTCAATATATGCAAATAAATCAATGTGATACACCGTATTAACAAACTGAAGAATAAAAACCATATGATCATCTCATGAGATACAGAAAAAGCTTTTGACAAAATTCAACACCCATTTATGATAAAAACTCTCCAGAAAGTGGGCATAGAGGGAACCTACCTCAACATAATAAAGGCCATATATGACAAACCCACAGCAAACATCATTCTCAATGAAAAACTGAAAGCATTTCCTCTAAGATCAGGACCAAGACAAGGATGTCCACTCTCACCACTACTATTCAACATAGTTTTGGAAGTCCTAGCCATGGCAATCAGAGAAGAAAAAGAAAGAGAAGGAATTCAAATTGGAAAAGAAGAAGTAAAACTGTCACTGTTTGCAGATGACATGATACTATACATAGAGCATCCTAAAGATGCCACCAGAAAACTACTAGAGCTAATCAATGAATGTGGTAAAGCTGCAGGATACAAAATTAATGCACAGAAATCTCTTGCATTCCTATACACTAACAACAAAAGATCAGAAAGAGAACTTAAGGAAACAATCCCATTTACCACTGCAACGAAAAGAATAAAATACCTAGGAATAAGCCTACCTAAGGAGGTAAAGACCTGTACTCAGAAAACTATTAAGACACTGATGAAAGAAATCAAAAATGACACAAACAGAGAGATATACCATGTTCTTGGATTGGAAGAATAAATATTGTCAAAATAACTATACTACCCAAAGCAATCTACAGATTCAATGCAATCCCTAGCAAATTACCAATGGCATTTTTCAGAGAATTAGAACAAAACATTTTACAATTTATATGGTAACACAAAAGACCCCGAATAGTCAAAGCAATCTTCAAAAAGAAAAACGGAGCTGGAAGAAACAGGCTCCCTGACTTCCGACTATACTACAAAGCTACAATAATCAAGACAGTATGGTACTGGCACAAAAACAGAAATATAGATCAATGGTACAGGATAGAAAGCCCAGAGATGAACCAACACACCTATGGTTACCTAATCTATGACAAAGTAGGCAAGACTATACAATGGAGAAAAGACAGTCTCCTCAATAAGTGGTGCTGGGAAAACTGGACAGATACATGTAAAAGAATGAAATTAGAATACTCCCTAACACCATACACAAAAATAAACTCAAAATGGATTAAAGTCCTAAATGTAAAACCAGACACTATAAAACTCTTAGAGGAAAACACAGGAAGAACACTCTTTGACATAAATCACAGCAAGATCTTTTTTGACCCACCTCCTAGAGTAATGACTATAAAAACAAAAATGAACAAATGGGACCTAATTAAACTTAAAGGCTTTTGCACAGCAAAGGAAACCATAAACGAGACAGAAAGACAACCCTCTGAAAGGGAGAAAATATTTGCAAACGAAGCAACTGACAAGGGATTAATCTCCAAAATACACTAACAGCTCATAAAGCTCAGTATCAAAAAAAAACAAACAACCCGATCAAAAAATGGGCGGAAGACCTAAATAGGCATTTCTCCAAAGAAGACATACAATGGCCAAGAGGCACATAAAAAGATGCTCAACATCACTAATTATTAGAGAAATGCAGATCAAAACTACAATGGGGTATCACCTCACACCGGTCAGAATGGCCATTATCAAAAAATCTACAAACAGTAAATGCTGGAGAGGGTGTGGAGAAAAGGGAACTCTCTTGCTCTGTTGGTGGGAATGTAAATTGATACAGCCACTATGAAGAACAGTATGGAGGTTCCCTAAAAAACTAAAAATAGAACTACAGTACAACCCAACAATCCCACTACTGGACATATACCCTGAGAAAACCATAATCCAAAAAGACACATGCACCCCAATGTTCATTGCAGCACTATTTACAATAGACAGGGCATGGAAGTAACATAAATGCCCATGAACAGTTGCATGGATAAAGAAGATGTGGTACATATATACAGTGGTATATTACTCAGCCATAAAAAGGAACGAAATTGGGTCATTTGTAGAGATGTGGGTGGACCCAGAATCTGTCATACAGAGTGAAGTAAGTCAGAAAGAGAAAAATATTGTATAATTTAATACATATACATGGAATCTAGAAAAATGGTACTGATGAACCTATTTGCAGGGCAGGAATGGAGACACAGATGTAGAGAATGGACGGACGTGTGGACATGGACGGGGGGGCAAGGGGGAGTAGGATGAATTGGGAGATTGGGACTGACATATATACACTACCATGCGTAAAACAGATAGCTAGTGGGAACCTGCTATATAGTGCAGGGAGCTCAGCTCGGTGCTCTGTGGTGACCTAGATGGGTGGGATGGGGGTGGGTGGGTGGGAGGGAGGTCCAAGAGGAAGGGGATATATGTATACATATAGCTGATTCACTTCGTTGTACAACAAAAACTAACACAACATTATAAAGCAATTATACCCCAATTAAAACACACACACACACACACACACACACACACACACACACACAATGAGATAGCACTTCACACCCACTAGGATAGCTATACTCAAAGAGACAAATAATAACAAGTGTCTGGGAGGATGCAGAGAAACTGAAACCCTCACCGATTGTTGGTGAAAATATAAAATGGTGCAGCCACTTTTGTAACAGTTTGGCAGTTCCTCAAAAGGTTAAACACAGAATTACCACATGACCCAACAATTCTACTTGTAGGTATAAACTCAAGAGAAATAAAAATATACGTCCAAACAAAAACTTATAATGACTGTTCTTAGCAGCATTATTTATAATACTCAAAAGTTGAATATACTAACCATTGAATTGTACACTTTTTTTTTCCTTTTTTTTCGGCCACTCAGTACAGTTTATGGGATCTCAGTTCCCTGACCAGGGATCGCACCCGTTTCCCTGCAGTGGAAGCGCAGAGTCCTAACCACCGGACCACCAGGGAAATCCTGATTTGTACACTTTAAATGGGTGAATTCTATGGTATGTGAATTATCTCAATAAAATTGTTATTTTTAAGAAGTGCTGAATAGTATATATGATATAGTATACATATATTTTTGTTCTTGCTGAAAGGAATATACATGTGTATACATATATATGTATGTGTGTATGTATATATATGGGTGCTTGTGTGTATATACACACACCCTTATTTAGATGCATATGTGTATAAAACATTTTTAGAAGTCTACAATAAAAACTGATACTGGAAATGGGATTAGGGGCTGGGAACCAAGGAAGAGGGAGGTTTTAAAATTTTTGACTTTTGGGTACTGTCTTATTTTTTGCCACATGCAATGTATGCCTAAGAGATGTTTGCTTGAGTATTCATGTATAAACACATACAGAAAAAAATATATATGAAGAGAAAGTTTGATCAAGTAAATATAGTGAAAGGGTAATAATTAGTGAAACTAGTTGGCGGGTTTATGGGTATTTATTTTATAGCTCATTCTACTTTCTGTATGTTTTAACTTTTTAATAGTTAAAATGATTGTAACAACTGAATATTCCATTTGAAATGCTAATGAAATTTCTTGGGTCAAAGTAATTTTGTAACTTTCAGGGGAACAATAAAGTTTACCTCTTTGAATTTCCACTTCTTTAGTTACAAACAAACTGGGAACTTCCCGATGAGCACCAAACCTGCTGGTCCCTAAAATTTTCTTAAGATTTGGCTTAGGCTTGGCAAATCTACTTCTCATTCTCAAATTATTGGTCACTTCTGAAGTTGTCCTAGAAAGAGATGGGAAGAAAGAGAAATTAATCAACTGTGTAAGAATTCTCTCAGGATTCTGTGTAAGAATCTGGACCATGTCTGTAAAACTGGGACTATATTTACATAAAACTGTTTCAATAATGCTTAAAACACCCATTGTGGTAATTTTAATATGCAAACCATTAAACTAAAATCAAAATCTGCTAAACCTTACTTTAAAGGGTGAAAAATCAGCACTGCCCACCTTACATTTATTTGTTACTCAAAGCTATTGGTCAAATTGATGGTTGGTTTATATATTTATTAATTGAACACTAATTTATTTTGTAAAACTCAAAAAAAATAATAGTTTAATAAAGCAAAATAAACCTGGATGATATAGAGTTTTCCTTTACTTCTTCCATTAAACCAATTTCTTCTTTAGTACTTTGTTCATCCAATATAATCTTGTTTTCTTCTACTGATAGAGATGCACTACGGATAGGTGAAGAAGGTTCCTGACATTCATGAACAATTTTGAGATTTGTATTATCTGGGCAAAAAGGAATATGGCTTTTATCGCTTGAATGAACATCAGGAAGTACACATACTCCTATTGCAGAAAAAAACAGAAAATTAAAATTGACCATATACAAACAGATGTCCAAATAAATCCTTCAACATGCAGCAACGGTAAAATTCTATGTTATTTTTATTTTATTTATTTTTTTTTTTCTGGCCGCACCACGTGGCATGCAGGATTTTAGTTCCCCAACCAGGGATTGAACCCATGCCCTCTTCAGTGGAAGCAGGGAGTCTTAACCACTGGACCGCCAGGGAATTCCCTAATTTTTTTTTTTTTTTTTTGAGTAAACAATGTGTTAAAGATTTATTCAGTTCATTAGGAGAGGACTAGCAGAATGATAAAATGGGTAAAACACATTTGAGAAACTATGTTATTTTTAAAGTCTGCTCTTTTTGGCTCCAAGTTTAAATTTATGACCTCATATTTCATGCCAGAGATTTGACATGTGCTAAGTTTAATAATTCTTATAGACTGAAACTTTTCTGTTATTATAATTAAAAATAAATCTTTTTGTTACTTTCAGTAACTATATAACCTCAGATGAATTTCCAGATAGGATTATCTTCATTTATAATTTTTTAAAACCTGTATTTTACATTCTAGATATTTGTGACAGGCTACAATGCGATACTCTGCCATTGAAAAAGGAGCCCTATAGGGAACGCAAATCAGAGACTTTCCTGATAAATATATAGTTATGGGCCAAGAAATCTGACACTTAAAACAAATGGCAGGTCACTCATCAGCAGTTAAAATGATTAACAGGATTATAAGTAACATGATTATCCATTTAATGTAAAGTAGAAGGTACTTTGATAGTAAAGGCCATAGCCGAAAATAAAATACTAAGAGTCTGGGTTGACATATTTTTTGGCTCAGTCCAAACTAACAGAATAGTCTAAACTAAATTATCTCAATAACTAATCTTGCCCCTTCATACTGTATTTGACTGTCATGTAATTGTGAAGACTATCTAAAGCAGTGGCTCCTTCACTAAAGAAACATGTGTGAAGAGATCAGTGGTCAAGGAGTTCAGTTAGCCGATGATGTTTACGATGATAAAGGTAGCGGATTCACTAGATTAACTATTCTACAAATACAAATTATCCTTAATAAACCCAGTGCACTATATGGAAATGGAGGCCATTAGAGGGCTAAGTAAGTAGTAAGTAGGATGGATCAATGCATACATATTACCTTTTCCGGAAAAATAACACAGTGATGCCAACTTCAAATGTAAAAGGCAGATATTCACTTAATATTCAAATATGGGTATATTTCTTAAAAGTTGGATTTTAAAGGTTTCTTTTTTTGGTAGGACTTATCTTTTATTCTTACCATCACTCTGTTCTGTACTGATCTCTGACTGCAACACCAGACCTCCCATTGTAAGTAAAGTTATGGCAGCTTCAGTGCTTCCATCGCTGGTACCTTGTGAAAAACCAGATCAACATTAAAATAGAAAAATGAATTGGGAAATTTATGTTTGGTTGCTTAGAAAAGAATTTTAATTTAGGTGTTTATCCTCTAGTAACAAGTTTCAAAACCCTCCATACCACTAATCCCTTACTAGGGTAGTGTTTCATTCAGCTTACATACTATAAATAGAGCATCAACTGCTGACTTTTACTCACTGAAAATGCCTCCTTCTCGTTAAATAACTTAATACCTTCAAAGGAAAGACATCTGTGCAAATCAGAGAAAATAAATACTTCTTTATCAAACATTTAATCACTCTCTAAAGTAGCATTCCAAGAACCCAAATTTCTCCTAGAGATAATATATTCAAACTGCTGGATCTTTTCATTCAATTCTCCAGCCAACTGACTCATTTACTAATTACCACCACTATTAAATCACTCTGTTCGTTGGTGTTAACCAAGTATTTTTAGCTATTTCCTTATTAACAGTTACCTGTTTCAGCTTGGGAATGTTCACCTGTGGTCATTTCCTAAAAGAGGAAAAGAAAAGTAATAGCTTAGGTATTTTCCCAAACACATGTTCCATATCTCAAAGCACTACATTTTACAGGTCTTTCTATGCTTTTGGTTACAGTGGAGTGGAAATTTATAATTATTCATAAAATTTCATAAACAAGAACAGAAATCATTTAAAAGCCAAATATTTTCATCTCTTGCTCCTTCTTTTACCTTTTGCTTGTATTATATGCAAATTTTAATTCTAATCATATGCAACAAGCATCTGCCTTTCTTACCTCTTCAATTTCATAATCCTTCAACTTTAGTCACATCTGCTGCTAGTTTTGACTCAATGGAAACCAAGGTCTGAACAATATCACAAATTTTTTACACTACTAGGTGGCTTAAAAATTAAATGAATTTTAATAAATTAAGAAGTTATAGGATCTATGTCCAGCATGACAGCATGAGGAGCTCTGCTGACCCTCTCCCCAATGAAACCGGTAAAATTTATTAAAGAACCACCATTTAAAGCCTCTGGAAATGGTCCTAAGGGCGTAAGATGCACATATATTCGATAAAATTGTTGAAAATTCAGTAACAAAGGTGAAAGTCTGTGGTATTTGAGCTAAGACTGCTCTCTCCCTCCTTCCAGCTCAGTGAGGTAGACTCCACCTCAGACTGCTGCGGCCAGGAAAACAGGGTCCCTTCTCCCTGAAGGCCCCATTTGGAGGGCTTTCAGCTCCTAATACCACAAGAACCTGGTGTCAGATTCATCAAAGATAATAGGCCTGTATCTATTATGAATATGGACAAAAGAATCCTCAATAAAATACTAGCAAACTGAATCCAACAACATATAAAAATTATATGCCATGGGGACTTCCCTGGTGGTCCAGTGGTAAAGAATCCACCTTCCAATGCAGGGGACGGGGGTTCGATCCCTGGCCGGGGAACTAAGATCCCACATTTCGCGGGGCAACTAAGACCGCATGCCACAACTACTGGGCTCACGTGCCTCAACAAGAGAGTCCCCGTGCCACAAACTATGGAGCCCACGCACCTTGGAGCCCATGTGCCACAACGAAGACCTGACACAGCCAAAAAAATAAAGAAAATAAATAAATATCCAAAAAAAAAATTATATGACATGACTAAGTAGAATTTATCCCAGGAATGCAACTTTTGGTTTAACATCCAAAATTCAATCAATGTAATACATCATATCAATACAATAAAAGACAATTACATGATCATCTCAAGAGATGCAGAAAAAGCATATGACAAATTCCAACACTCTTTCATGATTAAACCCTCACACAAACTAGGAACAGAATGGAACTTTTTCAATTTGAAAAAGGGCATCTATGAAAAAAACCACATCTAACATCAAACTTAATGATGAAAGACTGGATGCTTTCCCCTACTTTTATTCAACATTGTACTGGAGTTCTAGACAGGGTAATTAGGCAAGAAAAGAAATAAAAGACATCCAGACTGGAATGTGTTATAAACTGAATTATGTCTTTCAGAAAGATATGTTGAAGTCTTAACCCCCAGTACTGTGAAGGTGACCTTATTTGGAAATAGGGTCTTCCTAGGTGTCATCAAGTGAAGATGAGGTTATAGTGGATTAGAGTTAGCCTTACTCCAATAAGACTGGTGTCCTTATAAGAAAAGAAACACAGACACACATACAGGGACAACACCATGTGGCAATGGAGGCAAAGGTTGACCTTGTGTTGCCACAAGCCAACGAATGACAAGGAATGCCAGCAAGTGCCAGAAGGTAAGAGAAAGGCCCAAGATGATTTCTACCTCAGAGCCACCAGAAGCACCCATCACCAGGGGCATCTTGATTTTGGAATTCTAGCCTCTAGAACTATGACAGAATAAATTTCTGTGGTTTTAAGCCACCCAGTTCGTGGTACTTTGTTACAGCAGCCCTACAAAAGTAATACAGAAAGGCAGAAGTAAAACTATCTCTATTCACATAGGCCATGATCTTATATGTAGAAAATCCTAAGGAATCCACTAAACTATTAGAACTAATAAATGAGTCCAGCAAAGTTGCAGGACACAAGACCAATATACAAAAATCAAATGTATTCCTATAAACTTGCAATAAACAAACCAAAAATGAAATTAAGGAAACAATTCCATTCACAATAGCATCAAAAACAACAGTATACTTGAAAATGAAGTTAAGGAAATGCAAAGCTCATACTGTGAAAACTACAAAACACTGTTGAAAGAAATCAAAGAAAAGCTAAGTAAATGGGAAAATATCCCATGTTCATTGACTGAAAGACTCAAACATTGTTAAGAGGGCAACATCTGCTCCCCCAACTGATCTACAGATTCAATGCAATCCCAACCAGAATCTCAGCTGATGTCTTTGTAGAAACTGACAAGTTGATTTCAAAATTCATATGGAATTGCAAGGGACCTATGATAGCCAAAACAATCCTAAAAACAGAATGAAATAGGATGACTTACACTTATTAATTCCAAAACTTATTACAAAGCAACAAATCAATAGAGCCTCACCAGCATAAAGACAGACAAATAAATCAATGGAATAGAATTGAGAGTCCACATATCTGCAGCCAACGAAGTTTTGACAAAAATAAAAGACAATTCAATAGGGAAAGAACAGTTTTTTCAAAGAAATGGTGCAACAACTAGATAGTCATATGCAAAAGAATGAAGTGGGACTCTAATCTCACACCATATAAATAATTAACTCAAAATGAGGAGAATTCCCTGGCAGTCCAACAGTTGGCGCTTGGTGCTTCCACTGCTGGGGGCCCGGGTTCAGTCCCTGGTCGGAGAACTAAGATCCCGCAAGCTGTGTGGCGTGGCCAAAAAAAAAAAAAAAAATTAACTCAAAATGGATTAAAGACTTAAATGTAAAACAGGAGTAAATCTTCAGGACCTTGGCTTTGGGAAAGGATTCTTAGATATGACAACAAAAGCATGAGCAACAAAAGAAAAAGATAGATAAATGAAGTCCAAGTACTCTAAAGCAGTGGTCCGCAACCTTCATGGCATCAGGGACTGGTTTCGTGGAAGACAATTTTTCCATGGATGGGGGAGGAGGGCGGATGGTTCAGGTGGTAATGAAAGTGATGGGGAGCGATGGGGAGCGGCAGGTGAAGCTTCACTCGCTCACCTCCTGCTGTGCGGCCCGGTTCCTAACAGGCCGCGGACCTGTACCAGTCCGCGGACCTGTACCAGTCCACGGCCCAGGGGTTGGGGACCCCTGCTCTAAAGGAAACCATCAAGAAAATGAAAAGACAACCCACAGAATGTGAGAAAATATCTGAAAATCACATATACGATTAGGAGCTTGTATCCAGAATATAAAAAAATTCTTACAACTCAATAAAAAAAAGACAAATAGACCAAAAAAATTTTTAAATGGGCAAAGACTCAAAATAGACCTTTCTCCAAAGAAGACATAAAAATGGCCAATAAAAGCACGTGAAAAGATGTTCAACATCATTAATCAATAGGGAATGCAAATCAAAACCATAATGAGGTACCATTTCACACCTACTAGGATGGTTAGATCTAAAAAATCAAATAAATATTGTCAGGATGTGAAGAAATTGGAACCCTCATACGCTGCTGGTGGAAATATAAAACGGTGCAGCAGCTTTGGAAAGCAGTTTGCTAGTTCCTCAAAGGATTAAACAAAGTTACCATATGACACAGCAATTACACTCCTAGAAATGTACCCAAGAGAAATGAAAACACATGTCCATACAGAAACTTGTACACAAATGTTTATAGCAGCATTACTTATAATGGCCAAAAGATGGAAACAACCTATATGTCCATGAACAGATGAATGAATAAAGGAAATGTAGTATATTCATATGGAATATGATTTGACCACAAAGAGGAATGAAGTACTGATACATGCTACAACATGAATGAACCTTGAAAACACTAGACTAAGGGAAAGAAACCAGGCACAAAGGACCATACTGTGTGTATATCTCCAGAATAGAGAAATCTATAGAGACAAAAAGTAGATCATTGGTTGCCTAGGCCTGGGGAAGGCTGGAAGCAAAAAGGGGAACAACTGCCACTGGGCATAAGACTTCTTTCTGAGGTGATGGAAATGTTCTAAAATTGTGCATATAGCTGTAAATACACTAAAAGCCATTGAATCATATACTTTAAATGAATTAACTGTATAGTGTATGAACTGTATCTTAATAAAACTGTTTTTGAAAAAGTTGTAACTCTTCATTTACAAAAACAAGATAAATACCAACTAAATAAGGAAGAGTGCCAAGCAAAAGGCAACTAAATATGTTTTAAATAATTTACATTTAGTATATATTTAATGCATCAGAATTTTAACATAAGTCTATGAAGATATTGAGCTACGCCCACACACAGGAATCTATGCTTTTCAAGTCAAATATAAAAATCTATGAATTATTCACTAGTTTCTACCATTCATACTTACAGCTCCTAGAAATAATAGAATAATTTCTATCATACTAGTTAAGAACCATCTGTAAACCTAAAGCTTTCAAAATAAACTTAGTCTTTTAAAAGTAAACAAAGAATTAAAGACAAAACATATTAAAATGGATGCTTACAACTGATAATGCATTCAGATTTTCTTCTTGTTTCATTTCCTCAGTAGTCAAATCTATGTTTGATGAGAGCTGATGTTCAACAACAGGTATGCATCCTACATCTGGGATATTCATGGGTATTTCAAGCTGTCAAAATGAAAAGTTTCATTATTTCATTTTGGCATACCATCACAGAAAAACAAAATGAATCATAAAATAAAATATTAAACTGAAGAAAGAATTCACATTTATACATGATTTAAAAAACCGAAATATAGTAATTCTTAAACTGATTGACATCAACTTGGCAAAAGTGAAACATTTAATGTTTTTGAGGCGTCTGTGATTCTTACAAACAATAAGCAAAACTTCCAGAGCTAATCTACTTAGTACCTAGCATTGCATTTTCCATTATCCCCAGTTTGTCCCAAATTTCCCACAGTTTCTCTCATCAGTCTGCCAACATTTATGAAACGCTTCCTAAAAACTAGAGGGCTACAGGTACAAGAATACAAAGCTCAATAAGACAAGTCAGTCCCTGCCTGCAAGGAACTCACGATCTAAGAAACACAGACATGTAACCAACCATACACTGCTCCAAGTGCTATCATAGAGATGAGTTGAAAGCACTTAAAAAGATTTATCGTACACATGACCCACCAAGGCAATTACTCTCTCCCACAACCCCAAAACCTGTATGATTCTTCATAGCAATGAATGGCCATGTAAAATAACGAGTCCACTCACATTTACTCTTCATTTAGCAGGCTTATTTCAAAGATCCCTACAGTCTGGGGGTTAAAAACACTAACATTTATCTCCTAGACTATAAACAAGGGAGTCTGGCTTCTATTCCCTTATTAACAGAGAGATGAGTATAAAAGACTGTGATTCAGTAGGAACTGAGCAGTCAAGTTTGAAAATCTTCCTTTGAGACGTTTATTATAGTAACACCTATGTGTTCTGTGTCTGTCTGCTCAGATGCAATCAGAGAAAAATCTTTGCTAATATCCTATAGGCCTGGGATGAATTTTAAAAGTTCGAGTGATTTGAAAAGACAAAATATTTTCTGAAAAGCTGGGATTGGGGGGATAATGGGAATATTCTAGGTAACTGAAAGTTGGTTCTGTAAGCACTACACAGTTTCAAAGCTTTATGTTTTTAACAGCTTTATCTAGATATAATTTACATTCCATACAATTCACCCATTTAAATTGTATAATTCAATGTTTTTTGGTGATGGAAGCACAGATACGTGCAACCATCAACATAGTTACTTTTAGAACATTTTCATCACTTCAAAAAAGAAACCCTATACCTACTCCTTTAACTCCTCATCTCCAAATCCCTAAGCAACCATTGATCTACTTTCTGTCTCTACAGATTTTCCTATTTTGGACATTTCATATTAATGGAATCATATAATATGCGATTTTTTTGTTAACTGGTTTCTTTCACTTAGCATAATGCTTTCAAGGTTCATGTTGAAGTATATATCAATATTTTAGATCCCTTTATGATTTAATAATATGCCATTGCATTTCAACGCTTTTTAAAGGGGACATATTCTAACATATAAACAAATTTCCCTGCCTTAGTAAACTGGCCATTAAGAATACAATTTAAGCTTTCCTTGCTCAATTATTATAATCAATGCTATTTAAGAAGGCATTCTGTGGGGCTTCCCTGGTGGCGTAGTGGCTAAGAATCCGCTTGCCAATGCAGGGGACACGGGTTCAAGCCCTGGTCCGGGAAGATCCCATATGCCGCAGAGCCACTAAGCCCATGTGCCACAACTACTGAGCCTGTGCTCTAGGGTCCATGTGCCACAACTACTGAGGCCACGTGCCACAGCTACTGAAGCCCGTGTGCCTAGAGCCCGTGCTCCACAGCAAGAGAAGCCACTGCAATGAGAAGCCCGCACACCGCAACAAAGAGTAGCTCCCGCTCTCCGCAACTAGAGAAATCCTGCGCACAGCAACGAAGACCCAACACAGCCTAAATAAATAAAATAAATTTTTAAAAAAAGGAAGGCATTCTGTATTAATTCAGGGATATATCCTAGAACCTGATTTTCAGAAGTTAATTTCTAGTATTAGTTTTCACGAGGAATTTGCCTTTCACCCAAAGAAATTGTAAAATACAAAACATATAGCTAAATGAATTTTCATGCAGTGGTAACCAGCCGTGCTTGCACAAAATTAACTTTCCTTTTACCTTTTCTTGGTTTCAACCAAAATTTAAATTCATTATCTTTACTTTGAACTTTAATTACAAGAAACCACTTCACATCATTTTTATTTAGCTTCAACCATTCCAACTAACTTTATAACATTTAGCATGGTATTATTAACAATGAATAAAAAAAGGTGAGTTTGGAATTCTATTTGTAATTCAAATGGCTTTTGAATCTACCATGAATACAAAACTGATTCAGATATGATGCTCTATAACCAAAATAAGTTACTGAAAATTGAGGCAGAACAGAAAACTTTGGAGTTACAAAGTTAGACCAAGAGGCAAAAGAGTAAGGAGCTTTCATAATAAAGTAAGTTGACAGGCTTCCCTGGTGGCGCAGTGGTTGAGAGTCCGCCTGCCGATGCAGGGGACACGGGTTCGTGCCCCGGTCCGGGAAGATCCCACATGCCGCAGAGAGGCTGGGCCCGTGAACCATGGCCGCTGAGCCTGTGCGTCCGGAGCCTGTGCTCCGCAACGGGAGAGGCCACAACAGTGAGAGGCCCACGTACCGCAAAAAAAAAGTAAGTTGAAGTAATATGTTCCTCTACCTCAAACCCATTAGGATGACTACTATCAAAAAAAAAAAAGAAAAACCCAGAAAAAACAAGTGTTGGTAAGGATGTGGAGACATTAGAACCCTCGTACACTATTGATAAGATGGTAGAATAAGGCAGCTGCTATGGAAAACAGTATGGGGGTTGCTCAAAAAATTAAACATTGATTTACAATTTACTGTATTATCCAGCATTTCCACTTGCAGAATTGACAGCAGGGATTAGAAGAGATATTTGTATACCCATGTACATAGCAGTGTTCTTCATAATAGCCAAAAGTTGGAAGCAACCCAACTGTCCACTGACAGAAGAATAAACAAAATGTGGTACTGTATATACTGAATGGAATATTATTTAGCCCTTAAAAAGGACATCCTGGACTTCCCTGGTGGCACAGTGGTTAAGAATCTGCCTGCTAATGCAGGGGACACAGGTTCAATCCCTGGTCTGGGAAGATTCCACATGCCTCAGAGCAACTAAGCCTGTGCACCACAATTACTGAGCCTGCGCTCTACAGCCCACGAGCCACAACTACTGAGCCCGTGCACTACGACTACTGAAGCCCACGCACCCTAGAGCCCACGCACCACAACTGAGCACACGTGCTGCAACTATTGAAGCCTGCGTGCCTAGAGCCCATGCTCCACAAGAGAAGCCACCGCAATGAGAAGCCCGCACACTGCCACAAGAGTAGCCCCTGCTCACCGCAACTAGAGAAAGCCCGTGTGCAGCCAAAAGAAGACCCAATGCAGCCAGGAAAAAAAAAAAAAAAGAGACATCCTGACATATGCTACAGTGTAGATGAACCTTGAAAGCATTATGCTAAGTGAAATAAGCCAGTCACAAAAAGGACAAACGCTGTATGATTCCACTTACATGAGGGACCTAGAGTAAGTGGTTGCCACAGGCTAGAGAGGAGGGAATAATCAGAATTATTGTTTAATAGGTACAGAGTTGTAGTTTTTCAAGATGAAAAAAAGTTCTGTGGATGGACGCACTTAATGCCACTGAACTGTAGGCTCTAAAACGGCTAAGAGGTAAATTTTATGTTACCTGTAATTTACCACAATTAAAAAAAGAGAGAGAAAAAAAAAGAGAGAGGGCTTCCCTGGTGGCTCAGTGGTTAAGAATCCACCTGCCAATGCAGGGGACGCAGGTTCAAGACCTGATCCGGGAAGATCCCACATGCCAAGGAGCAACTGGGCCTGTGCGCAACAACTACTGAGCCTGCGCTCTAGAGCCCGCGCACCTAGAGCCCGTGCTCCACAAGAGAAGCCACCGCAATGAGAAGCTCATGCACTGCAATGAAGACCCAACGCAGCCAAAAATAAAGTAAACAAAATAAATAAATTTATTTTAAAAAAAGAGACAGAGAGAAAGAGAAAGAAATATGTCCCTTCTACCTTCTCTACCAACCAGAGCTTAACTTGAGCTTACCACAAAGAGTTAATAGAAAACATCTGCCAAGTTTTTTGTTTTTTTAAAAAATTAACCAGAAAGGAAATTAAGTAGCCCCCAGATACAAGTGAAATTAGATTTCTCTCAGTATTGTTATACTGATTACCTTGTGCTGGGCCTGGGTTGCAGGGGCTGAGTAAACACAGGAGATCACACAAGCCTATTTCTACTGATTTCCTAGGCTATGCAGCAGGCCCCAAACAAATTACTCTAATAATCTTCAAATCCTAATAATCACTAAGAGAAGAGATAATGATCCATTGAAAGCAAAAAACAAGTAAGATAAAGTTCCAAGGATTCAAAATTCAAACTACCTCTTCCATGGTTTCTTCAATCTGAGCAGAAACCGGTTCAGGAGATCTGAGACCAACAGGTACAAACACTGGAGCTTTGTTTACTTCTTCTGGAGCAAGATGATAGCTTTCTTCTTCATAGTCAGACTCAAAGTCTTCCGCATCATCTTCGTCTTCTTCCTGGGAAGCTCGAAGAGTCACCAGCACAGGCTTAGAAGCTCTAGGTTCCTTTTTAGAGGTCTTACTCCGAATTCGTTTTGATCCACGCCCTTTGGGGACGTTTGGTTTAATCTTTCGACGCATTCTCCTTTCACTACGATCTATCTTACATTCAGAGGCAGAAGAGAGAGCTGTTCTTCGATCCACAGCAATTTTAGAATAATTTGATTCTTTTAGCAGTTGTGGAGAGCTGGAGGTTTAATCAAAATAGCAACATAGTCATTACATGCATAAGGATAATTTTAATGAAAACCCAACTTATAAAGTGAAATCTCAATTCAAGCCATTAATATAAAATGCCTGCCACCCATTCTATCAAACACTAATGCTACGACAAGAATGAACGGAATTTACTGTTAGGATTTAGTTTCTCACTCAAAGTTAAATATTAGTTATCTACCTACAAATTTTTCACAGTACGTTTTAAATTCTGAGCCATTTTTCCCCCTTGCTATTTAAGTGGTGATGAAATACAACACTGGAAATTGTTAGAAGAAAATGGGATCAAGAACACTGGACCAATAAATACAGAATATGAGACCAAAAAGTGATACGGTTTATCCTATTGGGTAAACAGATTAGGTCAAAAGAAAAAAGGAGAATGAGGAAATCCAACAGAACAACATTTTTTAGAACTTAGGGTCCCTTCCACTTTCCTTGAAAACTGTGGAAGAAAGGTACCCTTCACTTGTGTTTGTGACTCCAATTTGAATCAGCACCCTAGTTATTTAGGTAATATGTACTACTCTTTCGTCAGGCTTCTGCTCATGTCTAATATACTCAACACCCAGAAATTTTAAATGTAGGAAAGAAAAATCTTTCTGAGAAGATCATAAAAAAAGGAAATTTTAGTAAATAAAAATCAAAAGTGGGAAAGAAACAGACCTGCCAATAAAAAACAACCAATACTTCCGTTAACAAACCATCTTTTTACTCTATCAATAAGTTAGAGTAGGACATCCATTAAGAATAAGTTACTTGTATTTACTATTCTGAAAGTACTTGTTAAATAAAACTTTACCTTGCTGGTTTACTAACATACTGCTCTTCGACAACTGAACACACAGAATTATTGCCTACAGTTTTCTCTCCAACACTTCCTGATGGTCCAACTTCTGACTGAGCATCTTTTTTTGCCAAACCAATCTCCTTGGAACCTACAGAACCTTTTCTTGCTGAAATCTCCAGAGATGTAAGAAACTCAGCTTTTCCCTTAAATTTGAGAAGAAACAATTAATATGACCATGGAAACAATCTGTATGGTAATTTGGTTTGGTAGTTTGGCCTAAAACGCTAAGCTTACACACATATACACAAGTGATTGGTTTCTAAACTTTCACAATATTGGAAAGTCAATCAATTTTCATGAAAATAGTTACAGTACAAAAGGCAAAACTATTTTTTTTTTTTTTGCAAAACTATTTTTTTAATGTTCTCCTTCATGATATTGATAAAATTGAGCCCACTACTAAATTATTTTTTTCAAACTTACTTTTGGAAGAAGCTGGGTGTCAGAATCTCCATGCTGCAGCAAATTATCTTCTGGCTTCCTTGCCTTACTCTGATCTGCTCTGTCTGTTCCTATGCCTGATTCCTCTTTCTTACCTTGTGCTCTTCCCAAATTTGGCTTAGCCTTTTGGAATTGGCTTCTTATCATTTGTGGTGGACTAGAAACATACGTTTTATGTTCATGTCTAGAATGAAATACAAATCATGTTGAAGAACGAAAATCATAATTCCTGTTGATGTATCTGCTGTTAAACAATTTTTGGGCACAAACCAATTCTATGTGCGAAGGACTATATATAAATAGGTTATAAAACTAAACATATAAAATGAAACCACACATGCTGATATGAAAGAAAGAACACAGAAGCTTTTGTAACTTCCATTTTCTATATAGCCTGGGGAATACTTTCACAATAATATGTAATCTTTTTTTTACTTTCATTCATTGATTCTGGTGTGTCGTTGTATGCTACTTTAAGTAATTTTCAGAGAAATAACTAGATACAAAACAAAAACGTCAGTAGTTGAAGATGGACTTCATAATGACACTTTAAACAAATGCTTCAACTGGGCTCTGAAGCATGAATAAATATACAATGGTCACAACAACCCTGGACCTTCTTGTTCAAGAGCAGGCTTGAAAGCTAGAGTCTGTTCTCCTACCACATGCCTGTCACTTCATAGAAAAGTGTTTATTGACAACAGTGTCATAAGGATCTCAATATATCTGCCAAATCAGAGAAAGACAAGGTTTGTATCTGCCAAATCAGAGAAAGACAAGGTTTTAACATTCAATACAGTAGCCATAGCTCCCAAGGCAACACAAACAGCTGCCTTAAGGTTTCCTGGAAAATATTTAATAACTGGCAAGGATCTGAATTAGCAAGTTTAAAACTAATATAAATCTGGATACTTATAAAGAAAAATTGGGTAAGTATCGATCATGAGTTCTCTGAAAGATCTGTATTAAAGACTAATCTTAAGTAATATTTGTAATAAATTACCTACAAGAGAAAGTAGTTAGTTACATTTCCAAATGTTCCAATCCTGCTAAGTTCTTCCAGCAGTGAAATACCAAGGAAGTTCACAGGAAGTTCTAACAAAGTAATGATGCTGGTTAATACATTCCAGTGTAGGCTAATGTATTTGGGAAAACATGTTATATTTAACTTAAGTATAAGCTACTTACAATCAAGTGTGATTCTACAATGGTACTTAAGAATAATATATATATATATATATATTATATATATATTATATATATATATATACACACATATATATAAGCTCAATGTGCTACTGGGGTTAAAAGGGGGTAAGAAACTGCTGGACATAAGAATAAGCTAACTTAAAAGTATGCAGAATATATACTCTGAAGGAAGTATCAGTCATGATAAAGCTAAAAGCTTGAATAAACTTCATAAACAGAAAAGATTTTAAAAAGAGGGGTGGGTGAGTAATGGGTTTCTATACAGGAAATTTGAAAGTTAGATCTTGCTCATTAAAAATGCAAAGGCTGAGCATAAAATCTCTTGAAACATGTAAAGTTTCTTTCAGGAAGCTCTGCCTATAAACTATAGGAATTTGCTAGTCTTAAAGTCATAAATCCTGAAAACTTAAGTTTAAAAACTAAACTGCCAATGTTACTTTGAGCAAGCCATTTAAATCCTCCAGATTCATAAAGTCAATTATAAATGAAGGCATTAGGAAAAGCTGACCTCAAAGGTCACTGGTCTTTAAAGGCTCAATTAGAGTAAAACTCAAAATCCTTAGAATGAGCCTACATAATCTGCGCTACCCCCACTCAGGCTTTACCTGTCATATATCTACGACTCTTCCTCTCTTCCCCTGTTTCACACTGGCCCCCTTTGCTGTTCAGCAGATTTAAACTATTCTAGTTTCATAATTACTTTTTTCTTTCATAAAACTTACTAAATGTGAAATTACATAAAATCGATTATTCAAATATCCAACCTTTATCTTTGAAAAGTTTTATGCTTTTCTGATTAAAAGCAAACTCACCTCGTCTTTTCATCTGAAACATTTATTTTGTTAACATGAAGGTTTTCTAAAAGAACGTGACTCTGGTTTTCATACATTCTGCCTTCTGAAACTTTGGAGGATACAACTTCAATTTCCATTGCAATTTGAGAATTTGGCTGAAATGCAAAACTATATTAGTTTTTTTTTTTTAACAACAGAACATACCTCCTAAAATATTTTAATCATTAAGAAAGGTATTTAGGGACTTCCCTGGTGGCACAGTAGTTAAGAATCCACCTGCCAATGCAGGAGACACGGGTTCAATCCCTGGTCCAGGAAGATCCCACATGCCGCGGAGCAACTAAGCCCATGTGCCACAACTACTGAGCCTGCACTCTACAGCCTGTGAGCCACAACTACTGAGCCCGCAAGCCACAACTACTGAGCCCGTGTGCCACAACTACTGAAGCCCATGCGCCTAGAGCCCAATGCTCCACAACAAGAGAAGCCACCGCAATGAGAAACCCGTGCACAACAACAAAGAGTAGCCCCTGCTCGCTGCAACTAAAGAAAGTCCATGCGCAACAACGAAGACCCAACACAGCGATAAATAAATTAATTAATAATAAAAAAGAAAGGTATTTAATTTTTTAAAATGAAGTCTCAAACTTGAGTATGCAATGTTCATGTTTTGCTGCCCAAAACAAAATTTCCTATTCACAGAGAAAGTTTCAAAGATTACTGCAGTAATATGTTCACATAATGCTTTAAAAACTACAATAACCATCTGTTGTGAACCTCCCTCCCAAAAAGTTCAATGTGTTTTTTTTAATTTGGGGGGGGGGGTTCAAATAAGGATTACAATCACTTTATTTTAAATGTAGATTTTCCCTTGGTAGAGAAAAGGACAGAAAAACAAGATCTGTTGAAATGGGCATTAAACTACTTAGATTTGTTTCTAATATCAAAAGATCCATCAATAAGAGATTAAACCGTCATTCCAAATAGCAGTATGTTACACAGCAGTTAAAAAGGATGTATCTCCATATTTCATGACATGGAAAGCCACTTAATATAATAAGTGAAAAACAGTAAGTCACAAAATAACATGACTACAATGATTTTATTATTTAAATTTACATGAGTATGCACACATGCATGCATGAAGATATATCCGGTAAGATATGTCAAAAGGTTTTCAGTGGTTACTTCAGAGTGGTGAGACTAAGGGTAATTATTATATTATTTTGTATTGATTGAACATTTTCACAATGAATAGGTTCATTAGTTAGGAAAAAAAAATCTATTTTCATTAAAAAAAATCTACAATGGTAAATCTGAAACAAAACTAGCCACGTTATGTATGAAGTAGAGTAAGTATCAGATGCCTATATTCTAAGCCAAGTCTGAGCTACCATTTGATATTTTAATATGCATTAAAAGGCTTGATTTAATTACATAGCAATAACTCACCACAGTCAGGAATTTTTTAGTTTCATCTTTTTGTAGTGTCCTTTCTTCCTTAATTGTTTCTTTGGCTTCATTTTTTTCTATTACTTGCCTCTGTCCAACCTTTCTTAAGTTTGGACTGGGTCTCTGAAGTCGGCCCCTTACTGGTGGAGCAGTTTGGATAGCGCTTTCCTTCATTTCTTGTTCGCAAGTGTTTGTATGATAAGTCCTAGAAAAGGGGACAGGAGAAAAGAGAGAAAGCTTGATTGTAAAAAGATGAAAACTACTATAAAAATATAAAACTTGAATCAAATAAACTCTGTAAAAATATTTTGTACATTAAAGGAAAATTAAATTACTTTCTGATTATACCTCATTTTATAAAAAAATAGTTATTTCAGTTCTCAAAAGGTACTGAACTTATATGAGGTACCTACAATATTCAAATTCATAGTAATAGAAAGCACAATGGTGGCTGCCAGGGACTGGAGGTAGGGGGAATGGGAAGTTATTGTTTAATGGGTACAGAGTTTCAGTTTGGGAAGAAAAATGTTCTGGAGATGAATGGTAGTAATGGTGTACAACGATGTGAATGTACTTAATGCCATTGGACTGTACACTTAAAAATGGTTAAAATAGTAAATTTTATGTTATATGTATCTTACTACAATTTTTAAAAAGGTAATGAATACATACCTTATATACATATATTTTTAAATGCATTGCTTTGTATAAGATCTTAAGCAGCTAACAGTGAATAATAAGCAGGCAAGTGTTAAAAGGTGTTGAACTCAACCTGATTTTGTATTTTAGGCCATATGAATAAAAATAAACCAAGTATTCTTGATACTCACTTTCAAAATACATTAACACATTTCTTAAAAAAAAATGAAGAACTATTTGAAATAATTCTCCTATTTTAGATTTTAATAAAACTATCACTGTTTACCCCATAGAGACAACTAACTCCTTTTCCTGGGCTTGTGTAGACTGAGTCTCCTCTATAGGTTCACAAGAACTCGAAGGGGAAAGGTCCTTTTCAGTCTGTACATATGGTAATATCACAGCCTCCTCTTGACTGTGATCTGATTTGTCTTTTTCTGTTGATGCCATTAGGGAAGCCACATCCTAGAAGGTAGATTAGAAAAAAAAAATTTCATCGAGGGTTGGTAAAAGTATAGGGAAATAGAAACTTTAATAAACTGTTAGAAAAATAAACTGATATGGTCTTTGTAGACAACAGGGCAATATCTATCAAGAATTTTAATTTCCAGCAATTCTACTTCTAGAAATATATCTTATAAAAACACTCAAATAACTATCTAGAAAATTATACACAAGGATATTTATTACAGCAATATAATAGCCCCCCAAAAAAGGAAAGAAAAAGAAAAGGAAAAACAAAAAATTGGAAACAAGACAAATCAGTAGGGAACTGAATAAATTATAATTTCTTTACAATGAAACAGTACAGAGTCATTTAAAAGAAGTTTAATTTCTATATACTGATCCAAAAAGATGTTCATGGACTTCCCTGGTAGCGCAGTGGTTAAGAATCTGCCTGCCAATGCAGGGGACACGGGTTCGAGCCCTAGTCCGGGAAGATCCCACATGCTGCGGAGCAACTAAGCCCGTGTGCCACAATTACTGAGCCCACAACTACTGAAGCCCATGCGCCTAGAGCCCATGCTCTGCAACAAGAGAAGCAACCGCAATAAGCCCCTGCACCGCAACGAAGAGTAGCCCCCACTCGCCACAACTAGAGAAAGCCCGTGTGCATCAACGAACACCCAGCACAGCCATAAATAAATTATTAAAAAAAAAAAAAAGATGTTCACAATACTGTGTTTAGTAAAAAAAAAATCAGAAGGCAGGATAGGATGCCATTTTGGTAAAACAATGAAAATAAATACCCGCACATTTTATTATTTATATAAATAAGTATCTATACAGAAAAGTTTAGGTGGACATATTTAAAATTGCTAACTTGGGAGGGAGAGATGGACTAACTTGGGAGGGAAAGATGGAATATTATAAAGGACTCTAACTTTTTAGATGATATATTTTTCCCAATTTGCAATTTTTATAATCATTTAAAATAATCAATAAAACGTGATTTTGGGTACTTCCCTGGCAGTCCAGTGGTTAAGACTCTGCGCTTAGGCCTTCCCTGTGGGCACAGTAGTTAAGAATCCGCCTGCCAATGCAGGGGACACGGGTTCAATCCCTGGTCCAGGAAAATCCCACATGCCACAGAGCAACTAAGCCCGTGCGCCACAACTACTGAGCCCGCGTGCCACAACTACTGAAGCCTGTGCACCTAGAGCCCGTGCTCCGCAACAAGAGAAGCCACCGCAATGAGAAGCCCACGCACCACAACGAAGAGTAGCCCCTGCTCACCGCAACTAGAGAAAGCCCACACGCAGCAACGAAGACCCAATGCAACCAAAAAAATAAATTTAAAAAAAAAAAAAAAAGACTGTGCTTCCACCACAGGGGGCACAGGTTCAATCCCTGGTCAGGGAACTAAGACCCCACATGCCACATGGAATGGCCAAAAAATAAATAAATTAAATTAAATTAAATTAAAATTAAATTAAATAAATAAATGAAAGTGGTGGGTTTTTTGTTTTTGTTTTTTTTGGCCATGCCTCGCAGCTTGTGGGATTTTAGTTCCCCAACCAAGGACTGAACCCAGGCCCTCGGCAGTGAAAGTGCAGAGTCCTAACAACTGGACCACCAGGGAATTCCCATGATTTATCCTTTTTAAACATAAGATTAGGAGGAAAAAGTACAAATGTTCAAGCACAGTAAGAACTGAGCTAAGATGTAAAAGAAGAACTTTAATTCAAAAAGTACTTCGTATGTTTAAACGCTCAACTTATGAGTGTTAACGTTTCATTTCAAGGTTTTTGATGCTGTATCACACATCTTAATCTCTTATAGACCAAGTTAATCAAGTAAATAAAATAATCTCCTTTTAACTCATATAAAGCTTTTAACTTTTTATTTCACCTTCACAACAGAGTGAAATAAAGATAGACTCTCATTCTCATTTTTCCTGTGAAGAAACTAGTTGCATCATTTAGCTATGGTCACATAATGAATAAAGGTCAGGACTTGAACTAGAGCCTGGGCCTCTTAAAATCCTTTCCATGACACATTTGCCCACCATCAGAGATTCAAGATTCTTACACAAACCACATGGAACAATGAGATACATTAAGTACAGCACCAATATCACACACAGCAAAAGTTACATAAGGAAATATTTATGAATTTTTAATTCCAAGTGTTTTACCTTAGTAATTATAATAACTAAAACAGAAAACCTCCATCTTAAATAACACTCACACGTTGAGAAGGGAGAGTTCTCATTTGTTCCCCATTCTGCTGTATCACAACAGTCCCTTTTTTATCAGCTTCCACTTTCTTCCCAGGTGCATGTTTTTCTGCTTCTATAGTCTCTCTTTTTGAAGCTGCTCTTGCTAAGTTTGGTTTTGGTCTTTTGAATCTACTTCTCACAAAAGGTGCTGGTTTCACTTCAAATGGCTTCTGTTCTTGAGGAAGAGATTTGCTTTTGGAACAAGGATTATCAAGCTTTAGGATGAAATGAAGGGGCAGTGGGAGCGGAGTCTTAGCACAACCTTAGAGACTGGCAGTAAATATTTAATTCTAATTCTTAACAGGAAAACAGATCAGACTATTTGGTAGATCCTGAAAAACATGAGTGGTACAATCCAGGTATAAGCCTAGGAATTATATCATCTTCGCACAAAGAAAATACAGGTTTGTCACACCTGTACTGACTTAAAAGTATGTGTTGTACACAATTTTGTATGTTAGTAATTCTCACAATCTACTGTCAGAAGGACCTCAAATCTCTCCCAGTCTTCCCCAAACCAGCTTAAAATTTTCAACACTATGCTATAGATGATATGTCTTAAAACCTTATTTAGTTTAACATAATCTGCAAATATAACTTTATATGCTTCCTCTTTACAAGCACACAGACCTATATACTTGTACCTTAAATTAATATCTGAAAACTGCTCTGGAACATCTGGAGATCGCATCCTCTGGTCTTCTATTTTATCAAGTTCAGAAGTCTGCGAAGAAATGTTCAAATGACTCAACTGACTTGATATTTCCTTTTCAGAATTTCTTTTTTCTTCTACAGATACATCCACCACGGATTGTACTTCACTGCTAATGTCCTGGAAATAAATCAGCACATATAAAATATTCCTTAAGCATGTCATACATTTCAAACAAAAGCCTATATTCTTCACACTGTTTTTAAAAATCCAGAAGTTTGGGGGGTTTTAATTTTTAAGTAAAATAAAATTTAATTTACAAATGCTAAAACACAGAATTTGGAAAACTCTTCTTTCTATATTGCATATTATTATATGTTTTTTCCAAACTACAAATGCCATTACCTATCCAAAAAAAAGTTAGAAAACTGGAAAATGTTAGAATTGCTTCAACTTCAATTAACTGGAAACTTTTAATAAGATGAACTTTTAAAAGTGGAGTGAAGTGGGGTGGAACAGGAAATAAAGAGAAAAACTGATACAGATATGGTCAAAAGAAATAATTCCAGGGTATGTTCATACTAGAATTAGCACAAATTCAGTCCAATCTCTTGTATTTCTTTTATCTAAGAGTAACTTTAAACTGACATTAAGAACAGTAACTTTTCTACAATTATAAAATGTTTTCAATTATTAAAAAAAAAAGAATATATAATTTCTTTAAGGTCCTGAAACACAGAATTTAGGGCTGGGAAAGACATTATGCTTTTAGAGACTTTAAATGTTGTTGGACTTAAGGGCAATAATCCTGGAATTATTTTGATATTTTTCTCTCTGAAAAAGTATTCAAAAAATATTTTTAAAGGACAGAAAAATACATACTTTAATATTTAGTGAAGGCACAGCACTGCAGTCACTACTACCCCTCTGCAATGAATCTGTCTCAGTTTGTCTTGAGGTCCCAGTCTCCTCTGGTTCATTTTCCCTTAGAGAAATGTCTATTTTTCCAGTTTTTTCCAAATCTGCCACCTTTTCCTCAGAAGCACTGATCTCTTCTGATCGGCTTTTCCTAAAGGAAATTTCTCTTCCAGTTTCTTTCAAATCTGCCTCTGTTTCCTCAATGGCAGTCATCTTTCCTGATACCTTTTCCATCAGGGAAATGTCTCTTTTTCCAGTTTCTTCCAAATCAATCTCCCTTTCCCCTGTGGCACTGATCCCCACTAGTACCTTTTCCCTTGGGGAAATTTCTATTCCAATTTTGTTCAAATCTGTCTCCATTTCATCATCTATAGTTTTGAGCTCTGAGGCCTTTTCTTGTGTAGGTATTTCTCTTCTTTCAGTTTCTTCTAAATCTGTCTCTACTTCTTCAGCGGCATCAATCATCTCCGGTATCTTCTCCCTCGGGGAAATCTCTCTTCCAGTTTCTTTCAAACCTGTCTTCACTTCACTAATAGTATCGATCTCCTCTGGGGCATTTTCCTGTAGGGATATTTCTCTTCGTTCAGTCTCTTCCAAATCTGTCTCTCTTTCCTCAGTGGCATCAGTCACCTTTGTTATCTTCTCCCTTGGGAAAATCCCTCTTCCAGTCTCTCTCAAATCTGTCTCCATTTCCACAGTGACATCAATCATTTCTGGTATTTTCTCCCTGGGAGAGATATCTTTCCTTTCAGTTTCTTTTAAATCTGACTCCATTTCCTTAGCAGTATTAGTCTCCACAGGTACCTCTTCCCTTGGTGAGGTTTCCAATCTTGCAGTTTCTCTCAAAGCTGTTGTCATCTCCTCAGAGGCAAGAACCTCCTTTGGTACCTCTTCTTCCTTTGAGAAAATTTCTCTTCTTCCAGTTCTTCTTCTTATATTTGGCTTTGGTTTCTGAAATCGAGTCTTCAGAATTTGAACTTGTTTATTTGCTTTATTATCCTCTTGAATACTATTTAAAAAAAAAAAAGATACACAATCAAATTGTAAACTAGACTGCCAACTGAAGAGATATGGTTGAGAAGTCACTACTGAAAAACCAGGAATTCTCAAATAAAAAAAAAAAATTAATGAAGCACCAGGAACCTCTGGGCAAAATTTAAAAATTAAAGTAGAGAAAAAATTCTATCCTTGGAAATTACAGTAAATTTTTTAAAAAATTAAGTATATTTATTACATAGAGACATATATACAGAGAAATCTATCAATAAGGTCAGTTAGAGTAGCAGCTAATCAGGCCTAAATAGTCTCTTTCTAATTGTCATCCATATCAACCTTGGCAAATACTGGCTGAGAAAGACTCTCCAAGTCCTCTACATCGGAGCTAGACCAATCTGTGGCTGCTATTCCTACCTTTTTGCTCCTACTCTCCTTTATCCAGACATATGTCTTGCTGTAAGAGTTAAAGAACTCATTTATATGGCCAGAACTAACCAGGATCTCAAATAGCTGGGTGGAGGTATAATTTGAATAAGGTACAGTCTTATGACTAAAAACTAGGTCTGCCCCTCCTCACTTTTTAAAAACAATTAAAAATGAGATTTCCTGTACAGTCACTTCTCTAAAAGCTTGTGATTTCATAATACATTGTGGGAATGAAAGAAAAGAGTAAATAAACAACAACATTTTGCAGTCTGTTGAATGTTACTGGGCACACAACAATCACTATCTAGTATAAGCACCTTGTTCTTCAAAACAGCAGCAGCATGCTCTCCTTTGTGCTTTATCATAATAATAGAAAGTACAACCAATAAAAATATACAAATGAATGAAAGAGCACTTAGTGACTGGTTAAGATTTTGACCTCTGAGGCCCTTTTCTTGTGTAGATATTTCTCTTCTTTCAGTTTCTTACATAGCATCTTGAACAGTTCAAAGTGTTTGAGACTGGGGAGGAGGGAAACTGCCTACTGGATATAAACAGGAATATGATTTGATAAAACACAGAATCTTAGAATTGTTTCTGTGAATACTGGAGATTCAAAGGCCAGAAAGGTCACTGCCTTTGGAGAGGAAAGTTGTTGATATCAGACTGGATATTAGTTATGAACAATCCAGCAGGGTTCTAAAACCCAAAGGCCACTCAGGGAAAACTTGGTTTTCTACTAAGCCACATGAAAATGGAGTCTGGTTTAAACTAAAAAAATACAAACAAAATATCCAAATTGTCAGGTATCTGTAATTAATATTTGTATCAGAGATATGCAACAATGCAGTAATGCAGTTGTACAGGCTTCTACCCAGAGTTTGTGTGGCAGAGAAGTAAAATAGGTTGGGGGTGTAGGGAGGGGGTACAAAGGAATAGAGAAAGAAGAGAGGAATAAAGGAATTCTTCTGTCTTCTAATAAAGATCTTTTGAGTAGTTCAGGAAACCTAGCTTTCACTCTCAGGTTGGGTAGTATTTAAACAGGCTCATACAGCTGTAATAAAGTATACAATAGGCCAGACTTTAAATGTAAAGATTGGTTGAGAGTCCGCCTGCCGATGCAGGGGACACGGGTTCGCGCCCCGGTCCGGGAAGATCCCACATGCCGCGGAGCGGCTGGGCCCGTGAGCCATGGCTGCTGAGCCTGCGCGTCCGGAGCCTGTGCTCCGCAACGGGAGGGGCCACAACAGTGAGAGGCCCACATGCCACAAAAAAAAAAAAGAAAATTAAATGTAAAGATTGGTAAAGTATAAATAATTGTTGAAACTAGATAGTAGGTACATGGGAGTCTGTTATTCTGTTCTCAGTACTTTTGTGCATTGAATATTCCCAAAAGGAAAAAAGTTTTAAAAGCACACTAATAATTCCGTTGATCTGGTTTAATATCCTGCAGAGGGGAAACAACAAATTCAGAGAGCTTTGGCTATGGGAAGTATGAGTTTTACTTAAAATTTACATAAACCTTAAATAAAGGTAATATGTGATCAATCTAATCCCAAAGAAACAATCTAATCAATCTAATCCCAAAGAAACAAATATTAAACAAACATTTTCACATCTGGATATGAACATGTAATTTACTATGCATGTGAAGTGATAATACTACCCATGTTAACTCAAGGTCTAATTTGCGATGGGTAAATCAATTCATCAAAACACCAAGAAGTGAGAAATCAACACGAAGGCAATGACATAAACTGCCTTGAAAGGTGAATTTACACTTGTAAATATTATGTAACTTGATATACAGATAACAAAATCAGTCTGATTTGCTATTTTTAAAAAATGATTAAGAATTTCTAAAACTTTACACATAATTCAACTATTATATCATTAATAAGATGATGCTTACCTCAGACATTCATTAAGCACCTTGGGCTCATCTGGCTGCACATTTTGAAAAGAAGTATCTTTTTTTTCAGATTGTGATGTGATGTCTTCACAATCAAAATTTTTAAATGCCTGATCTTCTATTTGTTCAGGAGTCTTAATAACAAACACATTTTTAAAAAAGTTTTAGGTCTCACAATGTAACACACATTTATAAAAGACTTCATTGAAAATTACGTATGACTTGAGTACAAGGAAAATGGTAAACATTTCAAAATTATAAAATGATACTCAAGAGACACTTTTTTTTTTGACAGGGGTGTGGGGTGGTGCCACGACATGCAGCCTGCGGAATCTTACCCGGGCCCCCTGCAGTGGAAGCACGGAGTCCTAACCACTGGACCACCAGGGAATTCCCTAAGGGGCACTTTTTAATGTTTGTTCTTTAGATATAGGAAATTTCACAAGCCACACCTTTTACCTCATCTCAAAGCCCCCATTCTTTTCCTCCTAATCAGAAAGCAAGTAACTGCTTCAGTCTGATCTGTTAAAATTATCCCTTGGGGTCTAACTTTCTAAATCTTTTTGATTATTACAATCACATTATAGACCCTGGGAATCATAATAGAAGAAATTCAAATCTCAAATCATGCCAACTCTTACTCTTATCAGAAAGACCAGTTACTATGTAAATAATCTAAAATTTATCATCTTTGTTGTTGGAATACTTTAGTAGGGAGCTTTTAACATTTTATTTTGTTTAGGTCAGTATTAAAATTCATATACATAGCTATATTTTCAGAAAGGAAGTAGAATTCGAACACCTGCTGAGTGATGGGGGAAGGCAAGTCCAAACATGAGTAAGGTGAAAGCAGATGATTCATCATATAAATGCTTAAAATCCACAGAGCAGAGAGCTAAGTGCCTTCACAATTAGCAAAGCTGCTGGCTATGAGATTTGGGCATTAAATTTAAAGAACAATATACATAATTGTATACAGTATTGCTGTTTAAAACGGGGGATGAAAGGAGGCTTATGTATTTGTTTAACAAAAAACTGGAGGGCATCAGAGTACTTACATCTCTATCGATACAGGACTCATTTTCATTCTTTTCTACACTGGCCCCAATTTTTTCCTGTGATGTAACAGTTTCTTTTCTTTCAGCAGCTTTACCTACATTTGGCTTTGGCCTTTGCAATAAGCCCCTCATTAGGCGTGCAGGTCTGAAAGCCTTTAGTTGATCATCTTCCTGCAGACAAATTTTTTCACTCAAACTAGAGTAATTACAAAGGAATAAAATCAATGGTTATTCTGAAGTCAGATTACTTGTATATCACATACATGCTTGTCTTCAGTATTCTCTTCTCCCAGGTATAAATAAGTAAACCATTTGGAATACAAAATAATTCACAAGACCAAAAGACAACCCTCAGAATGGGAGAAAATATTTGCAAATGAAGCAACTGGCAAAGGATTAAGCTCCAAAATTTACAAGCAGCTCATGCAGCTCAATAACAAAAAAACAAACAACCCAATCCAAAAATGGGCAGAAGACCTAAATAGACATTTCTCCAAAGAAGATATACAGACTGCCAACAAACACATGAAAGGATGCTCAACATCACTAATCATTAGAGAAATGCAAATCAAAACTACAATGAAATATCATCTCACACCAGTCAGAATGGCCATCATCAAAAAATCTAGAAACAATAAATGCTGGAGAGGGTGTGGAGAAAAGGGAACACTCTTGCACTCTTGGTGGGAATGTAAATTGGTACAGCCACTATGGAGAACAGTATGGAGGTTCCTTAAAAAACTACAAATAGAACAACCATATGACCCAGCAATCCCACTACTGGGCATATACCCTGAGAAAACCATAATTCAAAAAGAGTCATGTACCAAAATGTTCACTGCAGCTCTATTTACAATAGCCAGGAGATGGAAACAACCTAAGTGTCCATCAACAGATGAATGGATAAAGAAGATGTGGCACATGTATACAATGGAATATTAGCCATAAAAAGAAACGAAATTGAGCTATTTGTAATGAGGTGGATAGACCTAGAGTCTGTCATACAGAGTGAAGTAAGTCAGAAAGAGAGAGGCAAATACCATATGTTAACACATATATATGGAATTTAAGAAAAAAAATGTCATGAAGAACCTAGGGGTAAGACAGGAATAAAGACACAGACCTACTAGAGAATGGACTTGAGGATATGGGGAGGGGGAAGGGTAAGCTGTGACAAAGCGAGAGAGAGTCATGGACATATATACACTACCAAACGTAAGGTAGATAGCTAGTGGGAAGCAGCCGCATAGCACAGGGAGATCAGCTCGGTGCTTTGTGACCACCTAGAGGGGTGGGATAGGGAGGGTGGGAGGGAGGGAGACGCAAGAGGGAAGAGATATGGGAACATATGTATATATATAACTGATTCATTTTGTTGTAAAGCAGAAACTAACACACAATTGTAAAGCAATTATGCTCCAATAAATATGTTTAAAATAATAATAATAATTCACAAGTGTCTTTAAGAACACCCTCAAAGAAACACACACCTCTATACCTTAACCCTCTAGAACAGACATAGTCCTTAAAAGCATGACTATAAAAAAAGCATTTTAAAATCAAATTGTCACCACAAAATGGGAAAAATCTATACCTGACAAGCATGGAATACTATTCCCCACTCAGGACACCATTGTGTACATACACCTCCAGGGCACTGGACACAGATTATGGAATAAACATACAGTCCAGAATCCACTGGTTCAGATTTATATTGGAGCAGGCCTATTCTAGATCTCTACTCCAAGTTAAAGATTCCCCACCGCCCTTTTTTCCTGGTCGCACTGCACAGCATGTGAGATCGTAGTTCCCCAACCAGGGATCAAACCTGTGCCCCCAGCAGTAGCAGCATGGAGCACTAACCACTGGACCACTAGGGAATTCCCCTAAATATTCCCTTTGGAAACCCCTTGCTATAAATAAAATTATCCAGAAACATATATCTTAACCAATAATTCATCTAACAAGACTTCGTTAAAATCTTGTTAGTAAGTTGAGGGAGAAATGTAATTGCTCACCAGTGGATCCATACTATAATTTATTTCTACAATACCAAGCATAAAGATCATTATTAAAATGTTTCAACAATCCCTATAGTTAAAAATGGACTTAAATACACTAGCTGAAAATAAAATGCAGACATTAGGTAGAAAATAAGTCATTACAATCATTCCAAAGAGTTACTATTTTTATTCTATTTCCTAAATACTTACTTAGATGCAGTGTCAGCTTCTGGATTCTCTTTCTCTTTATTCTCCATTGCAGAAATACCAAGTGTATTCATTTTATCCTTTTCCATATGATTCTACGAATTTAATTTTTTATATTTAATCTACTTAACATAAAGTTCAAACTTCGTAATAAATAAATAAATGGAAATTAAAACAATAAAATTTCACTTTTTTGTACTTCTAATTATTAAAAGAGAGTTGTTAAAATCATAAAGGCAGATGAGAACCTTTTAAACATATAATCTCATACGTCACTGATAGAAGCACAAATTGGTATATCCTTTCTGGAAAGCCTTTTGCCAACATGAATCAAGAACTTTAATAATGTTCATATTCTTTGACCCAGTAATATCATTTCTAAGACTCTATTCTAAAAAAATATCTAGACAAAGATTTAAGTACAAGGTTGTTCCCTGGAACATTATGCAAAACAGCAAACACTGCAAACTGACAAAATATCCAATAATGAATAAACGGTTAAATAAATTCAGTTATACCCATTGATAGAATATTATGAAGTCACTAAAAACCATGTTTTCAAAAGATATTTAATGATGTGGAAATATATTTATGAAATGTTAAAATACCAGAGAAGGATACAAAAGTGAATTAATACTACTACTCAAGAATGTAAAAGAAAAGCTAGAAGGATATAGTCTAAAAGGTTGGTTGCATATAGATAATAAAATTAACTTTTGTTTTAACTTTTACATGAATCTGTATTTTCCCAATTTTCTAGAATTTAAAAACATCTCATAAGATTATAATAATATAGTTATATTATTAAGATTAAAAAGATTTCACATAAGAGGAAAAAAGACTAAAATTTAAAAAATTATTTTAGCAAAAATAAAACATTTTTAACAATATAATGCTGGCAAGGATATAAGGAAACAGGAACATTCATTTAATGCTTAAAGCAATGTAAACAGATTCTGGTTTTTTTTTTTTTTTTTTGGTTACGGGGCTTGTGGGATCTTAGTTCCCCGACCAGGGATCGAATCTGGGCCCAGGCAGTAAAAGCGTCCTAACAACTGGACCTCCAGGGAATTCCCAAGATTCCTTTTTTTGACAGTTTGACAATGCCTAACAAGAGCCAAAAAATATTTAAAATACTTTGGCACATTAATCCCACCACCTCTGGAAATTTATTCTTTGCCTATTTACAAAATTGTTTGCTTTTATTTACAAGGGTTAAAAAAATGGAAAAAACCTAAACATTAGAGAAATGGTTAGGTAAATTAATAATAATGTTAACCTGATGCAGCCATTAAAAAGATCAATTAACCCCAAGAAAGGGAAATGGATAGTTTCAGAGAAAAATGTTTTAAATGTTATATATGGCTAAAAACTACAAAAATGTTTACTTCCATAAAAAGAGAAATAAAGTTTATGAAGGACAAACAAAGGAATATTCTGTATATAGATAAGAGGGTTGTGGTTATAATTTTATTATTGCACAGGCTTTATTTATTTAATATAAAATATTTTGAATAAATATTTTATATAAGTAAACAAAAGACATATTTGTTACTGCTAAGGATGTTCGAAATGATATATCCTATATTCTAAAGAAAATGTATACAACATGAAACTAGTAAGACAAATTTAATATTAATGTTTGAAGTTCTCATATCTTGGCTTTACTGTTGGTAACATTACTTTGTAATTATAAGTTAAACATTTTTATTCCCAACTATTTAGAAAAAATACTTTATAATTTTAATCTCCATTAAGTCTCTTACTCCATACCTTTTCAACTGAAGTTTCTGTATGTAAACTCTTGTTCTCTGCATCTGTTTTCCCTTGTGAAAGAACTGATTTCTTCCCAACTGCCCTTGATAAATTGGGTTTAGGTCTCTGGAGTCGTCCTCTTGTCTTCGGTTTAATACTTTCTGTTTGATCAGTTTCCCTAGAAAATTAACATTATTTAAATTGTACCAACATGCAGGCATATTCAAAAGAAATTCTGGAAAATTCTTTAAAAATCCATTCACAGCTAGAAAAGAACTCCTTTAAGCTTACTTACAATAAACGTAGCAAAGAAGACTGAACAAGAAGAGCAATGAAGGGTAACTAATTTATCAGATGTTAAAAATATACTACTTAGCAGCAATAATTAAAATATTGTGGTACTAACACATGAATAACAGATAAATGAAACACAAAAGAAAACTGAGATGATGACTCCAAAATACATGATTTTAGTATACAATAAAGTTGTCATTTCAAAATAGAATAAGATGACCACAAAAATAATATATTTTTTAAAATAAATGTTAAATTAAATTAACGGTGATGGGAAAACTAGTAATACTGGGGAATAAAATAAAATTAGCTCCATTCCTTGCACTGTACTCACAATATATTCTAAATGAATCAAAGATTTAAGTGAAACCATAGAGAAAACATGAATGAATTCTTTTGTAACTTTGAGGTAGAGTAAGCCTTTCTAAAACTTGATTAAAAGATCAGGAGCCATAAAAGAAAAAAAAAAAGGAGCGAGATCTGACAACATAAAAATCAAAAACTTTTACATGGCCAAAACATATGTCATAAGTCAAACTACAAACCAAGAAAACATGTTTTACAACTCATATCACAGGGCTAATAACCTCTCTAAAATGTAAAGACCTCCTACAGAACAATACCAGTAACTCATTAGAAAACTGGACAAAGGATACGAACTCACAAAAAAACAAAAAAAAAAAATAGGTTTTAAATGTGAAGAGATGCTCAGCTTCACTCCCAATAAGAAATGTACAAATTAAAAGTAGAGCGTGGGCTTCCCTGGTGGCGCAGTGGTTGAGAGTCTGCCTGCCGATGCAGGGGACGCGAGTTCGTGCCCCGGTCCGGGAAGATCCCACATGCCGCGGAGCGGCTGGGCCCGTGAGCCATGGCCGATGAGCCTGCGTGTCCGGAGCCTGCGCTCCGCAACGGGAGAGGCCACGACAGTGAGAGGCCCGCATACCGCAAAAAAAAAAAAAAAAAAAAAAGTAGAGCGAGCTGGACTTCCCTGGCAGTCCAGTGGTTAAGACACTGTGTTTCCAACGCAGTGGGTGCAGGTTCGATCCCTGGTCGGGGAACTAAGATCCCACATGCCGCACAGCACAGCCAAAAAAGAAAAAAAGAAAAAAAAGATTGAAAAAAAAAAAGTAGAGCGAGCAAGCACAAATGTGAAAAGATATTGAGAATCAGAGAATCTAAGGGGAATTATATACAGATGTTCATTGTTCTTTTGACTTTTCCTTAGGTTAGAAAATTTTTAAGTAAGCAACTGAAGGGGAAAAAAATAGAATTATCTACCCCTGTCAGAAAAGGAGGACTGGGGTATATATACTATACTGTGATATTATTTTATTTTATAATCTATCAAGACTAGCAAAAATCCAAGTTTGATAACACTGTTGGTAGGGAGCCATTTCTTACATTGTTAGTGGGAATATAAACTAGAGTAACTCCTATGGAGAGCATTTTGGAAGTATCTATCAAAATCATAAATGTAGGGGCTTCCCTGGTGGCGCAGTGGTTGAGAATCTGCCTGCTAATGCTGGGGACATGGGTTCGAGCCCTGGTCTGGGAAGATCCCACATGCCACGGAGCAGCTAGGCCCGTGAGCCACAACTACTGAGCCTGCGCGTCTGGAGCTTGTGCTCTGTAACAAGAGAGGCCGCGATAGTCAGAGGCCCGCGCACCGCGATGAAGACTGGCCCCCACTTGCCACAACTAGAGAAAGCCCTTGCACAGAAACGAAGACCCAACACAGCCAAAAATAAATAAATAAATAAATTTAAAAAAAAATCATAAATGTATAAATGTACACACACTCACATACAAATGTGTCCTTTGGGCTAGCAATTTCATTTTAGGAACTTTCCCTACAAATAGACTGGCACAAAGGTGATAGATAGAGGTATAAGTTTCTAAGCATTGTTTGTAAAAACAACATATATAGCCATCAACAGGGCACCGATAATATAAAGTGTGATTCATCCATACAACAGAACACTATGCAACTAAAAAAGAATAAAGGTCTTTAAGTAAAGATATGACGATATAAGATAAAAAAATTACAAAATGGTATTATACTATGCTACCATTAGAGTTTTAAAAAGAGTAAGATATATATAAACTTTATGTATTTGTATTAGCTTTAATGTCTTTTTTTTTTTTTAATCTCTGAAAGACTAAGAAATAAATAACACTGGTAACTTGTTAGAGTAAATGGGGACATGACAGGAGGGATACTTCACTCTATACCTTCTTACAATTTTGGATGTTTGAACCACAGGAATATATTGCCTATTCCAAAGACTAGTTTAAATTTTTATTAAAAAAAATAAGTTTGATTCTCTGGGACCTCCCTGGTGGCGCAGTGGTTAAGAATCCACCTGCCAATGCAGGGGACACAGGGTCCAAGCCCTGATCTGGGAAGATCCCACATGCCGCAGAACAACTAAGCCCGTGCTCCACAACTACTGAGCCTGCGCTCTAGAGTCCGCAAGAAACAGCTACTGAGCCCGCGTCCACAACTACTGAAGCCCACATGCCACAACTACTGAAGCCCATATGCCTAGAGCCTGTGCTCCGCAACAAGAGAAGCCACCACAATGAGAAGCCCGTGCGCCCGTAAGGAAGAGTAGTCCCCACTCACTGCAACTAGAGAAAGCCCATGCGCATCAACGAAAACCCAACGCAGCCAAAAATAAATAAATAAATTTAAAAATCATCTTTAAAAAAAAAGTTTGATTCTCAATGTGACTATGCTTTACTGAAAATAAGAATTCATAAACTAAACTTTTAAGCCCACATGAGGAGTTATGAAGGAGATAAAAAGAAAGTCTGAACTTCTGAGATATCTTTTCAAAGGGAGATTCTTGTGGTGCTTCTACTGTTTTTAGTGAAGATATTAATTTAATCAGTATTTTCATACTAGAAAACATAATACATAATCTCTTTAAAGTCATCAATATCAAAATCTACTACTTTGACAACAGGTATGAAAAATAACTCAAACCAAGTAAAAGTTAAATCTCATAGCAAATATTTAGGCTTCCAAATTATTTTAGAATTTTATCGTAAGTTACCAGTTTGCTATAACTCGTATCACTAAGATAATCTTTCCATAATGAAATATAAAGTGAAAAACCTTAATGTCACTAAGACCACAGTACAATTACATATTAAATGGTCTACAGACCTCTCCTAATTCCTAAAGGAAGCAACATTATTATCATTTTTTAAATGATAATAAATTATCAAAATTTTGAAAACAAATTTTAAAATCCTACCATGTAAAATACTTACAGTGCTTTATCTTTTAGGTCAACATTTCCTTCTTCTGTACAACTACTCTCAGCATTATTCACCTCACACAATGCTCTAATTCCACCTTCTGATGAAGGCAAATATGAAGTGCTTGATTCTGAAGTCTCAGTTGCTACTGATACGGCATCTTGTTGACTACTACGGAAATGAAAATATATCAGGGGAAAAGAACTCTTAGTAATGCACATTTTATACTAATTATTTAAAAGATTTTTTTAAAATATACAAAGCCAAAACTCTGGAAGATGATCCCTCATATCACGGAATAATCAAAATGGATATTTTGGTTTCTCTATGATCCTCCTTGCACCATGTTATTAAAACACTGTACCTTAGGAGATAATAACAGTCACAAATGAACAGGGAAAGTGCTCAAGAAGTCACAAAATGAAAAACTCATAACTACATGGGGTTCACAAATCAAATGTATGTGTAAAATCATAGTAATGTTTAGGAATTATCTTTCATTAAAATTTTGTATTGGCAGTCTTTGCTTTGCATGGTACTGTGTTACTCAAGAGCCATGGAAATCGAAGACACAGCTGCAACATGCACAAGTTGCAGTTAATGCTGTAGCGTGCAAAGAGAGGACTGCTGCATTAGGAAATACTTCAACTAACAATAATATAAATGATGGCCATGTACTAACGAGCACTCAGTTTCAACGCAAATTCACATTCAGCCATGCTTTGTTTTTTTGTTCTTTTTTTTCTACTGGGTGTTTGTCTTTTCCCAGCGCTCTTTCTATATTCTTTTTTGGCTAGATGTTACATATAAAACCTCCCAATCAATAGCTTGCCTTTTACTTTCTTCATGGAGCCTTTTGTCAACAGAAGTATTTAATTTTACTGCAGTTGAATTTATCAATTTCATCCTTTAAAGTTTGTGCTTTTTATGTCTTAAGAAATCCTTGACATCACAAAACTATTTTTCTACATTTTCTCCTAAAAGTTTTAAAGATTTGCTTTATATATGTAGCCTTTAATCTATGAGGAGGTTAGTGCATAGGGTAAAATAGGGATCTACTATTATCTTTTTCATATCTAAGCACCATTTAATGAATGGTTAATTCAGTCTTTCCCACTAATTTCTAATGCTACCTCTGCCATCTAAATGATGCCTAAATTTCTCTTCCTAGATTCTACATCCAATTTTCCTCTCAGTCAATTTGTCTGGCCTTTTCCAGTACCACACTCTTTTAATTACTCTAGCTTTAGAATAAGAATCAGCTCACTGTTTTACAAAACCAACTGGTATTTTAACAGTCATTACAGGGTAGCTTTCCCCCCTAAAAAAGTCATCAGTATTGTTTTGTGCATAGTCTATGAAATTAGTTGTGTCTCTGAGGTCAGAATTTAGAGGTCTGTCACCCAGCAAGTTAAGGGCCTGAGGTCTATGGCTTGGCTTCAAAGAAATTATTAATCTTCTGTATTGTATGAATAAATTGGCACAGGTGCATATAGGTATTTTTCTACATGAGAATAAATGGTTTTCATCGAAATTTTCAGAAGAGGGTACATGCCAACCAATGGAACAGAACAGACCCATGCACCCAGTCAAATGATCTTTGACAGGGTGCCAAAACTACACAATATGAAAAGGATAATCTCTTCAGCAAATGATGCTGGGAAAGCTAGATATCCATAAGCAAAAAAAGAGAAACTGGACCTTTACCTTATACCATACACAAAAATCAACTCAAAATGGAATAAAGATTTAAAGGTAACACCTTTTATTTTTTTCTTTTTCAGCTATGCCACGTGGCTTGTGGGATCTTAGTTCCCCAACCAGGGATTGAACCCAGGCCCACCGCATTAAAGGTAACGCCTTAAAGTATAAAATTCCTAAAGGAAAACATGGGGGAAAGCTTCATAAGATTGGTATTGGTAATAATTTCTTGGACATGACACAAAAGGCACAGGCAGGAAAAGTAAAAATAGACAAGTGGGACTATATCAAACCAAAAACCTTCTGTACAGCAAAGGAAACAATCAAGAGTCAAAAGGCAACCTATGAAATGGGAGAAAAGATTTGTAAACCATATAATGGATAAGGGCTTAATATCCAAAATATAAAAGGAACTCCTAGAACTCAGTAACAGAAAAACAAATAACTCAATTAAAAAACTGGAAAAGGAATTGAATAGACATTTCTCCACAAGAAGACATACAAATGGCCAACAAGTAATATTTAAAGATGCTCAAGGGACTTCCCTGGTGGCGCAATGGTTAAGAATCCGCCTGCCAATGCAGGGGACACGAGTTTGAGCCCTGGTCCAGGAAGATCCCACGTGCCGTGGAGCAACTAAGCCCGTGTGCCACAACTACTGAGCCTGTGCTCTAGAGCCTGCAAGCCATAACTGCTGAGCCCACATGCCGCAGCTACTGAAGCCCACACACCTAGGGTCCATGCTCTGCAACAAGAGAAGCCACTGCAATGAGAAGCCCGCACACCACAACGAAGAGTAGCTCCCACTCGCCGCAACTAAAAAAAGCCCGCGTGCAGCAATGAAGACCCAACGCAGCCAAAAGTAAATAAATAAATAAATAATAAAATAAAATAAAGACGCTCAACATCACAATCATCAGGGAAATGCAAATCAAAACCACAGTGAGGTATCACCTCACACCTGTTAGGAACTGTTATATTATACTAACATTACTTTTTAAAAATATATATGTAATTAAAAATATGTATTAATTAAAATATATATATTAATTTTTTAGAAAAACAGAAAATAATAAATGCTGGCAAGAGTATGGAAAAACTGGAATTCTTATGAACTGTGGGTAGGAATGTAAAATGCAGCCACAACGAAAAACAGTATGGAGGCTCTTCAAAAAATTTAAAACAGAATTATCATATGATCCAGCAATTTCCCTTCTGGGTATCTACCCATAAGAACTGAAAACAGGGTCTCAAAGAAATATCTTCAGTTCCATGTTTACTGCAGCATTATTCATAATAGCCAAGAGATGGAAACCACCTAAATGTCCATTGACAGATAAATGAATAAATAAAATGTGCTATATAATTACAATGGAATATTATTCGACCATAAAAACAGAAATCCTTCATATGCTACAACATGGATGAACTTTGAAAACATCATACTAGGTGAAATAAGCCACTCATAGAAGGATAAATATTTATGATTCCACTTACATGAAGTATCTAAAGTAACCAAGCTCATAGAAAGTAGAATGGTGGTTACCAGGGGCTGGGGTAAGGAGGAAATAAAGAGTTACTGTTCAAAAGATATAGAGTTTCAGTCATGCAAGATGAAAATGTTCTAGAGATTTGCTGTACAACACTGTGCTCATAGTTAACAACACTGTACATTTTAAAAACTCGTAAGAAGAGCAGATCTCATGTTATGTGTTTTTTACCACAAGTAAAAACAAACAAACAAAAAAACCTCAGCAGGATACATCACATTCAAATTGCTGAAAACCAAAAATCAAGAGAAAATCTTTATAGAAAATGATAAACCCATGCAAACATTAACCACAAGAAAACTGTAGTGGCAAAGCAATCATCAGAACAAAGAGCAATACCAGAATGACATCACACAAATGGTAAAAGGGTGATTTCACCAAGAAGATACAACAATCCTAGATATGTATACACCTAACAAAAGAGCTTCAAAAGACATGAAGAAAAACAAATAGAACTGAAAAGAGAAATAAGCAAATTCACAATTACAGGTGGAGATTTCCCACTCCTTTGGTAACTGATAGAAGATGTAGACAAAGTGAGTAAAGATACATAAAATACCTTGGTGAAAGAGCAGGGTCAGTTCTTTTCTCAGCCTTTTCATTAGAGGATAGATCCACAATGTCATCTGTGTTCTGTACACAGGGAAGCTTTTGTTCCTTATGGCTTTCATCTTCATTTATCTCAGGACTTAAAGACAGGCATTTATCTATTAATACAAAATGCATATTATTATAAAAATGATAGCAAAAACATATATATTTAAAGCACAAAGGAATTTACATATAACACTGTCATGTAATGATTAAGAAATTATCCCAAAGTCCAATTTCTTACAAGTTGAGCTATTCTGCTTTATATGTAATGTCTTTACTAGTAAGCCACAAAGAGCATATTATGATGCTTATAAATCACACTATGCTATCTATCAGGATTCACTTATTAAAATCTTATTGGTGAAGTTGAACCACATAAAACTTAAATTCTACAGAAAGGTTGTTCTGCTCTGTTACTATTTTTTCTCCTCTCTTTACTTGGTTATCTGCTTTAAGTAATCTATATGTGAATTCTTCAAGAAAGAGACCGCGACTTCCCTAAACTCTTAGCTCTCATTCCCTAGTGACTCACAAGTGTCAAAATGTCTGTATTCTAGGGAGCTTTAAAAAAGAAAAATGAGGGCTTCCCTGGTGGCGCAGCGGTTGGGGGTCCACCTGCCGATGCAGGGGACATGGGTTCATGCCCCGGTCCGGGAGGATCCCACATGCCGCAGAGCGGCTGGGCCCGTGAGCCATGGCCGCTGAGCCTGCATGTCCGGAGCCTGTGCTCCGCAATGGGAGAGGCCACAGCAGTGAGAGGCCCGCGTACCGCAAAAAAAAAAAAAAAAAAAAAGGAAGAAAAATGAGAGGAATACTTATTCTAGTACCTTTTATACAAATTAAACAACTTATTTTGGGTTCATAGAGGTGCTCTGTAGAGGCAGAACATGAAAACCTGTGATTTATTAACAAACACAATACATGTTGAATTATATGCACGTGACTTAGAATAATTGTTAATGTGAACACATAGGAGGTAACACATCTCAGAGACAAACTTGAGAGAAATATCTCCCCATTTCACTCTTTTTTTAATAAACGTTTTTTCTTTAAATTAAAAGTAAAAGGGTTTAACCCAGTACCAGGAATACAGAACCAATTAATAAGCATTATTAGTTGCTACTATCCAGAAGAAAAGTAGTTAAGTTATACATCATATTAGTGTACGTGTCTTCACAAGTAATATAGGGGCTATTAACATATGTAATACACTTACTTTTGTGGTTTTCTCCTTTAGAAGAGCCTGGCTGAACAGTGGCATTTCCTGAAAGATTTACCTCTTGTTCACTACTTTCATCCTGATTCTTTCTTCTCCTTTTCTTTTGATTTATATCTTGTTCTAATGCATTCTGTTCTGAATCCTGTCCTGATAAAGTCAGAGACTGTTCTTCTTCTTCAACTGTCTGAGCATCCTTTTGAGATCCTTCTGTGTCTGAAATTCTAGTGCTCACAGACTCATCTGGATTATCATTCACTCTTTCACTGGAGACTTTTTTCACTTAAAGTAAGAGAAATTGTTATAAATATAAAAACAGCCTACAGAAAAATTCTTAAAGGTGGAGAAGATAAACACGTAAGGATGTCTGAGCGAAAATTTAAAGACAACCTAAACTGTTCAATAGAGAATGACTAAATAAGTTATAATACATTTATGCTATAGAAATCCATGCAGCAAATAACAATGAGGTAGGTTTGTACGTAGTCATGTACAAGATTTCAAAAAATATTGTTGCCTTAAAAAAAAAATCAAGTTGCAGAACAATATATACAGTATTACCACACTTTTATTTTAAGAAAAACAATTACATATACTCTAAGACACATACACATTTATAGGCATAGAAAAGAGTTTACTAACAATCATCCCTAAGAAAGCTAAGACTTTGAGGGCAGGGTACAAGAGAGAGTTCAAGTATTTTATTTTCTGTATCCTTTGTTTTTCAATGAACAACCTTATTAACAAATATTTTTAAACAATTTCTAGTGCCTTTTTTTGAAGGCATATTAATAGTTAACTGTATCAAAAGATGAAAATAATGAATTACATTTTAAAAAACAAAAATAATAAAATGTTACTTGTTTTTATTCAAAAAAAGTCAAAACAAGATTTTAAAACTAAGAAAATATGCTGGATTTATTCTTTATCAGAATAATAATCAGCAATTTTTAAATTCTGAGACTTGTAACAAAGTACCTGAAAAGTTCTCACATTAAATAAGATACAGTGAGTTACTTATGCTATCACTGTAACATAGTAACCACAAGATTAGTGATAGATTAATATATCTATTTTAATTTCCCAGGGCTATGTAAGTTAAAAAAATGACTAAAGAATGAAATAACTTTGCAGTTATCAATACTACTTTTAAAAAGATAGGGGCACTACGCTCTAGAAAAAGAAGTTCTATATTGGCTCTGTGCAGAAGGAGTTAACAAAGCAGACCTCACCGCTCTCCTTTGAAAGACCTGCTTAAAAGGTTGGCCCTCAGCTTCCCTGGTGGCGCAGTGGTTGGGAGTCCGCCTGCCGATGCAGGGGACATGGGTTCGTGCCCCGGTCCGGGAGGATCCCACTTGTCGCGGAGCGGCTGGGCCCGTGAGCCATGGCCGCTGAGCCTGCGCATCTGGAGCCTGTGCTCCGCAATGGGAGAAGCCATAGCAGTGAGAGGCCCGCGTACCGCAAAAAAAAAAAAAATTGTTTAAAAAGGTTGGCCCTTGGGCTGCGTCTGGAAACTTGGGTTTGGGGAGAGTTCCCACCAGCCTAACTGACAAAAGTGGCTCGCTATACCTAAATTGTTTAAATAAACAATGTGGTTTATGCTGAACAAATGCTTTCCTTTTGGGAGTTTTGAATTCTGGTACATTCCAGGAAGAAGGTGTCTACATGACCAACCTCTAATAAAAATCTTGGGTGCTGAGTTTCTAACAAGCTTCCCTGGTAGACAGCTTTTTACATACCTCATTCCTACTTGTTGTTGGGGGATTAAGCACATCCTGTGTGCCTCTACTGGGAGAGGACTCTTGGAAGCTTTACTTCTTTTCCCTAGACATTGACCTATGTGCCTTTCCCTTTGCCAATTTTGCTCTGTATACTTTCATTGTAATAAATCTCGTTGTCTGTACAACTATATGCTGAATCCCGTGAGTCCTAGCAAATAATTGAACCTGGGGGTGCTCTTGGGGTCCCCCTACACAGGCTCTCACAGTCCTAGCTTGAGTCCTGCCTCTACCACTACTAACACTGTGAGACCTTAGGAAAAAATGACTTAGGATCTCTGAGGTTATTTCTGGGTTATTAAAACAAAAGGAAAGGGGCTGGAATGTATAACTAATATATAAGGTTCCCTGTAGTTCAAAGATTCTTTAAATTATGTGATTATAGCTAAACATTGTCCTCAGATCAGAATTCAAATAGTTAAGAAAATATAAGCCTAAAAATAGAAATACTCACATATGAACAATTTCCTACCTGGTACAAGTCAACATTAACCCTCAGAAATAAGGTGTGCTCAAACAATACAGTTGAGTCACAAGCCCAAAGTATTAGAGTTCCATTTTTTTTTTTTTAGACTTTTGTGCCAGATTTGTTTTACAGAGAAAAATGATAATAAGTAACCAAACATGACACCCCAATATTCTGATGCTCCTTTATTAGCTATAACTATGCCCTCAATGCAAGAAAGATGTTAAATAGCCTAGCCATCCAATTATAAAATGTAAAAGGGAGCTGCTGTTTGGGGCCAGATAACTAGAATATTGAAGAAAAATCAGTTCCCTCCAATCGGATGTCCTGATGATCTCAACTACCTGAACTACATATGAACACCCTAAGACTTGAGGGACAATATTGCAAGCCTATTATTATTAAGTAAAATAACACACTTTCTTTTAAATAAATACCTTTTACATTTTTCTGTGATTTAGAGGACTTCTTCTCCTTTAAAGTCTGATTTTTAACAGATTTTTGTTTTCTTTTCTCTTCTTCAGCAAGAACTTTCTGAAGCAAATGAGCAAAAAAATCGAAGTCAAAAGGGCGCTTTTCCTCTGTTTAAAAAAAAAAAAGAAACTTCAAGTTTTTATTTTAAAAAAAGGAAAAGAAATTTCAAGTTTTAATTTTTCTTAAGTGTAATACCAAAAGCGAATGGGCTTAGCAGCAGAATGGACAAAGAACTCTAATCACTATAGTACAGTCACATAACAGAAGATCACTGAGCAATAAAAAGGAACAAACTATATTAGTTTAAAAAATAAAGAAAAGGAACTACTGATACAAGCAATAATATTGGTGAATCTCAAAAACATGCTGAGTGAAAGAAGCCAAACACAAATGAGTATATACTGTATGATTCTATGAATAAGACGTTCTAGAACAAGATAAACTAACCTATGATGATTCAAATGAAAATAGTAGTTGCCTGGGTCAGGATTAGGAGTGGAGATTGACTAGAAAGGGAAAGAAGTGGCCTCGCTGGAGTGATGAAAATGTTCCATGCCTTGTTTTGTGTGGTGGTTACACAGGTGTACTCTTTGTCAAAACTCAAACTATAAATTGCACTGTCCATAATTATAAATACACTTTTTTAAAAGGCTAGGATGATTAAGAAGTCTGCAAAAGCCTATCCACCACTTTATGTCCTCACTTTATTACAACTCTTTCACTATTAACTCTTACTCTTCCAAATATCAGCGAAGAGGATAGTAAATGAGTATTGATCAGGACCACTCTCACTAAATACCTATTAACAGTATTATATCAGAAAGAGTAATCTATGAACAAACCAAAATGAATCCACTCCAGGAGTCAATCCTTGCCTCAGCTGTGTCTACAAATACAGTGAATACAGAGAAGTGAATACAGGGAAAATGGTGCTCCAAGACTGTTTTGATTACAAGATGGCCTCAGAAAAAGAGGTATATACCAAAACAAAAGTAAATTAGCCTCAGGAAACTAAGCCCAAACCTGAGATTCTTGAAAGCCCTATTTTATTGTGGATCCAGCTTTTCATCTGTTCTGACCTTCCACACAAATGATTCTGAAAACCACAGCACTAAAATAATCCATAAAGTTCTCAGAGGAATTAAAATATAAGTTCTAAAAAATACCATTTGGGTTTTTTTGTGTTTGTGTTTTAACAATTTCCACTACAAAGCATCAAACAGTGAATTTTAAAGGTTCTATTATAATGGTTTTAACAATGGCTCCACACCCCATAAACTGTTTATAGATTTATGGACTCTTTTCTGATTATAATGCATTAAACATAACGAAAAGTTTCAAGACCACTTCTCTAAAATGGAGAGGGTTGAGGACTAAAATATTCCAGATGTTCCAGAAGCCATTCCTAGAAGTGGTTTTCCTGAGGACTCAATACCACATTTGTAAGGTATAGGGTCCACTCATCCACCTTTGTGTCTACTCATAAAATAAATGTACATGCTATACAATCTAAGTACTTCTCTTTAGAATTTTTTTCTAAGATTAGCACTATGGCAAATGAACACTGAATACACCTATTAATCATGAAACGTCGGTAATTATATTCCAAACAAAGAATACAGGAACTACGCTAAATAGTACATTTAACTCTGTTTTTCTTTACAGATCCCTTGATGTAGTTCTCTGGACTTAAAAAGAAACAACGTTCATTTTAATAAGGCTATTAGTTAAAAGCTGAAAGTTATACATCATTTCTTCAAATCAGGTCTAAATTCAAACGTCACCTCTTCAGGCACTTCCTGGTGGCACAGTGGTTAAGAATCTGCCTGCCAATGCAGGGGACACAGGTTCGAGCCCTGGTCCGGGAAGATCCCACATGCTGCGGAGCAGCTAAGCCCGTGCACCACAACTACTGAGCCTGTGCTCTAGAACCCACGAGCCACAACTACTGAGCCTGCGAGCCACAACTACTGAAGCCCATGTGCCTAGAGCCCATGCTCCGCAACAAGAGAAGCGACAGCAGTGAGACGCCAGCACACTGCAACAAAGAGTAGCCCCCACTCGTCGCAACTAGAGAAAAGCCCGTGAGCAGCATCGAAGACCCAATGCAGCCAAAAATAAATAAATAAAACAAATAGATTTATTTCAAAAAAAAAATCACGTCTTCAGACAGAACTTCCCTTAATACCCAATCTAAACACCCACCCCCTAACTCCCTCTTTTTTCTTCTTAGAAATTAATCACTATCTGAAATTATCCTGCTTACCAATTATATTCCTCCTCCACCCAATTAGACTTAAGGCTCTAAAAGCAGGATTCTCCATCTGCCCTGTTCACCATGATATCCTCAATGCCAACAACAGTGACTAGCACACAGCAGGTGGTCTGTATTACTGACTGAATAACAGACTTACCACAGTAGGTAAGGAATCATCTATAGTGTAATATCTTCCAGAAACAATTAACCTCTTCTTCAGTACAATTCCCCCAGAATAAAGAGCACTTAGAAATAGTATCTTCAGTCTCCCTAATTTCTTGGACTCAGAACTCTGCTTACTTGCTTCTTGATGTTTTAGCTATTCCCTTGCCTATAGATCTATATGAACTGCCAGACCTGAACTGCTAAAGAGAAAAATTTCCAGTCTTACTCTTCCTATGACAATATAGGGATGAAACAAATCTAAAACACACTGGAACCAAAGACAAAACATTGGTCATTTTTTAGAATCTCCAAATGATTCCTTGTGAAAGAGGTCTTAATACTTACGGAATGCTTTGTCTATTCTCCATCCATTTGTTTTCTCTTCACGTTTAAATTTATTCTGTTAACAAAACAAAACAAAAACTCTTTGGTAATTTTCTCCCATTAAACAAGTGCAGATTATGTCTTAAAAAAAGCATCAAAATAAAATTCTTATAATAACATATGATTCTCTAATAAATAATACGTCTTTGCTAATAGGCGAGTTACTTAAACCCTTAGCTTTTAAAAAATAGAAATGAAAGATTTATACTGAGCTCTGTGCTCCTCCTTATGATCAATAACATGAATTAGCAATGAAAACTGGATTTACAGAGGATAGAAAAAAAAATAAAGTCAACTAGCGTGGAAACAGATCAAACAGTAATCAATTAAGCTAACCAGTATTAACTCTTTAAAAACTGGTATATTCATATCAGGTTAAACCTCTTACATTATTATTCTGTTTTTAATGGCATGGAGGGGAAACTGTAAAGAAACAACTAACCAAAATTTTGAAGCAGGCCAAGTTTATGTTTAGAAACTTCTTTATATTAAGAACATTTCCTCATGCTTTTCTGAGCACCAAAGAGCCCCATTCCCAATTCCACTCCAGATTACCTCCTTTAAGATGGAGATGGTTAAGGTTTAGGGTTCAATGCATCCTAAGGTCATTAGAAAGTCTGAGGGCATACACATACACAAACACACCCTGCAGGAGGGAACGATCAGCCAATCTCTCCCTTCTACAGATCAGTGGTCTGAAAGCTTTTATTAAAAATACAAAAATTGTTTTATTGAAAAAAAAGAAAAATCACACAAAATAAAGAACCTCTTCATGGCCCCGTTCTTCCCTCCAAAAGAAACTACCCACTAACCTGACTTTATATTTTTTTATTAATTAATTAATTAATTAATTAATTTATTGGCTGTGTTGGGTCTTTGTTGCTGCGCGCAGGCTTTTTCTAGTTGCGGCGAGTGGGGGCTACTCTTCGCTGCAGTGCACAGGCTTCTCCTTGCGGTGGCTTCTTTTGTCGCGGAGCACAGGCTCTAGGCGCTCTAGCTTCAGTAGTTGCAGCACGTGGGCTCAGTAGTTGTGGCTCACAGGCTCTAGAGCACAGCCTCAGTAGTTGTGGCACACAGGCTTACTTGCTCCATAGCATGTGGGATCTTCCCAGACCAGGGATCAAACCAGGGACACAGTCCCCTGCATTGGCAGGTGGATTCTTAACCACTGCGCCACCAGGGAAGTCCTAACCTGACTTTAAAGCAATCACTTTCTTACATTTCCTCACTGTTTATCATCCAAGCGTACATCCTTAAGCTCTATAATTTAGCCTTTCCTATTTTTTTAAAACTTCATGTGACTAACATCTTTCAACCTACAGATTATCCCTCTATTCCATTCTTTATTTTTCCTCATAAAACTTATTACCAAGTAGTATAGAAGTTTTCAAGGAAGATCATCTTTCTCCCTTAAAAGATCATATTATTCTTTAAACATTTCCTCAAAAGTTAACAAAAGTCAGGTCCACATGTAACAAAAGTCACATAAAAAGTGACAGACTACAATTACTAAATTAAACATCCTGAGAGAAATAACGGTAGGCTTTAGGCATTATTCAATTCTAAAACATTGCTACATCATATTTTACTTCATTGAGAATATAATCCAGAACAAGTTAAAATATTTTTGAAGAATGTATTGATGTTCATCATTTGTTTTTTCTGGCCACCCCACACAGCTTGTGAGATCTTAGTTCCTGGACCAGGGATCAAATCCAGGCCCTAGCAGTGAAAGTGCAGAATTCTAACCAGTGGACCACCAGGGAATTCCCAGATATTAATCATTGAATTCATAGGCAGGAACCACTGTAGGCAAAATTCCACAATTATAAAATAAATCCCATAATTTCCATCTCTGGCCCTGACAAAAACTGGTAACGAGCTTTTTCCACATATCCAACCCAACGTAAATAATTTTAACACCAAACAAAATAAATGCATCAACTATTTTCAAGCACTAGACAATAGGCAGAGCAAGACTACAATCCCACAATCCCACAGAGAAGGGAAACACAAAAGATGTACCAACGTTCACACTGGCTGTCTGCCTGGGCTAAATTTCCTAACCAATGAAAGAGAGAAAAAGGCCAAATAGAGAACAGAGATCCTACTGAGCTGAGGAAGTAGATAGTCTTTAGGGGCAGGGTTCTACAGAGAAGAGAGCTATTTAAAGAGGAGTCTCACAAGCCTGGTAGCAGTATCCCATAGGCTGTTGGTCTGGGTTCCATATGCCCAGAGCATAAGCTCTAGTGGAGAACAGCTACTTCAGGGACAGGAGCAAAAAGACAATACTAGAGGTCACGTAACATAGTGAGATGACAGGGTTCTTCCCACATGAATGGAAAGATTTTGTTAACATCCAAACATTCACCTCAGACACCAGAACAACCACCACTTAGAGACAGGGATCACACCCTAGAGTAGCCTTTCTCAATTGAGGTTCTAGCATGAGAATTAAGCCTTAATGCCCTAAGGGATATACTACATGTAATGAATCATCTTCTTTCCTGTACACCTAGAATGGTGTAATATGACCACCCTTAGAAAAAATTAGAAAACAGTAACACAAATTATTTTCTGTAGTTCAGATGAGAAACCTAGAGTAAGGACCAGTCTTAATAAAGCCTAAAATCAAGCCTTGGGAAGAAGAAGGAGAGTTGGCAATATATTAACTGCCTTCTAGAACTAAACACTCTTTAAAGGAAAAAAATACAAAATAAAAACAAACATAATCCAGACACTGTGCAACATATCCACAATGTCCAACATGCAACTGAAAAAAAAAATTCACAGACATGAGAAAAGACAGGAAAATGTGATGCAGTCAAGGAAATGAAGAGTCAACAGAAACAGATCCCAATATGACCCTGATGTTGAAATTAGCAGACGAGAAAGTTAAAGCACCTGTTATATGTTCAAGGATTTGAAGGAAAATATGGAATGAGCAGATACAGAAATCTTAGCAGAGGAATGGAAACTAAGAAAAATAACCAAGGTGAAATCACAGAAATGAAAGGTATAATATCAGAAATGAAACATTCACTGAATGGGCTTAACAGCAGACTGAAGATAGCAGAAGACAGGATCAGTGAACTTATAAACATGATACCAGAAACTAACCAAACTGAAATAAAGAAAAAAGACTGGGAAAAAAAAATGGACAGAGCTTTGGTAATCTGTAGTACAATGTCATGCAAACTAACACAGGTAAGCGGAGTACTAGAAGCAGGGAACAAAGCAGAAAAAACATTTTAAAAAACAACTCTTGGGCAAATCATAAACAAACTGCTGAACACCAAAGTTAAAGAAAAAATCTTGAAAGCAGTCATAGAAAAGCAATTCATATATATGTATAACTGAATCACTCTGCTGTACAGCAGAAATTAACACAACACTGCAAATCACCTATACTTGAATAAAATAAATTGAAAAAAAAAAGAAAACCGGGCTTCCCTGGTGGCGCAGTGGTTGAGAGTCCGCCTGCTGATGCAGGGGACACAGGTTCGTGCCCCGGTCCGGGAGGATCCCACATGCGTCAGAGCGGCTGGGCCCGTGAGCCATGGCCGCTGAGCCTGCGCATCCAGAGCCTGTGCTCCGCAACGGGAGAGGCCGCGGCAGTGAGAGGCCCGCGTACCGCAAAAAAAAAAAAAAAAAGAAAAAGAAAGCCTTAAAAACAAAAAAGAAAAGCAATTCATGACATGAATGACATGAGTGATGGCTGACTTTTCATCAGAAACACTGGAGGCCAGTGGACAATGGAATGACATTTTAAAAGCACTGAAAGGAAAAACTATCCAACCAGACTTGTATACCTAGCAAAAATGAGACTCAAAAAAGTCTTTCAGAAAAATGAAAGCTGAAAGAATTTTTCAACAACAGATAGGGTATTCAGAACTACAAGGAGTGAAAAGCATCAGAAATGGTAAACATGTGGCTAAATATTAAAGACTACAGTTGACTCTTGAACAATCAACCTAACTTTGAACTGTGTGGATCCACTTAAATATGTGAATTTTTTTCAATAGTAAATACTACAGTACTACACAATCCGAGTTTGGCTGAATCCATGGATACGTAACTGCAGATACAGAGGAATCGCAGATATGAAAGGCCAACTATAAGTTATACTCAGATTTTTCACTGCAAGGAGGATCGACACTCCTAACCCCTGCATTATTCAAGGGTTAACTGTAGTTTCTTTAATCTACTAAATTTCCGTTAAAAACAAAAGACTCTCTAAGCTAAAATAAGTTCATGGGTAGTGGGGTTTATAAGCAGAAGTAAAACATGTAATAGAATGAAGGATGGAAGGTAAATAGAATTCTTCTTCTAAGAGGATATTATGTAAAGAGTAAAAAGGTACAACAAATAAAATACTAAAAAAATTTGATTAACCCCATTTAAAGCAGGAAAAGATGAGTAAAAAACAGATGGAATGAATGGGAAATAGTGAGATGGTAGACTTAAACAGAGCCATATCAATTATCACATTAAACATAAATGAACTAAGTTGTTAACAGAAATGTAAAACAGACATTTTGTTTTATTTTTATCGGGGGCAACATAAGAATACAATGAACATTTCCTGTAGATACAATGAACCTATCTACAAAACAGAAACAGACTCATAGACATAGAGAATAGACTTGTGGTTGCCTGGGGGGTTGGAGGGTGGGGAGAGGGATGGACTAGGAGTCTGCGGTTGGTAGATGCAAACTATTACATTTAGAATGGATAAACAACAAGGTCCTACTGTGTAGCACAGGGATCTATATTCAATATCCTGTGATAATAAACCATAATGGAAAAGAATGTAAAAAAAGAATGTCTCTATGTGTATAACTGAGTCACTGCTGTACACCAAAGATTGGCACAGCATTGTAAATCAACTATACTTTAATTTAAAAAATAAAAATAAATGATCTGTGCCAAAAAAGAAAAGAAAAGGAAAGGAAAAAAATGGATCAATCTAAAGAGAGAAACACAAATCTGTTATTGTGGTTAGATGTGTCAACTCTTCTCTCAGTAACTGACAGAACTAGATGACCCCACACCCAACAACTGCAGAACATACATTCATTTCAAGTGCACACTGACCAAGGTGAGAGTATGATAGGCTTTACTTATTTATTTTTGGGGGCCATGCGGTGTGTCATGTGGGATCTTATAACCCAACCAGGGATCGAACCCACACCCCCTGCAGTGGAAGTGCAGAATCTTAACCACTGGACCACCAAAGAAGTGCTGCAAGTATGATAGGTTTTAAAATAAATCTCAACAAATTTCAAAAAGCTTGAAATCTTACAGATTATGTCCTTTGACATTCAGAATGTCAAAGAAACAATAACAGTAAGATATTTAGAAATGTCCCAATGTTGGATATTAAACACACTTCTAAACAATTGACATGTCAAGGAAGAAATCACAAGGGAAGGACTTCCCTGGTGGCTCAGTGGTTAAGAATCCACCTGCCAATGCAGGGGACACAGGTTCAAGCCCTGGCCTGGGAAGATCCCACATGCCGTGGAGCAACTAAGCCCATGCGCCACAACTGCTGAGCCCATGTGCCTGGACCCCATGCCCTGCCACAAGAGAAGCCACCGCAATGAGAAGCAGGTGCACTGCAACGAAGAGTAGCTCCCACTCAACACAACTCAAGAAAGCCCACACGCAGCAACGAAGACCCAATGCAGCCAAAAATAAAATAGTTAATTAATTAAAATTTTTAAAAAAAGAAATCATAAGGGCAACTAGAAAATATTTTTAACAGAATGATAATGAAAACAGTGTATCAATATTATGGGATACATTTACAGCTTAGATGAAAATGTATAGCTTTAAATGTCTACATTAAAAAAGAAGGGTTTAAAATCTATGTTCTAAGTTTTCATCTAAGGAAGCTAGAAAAAACCAGAGAAAATTAAACCCAAAGTAAATACAGGCATACCTTGAGGATATTGCAGGTTCAGTTCCAGACCACTGCAATAAAGTGAATATCGCAATAAAGTAAGTCACACAGGTTTTTTTTTTCTTTTTTTTTGGCTTCCCAGTGCACACAAGAGTTACATTTACATTACAGTGAGGTAGTCTATTAAGTGTACAATAGCATTATGTCTAAAAAAAGCAATGTACATACTTAATTAAAAAATATTTTATTGTTAAAAAATGCTAACCATCATCTGACAATGCAGATGGTTTGCCACAAACCTTCAATTTGTAAAAAAAAAACGCAGTATCTGTGACGTGCAATAAAACGAGGTATGCCTGAAGAAGGAAAGAAATGCTAAAGAGTTTTTTAAAAACCAATGAAAACACACAAACAATTGAAAACTTAACATAGCTAAAAGCTGGCTCATTAAAAGACTTTTGGAAGTCAAAAACCTTTAGCAAGACAAGAAAAAAGAAAAGAGAAAGAAAAATCATTAATCAATGAGATATATCACTATAAATCCTACAAACATTAAAATAGTAAGTGAATAGTATGAAATTTTTATGCCTATAAATTCAACAACTTAGCATCTAAACTGACACAAGAAGAAACTGAAACTATAAATACCCCTGTATGTATTAAAGAAATTGCATTTATAATCAAAACCCTTCCTCCAAAGGAAACCATAGGCCCAGTTGGTTTCACTGGTAAATTCTATCAAACATTAAAAGCAGGAATAATACTAATCTTAAACAAATTTTCTCAGATAACAAGAGGGAACACTTTCTAACTCATTTTCTATGACCACCATAACCTTGGTACCAAAAACACAAAGACACTAAAAGAAAATTATGAACCAATACTCTCATGAACAAAGATGCAAAAAGTCCTCAAGAAAATATAACAAAAATCAGCAACATATAAAAAGAAGAATACAGTATGACTAATTGGGATTTATCACAAGAATACAAGGTTGGTTCAAAATTTGAAAATCAAGGACTTCCCTGGTGGCGCAGTGGTTAAGGATCCGCCTGCCAATGCAGGGGGACATGGGTTCGAGCCCTGGTCCGGGAAGATCCCACATGCCACGGAGCAACTAAGCCCGTGAGCCACAACTACTGAGCCCATGTGCCACAACTACTGAAGCCCGCGCGCCTAGAGCCCGTGCTCCGCAACAAAAGAAGCCACCACAATGAGAAGCCTGTGCACCGCAACGAAGAGTAGCCCCCACTCACCGTAACTAGAGAAAGCCCATGCATAGCAACGAAGACCCAACATAGCCAAAAATAAAATGAATAAATTTTTTTTAAAAAATTGAAAGTCGATGCAATTCACTAGTCCATTTTTACTTTTCTATACTTTGCCCAAAGACCTGCTGGGACTACACTAAACTATTAATGGAAGAGTCTAAACTGCTTCTAAAAGAAATAGTCTACTGACAAACTTATCATTAGTCACATATGAGGGCTCCCCTATACGATCAACTTCTAGCCTTCACAGAACTTTAACATTCTGTTCTCCTTATATCAGAGATCAACATTTGAAAAGGAACATAAAGAATATAAAAAATCCCTCATCTTTTGCAGAAATAGAATGACTATTACACTGTACACTGGTTCCCAGTAAATCAGTCCATGCCTAGTCTAGTTCAAGAAAAAAAAAAATCTTTCTTAATGGTCCCTTTAATTAATGAAAGAAAAAGCCCATGGTTAGATAAAAATCTCACTATGAATTAGAAATGCACTAGAGCAACATGGTGTGCACTCAAATGCACTCCAACCCAGGAAACTTGTAATGAAGTTTCTCAACAAAAGGAACTATAAGATAGAGAAAGATCATTCTTTTAGGCATATTAAAGCACTAATTGATTAACATCATTGCTGTTGTTAATAGTATCACTGGAAAAAAGAAAAATAGTATCACTGGTTGCCCCCAAAGTTAAGGTGGCCTAGGAAAGCAACGGTTAGACCAGATATTGAGAACTATATAACTCAGCATGTTCTCTTCCTAGGAAATTCAGAGATATATTTTGTGTTCAAAATATACCCTTAACCCAAAAGTTCTGGTACATTTATCTACCTTTTTCATTACCTAACTCTTCTTTTATCTTAGTTTCACTGGCTTTATTGGTACTCCCTTAAATCCATTTTAGAAATAGGAAAATATAAATAAGAAAATATAATACTGAGGTTAAAGAGATTGTACTCATTTTATTTTATTATTTTTTAAAATTTATCTATTTATTTGTTTCTTTTATTTTTGGTTGTGTTGGTGCGCACCGGCTTTCTCTAGTTGTGGTGAGCAGGGGCTACTCTTTGTTGCGGTGCACGGGCTTCTCATTGCAGTGGCTTCTCTTGTTGCGGAGCACAGGCTCTAGGCATGCAGGATTCAGTAGTTGTGGCACGTAGGCTCAGTAGTTGTGGCTTGCGGGCTCTAGAGCGCAGGCTCAATAGTTGTGGCACACGGGCTTACTTGCTCCGCGGCATGTGGGATCTTCCCAGGCCAGGGCTCGAACCTGTGTCCCTTGCATTGGCAGGCGGATTCTTAACCACTGCGCCACCGGGGAAGCCCTGTACTCATTTTAGAATTGAGAAATACTACATTACTTTTTGAGCTATAAAGAAAGACAGATGTACCAAAAACACAGTAGTGAAAAAGGATGGACTGACATTTCAACCAAAGGTTAAAAAAATAGTAATTTTTAGTCTCTTTTCGATCAACAAACATAATGGGTTTACTTTACCTTAATTTCTATCCTTGCTCTGTGAGGAAAAAGCTGTCCAATCATAGAAAAGTCAGTTCCTACCATGCTGATGGCTAAGAAAAACATATCTGTTTCTGTAAAAGTAAAAGATTTAGAAAGACTGAGAATAATCTTCTAAATATTTCAGAGGAAAAAAATCTTACCGAAGTATATATTTTGAGTTAAAAATAAATTTGACAGTACTTAAGTTTTTTATTAAAGTCCAGTAAATCTTTTATCATAGAAATATATATCTACATACACGTACATAGACATATCTCAATTTTACTGCAAGGAACCTCATGGATCTATAAACACCTTCTTTAAACTTTTATACAGAAACATGGTTTAAGAAATTTGCATGTTCAAACCAAAGCAGCTGGAATTTTTAGAAAGACATTCTGCCTATCTGGTCTCAAGTGCCTTGAAGAAAACTGTCAGTCATAACCAGTATAATACTGCTGTTATGTAGGCAACTAAGACGTTCTAAGTAGTATGTGAAAGAAAGTAGCTAGAAAAATACACAAGAAACTGCTAATAGAAGTAACCTCAAGAGAACAGGATTGGGGAAGTCAAAGAAGTGAATCTTTCTTTTCATTCTGTATTATTCTGTTGTGTCTGAATTTTTTCCCAAAATAAACTGTATTATTTTTATAATAAAAGTAAGTACTAAGCAACAGCTTGCAACAGGTAATATATACTTTTCTAACTGTGTACTTTTTATCATTAAGACTGTGTTACACAATACTGAGGTAGAACATTATTAGGAGCATTAAAAATATTGTTCATTTTTCATTAAAATGGTATTTGTTGTACAGGGATTTGACAAAGAATATTCCAGCCAAAATGACCATAATGCTAACTCCTCAAAAGATTTCTAAGATAAAGTCAGAGGTATAGTCGCATCGTGGGGGGCAGGGGAAAGGTGCCAATAAAACTAGCTAGAGAAAAAAATTTGCTAGTTTGTTTTTTTTTTGTTTTTTTTTTTACTTAGGGGAGACCTGGTTTAATTCAGAAACCGAGAAAATAATTCACCTTGTTTCCAATAAATAATCTACACAATTTAAAATGAAAATCAGTTACCTTTATTTGACCATGGTTTAGAGTAATAGTTTTTCCTAAAGCTGGAGTATGTAGTTGTAGAACCACGCTCAAATATGGGGTCATTTTCCTCAACAACACAGGGGCCTTTGGTCCTTAAAACTTCTACAGTTAAACTGAAAAACAAGTAAGGAAACAAACAGTGAGATTTTAATAGCTATATTTTGAAATTTACCATGGTAAAATCATATCAAAAGTATAATATACATTTGAAGTACGTATATTTTCCAAGACTCTGCAGATTTTCACTCTAGGAAGCAAAAAGAAATGTCAACTTTTTTTCAAAATCCTTAACAGCAATATAAAATTTACAAAATATCTTTAGGCCACCTAAATAATTGTTTTTTACTGACTTCTGCATGCCCCCTATATTTAATATATATTATCTTATCATGCAATACCCAACAGGGGATACTGCGAAATATAAGCATTTTATATTTACATTTTATATTCCTGCACACAAAGCAGTTAAATATGCTTTTAAGAATTTAATTACCAATAAAATCATCATCACCAAATAGTGGAAACAATATGCAAAAACAATTATCATTAATAGCATTACATTTATGTTTATCATAGAATTTACATAGTATAAAACAATTTATTACTAATAAAACTGTCAGAAGACTTTCCATCCCTCTTTTTTATTTCCTTACTAATTTAACTTTTTTTATTTTTAAAAATATTTATTTGGGGCTTCCCTTGTGGCGCAGTGGTTGAGAGTCCTCCTGCCAATGCAGGGGACACGGGTTCGATCCCTGGTCCGGGAGGATCCTGCATGCTGCGGAACAACTAGGCCCGTGCACCACAACTACTGAGCCTGTGCTCTAGAACCCATAAGCCACAACTACTAAGCCCACGGGCCGCGACCACTGAAGCCCGCACGCCTAGAGCCCACACACCTAGAGCCCGTGCTCTGCAACGAGAGAAGCCACCATGGTGAGAGGCCCACGCACCGCAGCAGGGAGCGGCCCCCGCTCGCCACAACTAGAGAAAGCCTGTGTGCAGCAACAAAGGCCCAATACAGCCAAAAACAAATAAATAAATTTATAAATTAAAATATTTATTTGGCTGCACCAGGTCTTAGTTGCAGCACACAGATCTTCGTACCCTCGAATGGGATCTTTAGTTGTGGCACGCAAGAATCTTTTAGTTGCGGCACGCAGGATCTAGTTCCCTGACCAGGGATCGAACCTCGGCCCCCTGCATTGGGAGCACGGAGTCTTAACTGCTGGTCCACTAGGGAAGTCCCTTATCTTCTTTTTTTTAAAAACACACATAAGAAAAAAAGAAAAAAAAACCACATTGGAAAGACAACTAAATTCCACAATGCCAAATTTGAGAAATTTAATGTTATAACTAAGAAATTAAGCCAGAAAGTCAATTAAAAATCATAAAATATGTTAAACCTATGTTTCATTGTATTTTCAATAGTTAACACCACACACCAGAATATGGTATTAGTTAATAATACATAGCTTGAATATTGACATCAAGGCTGAGTCAATCTTCGAAATATATTCTCAGTGGAGGACATCATGTGATTAGTTCAATAGCTCATCTCAATTACCAGTAAAATTAGTAAAACAATGGTAGTAGGTTAGTGGGTGGCAGGTCAGTAGTACCATCTTCTCATATAAAGGACAGCATTATAAAAATTTCTGAAAATTATAAATGAATGTAACCCATCTTTCTATTTATAACATCCATTATGCAAATATAAACATTAGAGTCTAAGTGACAGTGACAAATACAGAAACTCAATGTCTCATTAGACAAAGCTCATTTGTTCTCATAAAACCACAATCTATCTCTCTCTCTTTTTTAACTTACCTTTCTTCATCCAAAATAATAGAACCATCTTCTGCCACTTTTACTCGAGGAACCAGCAATGGCCCATCATCCATCTCCTCTTCTATTTCTTCATTATCTTCACCATCAGGAGTACTCTTACCTTCTTGCCTACCAAATGTAAAGGTAGGTTAATTCATACAGCTATGAGAAATATTCCCTGAACATTATGAACTTCTAAAACAAATTACTGCACTTTCAACCTTCTAGCTATTTCCCACTTTCCCTATAACCTAATTGAAAATACTATGTGTTGTTAAGGCCATGGTTATAAGATTTTCTCAAATTTTATCTAGTAGCATTTAATAGGAGTCTTTACTCTATTGAAGAGAAATAAATGCTCATCTTTTCTATCTCAACAGAGTATAAGAGTAAACCGTCCAATAGTATGGAATTAACAAAAATAACCCTTACAGCATTAGTTTCCAGATCATGTTATTACCTCTTCAGAACAACCCTTGGGGGTTAGTTTTTCATGCCCATTTGAAACTTGGAGAAGATAAATTACTTTTGCTCTAGATTACACAACAGTAAGAACAGACCAAGAAGCCAAACAGTTTTCCAAATAATGACTCCAAATTCCATATACTTTCCATTCAATTACATTATCTCCTTAAGGTCTTATTGAAAGAAACATAACCTATAAATCTGTAAAAACATAACCTATTTCTGAAGCTTGTGAGTTCTGCTTTAAAACAATGTGGATTCTAAGAAAGGGTAATCATTACGGGGTATTTCCTGGCAGTCCAGTGGTTAGGACTTGGCGCTTTCACTGTAGTGGCCCGGGTTCAATCCCTGATTGGGGAACTAAGATCCGGCAAGCCACACGGTGTGGAAAAAAGAAAAAAAGAGTAATCATTACTTAATGATTGTTACTTGAAGCAACAACCAGAAAGCCCCAATGTTTCTGCTAATTTTCCACAATTCCCTACCTTGAATTACAAGTCTACAATAACCTCCTAGGAGGTCTCTTGGAGGGATTTCTTAGGAATAAACTAATACATGACAGTGAAGGCTTGAACACAAAAAGAGACTCTCTAACTGGCATCAAAACTATACCTACTGAAAAAACAAAAAACAAAAAACAAAACTATACCTACTGAAGGAAAGTGTATACAAAATGCTTAAAAAAAAAGAAAAGGAAGGGGAAAGGAGAAAGGAAAGAAAAAGGAGGAAATAGAAAAAAACTATATGTTTGCTTGGATAGACATAGACTAGAATTAGAAAGATAAGTTAAAAATGTGGTAACATTTGTGGCCTCCAGGAAGACGGACTAGACGGCAGAAAAACAAAGTTGGAAAACTTTTCTCAGTACACTTTTGTTCCTTTTGAATTTTGTACCATGTGAATATTATTATTCTGAAACAAAACCCTTTTTAATTCTAAACGCTTTAATTTAAAATCATAACTCTATTTATACATGTAATATACAAGGAGTGTGAGGCTTTTATGTTGACTTAACTCAAGCAGTAACTTTTATTCTTGTGATTCCATTTAAAAATTCCTATCACATGTAATTTAACTAAAACAGGAAGCATCATTTGTTTTTTGGGGGTTTTTTTTTGTGGTACGCGGGCCCCTCACTGCTGTGGCCTCTCCCGTTGCAGAGCACAGGCTCCGGACGCGCAGGCTCAGCGGCCATGGCTCACGGGCCCAGCCGCTCCGCGGCATGTGGGATCCTCCCGGACCGGGGCACGAACCCGCGTCCCCATCGGCAGGCAGACCCTCAACCACTGCGCCACCAGGGAAGCCCTGATTTCATTTTTTTTTTTAATTTACCCATAACAGAATATATTCAAAACAGATGAGATGCTTACTCTCTTGTCTGGACTGGTGTCAATGATTTTTCAGTTTTCTTTTCTTGCTCCAGTGAAGAACTATTAAACACAAGTCAAAACATACCTTTTAATAAATAAGTAATTTACATTTTGTCAATTCTATCTGAGGAAGAAGCAAATAATTTTAACTTGCAATTTTTTTATGATATACCATAACACTACCATTAATGATGGTGTGGTCCAACACTCCATTTTTCAGTCAAAAACTTTTGTCATCAATATAAATAATTTGTTAGGCCCTAAGTAGGGAATACTTTTCCCTCTAATTCCTCAGTGAAGGCATGAAACAACCTAAGTGGCTTGTTTCCAACTCCTAGATGTCAAACAACTCAAAACCTAGGTTTCTGGCTCTTCTCTTAACTAAGCCAAAGATGTACTGAGCCTGAAAAAGACTACACTGAAAATATGCCATTACTCCTACATCCACCTGCTACACCATCAACAACACAGTGAGGAGATTTATTATAAACTCTCTGCCTCCCCAGGCTAACTTTGACTAAAGAAGCTTTGTTCTTGGAGGATTTGTTAATCAAATGTCACTGTACTTAACGAGGAGGTAGGATATAAAAATAAGATCACCCCTTTAGATCACCTTATAGTATGTAAGAAATGTAAATGGCAAACTTGATTAGAGAAAAGTTGTTTAGTTGGTTTTACTGCATCTCGGTAATAAAACAAAAGAAATTTTTTTTTAATCTCAGAGGTAAAGGGCATCTTTACCATCCCAAGAAAACAGTTACTTGAAATAGCACTAATTTTTTTTGTTGTTTTTTTGGTTTTTTTGCCTGTATTGGGTCTTCATTGCTGTGTGCGGGCTTTTTCTAGTTGCGGCGAGTGGGGGCTACTCTTCATTGTGGTGCGCGGGCTTCTCACTGCAGTGGCTTCTCTTGTTGCGGAGCATGGGCTCCAGGCACATGGGCTTCTCTTGTTGTGGCTCACGGGCTCTGAGGCGCAGGCTCACGGGCTCTGGGGCGCAGGCTCATTTGTGGCACACGGGCTTAGCTGCTCCGCGGCATGTGGGATCTTCCTGGACCAGGGATCGAACCTGTGTCCCCTGCATTGGCAGGCGGATTCTTAACCACTGAGCCGCAGGGAAGTCCGAAATAGCACTAATTTTTGTTATAAAATTCTTATCCAAAGGACATCATATGTGCTATAAATTTTGTCAACATGTTGTTGGAAAACATGAAACCATACTTTAAAAGTGATACTTACTTAAATCACTATATACTCAAAGAAAGTAAAATAGAAATAAAGTTTACTTACGTCATTGGATTGTTATTTGGCAGGTAATATATGAAGTCTCTCATAGTCATTTTGGACCGATCTGGTGGCCTCTGACTTTCATTTACAGCATATTTGTTTTTCCATTGCTTCTAGATACACAAACACACAGAGATACGCTTCTATAAATATAGAAGAATTTTAGGGGAATTCCCTGGCAGTCCAAAATAATAAAAATATTATTTTAAAAAATAAAAATATTTTTAAAAATATTTTATTTTAAAAAATAAAAATAAAAAAAATAAAAATAATAAAAATAAATTTTAAAAAATTTTAAAAAAGAAGAATTTTACATGTATATATTTAAGTATACAGCCTACTGCTGTATTCATTGCAAATGCTTGAAGATTATTCCTATCACAATTATGCCTAATTTGAGGAAAAAATTTATAAACTTATATTAAAAAGTTGTAGCACATAAAGGAGTTTTAAAACACTAAAGTGACTGGGACTTGGGACTTCCCTGGTGGTCCAGTCGTTAGGACTCCAGGCTTCCACTGCAGGGGGCCGGGGTTCGATCCCTGGTCAGGTAACTAAGATGCCGTGTGCCACGTGGCACAGCTAAAAAAATAATAAATAAATAAATAAAGTGACTGGGACTGCGTAAAAGCTCAATGTATAAAATCATGCTTACTGATGCTGACTAACTACAATAGTGTACTGAAAATTTATATATAGCTTTTATTTGCCCTGTAGTGAGTTGGAATTCTGTATATTTTATAAAAATCTTGAAGCAAATGTTTAATTTTTAATTCCCCCAAATAAATCTAACTAAGCAGATTCTAAAAAACAGAGAACATTTTTAGAGGCTTAGATTTTAGAAGATATGAATTCAAATCCCATATCCTCCACTGATGTTTGACACAAAGCAAACAACCTCTCTGAGCTTATTTCCTCCTCCTCCTGTGTAAATAGTGATAGCCACTTCGCACAGCTGAGATATTTAAACGAGATAACGAATATAAAGCACCAAGGGGGAATTCCCGGGCAGTCCAGTGCTTAGGACTCCATGCTTTACTGCCAAGAAACTAAGATCCTGCAAGCTGTGCGGCACGGCCAAAAAAAAAAGCACCAAGATAAGTGCCTTCCTCTTAGTTAAAAAAAGGAGGGCATTCTATAAATTAATAATAAGAGCTGACATTTGTCGGGCTCTTACTATTTGCTAGACACTAGTCTAAATTTGTCAATTTAGAAAACATCACCAATTCATTTTGCTCAACTACACTTGTCTTAATTCAAATGAATATAACTTGCGTCAATTGGACATCTTCAGGAAAAATCTCACTGAAGGTTTAGTTTATAAATACATCTGTAGGCGTATCTGTATATGTGTGTGCACACATGTAAAACTTCTATTTGTGGCCTCCGCCAAAAACAATGAAAGATATAGATGAAAAAAATACACAAAAATTAATATCGTGGAAAAAATAGCTTATTAACTCTATAGTGCTTCTCAATCGTTCTGTTAACAAAAGGGGATATTCTGGGACTTCCCTGGCAGTCCAGTGGTTAAGACTCTGCGCTTCCATTGCAGGGGGCACGGGTCCAATCCCTGGCTGGGAAAGATCCAGCAGCCAAAAAACAAACAAACAAACAAACAAAAGGGGATATTCTATTACCATGAGGGATGTTACTTGGTTTTGTTTCCCTCATCAAAATGCTACAGATGCTTGTTCTTCCTCCAAATGATGCCTAACATAAAAACAGAAATCTAGCAGGCAACAGTCAAAATTCTGATTTTTCTACCATACCTTCTCTTTCCTCAATTCTTCTTTTAACATTTCTCTCAGTTTCTGGGCTTTATATATTCGGTATCTGTCTGAGCATGGCTGTTTCTCTTTTGTTGGAACAGGGTTTGGCTGTGGAGCTTCTTGATTAACTGTAGATAAAGGATGAGGTTCTGAAGGAACACTGACACTAGGTTTAACCAGACTAAAAGTACTTGATACTCGCTTTCTTCTCTGTGAAACAGTAGAGGAAGATTTACTGGATTCTTCAACATCCTTCCCACCATCAGTCTTTTCATCACTGTTGAAATTTTAAAAGAAAAAAATAAGGGCACCATGGATCTTCTTTTAAATATTTGAGCCTTAACAACTAGTCTGACAAAAACCCAAAAGAGCAAAATCTCATTATTAATAATCAATGACTTCAACAGAGGTTGCAATAAAATTTTTGTTCAGTACATCTTTTTAACAGATATGGAATTCTAATGAAGACTGATGATCCTTTTCAAACTTCAAATCCCTAAGAACATTATAGCACATAATTTTATGCTCATGCTAGGTACCTCAAAAAACAAACAAAAAAAACCTAAGTTACAAAACAAAGCTTAATTTGCCTAATTTGAATTATTCGATAACTGAGAGGTTTTTTTCTTTTGATAGTTCTAAAAAAAATTTTTTTAATTGAAGTATATAGTTGATTTACAATATTATATTAGTTTCTGGTGCACAGCATAGTGATTCAGTATTTTTACAGACTGTACACCATTAAATGAGAGTTGTTTTTTAAAATTAAGTTTATAATCCACATTGACACTTTCTAAAGTGATCTAAATTTTTGGCATTTTACTTTAATTATCAACTTGAGATCAGTTAAACCAAACAAAATATCAAACCTCTGAAATATTTGTATTGCAGTATTTGAAGACATTCATTTAGCTACATTAATCAAACCAAATTCTGTTTGAGGCAAAAATCATTTATCTTTTGTCAGGTATAACTCTACTTATTCAGCTATCAAAATAAACTCTTCACTCAAAAAAAGTACTCAGTAGGGACTTCCCTGGTGGCGCAGTGGTTGGGAGTCCGCCTGCCGATGCAGGGGACACGGGTTCGTGCCCCGGTCCAGGAGGATCCCACGTGCCGCGGAGCGGCTGGGCCTGTGGGCCGTGGCTGCTGAGCCTGCGCGTCCGGAGCCTGTGCTCCGCGGCGGGAGAGGCCACAGCAGTGAGAGGCCCGCGTACCGCAAAAAAAAAAAAAAAAAGTACTCAGTCACTTCAAATTACATATCCAAATTCAGATTGGATATAAATATTTCAGGAATGGCCTGAAAGCAAATTAAGAGGGTGTAAGTCAAGAATTAAAAGCAGTCTACTTTTTTCATATGTTATGATTAGTTTTATATAAAAGTGAAAAAATGCCTAAACTATAGAATAACTTTTCCAAAAAGTATCCAATTTAAATTCTTATCTCAGCCCTTATAATGTGATACATGTGCCATTTGCATTTCACCCAATCAACATGAATGCATAAGGACAGAACATATACCCTATGGATTTTTACAATTAGCAAAGACCCACCAAAAAAAAAGGAAACACATGATAAAAAACCAAGTATAGTCCCTAAATGTCAAGTCTAAGAAAGCAATATCCTTGAGCTTAAATGTCTCAAGACTACAGAATAAGTAATTTACTAAATTATCAATAATCATACATTCACATGAAGTTAACAGGATCTCTGTGAACTTTATTAATTTAACAGTAACTGGTATTTCTATTCCACTGTTGGGAGAAATTCTGAAACAAATTCATGTAAGAAACTTGGAAATTACTAAGCATAATTAAGCTATCAAAATAATACTCTATACTCAGCACCAGCTGAGGTCAACAGAAGCCAAGCCAAAAGAGAAAAGAATAAAATTGTCACCTTCCTGTCACAGTATAAATTTATACCATCTCACTGTTATTTAATAGGGTTGATTTTCATTGGTTTCCTCACATTTATAGTATAAAAACAGAGACCATTATTAGCTCAACATGTCTTAACTTTAACTACTTTGCTCCATCACCTTTAAACACCTAAAGGTAGGCAACTATTCTGTCATGTCCCGTGCAAGACAGTTTATATCAGTTATTTCTAATCTCCACAATAAAGAGTTACATTATCCCCATTTTGCAGATGAGTACATTCTGCCTGGGCAAAGTCCATAAACTGTTAACTTAAGTAGAAGAATCCTGAATCTAAATGTGGTACATGACACATGCTTTTCTGTTCAGAAAACATGGTCACCATAGTTAAAGGGGCACACCCTCAAATCAAAACAAGTAACCAGTTCCTTTCCATTGACATAAATCAGCAGAATCAAAGTAACACTGCTCTTCTTTTAAAAAAAAAATGTTTTCAAGATTTAAAAAAAAACAACTTACTCCCGTAAAGTACTCCAAAAGAATGAAAACTGCGGTAATCTAAATGCTCTAATGAATAGCACCACGTGTGGATTTTCTTGAAGATTGCTAGACCTGGATTCCTCCCACCACCACTTGAAGACATGGTCGCCTCCCCGAGAATCTACACGCTGTAACAAAATCCACACTTGCCTCACCGTGGTTAGAGGGACCAACTACAGTTGGCAGTGTGTTCCTCGGCCTCAACTGTCAGGCTTAGTACAAGCGAGGGGGTACTTCTACGGTAAAGTTTCTTTGCTCAGCTTCCAGGTGACACGCCCGGAGAGGCGGGGCAGATGAAAATGCTCCCCTCTGCAAGTACTTACCTGCTCTTGGGAGTCTTTTCTCGGAGCTCCTTTTCCCCACAATCCACCGGGGGCACATCTGTGGATTCCGCTGGCTTTGGGACAGAGGCCGCTGCAGGCTCCGGCGGCCTGGGAGCCTCTCGTTCACGCTGTGGATTGGGGGCGGTGGAGCCCCTGGCGCCTGCTCCAGGCCTGACATTGGGCTTCACGCTAAGGCGTGCCCTGCGGAACATGGCGGAGCCAGGGGGCCCGGGGAGGCGACCCCACGGCCGCTCTCAACCCCGAGCCCCGACCGCTGCCTGGAGAGGGCTTTAGGAACTACGCCCTTCCCACAAAGCCACACCAACAGCCCAGCGGGCAGCTACCGCAGTTTTACTCCCCCGCCGCCGCCTCCGATCTCCCGCCGCCGCCTCTTCTTCATGACCCTGCTACACTAATAGCTAAGTTTCCCCCGGTACCTCGTTCCCCCGCCCTCAGAGGGCGCCGGAACTGATTACGTCATCATCCAGCGCCGCGGAATGACGCACAGCACCGGAGCCATGGTAACCGTCAAGTTACGGAGCCTGGGTTACCGGTGAACCGGAAATTGAGACGCCAGACGGTGTACTCTTCCTTCTCCAGGGCTCCTTAGGATTTGTTCAAAAGAGCAGAAGGAGGTAGGCAGTCCTTCAGTCCAAACTTTTACAGGAACTATTAAAATCCCTGGCCGTAGGACTTCCCTGGCTGTCCAGTGGTTAAGACTCCGCGCGTCCACTGGGAGTGGTGCGAATTCCATCCCTGGTTGGGAACTAAGATCCCTCAAGCTGCGCGGCGAGGGGGGGCTGAGGGTGGGGGGGATGAGAATGCAGGCAAAAACAAAAACAAATTGCTGGCTTTTTTTTTTTTTTAAGAGGGTCCGGTAGAACGCTGCCTGTTCATCAGCGCATCCCTAAGGCTTAAAAATTCTAAAACGAGGGGCTTCCCTGGTGGCGCAGTGGTTAAGAATCTGCCTTCCAATGCAAGGGACACGGGTTCGAGCCCTGAGCCCTGGCGGGGGAAGATCCCTGTGCGCCACAACCACTGAGCCTGAGCTCTAGAGCTCGCGAGCCACAACTACTGAGCTCCTGTGCCACAACTACTGAAGCCCGCGCACCTAGAGCCCCTGCTCCGCAACAAGAGAAGCCCTCACACCACAACGAAGAGTAGACCCCGCTCACCGCCAACTAGAGAAAGCCCAAGCACAGCAACGAAGACGCAACACAGCCATGAATAAATAAATATATATTTTTAAAAATTCTAAAATGAGTAGAACATAGATTAGAAATTAAAGTGTGAAGAAAGTGATAATAGATAACTCCTAGGAAGGGAACTGAGTTCCTGGGAAACACATCGTGGGAAAAAAGAACATTCACTGTATATCCTTGTTTACTTTTTAATGTGAATGTAATACCTGTTCAAAAATTATTATAGTTAATGGGAATTCCCTGGCGGTCCAGTGGCTAGGACTCCGCGCTTTCAGTGCTGAGGGTATGGGTTCCATCCCTGATCAGGAAACAGGTCCCGCAAGCCCTGCGGCACAGCCAAAAGTTTAAAAAGAAGAAAAAAAGGAAAAAAATATGGCTAAAACTTTGTAAATTTTTTAAAAAATATGTTATTAGGCTCATTTTGGGAGAAACATGGAACTTTTTAAATATATATATATTTCTAATTTATTTTGCTGCACTGGGTCTTAGTTGCTGCACTCGGGATCGTCATTGTGGTATGCGAGATCTTAACTGGTGGCATGCATGCAGCATCTAGTTCCCTGACCAGGGATCGAACCCCGGGCCCCCTGCAGTAGGAGCTCAGAGTCTTACCCACTGGACCACCAGGCTAGTCCCAAAACTTTGTAAATTAACGTAAGCATTCTTAATCTGCTTCAGGAGAGAGCAACTGAGCAATAAGCAAGACATTCTGTGTGGGAAAGGAAAATTCAACAAATGAACAAGATAATTTAAGAATTATTAAATGCCATGAAAGAAATTTATAGGGTGATATGACAGAGGTTAATGGGAGGCTGGTTTACTTTATGTAGGGTGGTTAGGGAAGTCCTCTATGATGAGAGGAAAAATGTCCAGAGATGAGGCTGACTCTAGAGATTATGGGCCAGTGTTTGAACCAGTAGTACAATTCCCCTGATGCATAGAAAACAAAGGCCTGACTTCCTTCTTGGAAGGAGAAGAAAATTCTACAAGAACATCCTGCTACATTAATGACAAAATGTCAAAGGAATAAAATCCCGAACTGATTGAAGAGATTGCTAGGTCCAGAAGGAGAAAGAAGAGAGACAAGTGTTTTTAAGAGTAGGAAAGCAAGGCTGAAAGTACAGAGAGAAAAGATTCTTTCAAGACTGGGAAGGAAATGGAGGTCTGTGGGCTCCCTCCAGTACTCTGGAGAGAGAATAGGACCTCAAACACACCTAAGGAAGCTCAAGGACCTGAGAAAAATAACCCCTGCTGCAGATATCTCAGGAATCTTGGCGCTACTGCCAGAACCGTACAGCTTTGAACAACATATTCCAGTATAGACTGAAGACATAAGGCCTTTCCCCAAACGCTCTGTTTCACCTAAGAGTCTATGGTATTCCCACATTTCTGCAGGTAAAGAAGTAAATAATGACTAGGATTTAATTTCCTATTTGTAAAGGGTTGGGAACAGAGTCAGATTCAATTTTACTATTTAACATAAAATCATAAGCTATTTGTTACACATCCCAAGTTTGTACAGTGTTTTTTTTCGAATTTTTGAATTTTATTTTATTTACTTTTTTATAGCAGGTTCTTATTAGTCATCAATTTTATACACATCAGTGTATACATGTCAATCCCAATCGCCCAATTCATCATTTTAAAGTAATTCTGAGACTCGCGTTTTGATCGTGGCTCAGCTCACGGCTAGCTGTGTGACCTTGGGCGGTCACATAATTCCTCCTAGTTTGTACAGTCTTAACGGCATCATAGTAATTTTAAAAGTCTCTAGTTTTCTCTGGCAGACACACCCAACATTTCTTGTATACATGGGATACATCATGTGTATCCCTACAACTCAAAAACTGTATTTTCGGTTGCAAAGAAAAAGCTCAGTTAGACTCTTAAGACCACATACAGAAACAACTCTACTTAAGTTCAATCCCAAACTCCTTCCCTCCCTTCCTCTTTAGATGGTCTCTTTATCTCTATAAAGAGCCTGGCCAGAAAGTCAATCTTTCCCCTGCTCAAGTTACTGCAGAAGAGGTCCCTAAGTGGAGACACCTGGCCTGTAAGCAGTATTGAGGAGGAGGGGTGGGACATAGGGAGAGTGATAAGCATGAAAGGCTCTCTGAGGTTGAAAGAATGATGACAAGTATAGCTAGTATGTTGAGTGCTATCCTGTGCTGGGCACTTACTACTTCACATATATTAATTTGATTAATGAAGGAGGTACAGTTACCTCCCCATTTTACTAGTAAGGAAGCTTTAATGCAATGAAATGACATTCCCAAGTTCACACAACTACTCATTGGGAGAGCTGGGCTTTCAACCCAGACATTCCATCTCCAACACCCTCAGGTAATTTTTATGAGATGAAATAAAAATTGTTGAAGCTTGGTCTTATATACTTGGAGGTCCATTATAGTATTTTCTATACTTTTGTATATGTTTGAAATCTTCCAAGTTAAAAACTTAAAAAAAAAAAAGGGTGATTTCAGGGTGTCCAGACTAACTCTACACATTTCTCAGTTTGTAATAATTAACGGAATAGATGAAGAAAATAAGTATCAAGCATCTTTACACGTCTGTTTCTAGCAATGGCAGATGCTCCATAGCTTTTACATAGGTTTAAGGTTATTCTGGGCTATTCTGAATTCGTGGTAAGACTGCATTCCCTAGCATTCTCTCCCCATCACACAACCCAGGCACAGAGCCACAGAACTCCTAAAGTACTGTCGACCGTGACAAGCGCACTGGGATCAAACGGGAAATGAACAGACTTTAGAGTCCGTTTTAAATTTGAATCTTATTTCTACCCGTCCCTACCTATTAGGTCAGCGCTTCTGGTCTCAGAGTCTCAGTCGCCTGTTTCGTAAAATGAGAACAATGAAGTCTACCTTGCAGGCTTGGTGCGTGAATAAAGAAGGAAAATATGGGGCTCCCCTGGTGGCGCAGTGGTTGAGAGTCCGCCTGCCGATGCAGGGGACACGGGTTCGTGCCCCGGTCGGGGAAGATCCCACATGCCGCGGAGCGGCTGGGCCCGTGAGCCATGGCCAATGAGCCTGCGCGTCCGGAGCCTGTGCTCCGCAACGGGAGAGGCCACAACAGTGAAAGGCCCACGTATAGCAAAAAAAAAAAAAAAAAAAGGAAACTATGAAGGGCCAACACTGGCTTTCAAAGACTTAACCCTCAATCCGTTCTGTCCCCGCCTCTGCAACGGGATGTAAAAAAGCTAACTTTCCTTTTCGAAAAGTTAGATATTGTAGCGTTTAACATCGTTATCAAAAAAATAGGGGCTGGCTAAGTCCCAGTGACCGGTATACACAGGGAAAATCCACACACGTCCATGCCTCGCTCAGACACAGGGCTCGCTTTCTCCACTCTAGCAAACTTAAACGGCCGAAACGCCCCGGGGACGGATGACTAACCCCGGAGCTGCGGCTCCTGGGCCCTAGTCGGGCACCGCCCCGCCCCCGCCCCCGCCCCCCACCGGCCACGCACGCGCAGTCACTCGCCGGCCACGGCGACTGCTGTTGTCTGGCTTCGTTGGGCTGGGCCGTCCACCGAGCACAGGCGTGTCCCTGCTGAGGGCCCGCGCGGGCTTAGGCTTCCAGATCGACGGGTGGGGACGGCTGCTGAGCGTGCGAACAAGTCTTTGCTTTTCCGAGTCGCTCTTTTCCAGGCTCGGTCCGGTGGTCAACATGGCCCGTGAGTATGCGGACGGGTAGGGGAAGCGGCGGGGAGAGTCCGGCGAGGAAGTCGAGCTCCAAGGCGCGGCGGGCGGGCAGACTGGGGCCAGCTGGTGAAACCCCTTCCGTCCGGCGCGGTGGTGACCTGGTTTTTAGTCAGCGGAGGGAGAGGGACGGTTGGCTCCGGTCCGGCCTGAAAGGTCGGGCAGGTGCCTGCCCCTCGGGTGCGAGTTTACACGGTAAGGAACACCTCCCTGGTGGTGAGGTGTGTGAAGCCCCGGGAGGGATCCTGGTCTGGAGGTGGTTTATAGCTGGTACTTAATACTTAATTAAGGTCATGAGGCCTAACGAGGACAGGGAACTCTAAGTCTCCTCTCTAGTTCTTTTGTTTGGCCCTCGAAGGTAATGTTTTACAAGCATCTGTAATGCTCGCTTAACAGTTGAATTATGATGGGCCAACGTGTGTGTGCGAGGTGTAATCTGTGGTGTATCTTTCTCTCTTCACCCACACCTCTCAAAAGCCAGAACTTATTTTGGAATACTGGCCCATAGAGACAGACGATTGGAACGCCTCCTTTAAGAGATCTGGTGTTTATAGCCAGTGAACACCTTAACTGGTATCATAATACTGTTAGGAACTTTAGTGTTTACGTTTAAGCTTCCTCCTTGTTGTCAGATCCCTGGAACACCATTCAGTGCAGTACTCTGCTGGCTTATCTCTTAAAAAGCAAACTTCAGATGCATTTAAATAAGACCCTTAGAATGGAATTATTAATTTTGGAGATGGAAAAATAACATCACTATTTCTCTTTGTAGGTGGAAATCAACGAGAACTTGCCCGCCAGAAAAACATGAAGAAATCCCAGGAAATTAGTAAGGGAAAAAGAAAAGAGGATAGCTTGACTGCCTCTCAGAGGAAACAGAGGTGAGTTATGCTAAAGGAATTCTCAAGTCACAGAAGTTTTCATTTTAGAGAATGGAAAGCAGTTTTAAAATCCTTAGTAGAGCTAGGCCTGCAAGGAAGGGGTAACAGCTGCATATCTGTTGTGTGCCAGGCATACTAAAATTATAAGCGATAGTCATTATCCCAACCCATGGATGAAGAATTTAAAGCTCTCAAGCTATAATTTGTCTTGCAGAGAATCTCATGCAACTCCACCACAACCATAAGAATTTCATTTAGCTTCCATGTGCAAGGCATTGTTAGGTGCTGAGGGTAAACATTTTGCAAGCAGACATCCTACTCATACTACTCTGGGTGACAGGTCACCAATTATATTGATAACTTCTGAAAGAGACAAAGTATATGTAGTTATACTGACTTCTGAAGATCCATTGGATTGGAGAGAATGCAGGTGCACTGCCTTGACATACAAGTGACAATACAAAACTGCTACAGAAATATCAATACTTTGAGACTACAGCTTAAGTTTTTTTTAAAAAAAAGCATTCAAAAAAAAAAAAAAAAAGCATTCATGTTTCTAAAAAAAGTTAGCCAAATTTCATTTTATTCTAAAATCAAATTTTGTTGTTCATGTGAAACTTGGAGGCCAGGTGAAGAATTGACTACACAGGCTCCATCGTGGCTTCTCTGTGGTCCTCAAGGCTGGCTGCACATTAGAACCACCTGGGAAAACTTGATGTCTGCTCAAGCCTGTGCCTTACACCCAGCCCTGAATTAATTGGTGTGGGGCTGGACATTAAAAGGTGCTCTAGGTAAATTTTATTATACTTAAGTTAAACCTGACTTTAAAAGCTCCCCAGGTGATTCTGATATGCAGTCAGAATTTAATGAAGTTGAAGCCCTTAATTACCACTTCACACTGTCTTTCTATTGACATTTATTGTTAAAGTGATAAGCTTTGCTTTAAATTTGTTTACTTACATTGGAGTAGAAGTGAACCAATCAGTGGAATGGTACAGATCAGTAACCCTGAAATAATATTTTTATTGAGAAACTTAGTGTAGTTTGGCTCAGTGATAGTCACTGCTTAATGACTACCCACTGCTTACAAAGCTCTGTGCTAGATGCTCTATATTTATTACCTCTATTCATCATAATTGTGAAAAGTGCTATTAGCCCCAATACATGCAATGAGAGACTGGGGCTCTGAACTTCAGTAACATTAATAAGATCACACAGCAAGCACAGCAGAGTTTGGTTACAAACAGAAAAATAACTATTACTGTTTTTATTCAGGACACCTCATTTTTTTTGTAGCTGTCTTGTTTTTCCTTCCTTCTCATTCCTTGTTTTTGCTATTGGCCTCTCAGAAATGTCTTACTAACATGGACAGAGCTACTCATCCTGAATTAAAATCTAACACTAAATATATGCAATAATAACATAGGAAAGAGCCTGGTCTTTGAAATTGGACAGACCTTAGTTTTTTGTGTGATTTGGGGCACATTATTTAGCTCTAAGCCTTTAACTTTTTTTTTAAATCTGAAACATAGGGACAATAACTCAAAGTTGTCGTGGGACTTAATCCAGAGCCGGCAAAGTGCCTGGCACATAGTAGGTGTTGAATACATAGCCATTTAATATATTTTTTAATATGGGCTCATGGATCATCCAGCCCAGGTAATCTGGTTTTAGTTCACAGTATGTGAAGGTTCAGCCAGAGACACAAAGGGTTAAGAAAATGCCCTGAATATCCTGCTTTTTGGCTTGTAAGAAACTGAATAGATTCATAACATCTATGTTCTAACCCTAGGTACCACTTAGGATATCTAGAAGATTTCTGAAATGCCCCTTCATTCACGAAAAAATTTATAGTGAATTAACTTTGTTGACAACCAAGATTAATTGCCATTATTTCTACATATAGCTGCCTCATGTCAGATGGTGTGCTTGTGTGTGTGTGTGTGTGTGTGTGTGTGTGTGTGTGTGTTCCTCAGAACAACCTGATAAGTATTACTCTAATTTTGAAAAGACTTGGGGTCATTTATCCAAGGTCATGACAACAGTACAGATTGTATTCAAAATAAGATCTGACTTCAAAGCCTTTCCATTCTTCACCTTCTATCTTCACCATTCTATCTCCATCCATGAAAATGGAAAGACATGAAAGTTTATATCTTCTTTTAAATTGTTTTCTAATATACTGAATGGATTATTGTAGAAAACAAATGAGAACATAAAATCAGTTTTCCTGTAACAACTTACAGCCTTTTCCCCCCATATAGGGACTCTGAGATCATGCAACAAAAGCAGAAGGCAGCCAATGAGAAGAAGTCTATGCAGACAAGAGAAAAATGATGACTATTTGGAAAACCTGGGTGCTGCTGCTAACTAAGTGTATCATAAGCTCTATGATCAAGATTTTGTAGAGTGAACAGCCAGTACATATGTTATATCCTTGTAAAACTATTTTAAACTTTACCTTTCAGCCTGACTTATTGTGATGTTTCAGAACCATTCTTCAAAGAATAAAACACTAACCGTGCATGTGACATATTGGTGAACATTGTTTTTTATCACCAGTGAGCATTTATACAATTTATTAGAGAGGTAATATCAGGTAACAGGATATTGTATATAAATCTAGAATCTTTGTCATAAACTTTGTTAAAGTATATCTTTAAAGTCAACTTTATTGTATAATAGAATTTAAGATACATTTATCTAATTTTGCTTTGTAATCAACTAGTTTGCTTGAAAAATTTACAAAAAATAGTAAAACCCACCTGGAATAGCAACTAAATGAACATAAACTAAATGAGGTCTCAGTAAGAGTTCTACTTACAGCTTTAAAATTTTCTGGAATAAGTGCCTTTTTTTAAAAAAGAATTTCTTTTTTATTTTTAAAGAAATTTATTTTATTTTTGGCTGTGTTGGTTCTTCATTGCTGCATGTGGGCTTTCTCTAGTTGCGGCGAATGGGGGCTCCTCTTCGTTGTGGTGCGCCGGCTTTTCATTGCAGTGGCTTCTCTTGTTGCAGAGCATGGGCTCTATGCATGCGGGTTCAGTAGTTGTGGCATGTGGGCTCAGTAGTTATGGCTCGCGGGCCCTAGAGCACAGGCTCAGTAGTTGTGGCACATGGGCTTAGTTGCTCCGCAGCATGTGGGATCTTCCCAGAACAGGGCTCGAATCCATGTCCCCTGAGTTGGCAGGTGGATTCTTAACCACTGCACCACTAGGGGAGCCCCTGCCTTTTTTTTCTTAATAGAGTTTATTTTATAGAGCAAAATTAGGGTCACAAAAAAATTTAGATTTCTCATCTACCCCCTGGCCCTACTCATACATAGCCTCCCCATTATGAACATCCCCTACCAGAGTAGTACCCTTGCTGTAACTGATGAACCTACATTGACACATCATTATCACCCAAAGTACATAGTTTACATTAGGATTCACTCTTTGCCTTCTAAGAGTGCCTTTTTTGTGTGTGTGTGGATATGTTAATGTTTTTTGTTTTTAGTTGAAGTATAATTGACTTAGAATATTAGTTTCGGGCTTCCCTGGTGGCGCAGTGGTTGAGAGTCCCCCCCTGCTGGTGCGGGGGACACGGGTTCATGCCCTGGTCCGGGAGGATCCCACATGCCGCGGAGCGGCTAGGCCCGTGGGCCGTGGCCGCTGAGCCTGCGCGTCCGGAGCCTGTGCTCAGCGACGGGAGAGGCCATGGCAGTGAGAGGCCCGTGTACCACAAAAAAAAAAAAAAAAAGAATATTAGTTTCAGGTGTGCAACATAGTGATTCAATGTTTTTATACATTACAAAGTGATCACCACACTGTCTAGTCACCATCACCACAAAAAGTTACTATAGTATTATTGACTATATTCCTTATGCTGTACATTATATCCCCGTGACTTTTTTATTTTATAGCTAAGTTTGTATCTCTTAATCTTTTTCCCTTATTTTGTCCATTTTCCCACCTTCCTCCACTCTGGTGACACCAGTTTGTTCTCTGTACCTGTGAGTGAATTTCTGTTTGTTCATTTGTTTTGTTTTTTAGATTCCACATGTAAGTGAAACCATATGGTATTTGTCTTTCTCCGTCTGGCTTATTTCACTTAGCATAATACTCTCTGTGTCCATTCATGTTGTCACAAATGGTAAGATTTCATTCTTTTTTATTGCTGAGTAATATTCCATTGTATATGTGTACATATACACCACAGCTCCTTTATCCATTCATCTCTCAAGGGACAGTTAGGTTGCTTCCATATCTTGGTCGTTGTAAGTGCTGCAATGAACATAGGGATAGATAAATCTTTTCAAATTAGTGTGTTTGTTTTCTTCAGATACGTTTAATTTTTTGAGGAACCTCCATACTGTTTTGCATTGTGACTATACCAATTTACATTCCCACCAACAGTACACAAGAGTTCCCTTTTCTCCACATCCTCACCAACGCTCATTATTTCTTTTTGATAAAAGTCATTCTGACAAGTGTGAGATGATATCTCATTGTGGTTTTGATTTTCATTTTCCTGATGATTAGTGGTGGTAGGCTTCTTTTCATGGACTGGTTGGCCATCTGTATGTCTTTGGAAAAATATCTATTCAGATCCTCTGACCATTTTTTAATCAGATTGTTTCTTTTTTTTTATATTGAGTTGTGTAAGTTCTCTCTGTATTTTTTATATTAACCCCTTATTGGACATATCATTTGCAAATATCTTCTCCCATTCAGCCTTTCAGGATGTTGCCTTTTGATTTTGTTGATGGTTTCCTTTGCCATGCAAAAGCTTTTTAGTTTGGTGTAGTCCCATTTGTTTATTTTTGTTTTTTGGGGTTTTTTTTGGCTGTGCTATGTGGCTTGTGGGATCTTAGTTTCCCAACCAGGGATTGAACCTACACAGAAAGCACAGAGTCCTAATCACTGGACCGCCAGGGAATTCCCTGTTTATTTTTGCTTTTGTTGCCCTTGTCTGAGGAGACGGATCCAAAAAAGTACTGCTAATTCTGATGTGAAATATCATACATAGTGCCTATATTTTCTTCTAAGAGATTTGTGGTTTCATGTCTTACATTTAAGTCTTTAATCTGTTTTGAGTTTATTTTCATACATGGTGTAAAAAAGTTGTCTAGTTTCATTCTTTTACATATAACTCTACAGTTTGCCACCACGACTTATTGAAGAGTCTGTCTTTCCCCTATTTTGTATTCTTGCCACCTTTGTTGTACATTACTTGTGCATTTAAGTGTGGGTTCATTTCTGGGCTGTGTATTCTGTTCAGTTGATCTATATGTCTGTTTTTGTGCCAGTACCATACTGTTTTGATGACTGGAACTTAGTAGTATAGTTTGAAATCAGGGACCATGATACCTTCAACCTTTCTTTCTCAAGATTGCTTTGGCTATTTGAGGTTAAGACTTGTTCTTTTTCTGTGAAAAATGCAATGGGTGTTTTGATAAGGATTGCACTGAATCTGTAGATTGCTTTCGGTGTTATGGACATTTTGACAATAATAATTCTTCCAATCCATGAACACAGAATAGCTTTCTATTTATTTGAGTTGCCTGCAATTTTATTCATCAGTGTTTTACAGTTTTCAGAGCACAGGTCTTTCACCTCCTTGAGCAAATTAATTCCTAGGTATTTTATTCTTTGTGATGCAATTCCAAATGAATTATTTTCTTAATTTCTCTGTCTGCTAATTCATTATTAAGGTATAAAAATGCAACAGGTTTCTGTATATTCATTCTGTATCCTGAAACTATACTAAATTTTTTTTAGTTCTAATAGTCTTTTTGCTGGTATCTTTAAGGTTTTCTATATATAGTATAATGCCGTCTGCAAATAGCGACAGTTTTATTTCTTCCTGTCCAGTTTGGTTGACTTTTTGTTTGTTTTTTGTCTGTGCTGCACAGCATGTGGGATCCTAGTTCCCCAACCAGGGATCAAACCCACACCCCCTGCAGTGGAAGCACAGAGTGTTAACCACTGGACCACCAGGGAGGTCCTTGGATGACTTTTATTTATTTTCCTGTCTGATTGCTCTGACTGGGATGTCTAACTATGTTGAATAACAGTGGCAAGAGTGTCCTTGTCTTGTTCTCAATTTTAGAGGAAAAGCTTTCAGCTTTCCAGTATTGTGTATGAAGTTAGCTATGAGTTTGTCATATATGGCCTTAATTATGTTGAGGTATGTTCCCTCTGTAACCACTTTGTTGCGAGCTTTTATCATAAATGGATGTTGAATTTTTCTTAACAGCTTTTTCTGCAGCTACTTATATGATTTTTATTCTTCAATTTGTTAATATGATATATAACATTGATGGATTTGTAGATATTGAACCACCCTTGCATCCCTGGGGTAAATACCACTTGGTTATAGTGTATAATCCTTTTAATGTATTGTTGAATTCAGTTTGCTAATATTCTGTTGAGGATTTTTGCATCTTTGTTCATCAGTGATATTGGCCTATAATTTTCTTTTTTTATACTGTCTTTGTCTGGCTTGGATCGGTTAATGCTGGACTCGTAGAATGAATTTGGAAGCATTCCTTATTCTTCTGTTTTTCGGAACAGTTTGAGAAGGGTAGGTATTAATTAACTGTTCCTTATATGTTTGGTAGAATTTACCTGTGAAGCTGTCTGATCCTGGACTTCTATTTGTTGGCAGTTTTTGGTTACTGATTCAATTTCATTACTAGTAAACAGGCTGTTCAGATTTTCTGTTCTTCCTGATTCATTCTTGGAAAATTGTACATTTCTAGGAATTTATCCATTTCTTCTGTGCTGTCCAGTTTGTTGGTGTAATTGTGGTAGTCTCATGATTCTTTGTATTTCTGTGGTATTAATTGTAACTTCTGCCCTTTCATTTCTGATTTTATTTGGGGCCCGTCTTTCTCTTGATGAGTCTTGCTAAAGGTTTATAAATTTTGTTTATCTTTTCAAAGAACCAGCTTAGTTTCACGGATCTTTTTAATTGATTTTTTTAGCCTCTATTTCATTTATTTCTGCTCTAATCTATTATTTCCTGACTTCTACTAACTTTGGGCTTTGTTCTTCTTTTCCTAATTCCTTTAGATGGAAAGTTAAATTGTTTATTTGAGATTTTTCTTGTTCTTGAGGCAGGCCTGTATTGCTATGAACTACCCAATTAGAATTGCTATTGCTGTGTCCCATAGATTTTGGAAAATTGTGTTTCCATTTTCATTTGTCTAAAGGTATTTTTTTATTTCCTTTTTCATTTCTTCATTAAACCATTGGTGGTTTACTGAAAAGTTGTTTAGTCGCCACATGTTGTGTGTTTTTCAGTTTTCTACTTACAACTGATTACTGGTTTCATACTGTTGTGGTTGGAAAAGATGCGTGATATGATTTCAGTCTCCTTATATTTATTGAGACTTGTTTTGTGGCCTAACGTGATCTCTCCTAGACAGTGTTTCATGTGCACTTGAAAAGAATGCATGCCCTGCAGTTTTGGGGTTTTTTTTTTTTTGTTTTTTTCCTTAACATTGTTATTGGAGTGTAATTGCTTTACAGTGTTGTTGTTAGTTTCTGCTGTATAACAAAATGAATCAACTATATGTATACGTATATCCCCATATCCCCTCCCTCTTGCATCTCCCTCCGACCCTCCTTATCCCACCCCTCTAGGTGGTCTCAGAGCACCAAGCTTATCTCCCTGTGCCATGCAGCTGCTTCCTACTAGCTATCTATTTTACATTCGGTAGTGTATATATGTCAATGCTACTCTCACTTCGTCCTAGCTTACCCTTCCCCCTCCCCGTGTCTTCAAGTCCATTCTCTATGTCTGTGTCTTTATTCCTGTCCTGCCCCTAGGTTCATCAGAACCATTTTTTTTATATTCCATCTATATGTGTTAGCATACAGTATTTGTTTCTCTCTTTCTGACTTACTTCACTCTGTATGACAGACTCTAGGTCCATCCACCTCACTACAAATAACTGAATTTCATTTCTTTTTATGGCTGAGTAATATTCCATTGTATATATGTGCCACATCTTCTTTATCCATTCATCTGTCGATGGACACTTAGGTTGCTTCCATGTCCTGGCTATTGTAAATAGTGCTGCAATGAACATAGTGGTACATGACTCCTTTTGAATTATGGTTTTCTCAGGGTATATGCCCAATAGTGGGATTTTTGGGTCATATGGTAGTTCTATTTTTAGTTTTTTAAGGAACCTCCATACTGTTCTCCATAGTGGCTGTATCAATTTACATTCCCAGCAACAGTGCAACAGGGTTCCCTTTTCTCCACACCCTCTCCAGCATTTATTGTTTGTAGATTTTTTGTCAGTGGCCACTCTGTCTGGTAGTTTCGATTTGCATTTCTCTAATGATTAGTGATGTTGAGCATTCTTTCATGTGTTTGTTGGCAATCTGTATATCTTTTTTGGAGAAATGTCTAGGCCTTTTGCCCGTTTTTGGATTGGGTTGTTTGTTTTTTTGATATTGAGCTGCATGAGCTTCTTGTATATTTTGGAGATTAATCCTTTGTCAGTTGCTTCATTTGCAAATATTTTCTCGCATTCTGATGGTTGTCTTTTTGTCTTGTTTATGGTTTCCTTTGCTGTGCAAAAGATTTTAAGTTTCATTAGGTCCCATTTGTTTATTTTTCTTTTTATTTCCATTTCTCTAGGAGGTGAGTCAAAAAGGATCTTGCTGTGATTTATGTCATAGAGTGTCTGCCTGTGTTTTCCTCTAAGAGTTTTATAGTGTCTGGCCATACATTTAGGTCTGTAATCCATTTTGAGTTTATTTTTGGGTTTGGTGTTAGGGAGTGTTCTAATTTCATTCTTTTACATGCAGCTGTCCAGTTTTCCCAGCACCACTTATTGAAGAGGCTGTCTTTTCTCCATTGTATATTCTTGCCTCCTTTATCAAAGATAAGATGACCTTAGGTGCGTGGGTTTATCTCTGGGCTTTCTATCCTGTTCCATTGATCTATCTTTCTGTTTTTGTGCCAGTACCATATTGTCTTCATTACTGTAGCCTTGTAGTATATTCTGAAGTCCAGGAGCCTGATTCCTCCCACTCCATTTTTCTTTCTCAAGATTGTTTTGGCTGTTCGGGGTCTTTTGTGTTTCCATGCAAATTGTGAATATTTTGTTCTGGTTCTGTGAAAAATGCCATTGGTGGTCTGATAGGGATTACATTGAATCTGTAGATTGCTTTGGGTAGTAGAGTCATTTTCACAATGTTCATTCTTCCTCTCCAAGAACATAGTGTATCTCTTCGTCTGTTTGTATCATCTTTAATTTCTTTCATCAGTATCTTATAGTTTTCTTCATACAGGTCTTTTGTCTCCTTAGGTAGGTTTATTCCTAGGTATTTTATTCTTTTTGTTGTAATAGTAAATGGGAGTTTTTTCTTAATTTCTTTTTCAGATTTTTCATCATTAGTGTATATGAATGCAAGAGATTTCTGTGCATTACTTTTGTATCCTGCTACTCTACCAAATTCATTGATTAGCTCTAGTAGTTTTGAGGTAGCATATTTAGGGTTCTCTATGTATAGGATCATGTCATCTGCAAACAGTGACAGTTTTACTTCTTCTTTTCTGATTTGGATTCCTTTTATTTCTTTTTCTTCTCTGATTGCTGTTTCTAAAACTTCCAAAACTATGTTGAATAATAGTGGTGAGAGTGGGCAACCTTGTCTTGTTCCTGATCTTAGAGGAAATGGTTTCAGTTTTTCACCATTGAGAATGATGTTGGCTGTGGGTTTGTCATATATGGCCTTTATTATGTTGAGGTAGGTTCCCTCTATGCCTACTTTCTGGAGAGTTTTTATCATAAATGGGTATTGAATTTTGTCAAAAGCTTTTTCTGCATCTACTGAGATTATCATATGGTTTTTATCCTTCAATTTGTTAATATGGTGTATCATATTGATTGATTTGCATATATTGAAGAATCTTTACATTCCTGGGATAAACCCCACTTGATCATGGTGTATGATCCTTTTAATGTGCCATTGGATTCTGTTTGCTAGTATTTTGTTGAGGATTTTTGCATCTATGTTCATCAGAGATATTGGCCTGTAGTTTTCTTTCTTTGTTACATCTTTGTCTGGTTTTGGTATCAGGGTGATGGTGGCCTCATAGAATGAGTTTGGGAGTGTTCTTCGCGCTGAAATATATTGGAAGAATTTGAGAAGGATTGGTGTTGGCCCTTCTCTCAATGTCTGATAGAATTTGCCTGTGAAGCCATCTGGTCCTGGGCTTTTGTTTGTTGAAAGATTTTTAATCACAGTCTCAATTTCACTGCTTATGATTGGTCTATTTATATTTTCTGTTTCTTCCTGGTTCAGTCTCAGAAGGTTGTGCTTTTCTAAGAATGTGTCCATTTCTTCCAGGTTGTCCATTTTATTGGCATATAGTTGCTTATAGTAATCTCTCATGATCCTTTGTATTTCTGCAGTGTCAGTTGTTACTTCTCCTTTTTCATTTCTAATTCTGTTGATTTGAGCCTCTTCCCTTTTTTCTTGATGAGTCTGGCTAATGGTTTATGGATTTTGTTTATCTTCTCAAAGAACCAGCTTTTAGTTTTATTGACCTTTGCTATTGTTTCTCGTTTCTATTTCATTTATTTCTGCTCTGATCTTTATGATTTCTTTCCTTCAACTGACTTTGGGTTTTCTTTGTTATTCTTTCTCTAGTTGTTTTAAGTATAGGGTTAGATTTTTTGTTTGATATTTTTCTTGTTTCTTGAGTTGAGATTGAACTGCTATAAACTTCCCTCTTAGAACTGCTTTTGCTGCATCCCATAGGTTTTAGGTTGCTGTGTTTTCATTGTCATTTGTTTCTATGTATTTTTAAATTTCTTCTTTGATTTCTTCAGTGATCTCTTGGTTATTTAGTAGTGTATTGTTTAGCCTCCATGTGTTTGTATTTTTTACAGATTTTTTCCTCTAATTGATATCTAGTCTCATAGCATTGTGGTCTGAAAAGATACTTGATACGATTTCAATTTTCTTAAATTTACCAAGGCTCGATTCGTGACCCAAGATATGGTCTATTCTGGAGAATGTTCTATGAGCACTTGAGAAGAAAGTGTATTCTGTTGTTTTTGGATGGAATGTCCTATAAATATCAATTAAGTCCATCTTGTTTAATGTATCCTTTAAAGCTTGTGTTTCCTATTTATTTTCATTTTGGATGATCTGTCGATTGGTGAAAGTGGGGTGTTAAAGTCCCCTACTCTGATGTATTACTGTCTATTTCCCCTTTTATGGCTGTTAGTATTTGCCTTATGTATGGGCTTATGTATTGAGGTGTATTGTATTGAGGTGCTCCTGTGTTGGGTGCATAAGTATTTACAATTGTTATATCTTCTTCTTGGATTGATCCCTTTATCATTATGTAGTGTCCTTCTTTGTCTATTGTAATAGTCTTAATTTTAAAGTCTATTTTGTCTGATATGAGAATTGCTACTCCAGCTTTCTTTTGATTTCCATTTGCATGGAATATCTTTTTCCATTCCCTCACTTTCAGTCTGTATGTGTCCCTAGGTCTGAAGTGGGTCTCTTGTGGACAGCATATGTACGGGTCTTGTTTTTGTATCTGTTCAGCCAGTCTGTGTCTTTTGGTTGGAGCATTTAATCCATTTACATTTAAGGTAATTATTGATATGTATGTTCCTATTACCATTTTCTTAATTGTTTTGGGTTTGTTTTTGTAAGTCATTTCCTTCTCTTGTGTTTCCTACCTAGAGAAGTTCCATTAGCGTTTGTTGTAAAGCTGGTTTGGTGGTGCTGAATTCTATTAACTTTTGCTTATCTGTAAAGGTTTTAATTTCTCCATTGAATCTGAATGAGATCCTTGCTGGGTAGAGTGATCTTGGTTGTAGGTTTTTTCCTTTCATCAGTTTAAATATGTCTTGCCACTCCCTTCTGGCTTGCAGAGTCTCTGCTGAAAGATCAGCTGTTAACCTTATGGGGATTCTCTTGTATGTTATTTGTTGCTTTTCCCTTGCTGCTTTTAATATTTTTTCTTTGTATTTAATTTTTGATAGTTTGATTAATAAGTGTCTCAGTGTGTTTCTCTTTGGGTTTATTCTGTATTGTACTCTCTGTGCTTCCTGGACTTGATTGACTATTTCCCTTCCCATGTTAGGGAAGTTTTCGACTATAATCTCTTCAAATATTTTCTCAGACCCTTTCTTTTTCTCTTCTTCTTCTGGGACCCCTATAATTCAAATGTTAGTGTGTTTCATATTGTCCCAGGGGTCTCTGTGACTGTCCTTAACACTTTTCATTCTTTTCTCTTTATTCTTCTCCCTGGCAGTTATTTCCACCATTTTATCTTCCAGCTCACTTATCCGTTCTTCTGCCTCAGTTATTCTGTTATTGATTCCTTCTAAAGTATTTTTAATTTCAGTAATTGTGTTGTTCATCAGTTTGTTTGCTCTTTAGTTCTTCTAGATCCTTGTTAAATGTTTCTTGTATTTTCTCCAATCTTTTTCCGAGATTTTGGATCATCTTTACTATGATTACCCTGAATTCTTTTTCAGGTAGGTTGTCTATTTCATCTTCATTTATTCGGTCTTGTAGGTTTTTACCTTGCTTCTTCATCTGTAACATATTTTTTTGTCATTTCTTTTTTTTTTTTTTTTTTTTTGATGGGTGGTGCTGTATTGCTGTCTTACTGGTTGTTTGGCCTGAGATGTCCAGCACTGGAGTTTGCAGGCAGTTGGATAGAGCTGGGTCTTGGTGCTGAGATGAGGACCTCTGGGAGGCCTCACTCTGATTGATATTCCCTGGGGTCTGAGGTTCTTCGTTAGTCCAGCAGTTTGGACTTGGAGCTCCCACCAAAGGAGCCTGGGCCCGACCTCTGGCCTGGGAACCAAGATCACGCAAGCTTTGTGGTGGGGTTAAAAAAAAAAAAAAAAAGTACAATATCAAAGAATAAAAAATAAAATAAAATTATAAAGATAAAAAATATAGTAGGAAAAATTATAATTGAAACAACTGCAACAAGGTAAAATAAAACCACAACAGAGAAAAGAAAAAAAAAGGGGGGTGGGAACAAGCCAAAAGGAGAGATCACTAAAAAAGTATAAGGAATAAAATAAAATTAGAAAAATAAAAGATTTACTAGGAAAATTAAAAATATGAAAGAATCAACAGCAGTGAATCAACAAGGCAAAACAGAACCCCAATCTAAGAAAGGAAGAAAGAAAAAGCCTTGGCTCTGCTGGTGAAGTTTAGACGAGGGGTGGAACTTAGGCAGGGGTGGGGTTTAGAGTGGGGCAGACCTAGGCGGGAGGGGTGTGAGGTTTGAGCATGCGGCAGGGCCTAGGCGGGGTGCCTCTGCTTAGGACCTGCACAGAAGGGGAGAGGCAGCATGTCTAAAGGAGGGTCTCTAGAGTGTTGAGTTCTGGAGTTTGGGGCCTTGAGTGAGGGTGTGTGGGTGGGGTTTAGGCCCAGCTCGTTGAAGGGGGTCTCCAAGTGTAAAAGTAGGGCCCTGGGTGGGCATGTAGGGGCGAGGCTTGGGTTCTGCATGGCAGGAGGGAAACTCCGAGGACAGAGGATTAGGCCCAGGGGCCCAACAGGCTCCCCAGTGCCTAAGTGGACAGGGAAAGCACTGGCCGCGTTCCCTTCCTTTCCTTTGTGCCCCTCCCCCACCTTCTCCCCCAGCATCTACCCCGTTGCTGCTGGACCCCTGACCATGGGTGGGTCCTGCTGGTTGTAGGAACTCCTTCCCTCCCCAGCCACCCCTCATGGGTGCCAGTCCCGGAGGTCCAGCCTTTACTTTTGCTCCCCCTTCCCTCCCTCCCACTCCCTCAGGGCCCGCATGGCTGGACGGGACCTAGGTGGGCAGAGGATCAGGCCCAAGATCTGAACAGGTTCCTGGCGGTCCAAGTGGGCAGGGGAAACCTGACCACGCTCCCTTTTGATCCTCTGCCCTCCCAATGGTTCCCCAATTTCCCCCTTCAGGCGTGGGATCCCTTCCCCTCCCCCAGCCGCCCCTCAGGGGCACCAGTCCTGTCCCACCTCCACTTCTCCCCTTTCACTCCCCCCACGCCCAATGTGGGGGTTCCTCCCATCCCCTTTGGTGTCCGTGGTCCCCCACTGGTGCCTGCTAGGTGCCCTAGTTGTGCAGAGACGCAGATTCCGCGTCCTCCTAGTACGCCATCTTGACTCCACCCCTTCTGCAGTTTTGGAATGTTCGGTATATATGTATTAAGTACATCTGGTTTAATGTGTTGTTTAAAGCCAGTGTTTCCTTATTGATTTGTCCAGATAATCTATCCATTTGATACACGTAGGATATGAAAGTCCCCTGCTATTATTGTATTACTATCAATTTCTCCCTTTATGTCAATATTTGCTTTATGCATTTAGGTGCTCCTATGTTGAGTGCATAGGTATTTATGAATGTTATATCCTCTTCTTGGATTGACCCCTTTATCATTATGAAAGGCTCTTCTTAGTCTCTTATTATAAACTTTATTTACAGTCTGTTTTGTTTTATATGTGTATTGCTACCACAGATTTCTTTTTGTTTCTATTTGCATGGCATATCCTTTCCCATTCCTTCATTTTCAGTCAGTGTGTCTTTAAATCTGAAGTGAATCTCCTGTTGGCAGCATATAGATTGGTCTTTTTTTTTTAAATCAATTCAGCCACCCTGTGTCTTTAGTCCATTTACATTTAAAGTGATAAATGATAGTTACATGCTTATTGCCATTTTGTTAATTGTTCTGGTTGTTTTTGTAGTTCTTCTCTGTTCCCTATTTTTCTCTTTGTCTGTTCCCTTGTAGTTTGATGATTTTGTATAGAGTTATATATATTCTATATAACAATATATAAACTATATTTCTTTAGTATTATAGCTTGTGTATCTATTTTAAGTTTTTGGTTTGTGGTTAAGTTTGAACACATTCTAAAAACACTACATTTTTTCTCCCCCTCCCACATTTTGTGTTTTTATTTTTTAATTGCGATATAGTTTATTTACAATATTATATAAATTTGAGGTGTACAACATAGTGATTCACAATTTTTAAAGATTATATTCCATTAATAGTTATTATAGAACTTCCCTGGTGGTCCAGTGGTTAAGACTGTGCTTCCAATGCAGGGGGCAAGTGTTCGATCCCTGGTCAGGGAAGCTCTGCATGCTGCACAGTGCAGCCAAAAAAAAACTGGTTACTATAAATTATTGGCTATATCCCCTGTGATATATACTTATAGCTTATTCCTTTTATACATAGTAGTTTGTACCTCTTAATCCCCTACCTCCATCTTGCCCCTCCCTCCTTCCCACTCCCTACTGGTAACCACTAGTTTGTTCTCTATATTTGTGAGTCTGTTTCTCCTTTGTTATATTCACTAATTTACTTTATTTTTTAGATTCCACATATAAGTGATAACATAAGTATTTGTCTTTCTCTGTCTGAGTTATTTCACTCAGCATAATACCCTCTAAGTCCATACTTGTTGCAAATGGCAACATTTCATTCTTTTTTATGGCTGAGTATTTAATTGTGTGTGTGTATACACACAGACCACATCTTCTTTACCCATTTATCTGTTGATGGACACTTAGATTGTGTCCATATCTTGGCTATTGTAAATAGTGGTGCTATGAACATTGGACTGGTTCATTCTTCTTGGAGCCTGTTCTTTCCCACTTCACTCTTGCCCTTGGCACAGTATGTGGCAATGTCCTTTTCATATTTCTCCTTTAGCTTAGCTGCTTTCTGTTCATAGGGTTATTTACCTTTGGCTGACTGCTCAGACCACATTTCACCCACTTTTTTTGCAGTATCTCCAATGGATAAGACAGGGTGTTCACTTTTGATCTTTGGGTGATGTTCAGAGCAAAACCGGAAGAAGGCAGATGGAGGCCTTTTAGGCACATTGGGATCTTTTTTCTTTCCCTTCTTGTCACCTTTGGGAGGAACATAATTTTTCATCTCCCTGTCATAGCGAGCTTTGTCACTTTTTGCCATATCTTCAAACTTGGATTTTTCCTTGGCAGACATGATCTTCCATCTCTCAGGACATTTCTTGGAGAACTCGGTGAAGTTGGCCGAGGAGTCAGGGTGTTTCTTCTTGTGCTTCTCCCGGCAAGTCTGCACAAAGAAGGCGTATGAGGACATCTTGCCCTGCGGCTTGTTGGGGTCGCCCTTCCCCATGATGGTGCTGCTGCTGCGGCGGCGGCGGCGCGTCCACCTGGCGGTAGCTTTTCCTCAGAGTACCACACAGTGGCCAGGTCAGACCTCGACACTGCTGCCCGTGGCTCTGGCGCGAACTGTTCCGTCGCTAACCCAATCTTCCACCTCTTGTTTTGCAGACTTCTCCGCACCTGGTATCTTAGTTTTTAATTTGCAATTCTCTGACCAGAGAGGTTGAGCATTTTTTCATATATTTATTGGACATTTGGATTTTCTTTCTTTTTAAATTTTTATTTATTTTTATTATCAGATTGATTGATTGGCCATGTGGCTAGCAGAATCTTAGTTCCCCGACCAGGGATTGAACCTGGGCCCTGGCAGTGAAAGCACTGAGTCCTAACCACTGGACTGCCAAGGAATTAATTCCCTGGATTTTCCTTTTTTTTGGGGGGGGTATATATGTATATTTTAACATTTATTTATTTGGTTGCACAGGGTCTTAGTTGTGGCACTTGGGCTCCTTAGTTGTGGCATGCAAACTCTTAATTGTGGTATGCATGTGGGATCTAGTTCCCTGCCCAGGGATCCAACCCAGGCCCCCCGCATTGGGGGCAGACTCTTAACCACTGCACCACCAGGGGAGTCCCATGGATTTTCCTTTTTGTGAAATACCTATGTTTTTTCTCTCTACTTTATGCTTTTTGTTTTACTTAGTCTTCACATGTAGGTACTACAGTTATGTCCATTTTTATAGATTTTATACAAATTGAGATTTTGGTTAAGGAATTTACCCAAGGTCACCCAGCTAGTAAATGGCAGGTTAAGGATATAAATCCAAGCAGACAGAATACAGAGCTTCCAGAGTATGGGCATATCTTCATATTTATTGGCCCTTTTGGTTTTTTCTTCTATGAATAGCTTGCTTTGCTGTTATTTTTATTTGACAGAGTTTTTCTTTAATATAAAAGAATATTCGTTTCTCTTATGTTACAAATATTTTCTAAACTATTGTTTGTCCTTTCATTTTATTTATGTTGCTTTTGCCAGAATTTTTATTCACATGATCAAATGCCTAGTTTCTTTTTTTTTTCTTTTTTTAATTGAAGTATAGTTGATTTACAGTATTGTGTTAGGTGTACAGCAAAGTGATTCAGTTAAACATATATATACCTATTCTTTTTCAGATTCTTTTCCCTTATAGGTTATTACCAAATATTGAGTATAGTTCCCTGTGCTATACAATAGGTCCTTGTTGGTTATCTGTTTTATACATAATAGTTTGTATATGGTAATCCCAAACTCCTAATTTATCCCCTCCCTTTCCCCTTTGGTAACCATAAGTTTGTTTTCTATGTCTGTGGGTCTGTTTCTGTTTTGTATATAAGTTCATTTGTTTGGTTTTTTTTTTTTAGATTCCACATATAAGCAATATCGTGTGATATTTGTCTTTCTCTGGCTTCACTTAGTATGTTAATCTCTGGGTCCATCCATGTTGCTGCAAATGACATTATTTCATTTTTTTATGTCTGAGTAGTATTCCATTGTGTATATGTGCCACATCTATTTTTTTTTTAATTTTATTTATTTTATTTTTGGCTGTGTTAGGTCTTCATTGCTGCACATGGGCTTTTCTCTGGTTGTGGCCCGGGGGGGCGCTGCTCTTCGTTGCCATGCGCAGGCTTCTCACTGCGGTGGCCTCTCTTGTTGCGGAGCACGGGCTCAGTAGTTGTGGCTCGCAGGCTCTAGAGTGCAGGCTCAATAGTTGTGGCACACGGGCTTAGTTGCTCTGCGGCATGTGGGATCTTCCCGGACCAGTGCTGGAACCCGTGTCCCCTGCATTGGCAGGCGGATTCCCAACCACTGTGCCACCAGGGAAGCCCTATACCACATCTTCTTTATCCATTCATCTGTCCATGGACATTTAGGTTGCTTCCATGTTTTGGTTATTGTAAATAGTGCTGCAATGAACTTTGGGGTGCATGTATCTTTTCAAATTATGGTTTTCTCCAAATATATGCCCAGGAGGAGTGGGATTGCAGGATCATGTTGTAGCTCTATTTTTAGTTTTTTAAGAAACCTCCATACTGTTCTCCATAATGACTGTACCAATTTACATTCCCACCATCAGTGTAGGAGGTTTCCCTTTTTCCACACCCTCTCCAGCATTTATTATTTGTAGACTTTTTGATAATTGCCATTCTGACCAGTGTGAGGTGATACCTCATCATAATTTTTAATTAAATGCCTAGTTTCTTTATTAACTGAAGATGCAGACTGACAGCCCACAGACTTGTCCTGACATGTTAAAAAAATTTTTTCCACTTTTTCTTAAATTGAAGTATACTTGATTTACAATGTTGTGTTTATTTCTACTGTACAGCAAAGTGATTCAGTTATACATATATACATATTCTTTTCAATTATAGTCTATCACAATATATTGAATATAGTTTCCTGTGCTATACAGTAGGACCTTGTTGTTTATCCATTCTATATATAATAGCTTGCTTCTGCTAAACCCAAACTCCCACTCCATCCCTCCCCCCTCCCCCCTCCCCCCAGAATTTTTAATATGAACTTGAATGCCTTTGGGCAGGGAGTGGGTGGAATGAGTTGGGGGGTGTGTGGAGGGATAGTCTCAAGGGAACTGATTACAGTACCCACCACCCCTTATTGCTTACTCCTCTTTAACTCATCTCCTTTACCTGCCTGACCCCCAAAATGTATTCGAGTTTTCAATCCTTGCATAGTTTCTTATTTCTATCTTAAAATCTCCTCCATCCCAAGTTTATAAAAGTCACCCAGAATGTATTTTGGTATATGATGTGAGGGTAATGAATCCAAGCCTTACATATTGGATGACTAATTAGATCTATGTCATTTATGAATTATACTACCATTTGTCCATAATATCATTCAAATATTCTTCCAAAACATCATTTGGAATTTTCAGCTTTCTGCTGCAGTAATAGTTCAGTGAGCAGTCTTTTTTTTTTTTTGGAGTATAGTTGCTTTACAGTGTTGTGTTGTATTCATTCTGCTGTACAGCAAAGTGAATCAGCTATACGTTTATGTATATCCCCTCTTTTTTGGATTTCCTTCCCATTTAGGTCACCACAGAGCATTGAGTAGAGTTCCCTGTGCTATACAGTAGGTTCTCATTAGTTATCTGTTTTATACACAGTAGTGTATGTATGTCAGTCCCAATCAGTGAGCATTCTTGTACACAAATCACTGACACATCTCTAATCTCCTGACCCTAGACTCTGAAGGTAAGGTAAGGGTAAGGAACTAATTAGTTTTGGCCTTCTCTTTTGTTTATTCGCTATTCTACATGACAGTACCAATATATATTATCCTAACTGGAAACTTGATCACTAGTCATTTGAATCCTTTATCATCAGCAAGTTCCAAGAGTCGCCGAATGTAGGTTTTTGGTATGAGAATTCCATATGCGCAAAGATTGGTTCCAGTTCATGAAGTTATTTTTTTTTCTTCTAAGATTTATTTTATAACCGTGTTAAGAAAAGTTCTACATCAGGGACTTCACAGGGTGGCACAGTGGTTAAGAATCTGCCTGCCAACACAGGGAACACGGGTTCGAGCCCTGGTCCGCGAAGATCCCACAGTCCACAGAGCAACTAAACTCGTGTGCCACAACTACTGAAGCCCGCGCTCTAGAGCCCATGCTTAACAAGAGAAGCCACCACACTGAGAAGCTTCCACATCGCAATGAAGACCCAGCACATCCAGAAATAAAATAAATAAAATTTTAAAACGTTCTACATCATTGTTGGTTAGATTACACAACAACAGTCTGCCTTGAAACCAGTATGCTGTTCTCAAGGTCATCAAAGACATTCTGTCCTTTTAGTCTTCGGAGAAAAAAATGGTTTGACTTCTAATTTACTTCTTGCCATGTAAGATTTAAAAGCAAATACTTATACATCAATTTATTTGTGCAGCAATTAATCTGTGAAGCCATGATTTGCTGTTAACTTTAATCCAAACTGCCTGTTAGCATTTCACCATAACTTTAAAACTGCACCATGTGACAGTGGGAAGGCTACTTTAGGCAAAAGAGCTATTGCCAGCAGAGAGTTCTGTTTCTTTCTTTTTTTTTTTTTTTTTTTGCGGTACGCGGGCCTCTCACTGTTGTGGCCTCTCCCGTTGCGGAGCACAGGCTCCGGACGCGCAGGCTCAGCGGCCATGGCTCACGGGCCCAGCCGCTCCGCGGCACGTGGGATTTTCTCGGACCGGGGCACGAACCCACGTCCCTTGCATCGGCAGGCGGACTCCCAACCACTGCTCCACCAGGGAAACCCAGAACTTCTGTTTCTTTGAGTCTTCTTTGGACTGCTGTCACTTTCCTCACCAATTGGATCAGATGCTAAGAAATGGCCCAACAGACCCTCTTTGGGGCCTCTCTTGTACCTCCCAGCTTCCTTTCCTGCTCACCTGGGGGCAGATAAGTGCTTTCTAAAAAATATTCTGGACTATCTACGTGACTTTCCAGCAAATTCATTATAAAGCTGGGTAAGCTTCACCTCGGATATGCCCAGATCATCAAAATTTGAACTTTATGGAGGTCTACTTAATGAGATTCTTTCTTATGCAAGTGCAATTTATGCACTTGTGAATAACCTTCCTCTTTTTGAATCTGGTAGACTAGCCTGCAGACAAAAGTGCTAGAGCTGGGTTGGGTTCCCACAATTCATTGATTTACCAAACTTTTCTGGCACCACTTACTCTGGTCTGGCCTTGTAGGAGGTACAGAGATAACAACATGAAGGCGCCTGGTCACAGGGGCTGCTAGCAGGGAAAACAGAATACGAAAATAAAGTGTTGTGTGTACAAGGCAGAACCATAAGGACTAGCCTGTAAGAGAATCCTGTGGGGGGGGGGGGAGCCCTCAGAAAATGGAGCTGTTCCTGCAGCTGGGGGACTTACACATTCAGCCATGTGTGTGGGGGACCTGCCAGGTGCCAGGCATGGTACTCAGATTGGCAACCCCCCATGATCATACAGTTAAATTTAATGTTTACGTAAGTGCCTTCAAATCTGATGAAACGGCTTCCTTTGGAAATCCTCTACATTATGCTTTGAGTGCTTTGTCTATCATATGGAATAACTGTAAAATACGTATGGTGATTCAAATCTGGATGTCACCGTCAAGAAAAAAAGAACATGTTTTCTTTGAGGACAAAAATGCCATAGGTTCATTTTTGTTGAGGAACAAGGTAGGTGGAAATCTACTTATCTACTTCCTGATAAGTAGAAATACTTTTCCAACAAAGAACTTGCCATTTAAAACAGCTGACAATTCATTAAAGCTAATTCCTCCTTGAAAACATTATACTAAGTGAAAAAAGACACAAAAGGTCACGTTATATGACTCCATTTCTATGAAATATCCAGAGCAACTAAATCTATAGAGACAGTGGTTGTGAGAGGCTGGAAGGAGGAGAGACTGTGGAGTTACTTCTAATGGATACAAGGTTTCTTTTGGGGGTGATGAAAATGTTTTGGAGTTAGATAGTGGTGGTAGCTGCACAATCTTGTGCCCATACCAAAACCCACTAAATTGCATGCTTTAAAATGATGAATTTATGGTATGTAAATTCCATCTAAAAAATAAATAAATAAAAAGAAACCTGGTTCCAAATTGTTTAAATTTCTGCATCATATGCCATTGTGAGAATTATGATTGAAGAAATCTAAGTGAGCTTTTAAAAAATACATCTATTTCTGGTATCTACAGAAGCCAAAGGAAGCCATCAAAGTTCCCTGGGTGACCTTTAAAAAAAAAGAACAAATGACAATAGGTACTTGGAAGCCATTTAGCAATCCCAAATGTTTAATAAAGAATACTGGAAAAATAGAGGGTAAGCTCCTACTAAGAACTAAAAGCCCCCTTGACCCATGTAAAGACAAACATGAAAAAACGAGCAAACAAAAAGAATACAACAATTCATCTCATGTTTTTAAAATTCAAAAAGTTACTAGAGAATATTTGGGAGAAGAGATATTAAACTAAATGCTAAGGCTGGGTAATGTTACAGACATGCTGGATTCCAGGCATTTGTGTAAACGCTCTGTGCCTCAGTTTCCCATCTTTAAATGAGAAAATAGCCCCTAATTCATAGAGTTGTGAAAATAAAATTAAAATAAGTATATAAAACTCTTAAAAGCACTTTTTAAAAATGGTACCTATATTTTTATTGGTTACCAAGGGACTGCTTTTTATTTTACTGCTTGCTTATTTTCTAAGTGACCTGCAACAAACGCTATTTTCCTAAGAGGATTTATTGTTTAAAACAAACAAAAACTCTGGTCGAATCACTCTCGGAACAGACGAAAAAGTGAAATCAAAGAATTGAGAGGATACGGAGAGGAAACACCTATGCGGCCGACAGGGGTAGGCGACGCCGGAGGGCAGAAAGCGCGGGGACTCCTCCCCGCCGGCCGGCGGCGCTGAGGCCGCCATGCTCTTCCGCTCCCGGAGGCCGGGTGGCGGAAGTCGTCACTCGCCGAGGGACCTAGCCCACGCCGCGTACCCGGCAGCAGGTTAGCCATGGCGATGGGCGGCGGCGGTGGCGGTAGTAGCAGCGGCGTCCCAGAGCCGGAAGACACGGTGCTGTTCCGGCGCGGCACAGGCCAGGTGAGGTCGCAGCCGGCGCTGTCCCCGACCCTGCGCTCTTTCCCCGGCCAGTCGGCTCAGTGCGAGGTCCGCATGTTTGTACATCCCCACTTGGGAGCCTCAGCCGCAAGCTCGTTCCTCGCCCAGTTTGGGCTTCCGATGACTTTGAGCCTAGGCCCTACTGCTACTCGATTGTGCCTTGGTCGTCCACCTCTCTCTCCGACTGTGAGGTGTGCGGGGTCAGGCCAGGGCGAAGCAGGGAAACCAGTTAGGAGTCTATTGGAATAATCCCGCTGTTAGCAGTGGACAGCCGGTTACTTGGCTTCTGGATATAGTTTGAAATCAGAGGCAACAGGTTGTGCACGGGTATACGATAATAGAGGCTTGAGAGAGGAAAGTCAAGGATAATTCCAAGATTGCTCTGAACAGCTGAAAAGATGAAGTTGCCTTTTCCTGAGATGGGGAAGACTGCAAGTAAGGCAGGTTTATAAGGGGGTAAGATTAGAACTCATTCTTGGGTGAAATGTGATTGGAGCGAGTTCGAGAGTCGGAGAGGAGAAATTCAAGGCAACATATGTGAGCAAATATTTCAAGTTTTATTGTGGGTACTGGAAGATAGAGAAATTGACCAATGGATGGAGAAGGAAGTGAGATGAAGAGGATTCTTAATTGTGTTTTTGTTTTTAAGATGGGAGAAATGTTTCAGGGCTGATAGGAAAGATCCAGTAAGGACGGTATAATTGACATTGCAGGAGAGAAGAGAATTGCGCAAGCAACATTCTAGCGTAGTAAGAGGGAATGGATTTGGTCTTTGTTAGAAATATTGACAGTTCATGTGGTGACAGTTATATGGGTACAGATTTGTGTGGATGGGCAGATATAGTGGCAGGAGATTATGAAAATTCTGTTTTGATTGTTGCTGTTCTCTCAGTAAAAGAAGCAAGGTCATCAGCCTACTGGTGAGGAGGGGCAGGGGGCAGGTGTTGGAGGTTAGAGAAGAGAGAAGGTAGGAAGTAAACGTCTAGGAGAGTGGATGAGTGTTGCATTAGGGAAATCTAGGCAACATTAAAGGCCTACTTCAGATTTGTGGTTATGAGTTTAAAGAAGACTAGTTAGGACTTCCCTGGTGGCGCAGTGGTTAAGAATCCGCTGCCAATGCAGGGGACACGGGTTCGAGCCCTGGTCCAGGAAGATTCCCACACGCCGTGGAGCAACTAAGCCTGTGCTCCACAACTGCTGAGGCTGCATGCCTAGAGCCTGTGCTCTGCAACAAGAGAAGCCACCACCATGAGAAGCCCTCGCACCACAACGAAGAGTAGCCCCTGCTCGCCACAGCTAGAGAAGACCCGTGCACAGCAATGAAGACCCAACGCAGACAGAAATAAATAAATAAATAAATTTACTTTAAAAAGAAAAGGAGACTAGGCAGCATGATTGTATTTTTTGCTAGCTAAATTCAAATTCAGGTGTGTGAGGGCAGACACAAAGTAAATGAATAGTTGAAATTAATAGGGTTGTAGTTTTACCTAGTATGAAGTGAGAAGGGGGCAGTACAGGGAGTTGTCTTAATGATCGATGGTGCAATTAAAGCTGGCTAAGAAAGGAAGTGAGGACATTACCATGGTGAGAAGCAGTTTAAAAAATGTGAGGATCATTGTTTTACCAGTCCCAGGGAAGTGGAATGACTGTCATCATCAACCTACTAGAAGGAATAAGTTGCAGAGCCTAGAAGGTGGTAGTTGGAGAGTAGGATTCTTGCAGTTGAGTTTTTGGAGAGGTTATATATAATGGTTATAATAAAGACCATAGAAGTGAGTAGCTGAGCTTGGGTACTATAAAAGGTCATTGGTAGCGAAGCATTTAAAGATGTAGCAGGGCTTCCCTGGTGGCGTAGTGGTTAAGAGTCCGCCTGCCAATGCGGGGGACACGGGTTCGTGCCCCGGTCTGGGAAGATCCCACATGCCGCGGAGCGGCTGGGCCCGTGAGCCATGGCCGCTGAACCTGCGTGTCCGGAGCCTGTGCTCCGCAACGGGAGAGGCCACAACAGTGAGAGGCCCGCATACCACAAAAAAAGAAAAAGATGTAGCAAGGGTAGGGTATTGGAAGGATCGCGGACGTGGGGTTTTTTTTTAATTATTTCTTACTTTATTTGGTTTATTTTTGAGTCATACTTTTTTATCGTTATTTATTTAATTATTTTTTTGCCTGCATTGGGTCTTTGTTGCTGTGCACGGGCTTTCTCTAGTTGCAACGAGTGGGGGCTACTCTTCGTTGTGGTGCGAGGGCTTCTCATTGCGGTGGCTTGTCTTGTTGCAGAGCACGGGCTGTAGGTGCACGGGCTTCAGTAGTTGTGGCGCACAGCCTCAGTAGTTGTGGCTCACAGGCTCTAGAACTCAGGCTCAGTAGTGGTGCATGGGCTTAGTTGCTCCACGGCATGTAGGATCTTCTCACACCAGGGCTCGAACCCATGTATCCTGCATTAGCAGGCGGATTCTTCACCACTGCGCCGCCAGGGAAGTCCCTGTACATGGGTTTTTAAATAACCAAAAATTATGACAGGATTAGTGTTGGAGGGAGTACTGGGATATAAACCTCAAGGAATGAGGAAGAGTGACCCAGGAAGATATAGATGATTGCAATGAGGAGGGATAGTGGACAGGGGAGTTTGGTGACGGGATTTTCAAACCTGGGAGTTTTTAGGGAGGAAGAATAATCTGGAAGTGGAAGTGAGGAACAAGGAAGATTACTTCCCCACCTCTGGTACAGTAATTTGAGGGATATGGGGAAGAAAACATTTCATTTTTAAATGCCTGCAAGGAAAGAGGTGGGCTTCTCTTGGTGACTGAGAAACAGATATAAAGGCAGTCCTGATGGTCTGTTCTCTTTGCTATTGCTGTGTAACAAATCACCCAAAACTTAGTGGCTTGAAACAATAATCATGTTTTATTCTCTCATAGTTTCTGTGGGTCAGGAATTTGTGAAGGCCTTGGTGGGCAGTTCTCCTTCAGACATTTCGTGTAGTTGCATCCACGTAGTAATCGGAGCTACAATAGCTGGGGACTGAGCCACTAGGGATTGACGGGCCATCTCTTTTCTTCATGTTGTCTCGGCTTCTCCATGTGGTCCCGGTGTGTGGGATGGTTTGATTTCCTTATACCCCTTTGTAATCCTTCCCTTTCATCCCTCCTCATCTCCTGTCCCCAGACAACTGCTGATCCATTTTCTGTCACCATCGATTAGTCTGCATTTTCTAGAATTTTACAAATACGGAGTCTTTTTTTATCTGGCTTCTTTTACTCAGCATAGTTATTTTGAGTTTCATCCATTTTCTTGTGTATATCAGTCATTCATTCCTTTTCATTGCTGTAGGATCCAGTTGCACGAATATACTACAGTTTGTTTATCCATTCACTTGTTCATGAACATTTGGGTTGCTTTCAGTTTGGGGCTGTTACAAATAGAACCACCATGAGTATTAGTGCAGAAGACTTTGTATGGGCATATGCTTTCATTCCTCTTTGGCAAACACCTAGGTCATGGAGTAGATATATTTTAATTTTTTTTCTTTTCTCTTTTTTTCCCATGCCTTGTGGGATCTTAGTTCCCTGACCAGAGAGTGAACCCAGGCCCACAGCAGTGAGAGCACAGAGTCCTAACCACTGGACCACCAGGGAACTCCCTAAAGTTGAATTTTATTTATTTTATTTATTTATTTATTTTTGGCTGTGTTGGGTCTTTGTTGCTGCACACGGGCTTTTTCTAGTTGTGGTGAGTGGGGGCTACTCTTCGTTGCAGTGCGCGGGTTTCTCATTGCAGTAGCTTCCTTTGTTGCGGAGCACAGGCTCTAGGTGCGTGGGCTTCAGCAGTTGCAGCATGCAGGCTCAGTAGTTGTGGCACACGGGCCCTAGAGTGTGCGGGCTTCAGTAGTTGCGGTGGCCTGTGGGGTCAGTAGTTGTGGCTCGCGGGCTCTAGAGGGCAGGCTCAGTAGTTGTGGCGCAGGCTCACGGGCTTAGTTACTCCGAGGCATGTGGGATCTTACTGGACCAGGGATCGAACCCCTGTCCCCTGCATTGGCAGGCACATTCTTAGCCACTGCACCACCAGGGAAGTCCACTATTTTGATTCTTTAAGAAGCTGCCAAACTTTTCTTCAAAGTGATTGCACCATTTTACGTTTCAACCAGCAATGTATGAAAAGTTCCGTTTGTTCCACATCCTTGCTAACACTTGATATGGTCAGTCTTGTTAATTTTAGACATTCTAATGTGTAGTGGTGTCTTGTTGTTGTGGTGGTTTTAATTAGCATTTCCCTAATGACTGATGATGCTGATTGTCATTTCATGTGCTTATTTGCCATCCATGTATCTTCTTTGGCAAAGTGTCTGTTCAGATCTTTTGCCTATTTTTAAATTGACTTATTTTTTGTTGAGATTTGAGAGTTTTTTGTGTATGCTAGATACAAAACCTTTATCAGATAGGTAATTTGCAAATATTTTCTCCCAGTTTGTGAGTTCATTCATTTTTTCATTCTCTTAACAGTATCTTTTTGAGAATTCCCTGGCAGTCCAGTGGGTAAGACTCCACGCTCTCACTGCCAAGGGCCCGGGTTCAATCCCTGGTCAGGCAGCTGAGATCCCATAAGCCGTGCAGTGCAGCCAAAAAAAAGAAACACAACAACTAAGTCTTGCTGCTCCTAGAAGGACAGCTAGGGTGTATATAAAATCTTTGGCTCATACTTTTTTCCCATAAATTTCTATGAGGAAGTCTAATACTAACTAGTTTTCTGTATTTTGTAAATGACTTGATCTTTTTGCTTAGAGGCTCTGAGAATTCCTTTTAGAGACTTTTGTTTATTTGTTTAGCTTTTATTCTTCAGGGACCCCATTTATACATATGTTAAATATTCTTTGCCAGTCCCCACTTCACTTATTTTCTTTTTCTTTTTTCATGACTTTTCCTTGGTACCCATTAGATTTTCAGTCAACTGTATTCTTCTTTGCATACCTTGCAGTCAGTACTACTTTTTCTTCCATTTCCTTCTTGATTTTGTTTAACTCCTCATTTGACTGTTACCCTTTTGCCTTCTTTTCTCATCTGAATTTTTAGAAATTTTGATTCAAGGTGTTTTTTTCCATATTGCGAATGCTAGTTTAAGACAATTTAATTTCTGATGGTTATTGTATTTTCTTCTGTTTGTGATTGTCAATTGAGAAATTTTATCACCTAAAATGTTTCTTCTCATAATAGCTTTGTATGGATGTCTTTGTTTGCTGTTCATGTTGAAATGTCTTATAACAGTTGTAATGTGATGAGTTTGGGTTCCTATGTATTTGTATCTTACTTTTAAGAGTGCCCATCAGTGATTCTGTTGATACAGTGGAGTACACTTTCCTTTATTAGTAGTACCTTTTCCATTTGCAGAATTGATATATCTTCTGCTTTTAGAAACATCTCCTATTCCAAGGGGCAGCATAACCTTGAACAAGTCAATTACCTGTTTGTGATTACTTTCCTTATCTGCAAAATGACTTAATGATTTTTAAGTACTTTTTATCATATAGCAAGATTAATAGTTTTATATCAGAGCATATTTCTCTATGTATAATAGATATTAACAAGAAAATGACAAAAATTCACTTTACAACTAAATGAGTTTTATAGCAAACTTCTTCAGAGCTCATTGATTGACTAATATTGTACAAACTCCAACATACTAACTGATGGTGTCTTATAACCTGTCTTCCCATCACCAACATTATGTATCCAAACTTACCTTCAACTACTCTATAGAGTGAGAATGAGTCTAGTTGGACTTGTTGCTTCACTGATCTGTCAAATACAAAAAAAAAACCCATGAAATTTATCATCTTAACCACTTTTAAGTGTACACTTCAGTAGTGTTAAGTATATTCACACTGTTGTACAATAGATATCCAGGACTTTTTAACCTTGCAAAACCAAAACTCTACCCATTGAGCAGTTCCCTATTTCCTGCTCTCCCACAGCCCCTGCTAACTGCTGTTCTACTTTGTTGCTGTGAATTTGACTACTTAGGAGCCTCATATGAGTGGAATCATACAGTCAGTGTGTTTATTTTTGCTTACATGCTCTTTTTGGCTCATGGTTGTCCTTGGAGTGCTTTCAATTTTCTTTTCTATCTATCCAGATCCTTTTAGTTTTTATTTCCTAGCCTGTTTCCTCCATGATCATCCACCATACATTCCTTTCCCTTTTTTTTTCCTTTTTTTTATTGAGGTATAATTGACATATAACATTACATTAATTTTTGTTGTACGACATAATGATTTGCTATTTATACACATTGCAAAATGATCACAGTAAGTCTAGTTAATATCTGCCACCATACATAGTTATAATATTTTTTTCCTTGTGTTGAGAATTTTATGTCTTTGCAACTTTCAGATATGCAATACAGTGTTACTAACTATAGGCACTGTGTTGCACATTACATTCCCGTGACTTATTTACCTGATAACTGGAAGTTGGTACTTTTTGACCCCCTTTGCCTGTTTCAGTCCCCTCCCCCATCCCCTCTACCCCCACCTCTGGAAACCACCAGTCTGTTCTTTGTATTTATGAGGTTGGGCTTTTTTTGTTTGTTTGTTCTGTTTTTTGTTCTTAAATTCCACAGATAAGTAAGATCACATGGTATTCGTCTCTCTGTCTTACTTCACTTAGTGTAATGACCTCAAGATCCATTCATGTTGTCTCAAATGACAAGATTTCTTTTTTATGGCTGAATAATATTCTATTGTATATGAACAGTTATCCCCTGCTTTTTAAAAGTTTGCTTTATACCACTTCACTTTTATAAAACACCTACATTAGTAACTATTTTCACTAACTGAAGGAAATCCAAAGAGGATTTTTGCTTTTATGAAAAAAAAAAAAAGGTGAAAAGCAAAAATAACATTCAGTGTTTTGTTTTGCAGCAAGCCATTATAGAGGCAGCAGGCAACCCAAGCAGTGAGAGTGGCACCACCAAGCTCCTTCCCCAGGAGCTACACTCAACATCTCAGCATCAAGCCACCATAGCTTTGAACTGTGCCTGTGAGCATCTGTACTTTATCCTGATTTATTCTGTTTATCCATTAGCAAGTTGTGTTCTCACATAATTGATTCTTTGCTTTACTCCATTTCCATTTACAAAAGCTTTCATAGGAACACTCTACTTTCATATAGTGGGGAAAACCTGTATACATTTTCTTTTTTAAAGATTTATTTATTATTTATTTATTTAATTAATTTATTTTCAGCTGTGTAGGGTCTTAGTTGTGGCACGCAGGATCTTTGTTGAGGCATTGCTGCACACAGGCTTCTCTCTGGTTGTGACGTGCGGGTTTCTCTTCTCTAGTTGGTGCACATGGGCCTAGTTGCCTGGACATGTGGGATCTTAGTTCCCTGACCAGGGATTGAACCCGCGTCCCCTGCATTGTAAGGCGGATTCTTTACCACTGGATGGCCAGGGAAGTCCCTGTATACATTTTCTTTATCCATTCACCCATTGTTGGACACTTAGGTTGTTTCCATATCTTATCTGTTGTAAAATTTTTAATTTTTTGAGGAAGCTTCATACTATTTTCCATAGTGGCTGCACCAGTTTACATTCCTACCAATAGCGTACTAGTGTCCCTTTTCTCTACATCCTCATCAACACTTGTTATTGTCTTTTTGATAACAGCCATTCTAACAGGTGTGAGGTGATACATCACTGTGGTTTTAATTTGCATTTCCCTAATGATTGGTGACGTTGAGCATCTTTTCACGTACCTGTTAGCCATCTGTATGTCTTCTTTGGAAAAATGTCTATTCAGATCTTCTGTCCTTTTTCTAAAATAAATTTATTTTATTTTATTTATTTTTGGCTGTGTTGGGTCTTCTTTGCTGCACGTGGGCTTTCTCTAGTTGTGGCGAGTGGGGGCTACTCTTCATTGTGGTGCACGTGCTTCTCATTCTGATGGTTTCTCTTGTAGCAGAGCACGGGCTCTAGGTGCACGGTCTTCAGTATTTGTGGCACGTGGGCTTCAGTAGTTGTGGTGCACAGTCTTAGTTGCTCCACAGCATGTGGGATCTTCTGGACCAGGGATTGAACCGTGTCGGCACATTCTTAACCACTGCGCCACCAGGGAAGTCCCTTTTGCCTATTTTTAGCTGAATTGTTTGGGGTTTTGCTCGAGTTGCATGAGTTCTTTACATATCTTAGATATTAACCCCTTATCAGATAAATGATTTGCAAATATTTTCTCCCATTGAGTTTTTTGCCTTTTCATTTTGTTTATTTATTTATTTATTTATTTATTGCTATGCAGAAGCTTTTAAGTTTGGTGTATTCCCACTTGTTAGTTTTTGCTTCTGTTGCTTTTGCTTTGGTGTCAAATCCAAAAAAATCATTGCCGAGACTGATATTGAGGAGCTTACTGCCTATGTTTTCTTCTAGGAGTTTTATGATTTTAGGCCTTACGTTTAAGTTTTTAATCCATTTTTAGTTAATTCTTTTTTTTATTTATTTTATTGAAATATAATTAGTTTACAATGTTGTATTGATTTATACTGTACAACAAAGTGATTCAGTTATACATATATATATACATTCTTTTTCATATTCTTTTCCATTGTGTTTTATCACAGCATATTGAATAGTTTCCTGTCCTTTACAGTAGCGTTTTGAGTTAATTCTTATATGTGGTATAAGACAATGGCCCAGTTTCATTCTTTTGCATGTGGCTCCAGGTTTTTTTTTTTTTTTTTGCATCATTTATTGAAGAGACTATCTTTTCCCCATTATATATTGGTTCTTTTGTCATATATTAATTGACCATATATGCGTGGCTTTATTTCTGGGCACTCTATTCTGTACCACTGATTTGTCTGTCTTTATACCAGTACCATACTATTTTGATTACTGTGGCTTTGTAATATAGTTTGAAATCAGGGAGCATGGTGCCTCCAGCTTTGTTGTTCTTTCGATTGCTTTGGCTATTTGGGGTCTTTTGTGGTTCCATACAAATTTTGGGATTTTGCTAGGGGTTGCATTGAATCTGTAGGTTGCTTTAGGTAATATAGACATTTTAACAATATTAATATTTCCAGTCCATGAGTACAGAAAATCCTTCCATTTATTTCTGTTTTCTTCAGTTACTTTAATAATATCTTATAGTTATCAGTGTACAAGTCTTTGTTTTCCTTGATTAGGTTTATTCCTAGGTATTTTATTCTTTTTGATGCAGTTGTAAATGAGATTGTATTAATTTCTCTTTCTGATAGTTTGTTTTTATGGTATAGAAATTCAACACTTTTTATATATTGATTTTGTGTCCTGCAACTTTACTAAATTTGTTTATTCTAACAGTGTTTTGGTGGGGTCTTTAAGGCTTTCTATGTATAGTGTTGAGTTATCTGCAAATAGTGACATTTTTATTTCTTCCTTTACAAATTGGATGCCTTTTATTTATTTCTCTTGCCTAATTGTTCTGGCTAGGATTTCTAATGCTTTGTTGAATAAAAGTGGTAAGAGTGGACATCTTGTGCCTGATGTTAGAGGAAAAGCTTTCAGCTTTTCATCATTTAGGATGATGTTAGCTGTTTGTCATGTATAGCCTTTATGATGTTGAGGTATGTTCCCTCTATACCCACTTTGTTGAGAGTTTTTATCATAAATGGATATTGAATTTTGTCAAATGCTTTTTCTGCATCTATTGAGATGATCATATGATTTTCTTCCTTCTTTTTGTTAACGTGATGTATCACGTAGATTAATTTGTGAATGTTGAACCGTCCTTGCATCCCTGTGATAAATCCCACTTGATCACGGTATAAGATTCTTTTAAATGTGTTGTTGAATTCGGATTGCTAATATTTTGTTGAGGATTTTTACATCTGTGTTAATCAGGGATGTTGGCCTGTAGTTTTCTTTTTTTGTGTTGTCCTTGTTTGGTTTTGATATTAGGGCAATGTTGACCTCATGAAATGAGTTTGGAAGTGTTCCTTCCTCTTCTATTTTTTTTGGGAAAGTTTGAGAAGGATTAGTATTAATTCTTATTTGAATGTTTGAAAGAATTGACCTGTGAAGCTCTCTGGTCTTGAGCTTTTGTTTGAATTAATAGTCAAAAGCCTCTAACAATCTTACTAGTAATTGGTCTATTGAGATTTTCTGTTTCTTCATGATTCACTCTTGGTAAGGTGTATGTTTCTTTGAATTTTGTCCATTTCTTCTAGGCTGTCAGATTTGTTGGCATATAATTGTTCATAGTACAGTCAGCCTTTCATATCCTAAGGTTCCACATTTGCACATTCAACCAACTTCAGATCAATCATATTTGAGTAAAAAAAAATATTTCCAGAAGGTTCCAAAAAACAAAACTTGAATTTGCTGCATGCCAGCAACTATTTACATAGCATTTACATTATATTAGGTGTTACTAACAATAAAGTATGCAGGATTGTATGCAAATACTATGCCATTTTGTATAAAGGACTTGAGCAAGCGTCAATTTTGGTATCCGTGGTGGGTCCTGGAACCAGTGCCCTGCAGATATTGAGGGATGACTGTAGTTACTTAAGATCCTTTGTATTTTCTGTGGTATCAGTTGTAATGTCTCCACTTCCATTTCCGATTATATTTATTTGAGTCCTATGTTTTTTTCTTTGTGAGTCCATCTAGAGGTTTGTCAATTTTATCTTTTTAAAGAAACTACTGTTAGTTTCATTGATCTTTTTTTACTGTCTTTTAGTTTCTGTTTCATTTCTTTTCACTCTGATCTTTGTTAATTCATTCCTTTTACCAACTTTGAGTTTCATTGGGTTCCTCTTTTCCTAATACTTAGGTGAAACTTAGGTTGTTTGAGATTTTTTTCTTCTTTCTTTTTGGCTGTGTTGGGTCGTCATTGTTGCACGCAGGCTTTCTCTAGTTGCAACGAGCAGGGGCTACTCTTTGTTGCGCACAGCCTTCTCATTGCGGTGGCTTCTCTTTGTTGTGCACAGCCTTCTCATTGCAGTGCCTTCTCTTGTTGTGGAGCACAGACTCTAGGCACACGGACTTCCCTAGTTGTGGCACATGGGCTCAGTATTTGGTGGCTCAAGGGCTCCAGAACACAGGCTCAGTAGTTGTGGCGCACGGGCTTAGTTGCTCTGAGGCATGTGGGATCTTCCCGGACCAGAGCTCGAACCTGTTGGCAGGCGGATTCTTAACCACTGTGCCGCCAGGGAAGTCCTCTTGTTTCTTGATATTGGCATTTATCTATGAACTTGCTGCTTAGAACTGCTTTTGCTAAGTTTGGTACGTTATATTTCTATTTTCATTTGTATCACGTATTTTTTATTTCTCGTTTGATTCCTTCTTTAACCCGTTGGTTGTTCAGTAGCATGTTGTTTAATCTCCATGTATTTGTGAATTTTCCAGTTTTTTTCTTATAATTGGTTTCTGCTTTCATACATTGTGGTCAGACAAGATGCTTGATATGATTTCCATTTTCTTAAATTTATTAAGACTTCTGTCCTGACATGTGATCTATCCTGGAGAATGTTCTTTCACACCTGAGAAGAATGTGTATTTCTGTTGCTCTGTATTTTTCCATTAAGTTAATCTGATTTGACATATCTTTCAAGGCAGATGGTTCCTTATTGATTTTTTAATTTTTTTTGGCGGTACGTGGGCCTCTCACTGTTGTGGCCTCTCCCATTGCGGAGCACAGGCTCTGGACGCGCAGGCTCAGCGGCCATGGCTCACAGGCCCAGCCGCTCTGCGGCATGTGGGATCTTCCCAGACTGGGGCACAAGCCCGCGTCCCCTGCGTTGGCAGGTGGACCCTCAACCACTGCGCCACCAGGGAAGCCCGTTCCTTATTGATTTTTTTATCTGAATGATATATCTGTTGCTGGGGTGTTAAAGTTCCCTACCATTATTGTATTGTCTGTCTCTCCCTTTAGGTCTGTTAATATTTGCTTTATATATTTAGGGGCACCTGTGTTGGGTGCATTAGTATGTTTGAATGTTGTATCCTTTTCATGGATTGACACCTTTATTACTATGTAGTGCTCTTCTTTACCTTTTATTACAGTCTTTGTTTTAAAGTCTACTTGTCTTACGAGTATTGCTACCCCAGCCTTCTTTTCATTTCCGTTTGCATGGAACATCTTTTTCCACCTCTTCACTTTGAGTCTATGTGTGTTCTTACATCTGAAGTGAGTCTCCGGTAGGCAGCATATAGGTGAGTTTTAGTTTGTTATCCATTCAACCACTCTGTGTCTTTTGATTGGAGAATTCAAATTTAGTCCATTTATATTTTAAGTAATTATTGATAGGTATGTACTTATTGCCATTTTGTTAAATTTCTTCTGGAGGTTTTGTAGTTCTTCTGTTTCCTTCTTTCCTCTCTCTTCGTTTGTGGTTTGATCATTTTCTCTAATGGTATGCTTAGATATTTTTCTCTTTATCTTTTGTGTATTTCCAATAGATTTTTGCCTTGTGGTTACCATGAGTCTTTTACATATAAAAACTTACATTTATTGCCATCTATTTTAAGTTGATAATAAGTTAAATTTGAACTCATTCTAAAACTCTACATTTTTACTCCCCTCCACATTTTGTCTTTGATGTCACATTTTACATTAAGCGCCTTTCTGGGAGATACAGTGAGCTTGAGCCAGGCAGAGAGAGAGTGCAGATGTTGCATCCAGTAGCCTCTGAGCATCTTTGTAGATCCCTAGCTGTGCACCAAACTAGAAGCCTCCTCCTCAAGACTAATTTCCTTTATAAGCAAATAGGCCTTTTTCGCAGAAAGAATGGTGTGTGTTTCAGTCTGCTGTCTGTGCAGTTTCCTGGGGGTGGTAGCCTGCCAAGGACTGTCTTTTTGGTTGTTACAGCCCCATGGGACCCAAGAACACAGTAAGCCCCACCCTGGGCTGCAGCTGTAAAAACCAAGCCACCAGACATAAAAACTGGGACTGTGTCTTTGATTGTTAACAGTCCCAGGGGACCCAAGAACACAGTAAGCCCCACCCTGGGCTGCAGCTGTAAAAACCAGGACACCAGACATAAAAACTGGGACATCAGATGTGCATAAAAGCTCCCCTCTGGGAGTTACTGCTGCTGTGGAGAGCAGCAGAGGGCAAAGATGGCCCTTGCTGGCTGGAGTGAGGCAGATGGCATAAAGATGGTGCTGCTAGCCTCCGTCCTTAGTGTCCCAGCAGGTCCCTAGATGTATGTTAAATTAAATGCCTACTCTGCAGGTCAGCGCTTTACGATAAGTGAGCCTCTTTGACAGAAAGTCTGGGTGCCTCTCAATCAGCTGCTTCTGCGCTGGGTTGTTGGAGGGGAGGAGTGGTTCCAAGCATGGGAACCCTTTCAGTTCCTGTTCCCTCGTGGGTTTCGCGGACGTGAATCCCCTTGGTTTTTAAAGTTAGATGTTTTGGGGACTCATCTCTCAGGTGCTGCTCTTAAAACCTAGGGTGCCCAATTTGGAGTTCAGACCCGTTGCTCCTCAGGGAAAAGCTCCAGGTTGTGAGTTCACTCCTGACTGTGGGTCTCCACACCGGGAGAGGGTTTATGGCAAGAGTGTTTCTCAGCCTCTCCTTCCCACTTCTGAATTTGTACTTTTTGTTTGTACTTCATGTTTTAATATTTTATCATATTCATTTTATATTATTCTTTTGTGTGACAGTATGTCTTAAATCCCTGGTGGCTGGTTGTTTTCCCGCTCTGCCAAACTAAACCCTTTATCTGCTCTTAGAAAAGACTGAAACATGGATTACCCTTGAGCAGGTCCACTTATGGTTGGTGGATGGGGATTAAACTGTGGAGTGTTTACTTCATGGCACTCTTAGAGCATTTACATATGTCTAGTTTTGGGGGTAATGTCCCATAATCTCTAAGCAGGTAGGCTTCTTGTGGTTTATTTAGGATTTAAAATACCCATTTTTAATGTAATTTCATTATGTCTGAATTAAGATAGCTCTTATTACTTGTTACTAACACATTTTTGATGAAATCCAACCAAACATGAATTGTTTTTATTCTTTACCCTTCCCAGAGTGATGATTCTGACATTTGGGATGATACAGCATTGATAAAAGCTTATGATAAAGCTGTGGCTTCATTTAAGGTATGAAATGCTTATTTATTCTTTTCCTTATTTCCTCATGTGTAATACTCATTCAGGGAAAAAGATGATAGAATACTTACAGTAAAGTGTTGAAGTACATATTATTCAGTCTAATTTTGAAGATTAAAAGATAACAGGTTAGGGCTTCCCTGGTGGCGCAGTGGTTGAGAGTCCGCCTGCCGATTCAGGGGACACGGGTTCGTGCCCCGGTCCGGGAGGATCCCACATACCGCGGAGCAGCTGGGCCCATGAGCCATGGCCGCTGGGCCTGCACATCCGGAGCCTGTGCTCCGCAACGGGAGAGGCCACAACAGTGAGAGGCCCGCGTACCGCAGGAAAAAAAAAAAAAAAGATAACAGGTTAGATAAATTAGTTATCTTCCTTTAGAAGTTAGTAACCAGTCTATATGTCATCCCTTTAACAGAGGCAATTTAAGCAGAGTTTTAAACATTTATAATTTTTAATGTGTTTAGACTGTATCAAACTATCAAAGTCTTCTAATTCAGATTAGTGGAAGGACAATCTGAATTATACTTTTGAAACATTTAACAAGCCTTTATTGAAATAATATTGAGGATAAATAGCCTAGTGCAGTAATGAATACTTACAGAGTGTTTACAGTGTTCTAGGCACTGTTCCATGTGCTTTACATACATTAAATTAATGTAATCCTCCCCAGATCCTATGAGGTATCAAGTCAAGTGTTCCTGATGGTGATGAATGTCAGGGAATATACATTTCTTTTGCAGGGCGAAGTCTATTTTTTTGTGGCTCAAACAAGACATTTACACAGTTGTCCAATATCATCATTTTCCCCACTGTCTAAGGTGCTTAGTCTTATTGAGCATCATACGTGGGCCATTAGTAGTCCAGGCACAGAGCATACACTCATACAGAGCACCAAGCATGGAGTCCACTTCCATCCCTAGTCCCTCCTGTAGCATGAGGTAAAGGTCAGATCTGTATGTCATCCTTGAAGCTGAACTCTGAATTTGTCAATAACATGCTTTCCAACATACATTTAGACTAGAAATAACACTAATGCAGAGTTACCAAGAGAGTTCTATAAAACGCAGATGGGGCTCAATGTGGGACGGGGTTGGTGATATTGCGCGGGGAGGTAGACTGAGCAGAGAAAAAGAACTGATTTGGGCAAGAGATAGTTTACTTTTAATTGTGTTGCATTTGAGGTAAATGTGAAGATATGAAATTGGTAATTGGAAATGTTGAACTAAGGAGAAAAGTCAGAGCTGGATAATAGCTTTGGAAGTTTGTTTGCATAGAAAGTATAATTGAAGTAATAGGAATAGGTGATCATAAGCTGGTAAAGAAGGATGGCCAGTTCTTGTTGGGAATGCCCAAGTTTTAGACTTGATCAGAGAAATAATAAAAGAATTAGGGCCCAACATTGCTATGTCATCAAAAATGTTGTGACTATCAAAAAGAAAAATGATTGACAGAGTCTAATGTTATGGAAAGGTTGAGAGTGAGGAGACTTGCTTATAAGGGTCCTTAGAGCTGATTATCAGATATATGATACCTTCAAGAGCAGTTTCTTAGAATGTGGGATGGTGAAGAGAAGAAATAGAAGCTATCTGAGACGGTGGGGCCTGGAGACCAGTTTATAGTGACTGAGTTATATTGTGACTTTCTTAATATATCACCCTGTAACATGTACGTTTCTATTCATGTTTTCATAGCACGCTCTAAAGAACGGTGACATTCCCGAAGTTTCAGAAAAACCAAAAGGCGCACCTAAAAGAAAACCTGCTAAGAAGAATAAAAGCCAAAGAAAGAATACCACAACTCCCTTGAAGCAGGTTATTTTAAAACCTTGAGATTTAACTTCAAAGAATTTCTTGTTACTGTCCTTATTAAATAGTATAAAGTACCTTTAAATTATTAGGACAGTGTTTTCTATTGACATAAAATTTCTAAAGCACCTATTAAACTTTCTGTTGTTTAGGAACATGCATGTTAATATAAAGAATTAGGAGGAAATGATAAATACTAAATTCAGGACAGTGTTTATGTTGGAGGTAGAGGGGAGGAAGGCAGTGCAACTTGGAAGAAGTACCTGAAGGCTTAAACTGAATTGACAGTGTTTGACTTTTCTAAATCTGAGAGAGGTATCCTTTTTTTTTCCTTCAAAAATCCTAAAACTGTTAATACCTGGGGACCAGATACTCTGGGTAGAGTCATTTCTGCTATTTAAAACAGTCCACATAGAAGCTAATTATTTTGGTGTCTCATTAGTTGCTTTAGTTTCATCATCACCAAGGGGGAAGAGAGCTGATGTTTGATAAGCACGTGCTGTGTGTTGGGCTAGCGTACTGGACACTTTACATGCTTCCCCTCTTTTCTGTTCTTCACAACAAATATGTGAGGCAGATTATACTACACCCACTTAACAGATGAGGAAAATAAGACTCAAGGAGATTAAGAAACTGGTCCATGATTATATAAATGGCAGGACTATGTCATGTTATATTTATATTAGAATTCAGATTTCTGTGGTTTTGGCCCCAAGTTTTTTCACTATAACATTCTGCCTCCCAGAACAGTTAACCAGAGACTGTCCCCTCCACCCCCAACCCCGCTCCACCCAAACAAGATTATAGTTTACCCTCTTTTAAAGAAATGTGCATGTGTCTATCTTTGGTTTCTCTTATAGTGGAAAGTTGGTGACAAATGTGCTGCCATCTGGTCAGAAGATGGCTGTGTTTACCCAGCGACCATTGCTTCGATTGACTTTAAGAGAGAAACCTGTGTTGTCATTTACACTGGATATGGAAATAGAGAGGAGCAAAATCTGTCTGATCTACTTTCCACAACCTCTGAAGTAGCTAATAATATAGAACAGAATGCTCAGGAGGTAAGGATAAAAAAATGGAATTCTTGGAAGCAGAAACTAGATGACAAATTAAGCAGTATAACTGGTTGTCAGTTTGATCCCCTGAAGCATTATATTTTTCTTAATGATGCCTTTATAACAAAAGTACATGTATTTCTTTCTCTTAAAAGAATGAAAATGAAAGTCAAATTTCAACAGATGAAAGCGAGAACTCCTCCAGGTCTCCTGTAAATAAACCAAATAACATCAAGTCAAAAGCTGCTCCATGGAACTCTTTTCTCCCTCCACCACCCCATATGCCAGGACCAGGTCTGGGACCAGGAAAGGTAAACTACCCAGAAAAGGTTTTCCAGGAAATAGTTCATATAGTATTGGAACATTCAGCCCCTCCATGAAGTGACTCGTAGCTTTTCTCACGAAACTTTTTTTTTTTGGCTGCGCCCTGCAGCTTGCAGGATCTTAGTTCCCGGACCAGGGATTGAACCCGGGCCACCTGGACTGCTAGGGATTTCCCTCATGAAACTTTAGTAGCTTTCCATAGATGTTGTAAATACATACCTGAGAATTCTTTGTAAAGGAAATAAGATAGTAAAGCAGAATAGTTTATAATGAAAGCCTTTCCTAACAATTTTAATAGAGTATTAGGTATATTAGAGTAATAGCAAACTTTTGGAGATTGATATATATACTCTACTATGTGTAAAATAGATAACTAATAAGAACCTACTGTATAGCACAGGGAACCCTACTCAATGCTCTGTGGTGACCTAAATGGGAAGGAAATCGAAAAAAGAGGGGATATATGTATATATGTATAACTGATTCACTTTGCTGTACAGCAGAAACTAACACAACATTGTAAAGCAACTATTCTCCAATAAAAATTAATAAAAAAAATAGTTTAGCAAACTTAAGTTTGAAAGTATAATATTTTATCATCAGCTGGATGTCGTGCTGTAGTTCTCTGTGTCACTTGTATAAGGTATATAAAAATTGGAAGAGAACACAGTATTTACATCTGATACAGGTGAAATCCAAAGAAGCTCCCAGACTGTTTTGTGGAGCAAAATGTAAATGCTGTTTTTATTCATGGTTCTTTTGGTTATCGGTAGCAAATCAACTTAAACAAAAAGTATTTTTACTTTAGGTTATATCATGGAATCAAAGTCCCCGTCCAGTAGTTTTGTATAAAGCATTGATTTCTTCAGGCAGTGATAATAATAAAGATTTTTAAAATCAAGCATGACATTAAAACTTTTCCTTAGGATTCCCTGTTGAGAGCTTCCTTATTGAGGTTTATATTCTATTACATTTTTCAGAATGGTCAGACCTCTTAATTTATATACATAACAAACATGCTTCATTGGTCTCAGGGGGCTGATTTTTCTTGTTAAGTGAGAGACACTAATTTTTATAATATATGCTCTAAATTAGCATATGTAATTGAAAGGACATCCAATCGATTATGCAATTTAATTAATGAAATTGTGGGAGATATGGTCTTTTGGTCTTTTATGATGGAACTGTCTTGCTGAGTATACGGTCTCTGATTTATTAGGTAATTTTAAATTTTTCTTACTTTGGCTTTACTGCCTGAATGTCTACATAGAAAGGAAATGAGAAAAACCTAAATTTATGAGTATATATGACTTCAGCATTTGGTACGTGAAATTCTATTTAACCATTTTGATATGAATAATATAGATATTATTCTGGACAATTATTTCGATTCTTTTGACATTGAATTCTTTTTTGCTCTTCACATATTGAAACTGTTAAATTGGTCTTTCTTTGAAATGTTCTTTACAGCCAGGTCTAAAATTCAGTGGCCTGCCGCCGCCGCCACCCTTCCCGTCATCCTGGCTGCCTCCATTTCCTTCTGGACCACCAGTAAGTGCAAAAGAATTCAGATTAAACTTTGCTTTCATACACAGTTTGGGATTTAGCAGAACATAGGTAGTTCAGAAATGTCACAGCCAGGTTCTGATGGGTAAAAATTCGGACTAAACTTCAGGGTTTTTTTGTTTTTGTTTTTTATTTTTGGCTGCGTTGGGTCTTCGTTGCTGTGCGCGGCTTTCTCTAGTTGTGGCGAGCGGGGGCTACTCTTCATTGCGGTGCCCAGGTTTCTCACTGCGGTGGCTTCTCTTGTTGCGGAGCACGGGCTCTAGGCACGCGGGCTCAGTAGTTGTGGCTCGCGGGCTCTAGAGCGCAGGAGCAGTTGTGGCACACGGGCTTAGTTGCTCTGCGGCTTGTGGGATCTTCCCCAACCAGGGCTTCAACCCATGTCCCCTGCATTGGCAGGCGGATTCTTAACTACTGCGCCACCAGGGAAGTCCCAGGGTTTTTGTTTTTAATGACCTTCTGCTACCCAGACTCAGTTCTCTTATAGCCCATATTATTCATGCTTCCTTCCCAGCAGCAGTATCTCATTCTAAGGGAGATAGCGCCTATCCAAAAGGATTTATTTACACCATACCTTAGGATTAATGTTTTACCCTTCCAGGCATGGTCTGATCACGTAGACTGTCCAGATATCAACAATAGGCAAAATACAAAGACACTTTTTGGCAGACTGCATTGGGGTGGGGGCCGTGCAGATGTTCTAGCCAGAAATTTTACTTGAAAACGCTGTGTGGGTGTTTTTTGAGGAAAACCATAGAAGTATTTATCCTTTGTCTTTTACCTATAGCTTCATAATGGAACAGAAAAATAGGTCTAATGAAAGCAAAATGTTTAAATATTTTATGTGACCTGTTGCCTTTTGATTCTTATTCAATTTAATTTTATTGGTCTCTTGTTGTTGTTACTGGTTGGCTTTCTCCAAATCCCAGATTTTTAAAAAAATTTTAACTAGGAGATGACATGGAATGTAGGGAAAGATACAACTAACATCCAGCATTCTGTACGTAAAATAGGTTTCCAGACCTTATGTTTTTGTCTACTGATTTTAAAGTGTATCTTTCTCCGTTTCCAGATAATTCCCCCACCACCTCCTATGTGTCCAGATTCTCTGGATGATGCTGATGCTTTGGGAAGTATGTTAATCTCTTGGTACATGAGTGGTTATCATACTGGTTACTATATGGTAAGTGATCACTCAGCATCTTTCCTGACAGTCACTTTGTGGTTTTGTGACTTTGTTTCGTTTGTGACTAAAAAGTGGTTTCTTATGTTAGGTAGATCCTAAGAGTTGAAAACTATAGGCAGGTTCAGTTCCAGACCACTGCAATGAAGTGAGCATCACAATTAAGCGAGTCATGAATTTTTTGGTTTCCTAGTACGTATAAATGTTATGTTTACACTATACTGTATTCTAGTACGTATGTAATAGCATTATGTCTTAAAAGCAGTGTACATACCTTAATTTTAAAATATTTTATTGCCGAGAAAAGCTAGCTACTGTCTGACAACACAGGGTTGCCCCAGCCTTCAATTTGTGCAGAATACAGTATCTGCAAAGTACAATAAAGCAAGGTATGTCTGTACCTTACAGTTTTAAACAATACAGCTATCTAAGGCTAAAATTACTGTTGTATTGTCCCCACTAGGTATAGTTGTAGTGCATTTAAAAATCTTTCATATTATTAGGTTATTTTTATTACAGTTGGCCCTCTGTATCCACGGGTTCCGCATCCATGCATTCAACCAACTGTGAATGGTCGAAGAAAAAAAATTCCAGAAAGTTCCAAAAAAGCAAAACTTGAATTTACTGCATGCTGACAACTATTTACATAGCATTAGATATTATAAGTAACCTAGAGATGATTTAAAGTATATGAGAGGATGTGCATAGGTTACATGCAAGTACTATGCCATTTTATATAAGGGACTGGAGCATCCGCAGATTTTGGTGTTCAGTGGCAGGGCAGGATGGGGGTGTATCCTGGAACTCATTCCCCCCCCCATGGCTATCAAGGGATGAATGTGTACATTTTCTAATTTAGTGAAACTTTTTCTAAATTATTTTCTAATCTCATTAGTCTTTCTATTTTGATTTGAAATAAAATGGGTTGTAGGAGAGGGAAAAAGGAAGGATAATACCCCTAACTCCCCCACCCCACCTCCAAGTAAAAGGAAAAGAAAGACAAAAAAATAAGTTATTTTTGTGCACAGTGAAAGTCTGGTGTGATAAATGCCAAACTGGACCTTAGGGACTGAGGCTCCAAACTTCTCGTTTTATGCATCTATCTGTTGCAGACATGTTCTATTGTAGTTTAGCAGGAAATTTTAAAGTTTTTAAAAAATGAAACTAATATGGCATGCTAAGATTATGACGTGATACTTGAATTTTTAGTTAACTAATATATAGAAGAAACTAAACAACTGACTTGAAGATGTAATTTTATAAGTATATCATCTGTACATTCCTCCACCAATATTCTTACTTTAAAGCTACTCTTCAGCTGTTACATAACCCTGATATATTTGTACGGTATGATGAAGTTGCACTTTTAATGACCGAAATGATAATGGAAACTAAATTAATAGTTCGTACTGTGTTTTGAGACCAGTCATCTGATAACTTTCGAAGCTTCCCCCTTCTGCACTTCAAATTTCTCTGCATGTTTTCTGTAAATTATGAAATATAGTTGTTTCTCGGTATCTGCAGGCGATTGGCTCCAGGATCCCTGCAGGTACCAAAATTCAGGGATGCTCACGTCCCTTATAGAAAATGGCATACTACTTGCATATAACCTACACACATCCTCCTGTGTACTTTGAATCATCTTTAGATTACTTATAATACCTAATACAATGTAAATGATATGTAGGTAGTTGCTGGTATGTAGCAAATTAAAGTTTTGGTTTTTGGAACTTTCTGGAATTCCTTTTTTCTAATATTTTTGATCTGCAGTTGGTTGAATCCACAGATGTGGAATCTGTGGATACAGAAGGCCAACTGTATTTTGAAAAATAATTATATATAAAGTATTGGCATAAGTTATGTTTATTTATTTATTTTTGTGGTACGCGGGCCTCTCACTGCTGTGGCCTCTCCCGTTGCGGAGCACAGGCTCCGGACGCGCAGGCCCAGCGGCCATGGCTCACGGGCGTAGCCGCTCCACGGCATGTGGGATCTTCCCGGACCAGGGCACGAACCCATGTCCCCTGCATCGGCAGGCGGAGTCTCAACCACTGCGCCACCAGGGAAGCCCAAGTTATGTTTACTTTAAAATTTTTTAGACAGGAAAGGTAGAGGGGGCAAAATTCATCCATAGTTCTAGTACCCAGATGTACCATATTTTGCCTTGTTTTCAGGTTCATATCATGCAAAGGTTCATGGCTTTGTTTGGTTGTTGTTGTTAGTGTAAACTTTTTATTGAAATATGCAGGCAGAAGAGTACACATATCAGAAGTCCACAGATTGATGAATTTTCACAAAGTGATCACATTTGTGTAATCAGCGCTAATATCAAGAAAAAAACCACAATCCTAAAGTTTCCTTTTATCCCCTTCTAGTCATTACCAATCCCTTTCCTAAGGGTAACCCTTTTCCTGACTTATAATGTCATCAAATTTTTTAATTTTCTGAATAGAATCACACATATACTCCTTTATGGCTGGCTTATTTTGCTCAACACTTTGTGAGATTAATCTACATTGTTGTGTGTGGTTGTAGCTGTATTTCATTCCATTGTATACACATACCATAATCTATTTATTCATTTTAACTGTTGACGGACATTTGGTTTGTTTCCAATTTGGGGCTATTAAATATTTTTAATAATTAAGCTTTATTAAGATACAATTTACATGGTATACAGGTCACCCATTTAAAGTGCACAGGTCAGTGGTTTTAGTTTTTATTATATTCACAATTATGTAGCCATCACTATAATCAATTTTATTTCATTTCATTTTGTTTCATTTCATTTTATTTGTTTTTGGTCACACTGCACAGCATGTGGGATCTTAGTTCCCTGACCAGGGATTGAACCTGCGCCCCCTGCATTGGAAGTACAGAGTCTTAACCACTGGACCGCCAGGGAAGTCCCTACAATCAATTTTAGAATAATTTCATTATCTACCCCCCAACCCCAAGAAAATCACATACCCTCATTTTCCCCAACCTCCCAGCAGTAGGCAATGACTAAACTACTTTCTGTCTTCTTTTGGATTTGCCTATTCTGGGCATTTTGAATAAATAGAATCATACTGTATGTGATCTTTTGTGTGTATCCTTTTTCACTCAGCCTAATGTTTTCTAGATCCATCTGTGTTGTAGCATGTATCAGTACTTCATTTTTTATTGCCGAATAATACTCTGTTGTGTATATCACATTTTATCCATTTGGGTTGTTTCCACTTTTTGGCTGTAATGAATAATGCTGCTATGTACATTCGTCTACAAGTTTTTGTGAGGATGTACGTTTTCATTTCTCTTGGGTATATACCTAGGAGTGGAATTGCTGGATCACATGGTATGTGAAGGTTCAGCTTTGGTAGGTAACCAAACCAGAATACAAGTGTGGTGTTGTTGTTTTAATAATTTCAGACTTACAGAAAAGTTGCAAAAGTAGTACAAGAATTTCCATGTGTAGGTTCCCCAAATGTCAACTTTTTACCCCTTTAGGTTTCTCAGTCATTTCATTTTTCCTTCTCTCTCCTCTCTCTTTCTCTGTATCTATCTATATTTTGCCCCCCGAAGCTATTCAGAATCAGTTGCAGATACAGTGCCCCTAGCATTTAAATACACTATGTATTTCCTGAAAGGAAGAACATTCTTTTGTATAATCACCATATAGTTATCAAATCAGGAACTTAAATCAATTAATACTGATACTATGATCTTATCTACTGGCCTTATTCAAATTTTGCCAGTTGTCTTATGAGTGTCCTTTACAACAAAAGAAAGTTGTTTTTTAATCTAGAATTCAGTCCAGGGCCACGTGTTACCTTTTGTTGTCATATCTCTTTAGTCTTATGTGACTGACTTTTTAAATATAGTTTTGTGTCCTCATACCATTTACATTGTTTTGTATCCTTTAAAAATATATATTTGTTAATTACACGTGATAAATGTAAAACCTTGTAAAATTTTCAAAAATTAAAGATGAGACAAAAATTCTGTTGGTGATCAAAGCCATGCCCGTAAATTGGGAGACTGAGATTGACATATGCACACTACTATATATAAAATAGATAACTAATAAGAACCTACTATACAGCACAGGGAACTCTTATTCAATACTCTGTAATGACCTATATAGGAATAGAATCTAAAAAAGAGTGGATATATGTATAACTGATTCACTTTGCTCTAGAGCAGAAACTAACACAACATTGTAAATCAACTGTACTCCAATAAAAATTAATTAAAAAAAAAAAAAGCCAGGCCCAGTTTCTACCCTTCTCCAGAGGTCACCACTGATATTAGTTTGCCGTATAGCCTATGAAAATCTCTTTCTCTGTGTTCAGGTATATATGAGTGCTCATAAGAAATGTATTGTTTTTATGTTCATCTTTCTATATATAAAGACATTCTGTAAGAGTTTAGTTCAGGATTTCCCTGGCAGTCCAGTGGTTAGGACTCCGTGCTTCCATTGCAGGGAGCACAGGTTCGATCCCTGGTTGGGGAACTAAGATCCCGCATGCCACGTTGTGCAGCCAAAAAAAAAAAAAAAAAGAAGTTGGCTTTTCTTACTCGTCATTCTGTTGGTGACCAATTTCACTAAATTTACTGACCATTTACTTCAAATATATTCTTTCTAACTTCCCTGGTGATCACATCATTTCTCTCCTCCGCTTCATAGATGAACTTCTTCAAAAAATTATCTCTAGGGGCTTCCCTGATAGCACAGTGGTTGGGAGTCTGCCTGCCGATGCAGGGGACAAGGGTTCGTGCCCCAGTCCGGGAAGATCCCACATGCCGCAGAGCGGCTAGGCCCGTGAGCCATGGCTGTTGAGCCTGTGCGTCCAGAGCCTGTGCTCCACAACGGGAGAGGCCACAGCAGTGAGAGGCCCGCGTACCACCAAAAAAAAAAAAATTATCTCTAGTTGTCCTCTTTACTTCCTTATCTCACATTCTCTTCAGGCCTGTCAGGTAGACTTCTGTCTTTCCTACTGTATTGAGATTTTTTTGTTTTTAAAGATTGTTTTTAATTAATTAATGAATTTATTTTGGGCTATGTTGGGTCTTCGTTGCTACGTCTGGGCTTTCTCTAGTTGCAGTGAGCGGGGTCTACTCTTCGTTGTGGTGCATGGCTTCCCATTGCGGTGGCTTCTCTTGTTGCGGAGCCCAGGCTCTAGGCACGCGGGCTTCAGTAGTTGTGGTGGGCGGGCTTAGTTGCTCCAGAGCATGTGGGATCTTCCCAGACCAGGGCTCGAACCCATGTCCCCTGCACTGGCAGGTGGATTCTTAACCACTGTGCCACCAGGGAAGCCCTGTATTGAGATTTTACCTCCAGATTGCTGACTCAGTCAGTTCTCTGCTTTATGTCTCTTACCTCTCAGCAACATTTTAACATATTTGACTACACTTTTGAAAGACTTTTTTCTCCTGCCTTTGGTAACACGTTTTAATCTACTAGTCATTACCTTCTTCCTTGGCTGCTCCTTTTAGACTTCTTTAACAGCTTTTCCTCCTCTACCCAATATCTTTGTGGATTTCTTATGCGCAACCCATAGCCCTCTCTTCTCTAACTATAAACTCTCACTAGGTGACCTCATCTGCTCTAGGACTTAAAATGGCATGTCTGTACTGGAAGTTCTCAGATGTCTAGCTCTGAATTTGAGACTTGTTTATCCAACTGCCTATTTTCCCTCACCACATGGATGTCTGTTAGGTACATCTCAAACCAAATATAGCCAAAACTGAACTGTTAGTGTTATTTCATACACCTCTATTCCCACAGCCTTTCCATCTCAGTAAGCAGTAACATTGATGCACTAGCAATACCAGTTTCTCAAGCCACAAATGTGGAGTTAGCGTTGATTGATTCCTCACTTTCCTTCACTTTTTTTTTTTTTAAACATCTTTATTGGGGTATAATTGCTTTACAATGGTGTGTTAGTTTCTGCTTTATAACAAAGTGAATCAGTTACACATATACATATGTTCCCATATCTCTTCCCTCTTGCGTCTTCCCTCCCTCCCACCCTCCCTATCCCACCCCTCCAGGCGGTCACAAAGCACCGAGCCGATATCCCTGTGCCATGCGGCTGCTTCCCACTAGCTATCTACCTTACGTTTGTTAGTGTGTATATGTCCATGACTCTCTCTCGCCCTGTCACAGCTCACCCTTCCCCCTCCCCATATCCTCAAGTCCTTCTCCAGTAGGTCTGTGTCTTTATTCCTGTCTTACCCCTAGGTTCTTCATGACATTTTTTTTTCTTAAATTCCATATATATGTGTTAGCATACGGTATTTGTCTTTTTCTTTCTGACTTACTTCACTGTGTATGACAGACTCTAGGTCTGTCCACCTCATTACAAATAGCTCAATTTCGTTTCTTTTTATGGCTGAGTAATATTCCATTGTATATATGTGCCACATCTTCTTTATCCATTCGTCTGATGATGGGCACTTAGGTTGTTTCCATCTCCGGGCTATTGTGAATAGAGCTGCAATGAACATTTTGGTACATGACTCTTTTTGAATTTTGGTTTTCTCGGGGTATATGCCCAGTAGTGGGATTGCTGGGTCATATGGTAGTTCTATCTGTAGTTTTTTAAGGAACCTCCATACTGTTCTCCATAGTGGCTGAACCAATTCACATTCCCACCAGCAGTGCAAGAGTGTTCCCTTTTCTCCACACCCTCTCCAGCATTTATTATTTCTAGATTTTTTGATGATGGCCATTCTGACTGGTGTGAGATGATATCTCATTGTAGTTTTGATTTGCATTTCTCTAATGATTAGTGATGTTGAGCATCCTTTCATGTGTTTGTTGGCAGTCTGTATATCTTCTTTGGAGAAATGTCTATTTAGGTCTTCTGCCCATTTTTGGATTGGGTTGTTTGTTTTTTTGTTATTGAGCTGCATGAGCTGCTTGTAAATTTTGGAGATTAATCCTTTGCCAGTTGCTTCATTTGCAAATATTTTCTCCCATTCTGAGGGTTGTCTTTTGGTCTTGTTTATGGTTTCCTTTGCTGTGCAAAAGCTTTGAAGTTTCATTAGGTCCCATTTGTTTATTTTTGTTTTTATTTCCATTTCTCTAGGAGTTGGGTCAGAAAGGATCTTGCTGTGATTTATGTCATGGAGTGTTCTGCCTATGTTTTCCTCTAAGAGTTTGATAGTTTCTGGCCTTACATTTAGGTCTTTAATCCATTTTGAGCTTATTTTTGTGTATGGTGTTAGGGAGTGATCTAATCTCATACTTTTACATGTATCTGTCCAGTTTTCCCAGCACCACTTATTGAAGGGGCTGTCCTTTCTCCACGGTACATTCCTGCCACCTTTATCAAAGATAAGGTGTCCATATGTGCGTGGGTTTATCTCTGGGCTTTCTATCCTGTTCCATTGATCTATCTTTCTGTTTTTGTGCCAGTACCATACTGTCTTGATTACTGTAGCTTTGTAGTATAGTCTGAAGTCAGGGAGCCTGATTCCTCCCGCTCCATTTTTCGTTCTCAAGATTGCTTTGGCTACTCAGGGTCTTTTGTGTTTCCATACAAATTGGGAAATTTTTTGTTCTAGTTCTGTGAAAAATGCCAGTGGTAGTTTGATAGGGATTGCATTGAATCTATTCCTTCACTTTTTATAACCAATTTGTAAGAAAGTTCTGTTGACTATTTCCATACAGATCCTGAATCAATGCACTTTGATTTCTCTCCACTAATACCCATTCAAGATACTATCATCTCTTTTTTTAACCGAGATATATTGGCTAAAAGTTCGTTCAGGTCCCCATTTCTTTTAATTGCATGGATGTACCACATTGTGCTTATCCATTCATCAGTTGATGGACATTTGGGTTGTCTCATCTTTTTGGCTACAATGAATAATTCTGTTATCACCATTTGTGTATAAAATTTTGTATGGATGTATATTTTCAGTTTTCTTGGATATATATTTAGGTGTAGAATTGCTGGTTCAAAAGATCGCTGTAGCGGAACCATGGTTAGGGAGCTAAGATCCCACATGCCTCTCAGCTAAAAAAACAAAACATAAAACAGAAGCGATATTGTAACAAATTCAATAAAGACTTTTAAAAAATGGTACACATTAAAAAAAAGTCTTTAAAGAATAAATAAGTAAATAAATAAAGTGACTGCACCATTTTATTATAACCACCAGCGATGTGTGAGGGTTCCTATTTCTCCACATCGTCACCAACACTTACTATTGTCTCCTTGTTTGATTATAGCCATCCTAGTGGGTATGAAGTGATAACTTTATAATGGTTTTGATTTGCATTTCCCTAATGACTAAACGATGTTGAGCATCTTTTCATGTGCTTGTTGGCCATTTATATATCTTTTTTGGAGAACTGTCTATTCACATCCTTTGCCTATTTTTAAATAGGTTGTTTGTCTTTTTGTTGATGAGTCGTAATAGCTCTTTATATATTCTGGATAAGATATCATTATCTCTTACCTTACTGCAGCAGATCCCAAGTATTCTTTTTGCTTATGAAATTTCATGTCCCATCCTGCCAAATCCATTCTGAATACAGCAGCTAGAGTGATATTTTATTTTTTCAAATATTTATTTATTTATTTGCATGGGGTCTTAGTTGCACCATGTGAGATCTTTAGTTGCACCATGCAGACTTCTTAGTTGTGGCATGTGGACTCTTAATTGCAGCATGCATGCAGGATCTAGTTCCCCGACCAGGGATCGAACCCGGGCATTGGGTGCATAGAGTCTTACACACTGGACCACCAGGGAAGTTCCTCCACACTCTTCTTACTCAGTACACTCCTGCAACACTGGCCTCTTTTCTTGCTCATGTCTGGATTTATACCTTCTTCTGGGCCTTTGCACTCATTATTCTTTAGTCTGGAAAGCTGTTACCCTGTATTTCACTTGTCTGGCTTGTTGCTCAGATCTCAACTGAAGTTTCATCTTCCTGATTAAACTAGAAGTGATCCGCCCTCATTCTCTATTATATCACCCCACTTAGATTCTCTGTGTGGCATTTATCGTTCTTGGTATGATTTTCTTTACCTGTTTATCTGTCTCCTTCCAGTAGAATGTTGAGCTCCACAGGAGCAGGGACCTTGTCTTTCTTATAACCTTGGATCTTTAGCATCTGGAATAGTGCCTGGTTCATAGTAAGTCTGGTTCAGAATAAGTTCATCATTTGCTAAATGTTGAACATTAGCAAGTTTTTCCTCTGGTAATTAGATAACCATTCTTATATATAAAGCTTCTTGCAGATTATTTCCTTACGACATCTGGAAGTATCATTATTGGGTCAAAAAGTATAAACATTTTATTTTAGTATAGTTTTTAAACATTTTAGTAGCTTTTGATACTGTTGACTGCCTTTCCACAATTCTTTCCATGTGTATTGCCACTGGCGCAACTTAAAAATGTTTGTTTTACCACAGCCTTAAATAGTTATACACCTTATTGCTTTCTTCTTTGATAACTCTAGCAGCAGTTAAAAAATATGAATGTTCTAACGTGTCAGAATATATTTGATTTGAAGGATGACCTGGATGAAAATTAAAGTTGGTTAATTGTACTCATAAACATTCATATTTCACATACTTGATTGTACTGTTATTAAAACCTAGCAGATTTTCAACAGACTTTGAACTCTGGGCCTAACCAACAAAATGCAGATGTTTCTGTTTCTTTTGTGAGTTCAAGCACCAGTTCCTAGGAAAGCAGCCTTGTCCAGTATATATGCCACAAATTCAGGGCTAAGCTATGATTAACTTGTTCCAGAGAAATGATCTTTACTTTTTGCAGTATTATTTGTATATCTGCATAAATTAAAATATAAACCTATGTTCATATTCAGAAGTGTAAACAAATTGCCATTTCCTAGATCTTGCATTTTTGTCTCTTGGAAATTTTTACCATTAAAAAGAAGCAGCTACTGTTCATTGTCATGTTTTCCAATAGCTTATGTGTGTTTTAGAGAGTGTTGCCTTCAGGTAGCGATTCTTAGCCATTGCTCCACAGAAGCATACACGATTGACAACTTTTCCATTACTAACCTGTTCCCATAAGAGCAGCCAGACAGGATTTGGGTCTAGCTCTTAACCTATACATTTTTCTTTTTCTAGAAATCCTAACAGAATGCAGATGAATGAGAGTAATGTTATTGAAATAACATAGCACAGGCTCTAACTTTGGTACTTATTAGTAACAAATCCCCTTTAATATATCTTGTGGCCTCAAAGATATAGATTAATGGTGAAGTCGAAAGCTAGTATATATGTAGGGAAAGATAGAAGGTATTGAGGCCAGAAGGGAGAAGAGAGGAGTAGGACATTTGTGCTAAGTATGACCAGGAAAAACAGTAAATATTTGAGTCTTGATTTTTTTTTTTGAACTTCTAAAATATTTTTGTCTAGTGAGTACTGGTTTTTAATGGTTTTATTTTAATAAATGAGTGTGACACATTATATATTATATTTGACAGAAAATAAGATATAAGTTGGCTCAGGAACATCTTCAGACTTAGTGAAAGAAGAAAACTTTCTTAATTGCAGCCTAATAATTGTTTACTTTGGAGTCACTTTTAAAGTACATTTGAAGGCTGTAAATTTATTTTCTGATGATATTTTGTTAAAGAGAATTAATGAAATGTTTTATGTGAAACAAAATGTTCACTTCTGTATAAAATGTGTGTTCTTTTTTTTTTTAAACATCTTTATTGGAATATAATTGCTTTACAATGTTGTGTTAGTTTCTGCTGTATAACAAAGTGAATCAGCTATATGTATAATGTATCCCCATATCCCCTCCCTCTTGCGTCTCCCTCCCACCCTCCCTATCCCTTAGGTTGTCACAAAGCACCAAGCTGATCTCCCTGTGCGATGCACTAGCTAGTGCTTCCCACTAGCTAGCTGTTTTACACTTGGTAGTGTATATATGTCAATGCTACTCTCTCACTTTGTCCCAGCTTACCCTTCCCCCTCCCCGTGTCTTCAAGTCCATTCTCTGTGTCTGCATCTTTATTCCTGTCCTGCCCTTAAGTTCATCAGAACCACTTTTTCTTTCTTTTTTTTTTTTTTAGATTCCTCATATATGTGTTAGCATACGGTATTTGTTTTTCTCTTTCTGACTTACTTCACTCTGTATGACAGACTCTGTGTCCATCCACCTCACTACAAATAACTCAATTTCTTTTTATGGCTGAGTAATATTACACTGTATATATGTGCCACATCTTCTTTATCCATTCATCTGTCGATGGACACTTAGGTTGCTTCCATGTCCTGGCTATTGTAAATAGTGCTGCAATGAACATTGTGGTACATGACTCTTTTTGAATTATGGTTTTCTCAGGGTGGGATTGCTGGGTCATATGGTAATTCTATTTTTAGTTTTTTAAGGAACCTCCATACTGTTCTCCATAGTGGCTGTATCAATTTACATTCCCACCAACACTGCAAGAGGGTTCCCTTTTCTCCACACCCTCTCCAGCATTTACTGTTTGTAGATTTTTTGATGATGGACATTCTGACCTATGTGAGGTGATACCTCATTGCAGTTTTGATTTGCATTTCTCTAATGATTAGTGATGTTGAACATCCTTTCATGTGTTTATTGGCAATCTATATATCTTCTTTGGAGAAATGTCTATTTAGATCTTCTGCCCATTTTTGGATTGGGTTGTTTGTTTTTTTGATATTGAGCTGCATGAGCTGCTTGTATATTTTGGAGATTAATCCTTTGTCAGTTGCTTCATTTGCAAATATTTTCTCCCGTGTTCTATGCTTCTAAATGCCTTTATTTTCCTTACAGGGTTTCAAACAAAGTCATAAAGAAAGAAGGCACTCACATTTCAATTAAGGAGTAAGTCTACCATCATTATAAAAGAGAATGTTACTTTTTTATAAATTTTGTAGTTTGTAGAAAATATATGTTTAAAAATTAAAATATTGAAAAGTAGAAAAGTTAATGTAAAACAATATTAAAGACATTTTGATGCAAAAACTATTTGATAAAAGATTGATCTAAATCCCCTCTAGAATTCTTATGATGTCAAAGTATCATCTCAGCAAATACTTGTTGGTTGGTTGTATTGAAAGGAAAACATACCTTTATAATAAAGAGATCCTTAGAATCAGAGATGAAATTTTGCGTCACTGTAATCAGACAGTCAGACTTGCTTTTTCATTTGAGTTGCAGTATGAAATACACTGTATTACCTATGAAGTGTTATGGTCAAAAAAGTTTAAGTGGAATTTAAACAAACCTTTAGGATCTACTTTCCCATTTATCAGAAATACTGGGGATAGAGCAACAAGTTAAATGACACCACAAAAGAAATGATCAGACAGGTCCAGAACGTGGCATGTTGTAGAAGATAACTGGCCTCCTTTCTTCAAAAATTCAGTGTCATGAAAGAAAAAATGACATGGAGTAGGTAACTATTCCAGATTAAAAGTGACTTGAGATATAACAGCCAAATACAATGTGGCATCCTTCATTATTCATTAGACCCTGGTTTTGAAAAGCTATTTGTAAGAGACTTGGGGGTTGAGGAAATTTGAATATAGACTGGATTTTAAATGATATTAGATAACTATTGCTAGTTTTATGAGCTGTGATAAGGGTGTTGTAGTTTCTGGAAGAAGGTCTTTAAATTTGCATACTGAAGTATTTAGAAGTGAAGTGTTACAGTGTTTGTAATACATTTCTAAATGATTTAGCAAAATGTATATATGTGTGTGCACGAAGCATATATGGCTGTTATTGAATCTCAGTGGTGTTCATATGGATGTTCATTGTACTATTTTTTTCTATTTTCTGTGTGTTTGAAAAGTACATAAGAAAAGTGTTCAGTATTTTTAACTAAATTAGTAAAATCTGTGTGTCTATTGTATTCCCTTTTTACATATTATTTTACACTTTTGGTCCATATTCATCCATATTTTGTTGTTTGTCATCAGTATTTTGTGCATGTGTGTGTGTATATATATCCCCACTTAATATCACATTTTTAATGTTTTTACGTATTCTTTCTATCAGCTTGTTTGCCTGTATGTTATGCCACTCTTCCTTTAGTTCAGTAGCTTTTGGCATTCTCAATAACATTAGTAACTACCTTCTTATATGTAGTACTCGGTTCTATTCTGTCACAGCGTTAGGGTAACTTTCTGTGTTGTGACTATTTAATAAAAGGTTGTGGACATTATGATTCTTAGTGGATGTTTCCATGTTGCCTTGAAAAGCAAATTTCGAAAAACATTTTTTCAAAATCTATGCATTCCTGGGAGGGACATTTTTTAAATTATATAAATCCTCACATTTAAAAGTATAGTTACCTGTATTTCATTCTTCGATTAAAGTCAGTTTTATTCAATTGAAGTTCTTCAGCTAGGTTATTCAGCTAAGTCTAAAGAGATGAATAGAAAAACTAGGCAGGGGATGAAGTGGGCTGAAGTATTCCAGGCAGAGAATGCACAAGCTAGAAGCATTAGGGCAGTGTGTTTCAAGGCCTAAGGCTGGCCCAAATGTCATACCACTGTTATCCGTTCTCCATCCATGTAAGTTCCCCTCTTTGCATCTGTTCTCTGCTTATTTCTATTACATAGCTTTTCACAGTATAATATCTTTATTGTTTATATATCTGTCTTTCCTCTGTCATTAGAGGCAAGGCACTACATCTCATTCTTCATCATGTCTACAGTATCTGGCATGGTTTTTTGAAGTCTAGAATGGGCTTAGAGCACAGATTGGAGGGAATGTCAAAGAAGAGAGAAAATGAAGTCAAAACAGCTTGTTTTCTGGCTTTCACTATAGTAATTGTCCTTGTGGTTATGAAGAATCCTAGATGGAAAATTCCATGGTCTGTACCTATATTCAGAAGATAGGCAAATAGAAGGTGAGATGCCATAATTGAAGAGTACCTTCATTAAGGGATCAGCCAGAGATTACTTTATCTGAGTCATGTTGTAAGTTTAGCTTTTCTGTATGGTTGCCATTAACAGAAATAAACTACAGGGTTAATGGTTATGAACGTAAGTTATGTGTTGTTTGAAGCTCTTGGTGAATGGAAAACTATGAATTCAATTCAGAAATAAAATTCTGAAAGTTTAACCAGAGCAACTCCTGCTTCTGCAGAAATCCATGTTTATATACAGCAATCAGTAGAAGACATTCAGTATTCAGGTATTTCACAAAATACTTGGTGTTTTATCATTTTTGTGTATGAATTGTGGCCTTGCAAGAGGATTCAAGAACATTTTTACATCGCTCTCATTTTTTTTTCCAAATACTTTTTTTGAGGTTAATTTATATACAGTAAAATGCACAGATTGGGACTTCCCTGGTGGCGCAGTGGTTAAGAATCTGCCAGCCAATGCAGGGGACACGGGTTCAAGCCCTGGTTGGGGAAGATACCACATACTGCGGAGCAGCTAAGCCTGTGTGCCACAACTACTGAGCCTGCGCTCTAGAGCCCTCATGCCACAACTACTGAAGCCCGCGCTCCTAGAGCCCGTGCTCCACAAGAGAAGACACCGCAATGAGAAGCCCGCGCACCGCAACGAAGAGTAGCCCCAGCTCACCTCAACTAGAGAAAAGCCTGCACGCAGCAATGAAGACCCAATGCAGCCAAAAATTAAATAAATAAATAAACTTTTTAAAAAAATGCACAGATTTAAAGTGAAGAGTTTGATCAGTTTTGAGAAGGTATACCATTGTTACTACATCAAGATAAAAGAACATTTCCCTCAGTCCAGAAGTTCCTTTGTACCCCTTTCTAGTCATTCACCACACTTACCTATCCTGGCAATCACCATTCTGACCTCTGTGAACAAAGATTAGTTTTACTTAGTTTAGAACTGCAATCATACAGTATGTTCTCTTTTGCACAGGATTGTTTTAAATTATTATTACTTGTGGGTTCAGCTATTGTCCTGAGATTATATATGTAACATATTTTGAAGACACCAAGTAATATAGTTGGAGAAGCTTTTGGAGAAACTAATTTCTTTTCTTTCTTTTTTTTTTTTTATTTTTTTTAATGGAAGTATAGTTGGATTTACAGTGTTTTAGGTGTACAGCAAAGTGATTTCAGTTATACATATACATGTATGTATACCCATTCTTTTTCAGATTCTTTTCCATTATATATTATTATAAGATATTGAATATAGCTCCCAGTGCTATACAGTAGGTCCTTGTTGTTTATCTATTTTATACGTAATAGTGTGTATCTGTTAATCCCAAATTCCAAACTTATCCCTGTTTCCCCTTTCCTTTTTGGTAACTATGTTTGTTTTCTATGTGAGTCTATTTCTATTTTGTAAATAAGTTCATTTTTTTAGATTCCACATCTAAGTGATATCATATGATGTTTGTCTTTCTCTGTCTGACTTACTTCACTCAGTACGATAATCTCTAGGTCCACCCATGTTGCTGCAAATGGCATTACTTCATTCTTTTTAATGCCTGAGTAATATTCCATTGTATATGTATATACCACATCTTCTCTATCCATTCATCTTTCAATAGACATTTAGGTTGTTTCCATGTTATGGCTATTGTAAATAGTGCTGCTATGAACATTGGGGTGCATGTATCTTTTCAAATTAGAGTTTTCTATAGATATATGCCCAGGAGTGGGATTACTGGATCATATGGTAGCTCTATTTTTAGTTTTTTAAGGAACCTCCATACTGTAGGAGAAAGTAATTTTCTGAGGTTCGAAGTTCTGATCCTTTCATTACTAGTTATTGTGACACATAAGTTGACCTTTTATATTTTAAAATGGCATATAATTTAGGGTTGAGCTGCATTCTACTTTAAATAAAACTTTGTTTCTAGGCAGAAGAAGAAAGATGTGAAGCAGTATACCTGAATATTAATGAGTCTTTGTGTTTAGATAAATACTTCTGGTTAATCTTATTTTATATATATATATATATATAAAAGATAGCATAGCTACCTTGTTTGATACCAGTCAGTTGTTAGTTAGGGGAGCAGGGATTTGATTTGAAATTTTTTGCTTACAAACTTCATGTTTTTTCCAGTTAAGCTGCTGATCTGGAAAGTTGTACATTGTTTGGTAAAATTTGGACTCTGTAGTTTCCCTACTCTTGCCATTACCTGTAGGTAGAATTTTGACTTCTAGGATATGGTTCATTTTACTTTTACTGTAAAATTTATAATAAACATTTAAATTAAATTTGTAAAAAAAAAATCTTACTTTATAGAACTTGGTTTCAGTAGACTCTTAGCTCTGTGTTAGTTGGGTTTTTATTGTAAAGGAAACTAGAAACTGTCACATCATACTTTTCTTCCCTTACAAGTAATAATAGCTATATTTTCTGAATGATTACTATGTGTTGCTAGGCACTGTTATTTCATTGAATCTTTTTTTTAAAAATAAATCTATTTATTTATTTATGGCTGTGTTGGGTCTTTGTTGCTGCTCACGGACTTTCTCTAGTTGCAGAGAGCAGGGGCCACTCTTCATTGCAGTGCGTGGGCTTCTCATTTCAGTGGCTTCTCTTGTTGCAGAGCACGGACTCTAGGTGTGCAGGCTTCAGTAGTTGTGGCACGTGGACTCAGTCACCCCGCGGCATGTGGGATCTTCCCGGGTCAGGGATCAAGCCCATGTCCCCTGAATTGACAGGCGGATTCTTAACCACTGCACCACCAGGGCAGTCCCTCATTGAATCTTAATAGCACCCTCAAGTTAGTTACTATTATTATTCCCAAATGACTTGCTTTGGACCACGTAGTAAGTGGTAGAACTCTGTGTGACTTCAGAACTCTCTCCAGCTCTCAGCCCCCCAGCAACTGCTTCTGCCCGGCTCTGTGGAGTCTTGTCCTACACGTGCATAATTTAGGATTTGGGCAAGGACCTAAGTGGGAATCCTACACAGATTTTTGGGGCTCCTTCTCTTTAAGACCCTCCTCTCTAGACCTTACCTCCACAAATCCCATCTGCCTTATTCCAGAGCCTAGACTCCAATCCCTGTTTCTTCCCCCCACCCAGGAAGAACAGTACTCTCTACTCAGGCTCCACCTTTCATGCTGCAGTTTGGAAATTGTGTCCAGCCAAAGAGGGTGAATGCAAAACTCACCTGTTTCCCTTTCTCAAGAATCTCACCCTGTGCTCTCTGTTGCCCAATGCCTGGAAACAGTTGCATCATAAATTGTGCCCAGTTTTATAACCTATCACAGGAAAACAAGTACACTACCAACTATTCCTCCTATTTTTAAACAGACATTTTATCATTTTTTTGAATACTTGGATGGATGGCACAATTCATTGCATCACCTTTTCATTTTGGAACAATTAATTTTCAGTTGTGGGATGATTTCTGAAAGATTAATCTGTTGTGATGGTTAAAACAAAATGTGCTAAACAATGATATTACACCCTATCTCTCAAGTACATAAGGTTCATATGTCAGATTTGGGGTTATTGGTGTGTGTGTGTGTGTGTGTGTGTGTGTGTGTGTGTGTGTACACTTCTCTATGACAGTAGTAGGTCTATTTTGGGCTTTTTTTGTTAAACTGTAGTTCCATAGAATTATTTTTGTGAAATTGTTGATTAGTTTCATGTATTGGGCCTCAGAATCTAATTACTGCTGTAGATTATCATGTGTTGTCATATTGCTTCCCCAAAAGAATAAATAGTTACTAAAGCCCTCATCCTTTACACTTACCGTAATTAGAGTATCTACTTGTTATAGTTTATTTAAATTATTTCTTTCTCCATTGTTATTCATGTTATAAAATAAAAGTTCTAAAATAGTTTGAATCGGTTTTTGAACATTATTCAGTTTATTCTTTTAATTCTTTTTTTGTGTGTGTGTTTTTCTTAAACTACATTGTTGTTTGTTATGTATAGCAATCTGATAGGAAAATATATTTAAATGAAAAAGTAAGATGCAGAACTGTGTGTATTTTGCTTCCTGCCATTTGTGTAAATATACATTTATATATATGCATGTGTGTGCATTGATTATCATCTCATGGCAATAGTCTAGTTACTACTGAAGAGGGACTAGAAGACACAGGGATGTGAGGGAAACTTCACAGTATACCTTTTTGTATTTTTTCTACTTTTGTGCTGTGTACATTTACTGACAGTAAAAAAATAAATATGTAATTAAGTTAAACTTGGTAAGATATTGATATATCATCTTACTCCTTAAAATTTTTTTCTTAATATTTTTTTATTGAAGTATAGTTGATTTGCAGTGTTGTGTTAATTTCTGCTATACAGCAAAGTTATACATACAGTCTTTTTCTTTTATTTTCCATTATGGTCTATCATAGGATACTGAATATAGTTCCCTGTGCTATACAGTAGGACCTTGTTGTGTATCCATTCTATATATAAAAGCTTACATCTGTTAATCCCAACCTCCCACTCCATCCCTCCCCCAGCCCCTTCCCCCTTGGCAACCACCAGTCTGTTTCTATATCCGTGATTCTGTTTCTGTTTCATAGATAGGTTCATTTGTGTCATACAGGAAGTCCCCTACATATGAACCTTCAGGTTGCAAACTTTCAAAGATGTGAATGTGCCCCTCTATGCCAGCTGCTGTACTGTACTACTGTGCTTTTCAAGGTACTATACTGTAAGATTAAAAATGTTTTATTTGGGGGGACTTCCCTGGTGGCGCAGTGGTTAAGCATCTGCCTGCCAATGCAGGGGACATAGGTTCTAGCCCTGGTCCAGGAAGATCCCACATGCCGCGGAGCAACTAAGCCCATGCGCCACAACTACTGAGCCTGTGCTCTAGAGCCTGCGAGCCACAACTACTAAGCCTGCGCACCACAACTGTTGAGCCCACGTGCCACAACTACTGAAGCCTGTGTGCCTAGAGCCTGTGCTCCACAACAAGAGAAGCCACCGCAATGAGAAGCCCGCACACCACAATGAAGAGTAGCCCCCGCTTGCTGCAACTAGAGAAAGCCCGCGTGCAGCAACGAAGACCCAACACAGCCATACATACATACATACATACATACATAAAAATATTTTTTAAGTTTTATTTTTTGTTCTTGTTTGTTTTTTATGTATAATTTGTGTGAAAAGTATTATAAACCTATTACAGTACAGTACTATGTAGCCAATTGTGTTAGTTGGGTACCTAGGCTAACTTTGTTGGACTTACAAATTGGACTTACGAACGCGCTCTTGGAACAGAGCTCATTTGTTATGCAGGGAGGGGGCTTACTGTATTTTAGATTCCACATATAAGTGATATCATATGGTATTTGTCTTTCTCTGTCTGACTTACTTCACTCAGTATGGTACTCTCTAGCTCCTTACATGTTGCTGCAAATGGCATGATTTCATTCTTTTTAATGGCTGAGTAATACTCCATTGTATATGTGTACCACATCATCTTTATCCATTCATCTGTCGATGGACATTTAGGTTGTTTCCATGTCTTGGCTATTGTGAATAGTGCTGCTGTGAGCATAGGGGTACACGTATCTTTTTGAATTATGAACTTCACGGTATACCCTTTTGTATTCTATTTTTGTGCTGTGTACATTTACTGACGATAAAAAATAAATAATATGTAGTGAAGGTACACTTGGTAAGCTATATCATCTAACTCCTTTAAACTTTTTTATTTTTCCATTTTTATAGGTAATTCGTATAGTGTTTTATAATAGGTAAGTACTCTTTCCTCAGTATTTCTTGGAGAACGCTTCATATCAGTATGTAAAACTGTCTTGTTTTAAACATATGCAAGATATTCTTATATACAGATGTGTACCATACTTATTTGATTGAACTCTTACGGATGGAAGTTTAGGTTGCTTCCAGTTGTTTGCTATTTAATACTATAGTCAGTGTTCTTTTACATAATTCTTTTTGTAGATGTCTGAATACATCCTTAAGATTATCTAAATAGATTGCATTAGAATCAAGAATTAGATTATAGAATTAGAACTCCTGGATTGAAGAAGATACACATTTATAATTTTAAAAGATTTTTGCCAAATTGCTCTCAGTAGAGATTGTATTAATTTCCATTTCCACCAACATTGTATGAGAGTCTCTGTTTCCCACAGTCTGGCCAATAATTTTTTTTTTTTTTTTTTTTTTTTGCGGTACGCGGGCCTCTCACTGTTGTGGCCTCTCCCGTTGCGGAGCACAGGCTCCGGACGCGCAGGCTCAGCGGCCATGGCTCACGGGCCTAGCCGCTCTGCGGCATGTGGGATCTTCCCGGACCGGGGCACGAGCCCGTGTCCCCTGCATCGGCAGGCGGACTCTCAACCACTGCACCACCAGGGAAGCCCTAGCCAATAATTTATCAGACCTTTGGATATTTCTCAGTCTAGTAGTTGGAAATGATTGTCTCATTGTATTTATAATTTATTTATCTTATTATTGTGAAGTTCAGCACCTTTTCTTGTGTTTAAGAGAACTGTGTATCTTTTCTTATCTGAAAACTTTAGAAACATCACCATTGCCTACTTTTCAGCTGGGATGTATGCTTTTCCTTTTTGATTTGCAAGAATTCTTTGTGCTATGAGTTACAAATACTTTTTTCCTAGCTTGTCATTTCTTTTGACCTTGCTTATGGTTGTAGTGGTTGTTGTCATTTTGACAGAAATATTTGCTTTTTATGTAGTCATAGTGTTTAATTTTCATATAGTCAGAATCATCCTGCCTTTTCAGGCTTTTCTTCTAATGCTTCTACTGTTTAATTTTTTTCCTGTATCTATATGGTAATTTTTCCATTATCATTTTAGATATTTGTGCTTACTTTCTCTTTTCAACTTTTGCTTATAAAATTTTATATACAGATGTCCTCATTATTCATAGATTCTATATTTGCAAATTTGCTAGCTTGCTAAAATTTATCTGTAATCCCGAAGTCATTATTTGTGGAGCCTTCACCATCATTCATGGACACATGCAGAGGGTGAAAAATTTGAGTCACCTGACAGACATTTTCAGCTGAGATAAAGCTGAAAATGTAGTGCTCTGTTTTCTTTTTTCAGCTTTCGTACTATAAACAAAGGTCATTTTCACAATCTATTTAGTTCTACATTTTTCTGTCTTTTGCGCCTTTTGACTTCACTCTTTAAAATAGCCCCCAAGTATTGTGCTGTAGTGATATCTAATGTTCCCAAGTGCAAGAAGGCTGTGATGTGCCTTACAAGGAGAATACATGTGTTAGATGTGCTCAGGCATGAGTTGTAGTGCTGTTGGCCATGAGTTAAGTGTTGTTGAATCAACAATATATATGAAATAGTGTGTCTTGCAACAGTAACACGCATAAGGTTATGTACTGATCAGCTGGTAATGTGACCAGAGGTTTGCAGGAACCTAGCCCTGTGTTTCTTCTAGGAGTAATGGCTCAGTATTCACAAATTCATTGTTTGTAGTGACTTTTAAAAACATAACTGCCATGAATAATGAGAATTGACTCTATGTAATTTCAAGTCATTTTACAGTTTACAGAGTAAAGAGATAGTGAAAATAACTTTGTTAGCAATTTCAATGAGAATTTAAATACAGCAAACCCCAATTTTTTTTTAACATCTTTATTGGAGAACAATTGCTTTACAATGGTGTGTTAGTTTCTGCTTTATAACAAAGGGAATCAGTTGTACATACACATATGTTCCCATATCTCTTCCCTCTTGCATCTCCCTCCCTCCCACCCTCCCTATCCCACCCCTCCAGGCGGTCACAAAGCACCGAGCTGATCTCCCTGTGCTATGCGGCTGCTTCCCACTAGCTACCTATTTTACATTTGGTAGTGTATATATGTCCATGCCACTCTCTCACTTTGTCACAGCTTACCCTTCCCCCTCCCCATATCCTCAAGTCCATTCTCTAGTAGGTCTCTAAGGAAAAAAAAAATGTCATGAAGAACCTAGGGGTAAGATGGGAATAAAGAAACCCCAATTTTTATTATGTATTTTCCTAGTATTGAATGTTTATATATATCTACAAATCAGATAATATTCTTTGAATGCAACTAACTGTTCATTGGCTGTTATGCATGAACCTGAAATATATTTATCTTATAAATACTGACTCTAATAAATTTTTTTTTTGAAATTTTGAATTTTATTTTATTTATTTTTTATACAGCAGGTTCTTATTAGTCATCAATTTTATACACATCAGTGTATACATGTCCCAATCGCCCAATTCATCACACCACCACCACCACCCCCCCCGTGGCTTTTCCCCCATGGTGTCCATACGTTTGTTCTCTACATCTGTGTCTCTATTTCTGCCCTGCAAACTGGTTCATCTGTACCATTTTTCTAGGTTCCATATATATGCGTTAATATACGATATTTGTTTTTCTCTTTCTGACTTACTTCATTCTATATGACAGTCTCTACATCCATCCACGACTGACTCTAAATTTTAAATGCACCTCTGCTATGTTCTAGCTTATTACCTTGATTCTTCATGCACTTGGTTCGTCAAAACAGTACTTCTGAAAGCTTCTATTTGTTGGATAGACAGATGATAGCTATCCTCTGTGTTGCCTAATAGCAAAACATTTCTTTTTTTTTATAGATACTAGTTAGAATGATCTTATTGTTTTTCATTTCTACATATTTATTACCTTCCAATTACTTTGTATACACATCTGTCTTCCATATCTGTCCACAAACTGTAAGTAAATTTTAGTGTACAAGCATTATAAAAGTTGAAAGAATATTGTCACATGTCCTTTTAGCAAAATGGGATGGTTCAGGTTTTTAATCATAAAATATTATATAATGAAGTCCTTCCTGTTGAAGGACTAACTAAATGATACTACCATATTTTCTTTTTTGTCCTGAGAAATATATCAGTTCCTTTATTTACAAAACAGAAACAGACTCACAGACTTAGAGAATGAACTTATGGTTACCAGGTGGGGAGGGTGGGGGAAACAGATAGTTAGGGAGCTTGGGATTGACATGTACACACTGCTGTATTTAAAATAGATAACCAACAAGGACTTACTGTGTAGCATAGGGAACTCTGCTCAGTATTATGTAACAACCTAGATGGGAAAAGAATTTGAAAAAGAGTAGATACATGTATATGTATAACTGAGTCACTTTGCTGTACACCTGAAACTATCACAACATTATTAATCAACTATACTCCAATATAAAATTAAAAGTTTAAAAAAAAAGAAGTATATCATTTCTTGAGTTTGGGAAAATTCACCTAAGTAGAATATGTCATCTGAAGACTCATCATCTGAGACTTTACTTATATGAACAATTTCACCATTATTAGTCCAGAATAAAGATCAAAATTTTTTTCTTAAAGGGTTAGATAGTAAATATGTTAGGCCATAGTTTTCCAGCCGCTGGCCTAGATGTTACTCTCTATCCCTTTACATTCATCTTCTAATTGCTTTAATAATTTTGAAATGACTTTCTCTGTCAATTTTGTTCTCTTTGCTATTATGGACAGAAAATGAAAAAGTCTGAATTCTCAACTGTGTTCAGGGAAAGCTTTAAAAAAAAAAAAGACTACAAGGATTGTATCTCCATACTTCCATTAAAACTTCTTGAAAGATAATCCAGTACTTTGGACAACAGAATAAGAAAACTGAAGGATGGTGTAATAGTGATGCTTTATTTCACTACTAATGATTTATTTCATCATCATTTTAGGTGATTCCATCCTTTCACGTCCTTATTTTAGTCTTTTTTTTTTTCTTATGCATAGCTAGAGGTCGCTGGTGAATGTATTATCTACTGCTACGTAACAAATTACCCTAAAATTTAGCACCTTAAAACAGCAAATATTTATTTATCTTTAGTTTCTGTGGGTCAGGAATGCGGGGCAGCTGAGGTGGGTGGTTCTCCTAAGGCTGCAAATCAGGTCGTCAGCCTCAAGGCAATAGTCATCTCACAGTTCTACTGGGGCTGGAGGGTCTGCTTCAGGCTCACCCAGATGGTTGTTAAGAGGCTCTCTTGCTACCTGGCGTTCTCCATAGGCAGCCTGAGAGTCCTCACAAACTGATAGCTGGCTTCTCCAAAGTGGGCGATCCAGTACAGAATGAGCAACACCACACGTACTTTTATAACTTAGTCTCTGAATCACACACCATCACTTCCACCTTTTTCTATCCTTTTGACGTAAGTGCAACCCACGGCCAACTGGAGGGGATTAGACAAGGGCAGGAATCACTGGGGACCATCTTGAAGACTGGCTACCACAATGAGTTAAAATAAAATATATCCTGGGATGAAGAGTAACAAAATGTTTCAAGATAAGTAAAAGTAAAGTGATAGTAAAAGTAAGTGATAGTAAAATCACTAAGATTCTGTATTGTAGATTTATAAAAGAGTCCAGTAGAGTTACAGCATAATTGCAAGATAGGAGTTTTGTTTATTTTTTTTAATAAATAAATTTTCTCTTTGTTCTTTGGCAGACCTCTAAGAGTGAGTTGTGACTGTAAGGACAAATAGTTAGAACTGATCGAATAAGAAACTCAAAAATTGGGAATTCCCTGGTGGTCCAGTGGTTAGGACTCGGTGCTTTCACTTCCATGGCCCAGGTTCAATCCCTGGTTGGGGAACTAAGATCCAAAAAAAACTCAAAAATTAAAATTGGGTTCATTGGGCCCAGATGATATACTTGGGATTAATTTCCACTTTCTGCTTTCCTTAGAAGTTTTAAAAAATTTTCTTCCTATCTGTTGTTTATTAAAATGGATATTTCAGGACCATAAATTTTTCTCTGACAATTTAGTTGTATTCTGTAGAATTCTTATTTTCTAGATATTCCAAATTTCAAAATTTTGTTTTTAACTCTAGAAATGTTTTAATTTCAGGTTAATTTCAATTAATTTCAGTTAATTAATTTTTAGGTTAATTTTACTTTCAGTTAGGTTTAATTTCTAGTTTTATTGTATTGTAGTTATAGAATGTTGTTTTGTATTGTTCTAATTACTATTTTTTAAACACATAATTTTGATCATTGTTTTTAATATGTTTTAAATTCTGTTAGGACAGATCAAATACCAGTGCTCCTTAAGAATTTTTTTAAAAAATACTCTTGCCCATTTATTCCTTCAAATGAATTTCACAATTAATTTGTCTAAATATCTAACTATCCCATAAAGATTGAAATTAGTATTGTTTTTTACACTAGCATATTTTTATTCTAATTTTATTTACCATGATGCATGTGTTGCTTTATGTTTTCTTCTTTATGATTTTATAAGAAAATAGATTTTTAAATTTCATAATTGTATGTAGACTTTTTATCTTTCGGATTCAGGTGCAGCTCTCTCCCAAGGAGGATGGTATATTGATGTGCCCTGGTCGATGTGAACAGAAGTTTCATCATTTTCTTCATGAACACTTGGATGGGTGCATGTCATCATTTCCCCTTGTTGCATGTGACTCATGCTTAAATAACCAGTTAGCTATTTTGAGGCAATAATCAGTTTGAATAACTGAACAATGGAAATATGAGTGATTAAAAGAAATTCAAGGTCACAGTGCAGAAAGTCAATCTGTCAAAATCACAACTGAACCCATTTGTATATTGTAACTTTCTTAGTAAGTATGTTAAGATTTTTATCAATGCCTTTAAAAATAAATAACTTTTTTTTTTTTAAACCTTGACTATCTGAATATTTTTCTTTGGAATATATACGGTAGGTTGGAGTCTGTCTAAAGATGTAGAGAAAACTACTCAGGCTTATTCGGGTAAAGGGTAATATTGTAAAGATACAACCAATTGTAAAACAATGTTGCTGGTGATCCAAGGTTAGGGAACAAAGCCTAGCTGAAGCTGAATGTCAGAGGACTGGACCTGGCCAGTCAGGAACCAAGGCTGTGTTCTGTTGCTTGGATGTCATATTGTCATTCTCCTCCTGCACCTTTTCTTATCTGTCTGCCTCTCTTCTAGCCTCCTCCACACCCTCCTCATGCACACTGCCTAACAGGATTGCCCAGGCCATTCTCTCTTCATCATTACCTTGCAGTTCCATCTACCATCCATTTGACTATATCTGTGTCTCTCGGTTCAGATTCTCTGGAGAGGTAGAACATAGTACTGTTTTAGTTTAGTCTAAAGGATTGGTGTTCACATGCCTGAGATTCTCCCTAGTCCATTTAGCTGTGGGAGAAGATGATAATATGTAAGTGTTATTTCTTTCAGAGGTTTTGCTTGGGTAAACTGCATGTGCCTAGCATATTAGTAGCTGCCCAGTATTTTCTGAGTAAATAAGTGAATATTCAAGTGCCTGGTAAGTAAGCTTCGCAGAATGGAATGTTCTATGGATTAAGCTTTTTTGTACAGGTAAGTAGAGTTTTATCATTTTTCATGACAATTAGCTAATATTTTATATTAATTGCCTAAAATATGCCAGGTTAAATTTAGTTATGAAGGTAGCTTATTTGCTTTCTAAGGTTTTTGGATGTTACCTCCCTTAATATTTTACCTAATACAGTTGGAGAGTAGTTGTAGGTTCAGGAAAGTCATTCATTTCAGCAAATATTTATTCACCTTTGTGTTAGGCACTGTTCTAGGTGCTTGGGAACAAAACAGATGAAAGTTCCTGCCTAGAGTGGTGGGAACTAGCTAGTCAAGTGAAATTTATAAGGTGGCATGTAGTGATTCATGTCGCAGAGAAAAAGGAAACAGGAAAGGGAGCTGGCAGAGTGGGATTGGAAGCAGGGATGCTTTTTAAAAAAAGAACAGGGAACTCCTAATTGAGGTGACATTTGAGCAGAGATCTGCAGAAAATGAGAGCCATTCATATAAGTGAAGAACCTCCCAAGCAAAGAAAATGACAGGTGCAAAGGTCCTAAGACAAGAGTGTGTTTAGCATGTTCAGGGAACAGCAAAGAAACCAGCTTGGCTGGAGTGGAAATGAGCAAGGAGGAGAGATTAAGGTCATATGTAGGCCATTGCAAGGTCTTCAGCGTTTCTTGGGACTCCATTGGAACGTTTTGAACCAAAGGTGTTGCATGATCGGATGCATAAAAAGAGGCTTCTGGGGGGAATTCCCTGGGGGTCCAGTGGTTAGGACTCTGGGCTTCCACTGCAGGGAGCACGGGTTTGATCCCTAGTCGGGGAACTAAGATCCCACATGCTGAGCAGCGTGGCCCCCCAAAATAATAATTTAAACAAAAAAGAGGCTTCTGACTGCTTTGTTGAAAATAAACCATAAGTTTCAAGGGAGAGAGAGCAGGCCGAGTAGGGCTTGGATCTGAGTGTGTTTTCCAAGTGGAGCTCAGGATTTGCCAGTAGGTTCCATGTGGAGTATGAAAGAAAGGAGTCAAGAATGACCCCCAAGGTTTTTGGCCTGAGCAAGTGGGAGAATAAAGTAATGAGATGGGGACTTCCCTGGTGGCGCAGTAGTTAAGAATCCACCTGCCAATGCAGGGGACACAGGTTCGAGCCCTGGTCTGGGAAGATCCCACATGCCATGGAGCCACTAAGCCCGTGAGCCACAACTACTAAGCCTGCATGCCTAGAGCCTGTGCTCCGCAACAAGAGAGGCCACCACAATGAGAAGCCCACACACTGCAATGAAGACCCAACACAGCCAAAAATAAATATGCTTATATAAAGTAATGAGATGGAGAAATCTGCATAAAGAGTACTTGTGTAGAAAGGAAGGAGGAGTTGGGTTTGGACCTGTGTAGTCTGAGGAGTTGGATATGAGTAAAGTGTTCAAAGGAGAGACCTGGGATAAAGATGAAATTTTAGAAGTTAGCATAGACCTAGAATTTAAAGCCGTTCATCAGGATGAGATAGCCGAGGAAGTGCATATAAATAGAGATGTCAGAGGAGAACTCTGGGGTACTCCCAATGTTTAGAGATCTGATGCGAGAAGCAGTAAAAGAGACTGAGATGGAGCTCTCAATTAGGAGGAAACCCAGAGTGATGCCCTGGAAGCCAAATGGAGAAAGTGTTTCGAGGAGTGATGGGCCATATCAGAGCTACCAATAGGTCAGATGCTGCTAGCAAGTCACATAGGATGAGGACAAAGAAGTATTTGTTGAATTTAGCAGTGACCCTCATAAGGGCTGTTTTGGTGCAATGGAGGAGGTGGTAGAGAATGGAAAAGAACAGATGAAGACAGCACATGTAAACAACTCTTTCAAGAATCTTTGTATTTCTGAATTTTTGTTATATTTGGGTATTAGTGAAATTATATTTGACATAACTTTAGAATTTTTTGTGAATCTTGGTTGTATATATGTGTATGTGTAAATTTTTTAATGTAAGATTTCTTACTGTGGGTCATGGTGAAAAAAGGGTTTAAAAAATATGGGATTAGAACAAGTGGGTGAAGAGAATGTTTAGAAAAGAGGTAAAGGATATGGGAGATGTTACTCATGTGAGCACAGGGGAAGGATTTAGGGAGTTGGAGAAGGTTGGGATATGTGATCAGAAAGGGAGAAGTTTTGAAACATAAGGATGAGTGTCAGGGCAATGAGGGATGACCTAGGAGTCCTGTGGAAATTGATGTATACTGGAATAAAGGGCATAGTGACCTTATGATCCAGAAATAATCCATTCTCTGTAAAGGGCCAGGGTAAATTAGTTCAGCTTTGTGGGCCTCTAAAAATGTAAAAAAAAAAACATGCTTAGCTTATAGGCTGTGGTCATACTTTGCTGCCCCCTGCTTTTTTGGGGGGGGGGGGCATGCCACATGGCTTATGGGATCTTAGTTCCCAGACCAGGGATTGAACCCAGGCCCTCAGCAGTGAAAGTGCAGAGACCTAAACTCTGGACCACCAGGGAATTCCCACTGCCCCCTGCTTTATACTAGAAGCCCTTGGCAGAAGCTCTGGACAAATAATTTGCATGGAGTTCTGTTATTTTTTTAAGTATTTTTAATAGTACATGTATACGGTACAGAATTCAGATGATTATATGCAGGATAAAGTAAACCTCCCTACCATGTCCACTAGCTATCCTGCTCCCCTCCCTGGAATCTATCATCATTTACAGTTTCTTAGTTAAGAAGTTTTCTATGTATGAACATGCATGTACATATATGCTCTCAGTCAATCTTAAATTTAACTAGATTCATTTTCCTTGAGGTTTGAACTATGAAATGTAATACTTGTACCACTTATGACGTTATTGCCTTCATATCCAAATCCAGCCTTCACTGCCTACTCTGCAGTAATGAATCTGGACCCTGTAGCTACCCCTCCCTTGTCAGCAGGTACAGTGTAAAGCTTCGTCAGTAGAGGGCGCTGGTGAGACACAGGAGGGGCAAGGGACTACTTTTCTTGTGTCCAGTGTGCCTCTCTAGCAGACACCTGCAGCACATGGTTTCTGCAGCCTTGTGCAGTGCCTGCCTTCAGCAGTGGCCAGCAGCACTCAGCAGCCCCACGTGGATGGCTTTCCCTGGCACCCCCAAAACACTTTCTAAGCAAAGTGCTCCAAGCTTATACCTTCTTGGGCTGCACCTCTTTAATTAAGCCAACCTCTCAACCTCTCTGTTGTCCATGGCTGTGCCTTCTCTGTCAAAGTCTAGATCTCAGCCCTGGGGTACTTTCTTTGGGTGCTGTCTCTCAGCCTAGCATGAAGAGCCATAAGCTCTTTCCTGTACCTGCTTAGAGTTCTCAGTTTCATAATCAATCCTCATTACTCCAGTTTCCTGTTACAGTGACTAACTCTTTATAGTAAACTTTCCCCAAATTACTGTGTGGTTTCTATCTCCTGATTGGACTCTGATACAAAACGTAAAACCTTTCTGATTAGAAAAGCATTAGATACAAAATCAGACAAGAAGATAATCCATCTCCTAGATTACCTTCTAGTAATCTCACCCTCCAGAGCAACTATTAATGTTGTAATGCTAAACTAGTTTTATGCTTTATTTTAAATATAAAAATAAAAACAGCTACTTGTAAAACAGAAAGCAGTACAAAAAGGACGAAAGTAAAAAATACCTTCCTGTCCCCTTTCTACCCACTTAAAATAGTTACCACTGTTAACATTTCCTTGTGTATTCTTCCAGAAATTCTTAATGCATCTAGAAACATGAGAGTATAGTTTTTAAACAAATGGAATCATACCATATATACCGTCCCTGTGTTTCATGGTAAAAATGAAAATTAAGGTAAAAGAATGGTTGTTTTCCAACTTATACTAGCATTATGAATTTGGATTGGCCTTCTAACCATTCAGGAAACTCCGTTGATTAACTGGTAGGAATGAAATTTTGGACACAGGCACAGATGTAGACAGTCACATCAAATGTAATACCTTGAACATTATGAAGTCACTGACAAAATATGTTCTCCCTGAGCAAAGTGGATTCATAAGAAAATTTTAAGGCCATTATAAATGCATATGTTGGACTCTTAAACATGTGGTTATCTAAAAAAACACTGATACTCAAGATTCTTGAAAACACAGATTTAGCTAATTTCCAATAATGCTAAATTCTATTCTACACTTTTTTGCTGTTACAATAAGCATTGAATCAAAAGCCTCTAGAATACAAGCATTTTCCCTAAATCCTATTTCTTCATATCCAACACAGTTGGTAAAGGGAAGGTATAAGTAAACCTCACTATACCAAAGTTAATTAAATGTACAAAACAGACCCTACAAGGATTAAGGAATATCTCTTGTTTCACCTATGTGTGAAAGTGATTCAGTCCTTAAGTTAGCCATTTTCTAATAACTTGAATACTCCTTTCATATTGTGGCTTTAAGATAGATTGGTACACCTCTCCCTACCCCCTTCTCTGTGGCTTTGTTACTGTTTACCATAGTTAGCCTGAAAGCCTGATGCTGACCCTGGGTAATGAAGAGTTAGATGCGTAAACTTGATTAAAGGTCTGATCTTCGGTTGGGGAGGATCATTAGGGACATCAAAGTTACTGGTCATAAACTGTTTCTTAAGCTCAGTAATGGGTAAGCAGGTGTTTGGTTTTTTTATTACATGCCATGCATTTTATTCTTTTGTATGCAGTATTTAATAAGTTTTTGGATAATTAGGTTTTTTAAATTGTTGACAAAAATTTTCTTGATTTAGCAGTTTTTAGCTAAATCTTCTATTTCTGAATGATTGGAGAGAATGGCAGTACCCATTTCCAGTGAAGAGTGAAGTGTTTAGATAGAGGATGCCTTTCTATCACGGCATTAAGCAGTGTGATGTCTTCTGCATCCAGGAGCCAACTTAACATGTTAAGTCTAGTGAGTCTTGGCAGTCGTAACACACATTGACTCAAAGACTTGACTGTTATGGCCTGAGCTTTGATACATTCTTTGAAATGCCTGGAAATTGTTAACTCTTGCAAGTTGGGCATGTTGTCCAGTGTTTGAAAGAAGTTTCTGTATCCTTCCTCTGTAATCTTGTGGTTGATTGAAAGATTAAGATTCTTGAGTTTCTGGAAACCTCCATTGATTGCTACCTTGGCTATAAATATAAAAGCAAAATATTTATGAAAACAGAATAATAAGGACTTCTATTTCAATACTGGTAGACTAGGTTATTTGAACCAACCTCTTCTACCACCATCACTTAAAGTAGAAAATGCCCAATTTTAATAAAGATATATAAATTTAACAATAAGTATATTAGATAGATTTACTTCTAATTGGAGTATTAAAGATTAATAAATTACATTTAAAAAAACCAAACTGGGGCTTCCCTGGTGGCGCAGTGATTGAGAGTCCGCCTGCCGATGCAGGGGACACGGGTTCGTGCCCTGGTCCAGGAAGATCCCACATGCCGTGGAGTGCCTGGGCCCGTGAGCCGTGGCCGCTGGGCCTGCGCGTCCGGAGCCTGTGCTCCGCAGCAGGAGAAGCCACAACAGTGAGAGGCCCGCATACCACAAAAAAAACAAAAAACAAAAAACTATATTTTTACAACAGACACACTTTAAATATAAGGACATAGAAAGATTAAAAGTAAAAGGGGGAAAAAAAGGAAAAAGTAAAAGGGATACATCTCTAAATAACTGGTGTGGCAAAAAAATGACAACTGAAGTTAGAAAATATTTTGAACTGAATGAGAATAAAAATATGACACTAAAACTTGTGAGAGGGAGCTAAAGCCAAAGTTAGTGCTCTAACTATCCATCTCAGAAAATTAGGATATCAAAAAAAAAAAAAAGAAAGAAAGAAAGTAGGACAAGAAAAGCAAATTATATCCAAAGAAAGTAGCAGGGGATAATAGAGGTAAAAGCAGAATAAATGAAAAACGTGTAGAGAAAAAAAAATTTAATACAATTGAAAAACCAACCAGGTAAAAAAAAAAAAGTATTGAATATATCAGGAATGAAAAGGGGACTATCAATCACCATAGGTCATACAGATATTTTTAAAATTATAAATATTATGAGCAATTTTAGAAAAGTTTTTAAATCCTTAGAAAAATGTAACTTGCCCAAACTGCACCAATGATAACACAAACGTATACCAATAGAAAACCCACAATGAGGTATCGCAACAGATTCATCAGAATGGCTAAAGTTTAAAGGTCTGACAATACCAAGCAGTAGCCAGAATGTGAAACAACTGCTGGTAGGAATGTAAGTTGGTACAACTATGGAAAACAGAATATTTACCAAATGACGCAAAGTCCGCCCTAGAAATACCTCCATATATGCATCAACAGTCACGTACAAAATGTTCATAGCAGCATTATTCATAGTAGCCAACTCATATCCAGTTGAATGGATAAATAAATTGGCGTATGTATAGTCATACATGGGACAATATACAGCAATGAAAATCAGTGAACTCTATAGTCACACGTATCAGTATGAATCAGTATCACAAGTATGTTGAGCCCGAAGAGGCAGGCACAATAGTACATACTGTGGAGGATCCCATGACATATATTTTTAAAACAGGTAAAACTATGGTGAAAGAAAGCAGTATGGTGGTCACCTTTGGGAAGGAGGGGAATGCAGTGTCAGAAGGGACACAAAGGCGGCTTCTGGGATGTAATATTCTATATTGTAACCTAATGAGTAATTGTTACACAAGTATGAGTAACAAGATTTAAGTATGTTCACTTGAAAACTCATTGAGCTGTACACTTAACGATTTTGTACTTCTCTTTACGTGTATTAATTTTCTATTTTAAAAAAAGTACTATAAAAAGGAGTACATGGTGGGTATGTGGCCAGGTGTCTGAGACACTAGGTGTTAAGAATGGACTTGAGGGCTTGTGTAGTCTCAAGTGGGAGGCTATCTTTTACTTCTAAATCTGACCAGAATGAACCAAAATCCATAGAACATTAGAGGGAACAATATGATAGCAAAAATGAGGAAGTGGGTTGAACATTTTTAGGGGGACGAATGTTTTTGTAGACATTTTGCAGCAGAAAGCTTGAGTAATACCACTGGCTTTCATGTGAGCTGAAAGAGTTTATCTGAGGGTATCTCACCAATTTCCACCACGCTGTCATCATCCAAAGTCTGGAAAAATGAGAGAATGCGGAGACATTGAAGATGCTGACATTGCTGGATGATCAGTTTGGCCACTTGATGAATCCCATCCCCAGTAGGAAGGATCAATTCTTCCAGGTTATTTAGAGAACCTAAAGTGTAGGCTATCAGAAGATATTAAAAAGCTATTCTCTGTACTGTGTTCCCAAACAATTGTAATTGAAAGTCTCAAAATCATGCACATTCTACGAGTCCCCATGTAGCATAGAGGCTATTCCTCTTTCTCTCCAAGAAAGGGGTCAGCCTACACCTTGACCTTCATTGCTACCTCTAGACGACCATTCCTCCACCCTTCCCCAACCAGTCTCTCCTGTACTGAAGTCCAAAAGGCCTATCACATCTCCATTTCCTTTTTTGTTGGCTGCACCACACCGCTTGCAGTTCCCCAACCTGGGATTGAACCTGGGCCTGCGGCTGTGAAAGAGTGGAGTCCTAACCACTGGACCACCAGGGAATTCCCATCCATTTCCTCTTTTATTTAGACTGAAGCTTCTACTGGCTCCAGGAAACTCTTCCTAGCTCCTCAATGCCTTCAGCCCCCTTCCTTTCTGTCCTGGTATCATCCTTAGTGAGTTCTGCCTCTTCCTCCTAGAACTAAATCCTCACAATCCACCACTCTCATAACTTAACTTTTCACTTTGATCCCTCCTTAGCATGGCTTCGCTTGTTGCAGAGCATGGGCTCTTGTAGCACGGGCTTCAGTAGTTGTGGCTCGCGGGCTCTAGAGCACAGGCTCAGTAGTTGTGGTGCACGGGCTTAGTTGCTCCGCGGCATGTGGGATCTTCCCGGACCAGGGCTCGAACCTGTGTCCCCTGAATTGGCAGGCAGATTCTTAAGCACTGTGCCACCAGGGAAGTCCCCATTTTTGTTGAAATAAATTCTTAATTTTTAATATGCTTCAGTTTATCTTTTAAGACCTGTTAGAATTTTTTTCCAGAGCATACATTGCTTTTGTAATCATAAAAAAATAAGTTGAAAAAGTAATCTCTATAGTTATCATTTTGTTAAATCTAGGTTTTCATATACTGAGTTTTCATAACCTTAAAAGATAGTTTCACCTATATTCTAGAAACCTTTGAAACAACAGGTATTTAACTTGTCTGGAATGGATACCTGGCAATGAAATTGCATGGTGCTGGGACTTCTCTGGTGACCCAGTGGCTAAGACTCTGTGCTCCCAATGCAGGGCACCCAGGTTCGATCCCTGGTCAGGGAACTGGATCCCAATGCCGCAACTAAAGATCCCGCATGCTGCAACTAAAAGATCCAATCCCGCACGTGGCAACGAAGATCCCGCATGCCATAACTAAGACCCAGTGCAGACAAATAAATAAATAAATAAGAAATTGCATAGTGCTGTAACAAACAAATCTGTATTCAAAGAAATGAGTCACTCTGAGAACATTTCTTTGAAAGACATCAAGTGAGATCAAGGCATTTGGAGGGTAAAAGCTGAGCAGCACTGTCCCTCCTAATGAGCAAGGGCAGCTAATACATGTTGTAATTTGTTATAGCTAATGCAAAATAGGAGGATTTTATGGGGGAAAGAATAAAGAGCAAGCTTTAGGCACTGTTTTATAAACATACCAAATTTTTCAGCTGTTTCCTTATCAGGAATATATTGGTGCTCAAGATTTAATATCTTCAGAGAAATAAAATTTGGTAAAACAATGACTATAAAAGGGAAAAGAAAAATTTAGTTATGTCAGCTACATTTCTTACACCAAAAAATAATGTGTTTAAAGAGTATTTTAAAAGTGATAGAAATTAATATAATAATTCAGAATATAATAATTCAGATTGTTTAAAGAGTATTTTAAAAGTGATAGAAATTAATATAATAATTCAGATTGAATTAATTAGTATGACAAGTAGATAACACAAATCTTTGCTCAGGAAACAATTCTCATAACTAGAAATGTTTAAACATCTAGAAACAAATATACCTTACTTGAAAATTCATTTAAGATCAGATATTTATTGCAGTAGTTTTGTTCTTTGACATCAATTGCATTTTTAAAATCTGGCTGTTAAAAAATGACTGTCCACAGAAGCATCTTAAACCAAAATTTTACAATTTTAGGTCTTACCAAATGGGGCGGCTTTAAAAAATGGTCCAGTAAGCTTAATTTCTTCAAGTTTCTTGCAGGAAGCAAGTACAGTCATGAGAGACTCAAGATCCGAAAAGAAATTACATTGCAGATGGAAAACACGAAGGTTTGGAGAATTCTGAATTAATTTGACTGTAAAATATCAAATTTAAGGCATCAGAGATTGGAAATTTCTATCAGAATTAGTCATTTAATTTATTAACTTGTTTTAACAATAGTGAATTAAAATAAAGCATCATGATGTAATGAATTGGGCTTAGGTTCAGGGTCTGTGACTAACTGATGAGCTACGTGAACCGTCGTTACTGACCCTCTCTGGGGAATCAGTTTTCTCCTCTATATAGTAATGGCATTGACTCAGCTAAAACCTTCAGCTTTAACATCCTAATGTCTCTAAGTTTGCACATGATGTTTACACTATAGAAACACTATGCAAAGAAACATAAAGGCAGTGACAACTCTGAAGCAAAACTTAAATTTGAAAAAATTGCTGAACAATATAAGAAAACTACTACTTCCAGCTTCAGCTACAATTTTTTTTGCACGCAGCTCTGCATGTCAGTTCAGTAGAGATTTACCTTTTTTTAGTCTTCAGTCTTTACTAAACTAAGGAATTGATGATACGTAAGTCATTTTGCTAAATGATATATTTAAGAAAGATAGCTGTACAGGTTGTTCATCAACCATGAGAATGGTTGATGAAATATATTTATAAAGGCTGATGAGAAACAGGGAAAGGCTTCTGATTACTACCAATCATCAGATTTCCTTCCTTCTTATCTGGCAGATTTCTAAGTTGCAATGTAAGAGCAACTTAAACAAAAACAAAATAAAAGAACTCTACAAACTATTTTTGGAGAGGCAGTACATTCCACTGGTTAAGAGCTCAGACTTAAAAGTCAGAATTCCTGTGTTTAATTGCAAATTTACTATTTCCTTATCTGGGTGACCTTGAGCAAATTATCAATACTTAACCTCTATAACTCCATTTCCCCAACTGTAAAAATTAGAATATAATAGTATTTACCTTGTAGAATGGGTATGAAGGTTAAATGAGTTAAGATTTATAAAGTGCTTAGAACAATTCCTACCATGTAGTAACAGCTCAATAATTACAAATAGCTGTCATTTTTTAATGACAACAAGTGCTAGTCCAACAATTTACCTTGGATACACGCTACACCCTCAGATCCACAGAAGCTTTAACTTAAATAAATTATTGGCCAAGTAGGTTTTCCAAGTGATACAAAAACAAGTAAATCAAAGTGCCACACTTACCTAGTTTGGAAGGACCGTATTCAGCTAAAATTTGGATCAATAATTTCTCCATATGGTGGAGATTTAGGAATTCTTCAGGAATGACTGAAAAAACATCTCGTTTATCATCCAGATTCACAGACAGTTCTTTCAAGCACAAGAACTTGTCCAAACTAAGAAAGAGTTGATCTAGAAAGTAGCACACAGTTTCCCATTATTAATCTAAAGAGTTCCAAATGCAAAATTTCAAACTGTCATTTGATTCATCGAACTATTTTCATATTTCAAATGAAAACCTTTCACATACCATAAGACTTCCTTTTTTAGAAAGCACATATATGAAGATAATGCTTTCTGCAGCATTTACTGATTATGTCAACTAAAAAAAATATATGTACAACCTAAAAGTTTTGAGTTATGTTTTATTCAGTGGACATTCTTAGGACTTCAAGTCCGGGAGGCAGCATCTCAAGTAATCCTGAGAAAACTGCTCCAAGGAGGTGAGGCGGGGAGCTAGGATATATAGGAGTTTTGCAACAAAGGCAGGTAGTCAGAACAAAAGATTACTGTTAATAAAAGAAAACTAGATATCTCAGGTTAAGGAATTTAGCACTTTTCTATGTATGGGAAGATGCAAGAGTCTGGGGTCACTAAAATCATTCTTTTGATATGCACCTCAGCTATCTGGGGCCAGTATCCTGTGTTTTCACATCCTGAGTTTCTTCAAGCTGCACCCTTTGGGGTGGCTGCAGTCTGATGACTGCTAGATGGCAGGTATTCTTTGTTTCCTTCCTGAGTTTCCTCCGGGCTCACTATCAGGGGTGGCTGCAATTGCTGATAGCTACAACATCCTTTGTTTACTGATATGGCAGGCAATATTTTACTTCTCATCTACTATATGAGAAGCTCTGTACTACACTCTGGATTCACAAAGACATCTCAGCAAATGGGGCTGGGACAACTGAATTTCTCCATGCAAAGAAGTTGGACCCTTACCTCCCACCACCATATACAGAATTGGCTCAAAATGAATCAACAACCTAAATATAAGAGCTAAAACCATACAACTCTTAGAAGAAAACAGAAATAAATCTTCATAACCTTGGATTTGAGAATAGATTCTTAGATATGCTACCAAGAGCACTAGCACAAAAGAAAAACAGACAAATTGGACTTCACTGAAATTTGAAACTTTACAGATTGAAGTACATTATTGAGACAGTGAAAAGGGCAATCTATCGGAGAAAATATTTTAAAACCAAGTGTCCAATAAAGATTTAATTACACAAAGAACTCCTATAACTCAAAACAAAAAGACAACACAGTTTTAAAAATGGACAAAGGAACAAACAACCCAATCACAAAATGGGCAGGAGACCTAAAGGGACATTTCTCCAAAGAAGACATACAGATGGCTAACAAGCACATAAGATGCTCAACATTGCTAATTATTAGAGAAATGCAAATCAAAACTACGAGGTATCACCTGACAATGGTCAAAATGGCTATCATCAAAAAGTCTACAAATAGGGACTTCCCTGGTGGTGCAATGGTTAAGACTCCGCCTGCCAATGCAGGGGACACGGGTTCGAGCCTTGGTCCAGGAAGATCCCACATGCCACAGAGCAACTAAGCCCGTGCACCACAACTACTGAGCCTGTGCTCTAGAGCCCACGAGCCACAACTACTGAACCTGCGAGCCAGAACTACTGAAGCCCACACACCTAGAGCCTGTGCCCTGCAACAAGAGAAGCCACTGCAACGAGAAGACCACGCACCGCAATGAAGAGCAGCCTGCGCGCAGCAATGAAGACCCAACGCAGCCAAAAATAAATAAATAAATAAAATTTTTTACAAGTCTCCAAAAATAAATGGTGGAGAGTATGTGGAAAAGGGAAACCCTACTACACTGTTGGTGGGAATGTAAACTGGTGCAGCCACTATGGAAAACGGTAAAGAGGTTCTTTAAAAAAACTAAAAAATAGGGACTTCCCTGGTGGCGCAGTGGTTAAGAATCCGCCTGTCAATGAAGGGGGCACGGGTTCAATCCCTGGTCCAGGAAGATCCCACATGCCGTGGAGCAACTAAGCCCATGCACCACAACTACTGAGCCTGCACTCTAGAGCCCGTGAGCCACAACTACTGAGCCCACATGCCACAACTACTGAAGCCCGCGCTCCTAGATTCCATGCTCCACAAGAGAAGCCACCACAATGAGAGGCCCGCATACTGCAACTAGAGAAAGGCTGCACACAGCAATGAAGACCCAACGCAGCAAAAAAAAAAAAAAAACTAAACTAAAAATAGAGTTACCATATAATCCAGCGATCCCACTCCTGGGCATGTATCAGGAGAAAACCATGGTTTGAAAGGGTACATGCACCACAGTGTTCACAGCAGTACTATTTACAATAGCCAAGACATGGAAGCAACCTAAATGTCCATCAACAGATGACTAGATAAAGAGGATGTGATGCACACACACAACGGAATATTAGCCATAAAAAAGAATGAAATAATGCCATTTGCAGCTACATGGATGGACCTAGAGATTATCATACTAAATGAAGTAAGTCAGACAGAAAGACAAATATCATATGATATCACTTCTATGTGGAATCTAAAAAAGTGATACAGATGAACTTATTTACAAAACAGAAATAGACTCACAGACATAGAAAAAAAACTTATGGTTACCAAAGGGGAAAGGGGAGGGAGGGAGGGATAAATTAGAAGTTTGAGATTAACAGATACAGACTACTATGTATAAAATAAACAAGGACCTACAGTATAGCACAGGGAACTATATTCAATATCTCGTAATGATCTATAGTGGAAAAGAATCTGAAAAAGTTTATATACACACACACACACACACACAATCTGAATCACTTTGCTGTATACCAGAAACTAACACAAAATTGTAAATAAACTACACTTCAATTTTTTTAAATGGGCAAAAGGATTTAATAGACTGTCTCCAAAAAACACACACTAACAGCCAATAAGCACATGAAAAGATGCTCAACAGCATTAGTCATTATGAAAATGCAAATCAAAACCAACGTGAGATACAATTTCACACCTATTAGGATGTCTCTGATTTAAAAAAAACAAAAAAGCATTGAGGATGTGAAGAAACTGGAGCCCTTGTACATTGCTTGTAGGAATGTAAAATGCTGCAGCCAGCGTGGAAAACAGTTTGGAGTTTCCTTGAAAATTAAAATAGAATTACTATCATTAATAGCCAATAATTCCACTTCCGGGTATATATCCAAAAGAATTGAAAATAGGGTCTCCGAGTAATATTTGTGCACCCATGTTCATGGCAACTTTAGCCAGAATAAACAGTGCAAGTGTCCATCAACAGATGAATTGATTAATAAAATGTGATATATACATACAATGAAATATTATTCAGCTATAAAAGTAGTGAAGTTCTGACGCATACCACAACACGGATGAACCTTAAAAACGTGAAAGAAGCCAGACACAAAAGGACAAGATATTGTATGGATTCACTTATGTGAAACAGAATAGACAAATTCATAGAGACATCAGCATCTGGGGAGAAGAAGGAGGTATTGTTTAATAGGTACAGAGTTTGGGATGATGGAAAGGTTCTGGAAGTGGATAGTGGTGATGGTTGCACAACACTGTAATTGTACTTAATGCCACTGAATTGTATACTGAAAAATGATTTTAAGGTTTCATGTATGTTTTACCATGATAAATATTTGAAAAAACAAAATTTTTCTAAATTTGATGATAAATATCAACCCACAGATCCAAAAAAAATGTTCAGTGACCCTCAAGTAAGATAGATACAAAGCAAAGCACACCTAGGCATTTAACAAACTGCTGAAAATCAAACCCATACTAGCAACAATCCGAAAATGAAAAAATTTAAATACCATTTACAGGAGTATCAAAAATACAAGTACCTAGGAATAAATTTAATGAAAGATGATAAAGTCTATACTGAAAACTCTCAAACACTGCTTAGACAAGTGAAAAGAGACACAAATAACTGGGAGACACTACTTCCCACTTGTTTATTTCCCAGAGTACAAGCCCTTTCTTCCATGAAGCAGGTGGGGTGAGGGTAATTCTCAAGCATCATTTACATATAGATCATTCTTTGACTAATAACAAGTCATTTGTTTATTAAGAGACCTCATTAGTCATTGTGTTATTTTTATCAGAGTTTGAAAGCCATTCTGTTATTTGGAAGCCTTTCACTAATTCATATTACTGACAGAAATAAGTTAGTAAAGATTTATTTTATATCTGTTCAATCAGCAAGGATTTATGGTCTCACACTTTCAAAAGTTTTCATCCACCTAAAACTAAGAGTGAGAAGATAAGAATACACATCCTAACAGTCATCTAAAACAGATGCAGGTTTACCTTGTAGATGGGTTGTCTTTGAGACTTCAAGAGATTCTAGGGAAGGCAGAGTGAGAAGCAATTCCTGTTCTACTGCACTCAGCTCAGATTGGCTTACGGAGCACTTGGTGAACGAGGCCTTATACTGCTCAAGAGCTGGGCTGATGCTTTCAATAAAACCCGTGCTCCTGGTCAAGTGGAGTTCAATGTGCTGTGAAGCTGAGAAAACTTTCGTTAGAAACCTTAGCATCTCCTGATCCACAGCATCAGTACCAGTCACATGAACTTCCAGAAGGGGAATCTTGTACTGCTTTGGAGAAAGGTTCCAATAGCCAGTGCTGATATCTGCTGGTGCCTTGAGTTGCATGTTCAGAAAACTGTTCACGGTTTCCTCTTTTTCAACTAAATTCTGCTTCCATTCACTCTCAAGTTCAAAGGCAGAAGCATAGTCCTGATCTATGGTTGGTGCCTGGGATTTGTCGAAAATTTTTTCCAGTAATGAAAAATCTGTTGTGCGTAAGCTATTTCCTCTTATGGAGACCTGGACTCTCCCCAACAATAACAGGCTTTCTGGGTGGTCAAAAAAATACTGTAACTTAAGTACACTCAAAGACAGGGTTCTCCCTTGAAGGAACTGCAAAATGAATGGAGAACAGGCAGCAACACTGTTGCTTCGATAAGCAGTTTTTACAGCCAGAGCCAGTAAATGTTTTGAAACCAGTGAAAGGTAATTTTCTGGAGAGTATTGCCACAACAACCGGAGACACTGCATTTGCTCTGAAATCTCTGGATGATGCTTCAGGTAGTCATCATTTTCAGATATATTCTCCAGTGTCTCTTGATTATCCACCAAAAGAAGCAATTGGGATACAATTGTTGGCCCTGCCTTTGTTGAAGAGTGGCAAGAGACATAGTTCAAAAAATTTGCATAGGGACCTATAGCCATCATGGCTGAGTTAATTTGTTTCAAATAATGAAGTCCCGAATCTTGATCCTCTTGCCTATCTGAATCCAGGAGTTCAGTCAGCCTCATCCCAGCAAGAAATTCTTGGAATGAAGCATTCAAAAACTGATAGACTGGCCTCAGTCTCTGGGCTGTGAATTTGCTCATCAGGTACATGGCTAGATCTTCATCTTCACCAATCCCTACTTCTAGGAGATCATCATCACTAAACTCAAAGCAAGATGAAAAAAAACCTTTCAAGGCCAGCTCACCACAGGAGGACACAGTTGCTTTGAGAAGGTCAGCTGCAGTTTTGTGCCTTAAGAAAAGGCATTCTAGATAGGACTTGAAAACAGCCACATCATCAAAGGACTGACAAAAAGGATACCGAAGCCAATTAGCACAGACTGCTGCTACGAAGAAGGGAGTTTTCTGAATTCCCAGCCATGTTTCATTAATTCTAAAGTCAACCATAAACTTTCGCAGACGGGTCAAATCATCTGGAAAGAGCTTCCGTAATATATAGAGGGTATTACAGAAGGGAAACGCTTTGATCTCTAGAATTGTATCTAGGTGTCGGCGGATGTCCTTAGCCCTGTTTGTATGGACAGCAATCAATAAGCAGGTCCTTGACAAATGGTTTCTTTGAATCATCCTCTCTATGCTTTGAGGGACTGAGCACATCTCTTTGTAGTCATCCAAAAGGAATAACACCTGGTTCTTTAACTGCTGGATGATGTTCCACAGGCCCGTTTCAGTAACAGAGCCTTCTGTCTCTAGGAGTTGGTCACAAATGACATTGGCCAGCCCCCGGTCCAGTCTGGCAGAGCCAAGAGAGACGTAGAAAACCAACTGGAACCTGTGTAACAAGGGACAGCATCCTGAGGCCCATAGAAGAGCTACTGTCTTCAGGAGGACCGTCTTTCCACTACCAGCTTCACCCTCCACACACATGACGGAGTTCAAGTTAGCAAAGACCTCAGGCAACACCACAGGCTCCTGCACAGTATTGGTGATGTGTTTTGAAGCAAGGGACAGATCACAATTCAGCAGCTGATCGGTGGCTAGACAGGAAGAGACCTCAAGCAAAGACATGTGGCAGAAAGGGGCACTGGTGTAGGCTTTTCTCAGGCGCTCACTCAGACTTTTTGCCTCCTGAAGCCACTGGGCTTCACCATGGGCCACCTCTGTGGAGAAAAGCAAGGAGGCACAGTTATAAATACTTTTTAAAAATCCCCTATGTAGAAATATATGTACACATTCATCTAATCCCATGTGCTACTTCCAGATCCTTACCTGGCACTGCAGAACTCACTGCTGACTCTTCAAGATTGCTTTCACTTGTAGTTTCCTTTGAAAAGAAAATCCTCTATTAAATCAGCATTTGTATAAGAGGGTGGGGCTTTGAATTACAATTAGGGACCAGACATTTTCTAAACCCAACCCATCCTCAAGTATTTACGCCAGTTGCAGGGAGGAGTGCTACAAATATGAAACAATAAGTGATCTGCAAACACACGCAAGCGTGTGCTCCTGGGTGATATCCAAACAGTGCATTCCATGGGTGACTTGAGCTGTGATTACTGTCCAGATGATTAGAATCACAGTGTCTAGAGCAAGATGGACCCTCCAGAAATCATTAGGTGCAACTTCTGATCTTAGTTATCAACAGTTTTTTAAATATTACATACCTGGGATATAGGAAGGTTATGTTTCTTCCTTTAAAAATAAGCTATTTAAGGGGTTCCCCTGGTGGTCCAGTGGGTAAGACTCCAGCTTCCGGTGCAGGGGGCCCGGGTTCCATCCCTGGTCGGGGAACTAGATCCTGTATGCATGCTGCAACTAAGAGTCCACATGCCACAACTATGAGCCTCCATGCCACAACTAAAAGATCCCACAGGCCACAACTAAGATCCGGCACAGACATAATAAATAAATAAATATTTTTTAAAAATAAGCTAGTTAAGGGAGGTGGGGGGATGAGCAAAGATGAATCAAGTGAACGACTAATTACCTTGTTTTCTTTTGGGGGGATGACGAACATAATACACCTAACATACAGCCTCAAATAAGGGGTGTGTGTGTATTAAACTGGCAGTGGCTAATCTCCTAGAGAACTATGTAGAATTTCTCAGTTTAAAAAGGGGTCAACCTTTAATCTGTATTTTTGATTTGGTTGGTTGGTTGCTGTTGTAAAAGAAACATATCTTCCCAGCTTTGAGAAAAGCCAACTACCAAGTCAGACCTTACTGTCCTCCAAATGATGATCACAGATGGAATCCAGGTAGCCTGGATGCTAATCAACTTTTAGGTCCAAACGAGTCTGGGCCTCACAGTAGAAGGGATTGACTCTACATTTCATGAAACTAGGTATTATGTTTTGTTTATTGTAGCATCCCCATCTGCAACTGGCGCATGATTGGTGCTTAACAGATATTTGTAGAATTCATTTATTTATTTTTTTAATGATGAGCAGTTCCTGTTCAAAAACAGTTTTTAATCACATGATCACACACTCTGAAAATAAACAAGGTGGCGTTCATACCGTTAAGTCAGAAAGTTCACCATGGCTCTGAAGGTCTGGAATCACTTCTGCAGAGCACTTCATATTGTGGAGAAACTGACAACTAAGCACAAAAGTTAAAAGTTATAAAAATAATTGTATGGGACTTCCCTGGTGGCACAGTGTTTAAGAATCTGCCTGCCGATGCAGGGGACACGGGTTTGAGCCCTGGTCCGGGAAGATCCCACATGCTGAGGAGCAACTAAGCCCATGCCCCACAACTACTGAGCCTGTGAGCCCTAGAGCCCATGAGCCACAACTACTGAGCCCACATGCCACAACTACTGAAACCCGTGCACCTAAAGCCCGTGCTCCGCAACAAGAGAAGCCACCGCAATGAGAAGCCTGCACGCAGCAACGAAGATCCAACGCAGCCAAAAATAAAGTAATTAATTAATTTTTAAAAATAGTTGTATGCAATTAAGCATTTGCATTAGGTTTTCAAAAACACTGTGAGAGTTTTACTGGCAAAAATTAAGTATAAAATTAACATTTCCAGTGATTCTGTCAGTGTCTTTATCAAACAAGACATGTAGACTATAAATCTCAGCAGTAGAGATATAAATGGTTCATAAAGTAGTGGTGGGGATAACCAGCCAATCTGGTGGAATGGGAGCATGTTTAACACTCATCCATGAGACCAACTAAAATGAACCTAAAGGAAAAAAAAAATAGAGAAGACAACTCTATCTATGGATTCTGGAATAATGACAACAAAAAGGACATTAGTAGAAAAAATGGTGAAATATGTGTAACATCTGGAGTTGATAGCAATGTACCAGTGTTGGTTTTTTAATATTAATAAATGTACCAGGATAATATAAGGTGTTAGTATTAGAGGAAACTGGGTGTGGGAATATAGGAACTCTCTGTATTATCTTTTCACCTTTTCTCTAAGTCGAAAAGTTTTTCCAAATAAAAAGTTTATTTTAGAAAAAAACTCCATCAATATGAAGACTAAAGAATGGCCACAAACATACTCTCTAAAGACAATTTGCTAGACATCATGAAACTGGAACATAAAATACCATCTAAATTCAGGTTATGATGTCTGCCTGAAGAACCAAGGAAGAAAATTCTAAAGAGCTCTACCCACAATCATTAACTTGGATAGATGAGAACTATAAATGTCAGTAGGTAAATGATAAAACTAGAAACAATTATCTTGGTTTATTTTTATGCTGCTGAATTACAGGAAAGCAGGCGATAAAGCAAGAGGACACATCATTTTTATTTTCCTACTTAAAGATGAGCCCAGGAATAGAAGGGTAGCTACAGGAAGATAGCTAGTAGGACTTCAAATGCTTCTGTCCAAGGTCACTATGCAGATAGACCCATCAAGGAAAAGGACTCTGAAGGAAGGTAACATACAAGCATTTTCATACAAGTAAAGCCAAGCAGACCAGCACTACAAGAAAAGTTAAAGGAAGTTCTTCAGTTAAAAGGAAAATGATAACAGATGCAAACTTGGTTCTACCCAAAGGAATGAAGTGTGCCAGGGATGGTAACTCAACGGGTAAACAAGAAATACATTTTTTCTCTTTTTAAAATGTATTTAAAAGATAATTTTTAGAGCAAAGATATAATACTATATTGTGAGATTTAGAATATATGTGATGTAAAAATGTATGAAAACAAAATCGCAAACAATAGGAGGGGGAAAATAGAAGTATACTGTTATATGGTTTATACATTATATGTCAACTGTGATAATATTATTTGAACATGACTGTGATATGTTAAACATGCATTATGATTCTAGAGCAGGTACTAAAAAGATAAAGATGTACATCTAAAAAGCCAACAATAGAGATAAAATGGAACACTAAAAAATACTCAAATGCAAGTCAGGAAAAGAAGAAGAAACAAAGAGCAGATGGGATAAATAGAAACAAATAGCAAAATAGTAGATTTAAATCCAACCATATTAATAATTATATTAAATGTAAATGTTCTAAACACTCCCATTAGAAAGCAGATATTGGGGAATTTGTTGGGGGTCCAGTGGTTAAGACTCTGAGCTCTCACAGCCAGGGGCCCAGGTTAGATCCCTGGTCAGGGAACTAAGATCCCACGAGCTGACAATATGGCCAAAAAAACTCAAACAAACAAACAACAACAACAAAAGAGAAAGAAGATATTGTCAGACTGTTAAAAAAAGCAAGACCCAACTATGTTGCCTACAAGAAACTCACTTTAAATATAAAGTCATAGATTAAAAGTAAAATGATTTCGGGAATTCCATGGTAGTCCAGTGGTTAGGACTTGATGCTCTCTGGGTTCAATCCCTGGTCGGGGAACTAAGATCCCTCAAGCCACGCAGCGTGGCCAAAAAAAAAAAGTAGAATGATTTCAAAAAAGGTAGTGTCATGTAAAAACTATACAAAAGCTGGAGTGGCTACATATATTAATATCAGATAAAGACTTAAGAATAAGGAGTACTATGAGAGATAAAGAGAGACATTTCATATACTCTCTGAATATGAAAGAGGAAAGGGCAAAGAATAGCCAAGATATGGTCCTGAAGAAAAAGAGCAAGGAAACTGTATGGGAAAATATGAAAATATGCTCAACATTATTAGTAATTAGATTGACAAAAATTAAAATTTGGGCAATACTAAATTAGTGAGGAAGCAGACAGAATGGAAACATCTATGCTAGTGAGAATATAAATCAGTACAACCACTTCAAAAAAAGTTTTGCATAATCTAATAAAGTTGAGTATGTGCAAACCCTATTACTCTGCAATTCCATGGTTGGTTATGCATCCTGGAGAAACACATGTGAGCACTGGGAATTATGTACAGGAGGGTTCATAGTGGCATTATTTGAATTGCAACACTCTGTAAAACAACCCAGATGTTGAATCTAGAATAGAATGGATAAATTACATATTCATAAAACAATATACTATATAGCAATGAGAACAAGTGAACTGCAACTCTATACATAATTATGAATGAGTCTCAAAAACTTTGTGTAAAGTTTGAGTAAAATAAGTCAGTCATCACAGAAGAACCATGCAGTATGCTTCCATTTATTTGAACTTCAAGAATAAGCAAAGTTAAATGTGTTTAATAATACACATGTAGTTGGTGAAACCATTAGGAGAAGAAGGAACAATTAACCCAAATTTCAGGATCATGTTTACCTCTGAATTGGAGGGACAAGGATATAATCAGAATCGGGAAGGAGGGCACACAGTAGCATTCTAAGGACTTGATAATATTCAATTTCTTAACTTTAGTGCTGGGTTCATTTGTTTCTTTGTTAATTGTCCTTTAAATCATACATAAACATTTTAGGTACTCCTTTAAATGCATCCTAGTTTGTGATTTTAAAAAAGAGGCAGGGGCTTCCCTGGTGGCGCAGTGGTTGAGAGTCCGCCTGCTGATGCAGGGGACGCGGGTTCGTGCCCCGGTCCGGGAAGATCCCACATGGCGCGGAGCGGCTGGGCCCGTGAGCCATGGCTACTGAGCCTGTGTGTCCGGAGCCTGTGCTCCGCAACGGGAGAGGCCACAACAGTGAGAGGCCTGCATACCGCAAAAAAAAAAAAAAAAAAAAAAAAAAAAAAAGAGGCAGAAGGGGCTTCCCTGGTGGCACAGTGGTTGGGAGTCCGCCTGCCGATGCAGGGGACACGGGTTCGTGCCCCGGTCCGGGAGGATCCCACATGCCGCGGAGCGGCTGGGACCGTGAGCCATGGCCGCTGAGCCTGTGTATCCGGAGCCTGTGGTCCGCAACGGGAGAGGCCACAACAGTGAGAGGCCCGCGTACAGCAAAAAAAAAAGAAAAAAAAGAGGCAGAAGATTTGAGCCTCACATGGAGCACCAAAAAACAAAAACAACAACAACAAAAACCACAAAACAAACAAACAAAAAAGGCAGAGGAAAAATAAAAATGCCACACAAAAAGGGAGTTGATAGAGTCTAGGAGAGGTTCTAAATAAAATTAGACTGCATCCTAGCTTATTTTTCCAAGAATTAAGAAGAATATCCCCACTGTTTAAAAATTTACAAAATATTAAATCCAAATAAGAAAGAAAAAAACACAACTACTTCTGTCAAAACACCTTCAAAACTGTATCCTCTTTAGAATCTTAGAATTAGGTGGAAGTATTTAAGACCTGTTTATATTAATATTTATTTCTGGAAGAGCACTTACTAATTACAAAGTGAAAACAAAAAAATGTTCTCTTACAGTTGAACATTTTTGAAGAGTTTGGTGAGTGAAAAATAAGCCAAAAAAAAAAAAAAGGTTAAAGAGCTACAGAAAATAAATATTAAAAAGTAGCCATGGGGCTTCCCTGGTGGCGCGGTGGTTAAGAATCCGCCTGCCAATGCAGGGGACACGGGTTCGAGCCCTTGTCCGGGAAGATCCCACATGCCGCGGAGCAACTAAGCCCGTGTGCCAGAACTACTGAGCCTGCGCTCTAGAGCCCGTGAGCCACAACTACTGAAGCCCACGCGCCTAGAGCCCGTGCTTCGCAGCAAGAGAAGCCACCGCAATGAGAAGCCCTGGCTCAGCAACGAAGAGTAGCCCCCGCTCTCTGCAACTAGAGAAAGCCCACATGCAGCAACAAAGACCCAACTCAGCCAAAAATAAATAAAATAAATCTTTAAAAAAAAAAAAAAAAAAAAAAAAAGTAGCCATTTATTCATGAAATTTTAGAACACTGGAAACAAACAGAAAATCCTAAATGCATCCAGGATGGAAAAAGTAGTTTGCAATGAAAGGATTAAGAATCAGAAAGACATGGAATTTCAACAGCAGTATTGGAAGCTATTAGAAAATATAGCAATGCCTGTTCAACTTAGAATGACTTCCAACCTGGAACTCTACACCTAGCTAAACTACCAAATGAGTGTGAGAAAATATATACAAATATTCAGATATATGCATTAAATGGAAGCTAAAAACATGTATCGCTTCTGCAATCTTTCCCAGGGAACTGTGGAGGAGTGTTCCAAAGTGAATGAATAGAGTGAAGTAAGTCAGAAAGAGAAAAACAAGTATCATGTATTAACACATATATGTGGAATCCAGAAAAATGGTATAGATGATTTTATTTGCAAAGCAGAAAAAGACATAGAGAACAACTGTATGGATACCAAGGGCGAATGGGGGTGGTGGGAGGAATTGGGAGATTGGGATTGACACACATACACTATTGACACTATGTATAAAATAGGTAACTAATGAGAACATACTGTGTAGCACAAGGAACTCTAATGCACTGTGGTGACCTAAATGGGAAGGAAATCCAAAAAAGGGGAGATATATATATATATATATATATATATATATATATATATATCTGATTCATTTTGCTGTACAGCAGAAACTAACACAATATTGTAAAGCAACTATACTCTAATAAAAATTAATTAAAAAAATAAAAAGACATAATCCAATTCCACAATTAAACAAAACAAAACAACAACACAGTGAGTGAATAAACCAAGAAGAGGGTGACAGTAGATCCAGGAAACAGGAGCTACAACACAGGAGAAAGGCAATAGGAATCCCTAGGATGACCGTGAAGAACGATCTCAGGATCCTAGGGTGACTACAGGACAAATAGTTCATATTGAAGCAGGTCAGAGACTTCACAATAGACTCCTTTAAGAAAATGAAAATGGTGCGCTATCTTACAAGTTTGAATGACCGGACAGCAAGTTTTAAACATTTGGGAGAATTTGAAGATGAACTGGTACTAAATACATTTTAAAACTAAGAAAATGGGTATATTTTTTAAAAAGGAAAATAACAAGTGTTGGCGAGGAGATGGAGAAACTGAAATACATACATATATATCCATATACACATATATCTCAGCCATAAAAAAGAATGAAGTACCGATACATTCTACAAGATGGATGAACCTCAAAACATGGTGCTAAGTGAAGTCAAATACAAAAGATCATATTACATGCTTCCATTTACATGAAATATCCAGAACAGTAAGTCTATAGAGACAGAAAGCTGACTGGTAGCTCTAAGGAGCTAGGGTGCACTGGGGAGATAGGGAATGACTGCTTAATGGGTACAGAGTTCTCTTTTGGGATAATGAAAATGTTTTGGAATTAGACAGCAGGGGGTGGTTGCATAACATTGTGCATGTACTAAATGCCACTGGACTGTACACTTTAAAATAGTTTATGTGTGGATTTCACCTCAAAAACCAAAAAACTAAGCAAACATACTAATAAGACAATTGTTACTTACTACAAAAATTGGAAGTGGTACAGGGAGGGAAGGTAAATTATTTATTACTAGGCTCTGCCTTTATGAAGTCATGCTAATGTAAACATGTAATGTGAAAATAATGATTGAACCAAAACTGTGCTGTGACTATAGTGAGAGGAAGGCTAGATGGGAAAGGGGTCATGAAAGCAAGGGCATGAAAGAGAGAAAGACTCATCCTTCATCGTAAGAATCAGAGAGGTGGGCAAAGACTTAATCAGAATATAAAATGAGGGGAAAATTGCTAAAGTATCAATACATCCAGATTCATAGACACTAAACATTCATTCTACTCACTTGGGAAAATATTTGGTGTGTTCTTCTAATGGGTCATCACCTTCCTCAAACTTATACAAATATCCTCCACAGGAAAAACACTGGACGAAGTCGCTTTTACCTAGAAGTAAGGAAATTTGATCAGTGCCACTGGCCAGTGTATTTGTCGAGTGACACACATAATAACTACCAGGCCTTTATTAGCAAAACCCTACTTGCACTTTCATTCAGATTTTGTGACAAAGTCACAAATCGGGTCACCAGTGAGGAAATATTCTATTTAGGGCTCTTCTCTCACCAATGGGGTCATGAACAAGTAACATTCAATGTTCCTATGTACCACGCACTGATTAACACCCTCTCCCTGTCCCCTCCTCATTCTATGGAGCAAGAGATTTGCAAATCAGAATGTGGAATTGAAGTTCCATGAAGGAAGAGATTTTTTCCTGTTTTGCTCCCTAATGAATCTCATGGACCTAGAAGAGTGCCTAGGACTTACTAGGCACTCAGTAAGTTATTTATTTAATGAATAAATCAGAAAGAAAATATTTGGAGCTCAGGAAAATATATATGATCAAATATAGCAACTCTCATGTAAGTAAGTTCGTGAAGAAGCAAATGCCTCTTACTACATTATTGCTAGGTTTATTCCACTAGAAGTAGGATCAAGTCTTCATGTGAGACTCTATTTCTTTGGAAGGAAATTAGCATTTGGATCTACCAAAAGATTGAACTAGAAATGGAGCATCCATCATCTTCCTTCTCTTCTTGGACTCCTGTAGGCATCGTAAAGCCAGAGCAGAGGAAAACCTCCCTTTGTGTCTGGATAAAAATAGGAGGTCCTAGAGCTTGCAAGACCCCAAAAGGGTGAGATGCCTAGGATTTGTGGGGAGAGGAGGAGGTTCAAAAGGAAGAGGGTGAGGACACTGGACAGAGGGTCCTAGAGGAAGGCTGGCAAGAGGAAGACAGAATGGAGAGAGCAGGAAGAAAGGGTGGAACACCGCCTTTCCAAATGCTTAAGCCTGTGAGGCATTAAGATTTTTTGTACCAGTGGAACATGTCAGTTCGAGTGAACACTACATTCCCCTACTCTGTACTGCTCTGTGGTATTCTTGACTTGACCCCTCTGTAAAAGGTCCACATGGACCTCCACTGTAACTTAGCATGTGTGTTTGGTCTGAAGAAGGCCAGCAAGGTTCCCAGGAAGGACACAATATCCTTTCACCTTATTGTACCTCAGGCAGAGGTTTAGCTGAGGGGAACCTGCCCGCTCTTTGTGCATTACAGAGTGGAACTCCCTGATGACCAGCAGCTCAAGAGAGAATACTATGAACCGATGGAAGATTCTACATGCTTAGGAATCATTAAAAGCAATTTCCTTACTTTCTCTTCCAAGGAGTGTGTGGCAAAAACTGCTATCCACACTCCTAGTTATCTCTCATTCTTCCATAGTAACAGAAAACCCAATTTTCAGCTGGGCACATTGCTACCCAGAAAAAAATTAAACGTCCCAGCTCCTCTTATAGGTAGGTATGGCCATCTGACACAGAAAGGAAAAGGAATATATAAGGAATAATGAGGGAATTCCCTGGTGGTCCAGTGGGTAAGACTCGGCGCTCCCAATGCAGGGGCCCGGGTTCAATCCCTGGTACGGGAACCAGATCCCACACGCATGCCACAACTAAGAGTTCACATGCCACAACTAAGAAGTCCACATGCCGCAACTAGGAGCCCACCTGCTGTAACTAAAAAGAAAGATCCCGCACACCACAATGAAGATCCCATGCGCTGCAACTAAGACCCAGCACAGCCTACATAAATAAATAAATATTTTTTTTTAAAAGAAAAAGGAATAATGAAAAGAAGTAGGGATTGTTGAGCTTAGTTAAATACGAGCCCAGGATCATGAAGTGTATGTGGGGTTTAAATGGGCAGCAAGGCAAGAGCCTGGGGCAAACTGCTGACTCACCCATGTAGAAAAAACCTGCTTTGGCCAGAGCTGCAGCTCCCACAGGGGATGCCTGGGGCCAGTTCTTGAAAGAGTCCAGTCGGAGTTCTTCATTAGCAAAGATGCTGCCATTGCAACACACTTGAATAAAAAGCGTATGGTGAGACCAGCAAGCTTTGATATTGCAAGTATCAGTGTTTGAATTATCCTTTCATATTTACAGACAGAATAATATGTTTGGCATTTGCTTCAATATAATTGAAGGAGGGGATTAAAAAAGAAGAAACAGGCAAGGCCAGACTGACCACATGTTGAAGCAGAGTGGTAGATGCATGGTGGGGATTTACTATTGTCTTATTTCTATATAGATTTAAATTTTTTTATAATAAAATATTTTCTAATTATCTTTTCACCACATAGCATCAAGATAAAGCAAGAAAAAGCTAGAGGAGCTTCCCTTCCACCCCAAGTTCGTATCAGATTTGAGAAAGGCAAGCTTTCCTTGCAGCTCCCTTAAGAGCGGGCACATTTGTTTCTTGCCCTTTGGGTATCCACTCTATGCAGTGGTTTCTATTAGACTTTCCACACTGGGCTGGCCCTGGGGTTTGGTTCCTGTCTTCTGCACCCTTTGAAGATCTGAAAACCAACTTATGTTTATTAAATATGTTAATAAAATTAGATACTGCAAAATCCCTTAAGATGAAAGCTTGCTTCATTATTCCACTTAGCCGCAGGATGCCTGCTGTCACTTGAGTTTTAACTGGAATATGACTTAATGTACTGGAAAAACCTCAGTCCTTTCCTCCTGTGTGTCTCCTTTACTCTCACACTACCATCACATTCACGATACTTTTGATACAAGGTGTATGGGGGTTTTCTTCCAGTAAACAATTCTCTGCAACACCAGCCGGGTGTCCTACAATTTAACTCTGTTCCAACACTGTCTACTTAGTAGTGTCAGATCCTACAGGTTAAAGGCTCAATCCCATAACACTGCTCCTACCCCATTTCATTTGTTAGAGTGGATCACAGAACTCAGAGAAACACTTATGTTTGTTTAGTAAAGGATATAATCAAGGGTACAGATGAACAGCCACATGAACTGGCTAGTAGAGTGAGATCTGGGAGCTTCTATCCTCATGGAGTTGGAATGTGTCACATTCCCAGTGTGGATGTGTTCACATACCTGAAGGCTCCTGGAAACCTGTACTACTGGGATTTTTATGGAGGCTTCCTCACACAGGCATGATCGATCATTAACTCCATTTATACCCCTCTTCCTGCTCTGAAGAATAGGGGGTGGGGCTGAAAATTCAAACTTCTAATCATGGCTTGCTCTTTCCAGTGACCAGCTCCCATCCAGAAGCCATCCAGGAGCTCACCCAGAATCACCTCATTGGAAACCGAAGACGCTCCCAGTGTTCTTATCACGTAGGAGTTTACAAGGTTTTAGGAGCCCTGTGTCAGGGACAGCGTCAAAGATCCAATATTAGAACAAGAGATGCACCTCGTGATGTTATCACTTAGGAAATTACATGGATTTTAGGAGCTCTCTGCCAGGAACTAGGGGCAGAGACCAATATTTATTTTCTATTATTTCACATTTAATTTCTTAACAGACACTGATCCATTTAAGAATGTTTTCAAAACCATTTTATCCAGAAACCTTAATTGTTTTAAAGGAAATTCAGTCAAGGACCCAACCCTGACATATTTCCCTATGCTCATTTATGTTAAAAAACTAAGTCAATCCAGGAGACCAGAAACTCTAATGAAATGTTTTAAAAAATTACTATGGCACCATAAAATGAGGAGGAAAATGGAGGGGTTAAAAAAAAAAATTAGGCTGAAAAAGAAAAAGCAAAAGAAGAAATAAACAAGCAAAGCTTTTTGAAATACGTCTGAATCTTTACCTGAAGCCATAGGTAAATCTCTCCTGACCCACGAATTCACAAAATGTTCTCCCTGGAGAAAATTAAAACTCAAGTTATCCTACAAACGACTATGTATAAAACAAATAAGCTACAAGTATCTAATGTACAGCACAGGGAACATATTCAATATTTTATAGTAATTATAAATGGAGTATAACCTTTAAAAATTGTGAATCATTGTGTTGTACACCTGAAACAAATATCGTGCATCAATACCTCAATTTTAAAAAATTCAAGTTATCGACTTGGAGCATACAACTATCTATGAATAAAAATTAAAAGAACTCCCTCCTCCAACCCTGCCCCCAAATGAAGTTTCATTGGATTGAGTGTCAGTGTTGTTAGAGAATTATTCCTTTAATTAGTATTTCTATTAATGTTGTAATTTTTTATGCAGCGTAAAGGGAAGAAAAAAATACTGTGAATGTTTATTTATACTCAACAGGAAGCCGTCTCCGGGTCGGTTTTTCCAGAGATCCAACTCAAAAGCTAAGTTACAACAAGATATCACAGAGGTCCTTTGACTAATGAGAAGTATGAGATATAGGAAGGAAACTGGATTCAGAAGGGTGGTTAGGTATTGAGTAACTGATTCTTCTCTGAAAACTGCACCCAGATTGCTAACTGAAGAAACACTCCTCCCCCACTTTCAGGCCATGTTTTCTGCAGGGTTCTCATCTGAGTCGTGTTAGCCAATAAATTCGCTCTTTTTGCATAAGCAATTTAAGCTGGGTTTTCCCATCACCTGTCACTAGGGAAGCCTTCACGATAGAGCATAAAGTAACGAGCTCTGAGGCCCACTGTGGGTAGTGTGCAGTGGTCTGAATGTCTTATGCGGGCACTCAGATGGGGGTGGCCAAGGGAAGCTAGGGGAGGTGACCTCAGTCAAAGAGGGTAAGACTACCAGGAAGGCAGACAGACCAATCAAAAGGCAGCCTTGAAAAAAAATTCTAAGGGCTCTAGTTGACCAAGTGAACATGCTTTTCTTCAATCTGCCCAATGGGAGGTAGGAGAATGAAATAAGGGAAGAAAGAAGGAGAGCCCATGACAAAAGAGTGATGCCGCCCCCTTCTCATTCAGATAATAGGTACTCAAAAGCCAACTAGAGAAAAAATGTGCTGTTGTAAATTACCGTGACGCCAACAAATCCCTTGTAGCTTTGAATGTACCGGGTAATTTCCTCTGAGGATTTCTTACTTTGAAGAAATTCACATCTATAATTAATAAACAGAATTAAAATTTACCCTGATACTGTAATAGAGATGTCCTGTATCTTTATATAACTGCAGTGACACAATGGACATTTGTTAAAACTTACTGCTCTGTGTGCTTTAAATTGCTCAATTTTATTTTACTTTGATAAAACTGTCAAAAAATTTACCCCAAAACTTATGACAATTATCATTATTCTCATATAATTATTATTTCCATTAACAACATGTGTAATAATTTAAAACTAAATCTTCAGATTATCTTCTCTCTTGAAACAAAATATAATTCAATCAAAGAGACAGATTTACAGTAATATATAGACTGGAGGGGGTTTTCTTTGTTAAATTAAACTATGGTGACTATATCTAGTTCCTGTGGTTAAATAAAAGTTACTGGCAGCAAGGATAACAAACAATAATAAATTTCATCCACTGAAAAACATATATCACTACTCTGTAAAAAAAATACAATGGAAATTAATAAATTGAATTTTTTAAAAAGAGTATATGGAATACATTTTGAAAACACATTCCTGGGCTTCCCTGGTGGTGCAGTGGTTGAGAATCTGCCTGCTAATGCAGGGGAGCAGGGGACACAGGTTCGAGCCCTGGTCTGGGAGGATCCCACATGCCACGGAGCAACTAGGCCCGTGAGCCACAACTACTGAGCCTGCGTGTCTGGAGCATGTGCTCCGCAACAAGAGAGGCTGCGATAGTGAGAGGCCTGCGCGCCGCGATGAAGAGTGGCCCCGGCTTGCCACAACTAGAGAAAGCCCTCACACAGAAACGAAGACCCAACACGGCAAAAATAAATAAATAAATTAAAAAAAACAAAATAAAACATTCCTTTCCACAAAACAGAAGCAATTTTTTTTTTTTTTTTTTTTTTTTTTTTGTTGTACGCGGGCCTCTCACTGTTGTGGCCTCTCCCGTTGCCGAGCACAGGCTCCGGAGGCGCAGGCTCAGTGGCCATGGCTCACAGGCCCAGCCGCTCCGCAGCATGTGGGATCTTCCTGGACCGGGACACGAACCCGTGTCCCCTGCATCGGCAGGCAGACTCTCAACCACTGCACCACCAGGGAAGCCCCAGAAGCAATTTTTAAGTTAACTTAAAAAAAATCTCTCTCATTCAAATTTAAGGTTGCTTTCTAGTGATTTTATAGTAACATGAGGGCTCAGAGTCAGGAGGCCAGAATGTTAGTCCCAGTTCTGCCACTAACGGGAAGTGATCAATCTTGCCACTGTTCTCTTATACAGACATGAGAAAGTGAACTCCACTAGGTGAGTCATATATTGTTCTAGGGCCACCACTCTGGGTAGCTAAGGTCCCCAAGTTTTAGATGTACAGATCCTTCCGAGGAGTGCCCCACACCTGTACGCAACCCAAATTCGTACACAATCCGCATAGCACATGACGGACAGGGCCCTCCCCACATGCTTAGTGTGGATTGAGAAGGTGCTCGATAGACACTACTTCTTTAAAAAAAGACAACAAAGGGCTTCCCTGGTGGCGCAGTGGTTAAGAATCCGCCTACCAATGCAGGGGACACGGGTTCGAGCCCTGATCCACGAAGATCCCACATGCTGTGGAGCAACTAAGCCCGGAAGCCACGACTACTGAGCCCACGTGCCACAACTACTAAAGCCTGTGCTCTAGAGCCCGCGAGCTACAACTAATGAGTCTGTGCTCTAGAGCCCGTGCTCCGCAGCAAGAGAAGTCACTGCAATGAGAAGCCCGTGCACTGCAACAAAGACCCAACACAGCCAAAAATAAAATAAATAACAAATAAATTACAAATATATATGTAATATTTAAAAAAATACAATAAAGATCAGCTTATTTTATTGATTTACAATTATTTAGTACACTGAGTACTACGTTTTAATGAGTAGGAGTAGACTCAGACATTGTGTCCATAGTTTATAAAAGCAGCAAACAAAGCCAAAATTGATGCCCAAACTGCTAAGGTTAGAGCACAACCAACAAGAAACCGGGGAATTCTTAGTTCTAATTCCAGCTCTGAAATGTAGTGGTTAAGCATATGCTCATGACGACAAATAGGTGGAAGGTCAAATGGTCATGGAATACACAGGAGTTTTTACAAGGCATTTGCGCCATATACTTTACTCATCACCCTTATAACAACCCTACAAGCTGTGGATTATCATTTTCATTTTTACACACGAGACTCAGAGGGTCAGTAATGGGGGTCACAAGTGGCCGGCTCTGTGTATCTGCGAGCCTCTGCACTCTGCCCTGCCCTTTGTATTGATAGCAGCAGACCTTAGCTCCTTCCACCTCTGGAGCTGAGTGCTGGACTCACATCTTCTCCCTATGCTTCTCACCTTTCCCTCAGTCCTACGTCAGAGAAGGTGGACCAGGGCCACCCAAGACAGGATGTGCAACTCTTGTTGGTGTTAGACCATCACATGATGGTTGATGTGAATGGTGCTGCTGGGAGTTGTCCAGTGACACTAAGCATTGTGGCCATGAGACTAAGTGAAGCTGTCGAGGCTACAGCTACGACAGGTGCCCAAGAGCCAGGGCTGATATTCACTCGGTACACACCCATGTGGTTCACTGCCAACACTCAGTATGATTGGCTGGGTGTCTATTCTTGACTGGTCAAGGAACCAGAATGACATTCAAAGTATTTAACCATCTGGCTTCCTGTATCCCTATAACTGTCTCATCTGCTTGTCAGGAAGAGCTCCCCTCCCTTTCCAATCTCCCTCTCCATCTCTCTCTCTTCCCCTCTTCCTTCTCTCCTTTGTTCCCTTCCTCCCTCCCACCCCCTCACTTTCTTTTCAACCATAAAAGAAATACACATTTGTTTCCCAGAATTTAAACAAGATAGAAGTGAACAAAGTAAAATATGAAAATCCCTCTCCACCTCATCTCCTGACAAACCCAAACCTCAAGAGTTCGATTGTTTGGTCTGTATATTTTCTTAACTTTTTCTATATATATTTCAAACAAGTCCATATATAGGCTGAATGGTTTTAAAGGCTTATACTACACATTATTTTGCATACTGCTTTTTTCACTTAACATATCAGACATACTTCCATTTTTGTGAGCATGGCTGTCCATGTGAAAGATGACTTATTGTAGGTCTGGTTGGACCTACGATCCAACCAGAAACTTCTTTGCATGTGGTAGGTGTATGACAAATATGTTAAAGAAATAAACTATGAGCCGAAGCACACTGCTAGATCCAATTATTAGATTATAGGAAATACAGGAAGTAGAGAAGCATGTTAAATGACACCACAGAAACATTCAGCCAAACACAGAGTGTAGGCAATTTTACAGGACAGACTACGTGGCTCCTTTCATGAGTAAGTGACAAGAAAAAGTCAGGGAGGAGGAAATCTGTAAATTAAAAATCTTGAGATATATCAACTAAATGTCATGTATGGACCTTGTTTGGATCCTGATTCAAATCAACCAATGGCAAAGAGAAAGTGAGGTGGGGGGATGTGGACATTTGAACACTGTCTCAGGTATTTGATGTTATTGAGGAATTACTGTTAATCCTCTTTAGAAGACAGAATGATACTGTGGTTATGTTTCTTTAAAATATTTTTATATTTTAGAGTTATATACTAAAATACCAACAAGTGACATTATATGATGTCTGGGATTTGCTTTAAAATAATTTGGTTATTTTTATTTCTGGGGAAGGAGTGGGTGAGAGATGGATAACATATGATTTGGCCATGTGTCAATAAGTGTTCTCTCTACTTGTATATGAAATTTTCCAAAATGAAAGTTTTAAAAATTCTTAAGGGAATGAATCTGTATTTGGTAGATACAGAGCCATGTAGAAAATACTAGTAAACACAACATTAGAAATAATTTTTAAAAGCACTTCATTTTCTAAGCAGAGAACTCAAGACCATTGTAATAATCAAAACTCTTACTGAATTTTTGAAATACAATGTTTTCATTTGGTATATATTCAGCAGTGCATGAAACCATTTGTAATAATGTTTTAAACATTGTCTTACTTTCCAACTTCCTTTATGTACCATTTTACATCATCCCTATGCAAATTATTCCTGTTTATTAAGGCAGATCCTGAAACTTATACTTGGCAAAACATATCTTAGTATTTTGGATAATAAAACAGTAAGAAACTATTTTGAAATTATATAATTAAAAATTTTCACGATATCATCAGGGCTTTCTTGCTTGAATAAATCCTGGAGTGTTCCAATTTAGGAGAGAGAAAGATCAAAACTGAAGGTTCTACTCTGGGAAGGTGACTCTTGCCTTTAGTTTTGTTTTGTCTTAAAAAAAAATTACAAGCAAAAAATATTTATCTACTTACTTGGGGAACCACTTGGCATGTTCCTTCCAGGGGTCATCATCATCTTCCCAATTTCCTAAACAGCCACCACAGGAAAAGCACTGTACAGTGTCACGTTTACCTGCATATGAAGGAAGACACTTAGATTGCCCGGCAACAGCACCATGAAATGGTCCAGAAGGGGTGTCTCCAGAAGTTGACTGCTCTGTGCATGAATGAGACACGCTCCATCCCATCTGCCCACTCACACTCTCATCTGGCTGAATCCTCATCCACAGCCCCACTGCCCTAAGTGACCATTTCCGAAGCCTGGGACCCCACCTCTCAGATGAGGCACACACAGAACTCTAAGCTGTTGGACTCGGTATGCTCACTGAAGTAGTGGGGAAGCAGAGGAATCCCCCGCACTCATGAAGTAAAGCGTGGTTAGAAGACCTAAGCTGTAGCTTTGCTATGAAATTTCAGTGGAAACTTAGGCACATTTCTTTTTTTTCCTTCACATTTGACAAGTATATTTTTCTTTTCTGACAACTGTTTTTAGGGGAACTACAAAGGGATCAACACACTAGCTTTCAAAACTAAGAAGAAAACTTACTTGAGGTTTAAGGCATTTTGAGATGTAAATGGTACACAAACTGGTAGGCAAATTACAATCAAACTACAGACTCCAACTTTTTTGAACACGACAGAAAGATCCGTTTTTTCTGCTTTTTACTCTGCTTCAGTCTCTATGTCAATTAGGACATTAACTGTAACATCTTGAAGAAATAAGTGATAAGCACACTGTGACATCTGGGGAATTCTATACCAGAAATCTCTTAAATTTTCTTCTTGGGTCCAACTTGGGTAACACCATCAAGGTGAATTTCTTCAGCTTCTGCTATTAATTAATTAACAATAGTAACAATTAACATTTGATATATCCAACATACACTGTGTGCCAAGCACTATGCAGTGTACCTGAGATGAATTGAAATATTTTGTCTCTTTTTTTTTTAACTTTTTATTTTATATTGGAGTACAGCCGATTAACAATGTTTGATAGTTTCAGGTGCACAGTAAAGCTACTCAGCCATACATATGCATGTATCCTTTGTCCCCCAAACTCCCCTCCCAACCAGCCTGCCACATAACAGTGAGCAGAGTTCCCTGTGCTATACAGTAGGTCCATGTTGGTTATCCTTAGGCACATTTCTTAAACTCTTTGAGCCTCAATGAAGTCAACTGTGAAATGGGGGGAAAGGGCAAGTTTGTCAGATTAGTATTAGTGCTTAATCCATGCCTAGCACCAAGTAGGTACTCAGTAAATGATAGCTGTTTTTGTTATCACAATTCTCACTCAGATCTGTCATAACATTTATGGCGTGGCTAGGATAATTCAAACAAAGTATCATTTTCTGAAATGCAACTTGCCCTATATGTTAGAGTTAGCTTTAAGGTTAAAACAAAAACAAAAACCCTACAATACTGCTGCAATTAAAAGAATCAAAGAAAGATCATTTCAGAGCAGCAAAAGGAGGATGGGTGAGAAGGAGACTGGGGTCAGGCTGACCTCACAGCTTATTTTCAGGGCCTTAGAAATCCAGTCAAGTATTGTCTAAGGTCCAAAGTTTTAGTAAAAGTCACTATCTTATTTTTTATATATTTTTGGTAAATTGACATGTACTACACATAAAATAAAGCTAAAGTGAAATTACTGAAGTTGAATTTTAATAAAAGAGACCTTATACCTAATATAACACATTGACCAAGTGAGGAAAGATTTACAATATTGCAACTGAAACATGGAACCTAAACTTAATTCCAGCAAAATATTTCAGAAAATGACTTCAAACTACCTGTAAAGACAAAGCCAGCAGCTGAGAGCTCCCTTGGGGCTGTCCCTTGGGCATAAAATGGCCATTTCTGGTAGGACTTGAGTCTGGCCTTCTCTTCTTGGTATCTTGCTTTGTCGTCCCTCCTCAACTTGTTCTCTGGATTCTTTACTCTTATATCATATTTGGCAATGTTACCAACATCTTTGCCCAAAAGGAACTCACAATCTGGATGGAACTTCTTATGGTCTTCCATGGGGTGTCTCTGGAGGCTGGTACCAAAGAGGATTAAGCTACAGCAGAAGCACTGAACCCCAGATTTTATGTCAGTGAAATAAAACCCAGCCGCTGCCATCTCCTGGGGTGTCCATGCACTGTAGTCGTCATAGGTCACAAAAGTCTTTAACCTTTTTGCTTCACTACGCATTTGAGAATTAAAGCCTTTTTGCATTTTTTCTCGTTCTTTCTGCTCCTCTTTTTCTATTTCCTTTACATATTGAAGCATATCTATGCCTAGAAGACCAGACAGCTCCGGGAGCAAAGCATAATCAAACTGGGAAATCCTCTCGTCAGGGGCTTTCTCCTGGGCGGCCATTTTCTGAAAACGGGAAGAAAATGTTCGTGAACATCGCCACCTGGTTTACTAGTCCTGAGGTTTGTTTCAACCCTTTATTCTTTCTGTTTTTTCTTCTGAATAACACTGATCTTCTGCTCATCATTTAGCCCAATTCAGAGCAAATATGCAAGTAGGTCTGTGACAGCAGACCTTTATCCTGCCCTCAACAGTAAGGTCACCTATGGAGTCCAAACAGTTGGAGGCCCCCTTATCAGAGCCTCAATTGTCACTTAAGTTAAAGGCATAAAATAGGGGATACCCATATCATCATATAACAACTTCAAAGATGTGTGCTTGCATTCTCAACATTTCAAGAATCAACAAGGTATTCCACTTAATACCTATAGGTGGAGTTGAATATTTCCACTCTACCAGCTTTGCTCTATGTGCCCCGCCTTAATCCAGCTCAGCTGATTTAGAATTTGCCCATCTACCCACATTTCTGCAACAGTTGCAGCTAATTGAAGATCTTGATTAAGCCCAAGCATGCCCTTCATTTGGCAGTACCTAATGCAAGGAAAAGAGCTCCTTTGTCACTAATATGTTCAGTACATTTCAGCAATGGTTCCTCAGGAAGCTCTATCGGTCCACAAGGTTACCTGGCTTTTTGACTGAAGAGCTCCTTCCTTTCAGTTGTCTCTTCATGCCCTCTCCCATAGAGTCCCTTTAGTGGATATCAGATGAGGGTCACATTCCAAACAAAAGAAATATCTGCCCAATTCTCCCTCTGGTATCATGTTCCTTCCCTTTACAGAAGGAACCGGCCAAAGCTTGGTGGACTTGGCAGCCTAGGGCTCTTTCTTAGTACTTTCATTTTTGCCAAAACAGCCCAAACCATGAAAAGTGGGAAAGAGATTTAGAACCAGGGATGCCAGGCTGGCTGCTGAGGACTTCCTTATTTGCCTCACTATTCTTGGCTGACTTTCCCTCTGTCCTTATTTCTGTTTCAACCTATTTAGCTGGTTCTTCTGGCTCTGGGTCTATCACCTTTAAATTCCATTGCTGGGGGCAGGGGAGGGATAAATTGGGAATTTGGGATTAACAGATACCCATTACTACATATAAAATAGATAAACAACAAGGATCTACTATATAGCACAGGAAACTATATTCAATATCTTGTAATAACCTATGAGAAAGGATCTTAAAAAAAGATATATATATATGTGAATCACTGTGCTGTACACCTGAAACATTGTGAATCAACTATACTTCAATAAATTTTTAAAAAATAGCAAAAAAAAATATTCCATTGCTGTGCTTTTCTTCCCATGAATAATTATAGTACTAGGGCAAATTCAAACCAGGATGGCCTCAGCAGCCAACCTGGCATCAGTGGTTCTACGTCTTTCTCCCACTTTTCATCTTTTTTTCTCCTAAACAAAGCCGGAGCCAGCATTTAAATTAAGTCAAAAACTGTTCCCAGGACTTCCCTGGTAGTCCAGTGGGTGAGACTCCACGCTCCCAATGCAGGGGGCCCAGGTTCCATCCCTGTTCAGGGAACTAGATCCCTCATGCATGCTCCAACTAAGTCCGCATGCCACAACTAAAAAAAAAAAAAAAAAAAAAAAGGATCCCGCATGCTGCAACTAAGACCCGGTACAGCCAAAATAAGTAAATAAATAATAAATAAATTTAAAAAAATTGTTCCCATTATCCCATTCACACTGCCAACTTCAGCAAGTACACAGGGTCAGATAACTGAAAAAACTCACAAGCCCCTACACAGTATACTTACTTCAGAATTTAATAAAGGTAGAGGATAAGGTACAAAAATACAGGCAAACATCAGAGAGGTCTCAGACTCCAGCCCCAGTTTCTAGGACCCTTTCTCCGTTGTTCAGGACATGCTTCATTTTAGGTAATGAACCACCTAGATATGTGCAAGGTACCTTGGTCTCAGGGAAACCACACTGTCACCTGAGGAGGGGTCTTTTATGCCACTCCAGTCACGTGGCCCGAAGTAGGCTGCCTGACCAGTCTCAAACAAGCTGGTACGGGCTGCCCCCTGGTCTCTCAGATCCTAGCACAGGGCTACATTCATCGCTAGTTAGTATGTTTCATTTAGGTTTGGCCAACAGACAACACCATGGCTCCAGGCCTCCCTGGAGGTAAATAAGCACAGGGTGGCAACAAACCAGCTGGAATCAATCCTGCACTTCTACAGCAAAGTTCAGTGGTCAGTTTTGCTGGTATCCAGGCCATTTCCAGGAGGAGAGAAGATCTCCAATGCCCTCTCCAGGTTTCATGCTCATTAATTACAAGTGCTATGAGTGCCGGTGATGCTGCTGTGTCGTGCAAAGGATTTAAATCCACACCTGTATGACTCCAGTGCCTGTCCTCTTGCCTCCAAAGAGAGAAACAAGAGTAAGAGAAATAAGAGGGTCATAAGTTTAGGTGTGGAAGAAAAGCACTTTTGCCAGAGATGGTAATTTACTTACCTAGAGGTTTATCCAGAGCCCCGGTCAAATGGAAGGAGAATGCATAGTGTAAATACGAAGGCTCTCTTTGTCTTTTAGTGGGAAGCAGTGAGAACATATTTGAGGAACTGAAACTCAAAACAAGTTGCAGTTTTCTGAGAAATCACCAGTAAATGGTCTAGGGTGGTGAGTCAGCAGGGCTTAGTCAGGAACCAAAAGGTCTCACAAAACCTACCAAGTCCCACAGCGGAAGTGTTTTATTCTAAATAATTTAAGATTGGTTAACGTTTCTGGTGCTAGTATAAGTCTTATTTCTTTGACGGCAGTTTCCATCTTTCTGGTATCTTTTAGGGTTTTCTCTTTTATCTGTGGGTTATAAAATTTCAAAGTTATTGTGCCTCAGTGTGGGTCTTTCTACATTCATTGGACCCAGTGGACTTGTTTCAAGCTGAACGTGTGGGCCTCCCATCAGCCCTGGGAAATTATCTTCTATAATTTCTTTGGTAATTCCCTACTGCCTACTATCCTCTTTTCCCTCTTTCTGGTATTCCCATTATTCAGATGGGAATTTATCACTGAAGTTCGTATCTTTTTTTTTTTGCTCACATATTCTTTCGTGCTTTGGCTTTACTTTCTGGGAGGTTTCCTCTTCATTATCTTCCAACTTTACAATAAAAATTCTTTTTTTAATATTTATTTATTTGGCTGCACCGGGTCTTAGTTGCGGCACGCGGGATCTTTCAGTTGGGGCACGTGGGATCTTAGTTGCGGCATGCAGGATCTAGTTTCCTGACCATGGATGGAACCTGGACACCCTGCATTGGGAGCGCGGAGTCTTAACTACCGGACCACCAGGGAAGTCCCACCAACAGTAATTATTAAGTTCAGCAATTATATTTTCAATTTCCCACAGCTCTTTCTTGTTGTCTGTTTCTTATTTTCACACAATCTGATTTTTTTAGCCAATGCAATCTTTTATGAACCTCTCCTATGCTGTCAAATGACAAAATTAAAACAACTTAATAATGAGTTTGTTGTCCTCCAGTCAAGGGAAAGCAATCCATAGACTGGGGGGAGCACAGTGTCTCACAGCGCTGCTCCAGAGGGATGGGGGGAAAGAGTGGGTTTTATAGAGAAGAGGCATGATTGGCTAAGAGGTCAGGGATTCATTATACGTCTAGCAGGTCAGGCAAACTAGGTAAAGCTGAGTTGGGGGATTGAGATTGGTTTATATTAGGTTTCCTTGACAGGTGTTTCCTCTAAGTGCAGGCTGACTTGGGTTTAGATTTGTGACTTGGGTTGGGCCACTGAGGCAGCCCCCATTTTGTGGGTCCGGATATACAAATTATCTTTATCAGTACTAATACAAATAAAGTTCACCTGCCTCCTGAATGATCTGTTTCCTCCGAGGCTAATTACCATTTACCTTTTTGTTCATTTTTCACATTACCAGCTTTCCTCAAATGTATACTGATCCTTGGTTTTCAATTCATGTTTGAAAATTAGGCGATTTCAAGGCTGACTGATCAAAATTATGGCCAAAAATTCTGATGAAAAGCCACATGAGTGTGACCTGAACCTAAGCCCTTTACTTTATGGAGAACAGATTGGGGAGCCAAGATTTACCCTGGAGAAGCCCTCAATGTCAGAGAAACACCTCAGAAAATGATTTCAAGTTAGCTGTAAAGTCAGAGCTAGTAGCTGAAAGCTCACTTGGTGTGTTCCTTGAGCACAGAATGGCCAGTTCTTGAAGTATTCTTCATTTTGGGATGCCCAGGGCCCACCCTAGCTCCTCTAAGTCAGCTGAAACAGTTTATTCCATTTTTTTAGAAGAGAAGAGTCCACTAATTTTTTGCCTCAGTGTTAATAACACCTGCATATTAAATAGTCTGATGGTGGGGTGGATGGAGTCAACTGTCTCATGCAGAGACTTTAATTTAGTCTCTTGATTTTCAGCCCTTCCCATCATTCCTGTCCGCCTTCAACCTGGCATTCTGGGCCCCCAGCTGCTCCAGGGTTCTGTACAAGGTACAGAGTCTCCCAGGGGTTACATGTGTATTCAGGCTGTGGGCTCCTTTGGTCTGTTTCACTGGTTACTACCATTCCATTTGAGTTTCCACCTTCCAAAAATTTGTTAAAATATTCTGTATGCTGATGGTCCCCTCCTGCTTTCTTAATTTTTCTGGGTTTATAGTTCTAAAAATCATTTCAATAATATTGTGTAATTATTACCAATAATAACTAAAATTTGCTTAGAGCCTACTACTCGCCAGGCACAGTTCTAAAAACCTTAGATATGTCCATTTAATCCCTTTAACAGTCCAAATGAAGTAGCTATTTTTATTACCTACAATTTACAGATGAGAAAACCCAGGCACAAAGGGGTTCAGATTAACCAGACAGTCTGGCAACAGAGTCTGCACTTTTAACCACTGTGTTTGGCTGCTATAAAGGCTAGATATTAAGGAAAGGCAAACCCAGGTGTCCCAGAAAGCTCATGCTCTCTCCATTTTGGTAGTTTAGCCAATTGCTGAGTTACCTAGTCTTCAAGCTGTTACCAGCCTCATCGGCATGTGAACTCCTCTAGCCAAGCTCTGGTCCAACAGGGCCTTTTACCCAGCCAAGAAGCAACGATTGTTAAATAGCTGACCCTTCCTAACTTTTGTATTAACACATATAACAAGGACAGTGTTTTTTTGAAACACTTTCCCCGGTACATCCAGCTGCTCCTAGACCAGCAATTCTTTTTACAGGAAGTTAAGAGGTCAAGGGAACCTCTCTGCACTGCTGATTGTTCTGCCTGTAAAATTTTGCCCAATCAGCCTTACTTTTCATCTATAATGTTATGTACATCTGTGTCCAATGCACATTACAGTTACTGTAGCACCCTGTAGATTTTGTTGCCGTTGTGAAATTTTTTTTTTTTTACTATTCTATTTTCTAAATGTTTATTGATGATGTATAGGACTCTTTCTGATCTACTTTTTAAAATATAAATGTATTTTATTTCTTTATTTTTGGCTGCATTGTGTCTTCGTTGCTGCATACGGGCTTTCTCTAGTTGTGACGAGCAGCTCCTACTCTGCGTTGTGGTGCACGTGCTTCTCATTGCGGTGGCTTCTGTTGTTGCGGAGCACAGGCTCTAGGCACGCGGGCTCAGTAGTTGTGGTGCGTGGGCTCAGTTGCTGTGCGGCACGTGGGATCCTCCTGGCAGGGCTCGAACCCGTGTCCCCTACATTGGCAGGGGATTCTCAATCACTGCACCACCAGGGAAGTCCCTGGTCTACTTTTAATATATGATTGTAAATCCTCTTGAATTTTCTAAGTAGATATTTGTATTATCTGAATATTTTGAGGGGCTTCCCTGGTGGCGCAGTGGTTGCGAGTCCGCCTGCCGATGCAGGGGACACGGGTTCGTGCCCCGGTCTGGGAGGATCCCACATGCCGCGGAGCGGCTGGGCCCGTGAGCCATGGCCGCTGAGCCTGCGCGTCCGGAGCCTGTGCTCCGCAACGGGAGAGGCCACAACAGTGAGAGGCCCGCGTACTGAAAAAATAAAAATAAAAAAAAAATTCTAATACAAATAACTTCTTAAGGAGAATCTAAAGAAATGAAAAATCAATTCCAGGTTTGGGATTTGGTTTCTGTAAAGCTACCTGAGTTAATTTTTTTTTTAAGTTCAGAAGAATTCTATGACCAGGAACCTGTTTTTTAAGTTATCTATGTATCTCTGTAATATGATTAGAGGCAGTGCTTCTCCTACTTTAGCATTTATTACAGTCACCTGGAGGACTTGTTAAAACACAGATTGCTAAGCCTACTCCCAGAGTCTCTGATTCAATAGGCCTGTGATGGGGCCCAAGAATATGCATTTCTAAGAGGTTCCCGATGCTGCTGCTGCTGCTACTGATCCAGACACCACCCTTAGAATCTCCGATTCCAGAGATCCTTAAAAGTTCCCTCTTCCTCTAAAGAATCGATTCTAAATACCTAAAATCCAAATTGAATTATCCCCTAAAACGGGTATATCCCAGAAAAGCCTGACACCTAAAAGTTAAAAGAGTCTGCCCTAATAAGGGACAGAGAAGAGACTGGCCAGGCCAAAGTGCGTTAACTGGTGGCCTGCAAGCAAGTTTTATTTAGCCCGTGTGGTTTTAAAAAATTAGACGTCAACATTTAAAACTTAGGAGAATTCACTTAAAAATCCAGTTTTTCAGTTTCTGTTTAAATATCAAAATATACTGCCCGAGGGAAACTACATTCCCAGAAAGAAAAAATAGGCTGTGGCTGAGTAATAGTTACCTCCTTTGAAAAAACGTTTTTCTTTTGGACTAGGTAACAAATGCACATGTGCACATGTACACAAATGCACATGTATAAAATTCAAAAGGTACAAAGAAAGGTGTACGGTGAAATCGACATCTCTCTTCTACCCGAGCCCAGCATCTAGAGGCTGCCTCCTTTACATGGAACCAGTGCTTTCCAGATGCTACCACTTTGCATTTACCTGGCCCCTTTTCAAATATTTGCATTATGTGCCTGGTCCCCTCAGGCACCTGAATTTGCTTCTGAGCCCATTTTACAGCCCCTCTTCTGCATTCCCAGGCACTTGGTTTAGCATTAGCACTTTCACACTTGTTTTTAATTAATTAATTTTTTATTTTTATTTTTTAGCCATGCCACGCGGCATGTGGGATCTTAGTGCCCCAACCAGGAATCGAACCCATGGCCCCTGCAGTGGAAGTGCAGAGTCTTAACCACTGGACTGCCAGGGAAGTCCCCACGCTGACGTCTTTAAAGGTCTGCCTCTTAGACTGGGAGGGTCACAGAGCCACAGGTTAGGGTTTGTGTCTTCTTCTTGGTGTCTATATCCTGACGGCTAGGGTCTCATCAGACAGACAGCAGGTGTACAAGGCTTGTTGAGTGAATTAATGAATAAATGAACAAACTGTGCATTACTTCCAGGGCTCTGGCCTGAGGTGTGACTCAAATAACAATTTAGTCACATGAAATCAAGAATTTAAATCCCATAAGAACCCCATCAGTCTCCCAAGAAGAGAATTACAAAATGTGGAAAGAGGGCTTCCCTGGTAGCGCAGTGGTTGAGAGTCCGCCTGCCGATGCAGGGGACACGGGTTCATGCCCTGGTCCGGGAAGATCCCACATGCCGCGGAGCGGCTGGGCCCGTGAGCCATGGCCGCTGAGCCTGCGCGTCCGGAGCCTGTGCTCCGCAGAACTGGACCCAAAAGGGGTATTAGGACACTCCCGAGGCTACTTCCCAGAAACATGACAATCTCCTGTGCCCTTTTCTTCCTTACTATAGGCCTCCGGGACTCAAACTTCTTGCCCTTTCACCTAAATTCTATCACCTACTAAAGATCATGGGATTCCACCACCCCACTTCCCAAGGGCTGGTTGTACCCTTTCTTTCTCACCACTCAAGAAATTATTTCATGTTATAAATTTGCCGATCACTACAGAGATACAGACAGCTGAACACAGGACCACAAACATGAGGAATTTCACAAAGTATTGAGAAATCTTACAAACTGTTTACAGTTCTTCCCTACTGCCATTCCGAGCAGCAGAAGCCCTGTTGTTCCCGCACTGTTTCACCATACGTTAGTGTTTGATTATGGCATGTACTCAGATATACAGTGGGTTACCGGTGCTTCTTAAATACAGGACTTACATGCTTTTAATCTACTTATCTCTCTTCTTCAGCCTCCAAATACTACTGCAATCTTCACCTTGCAATTATTCTCAAGGGCAAACAAGGTCACAACAAACAGAAACAGTGCACATATTGCCACATATAGGTGGAAATGTATTGTTTGCACTATGACCCAAATAAATGAAAAAGAAATTTTATTACAGTTCCCCTCCAACCTCCAGTTCCATACCTATTACCTTATTTGATGAACATGATTGCTTTCAGGCCCTCAACTAACAGCTAACATTTAGTTACCTTACTTTCATCTCCCTCACCACAACTTCCCAGGATTCCATAAGTTTTATTATTTTTGAATACTTAATTCATTTACAGGGCTTAAAATTGTTAACTATATAAAAATATTTAAAAATAATTCTTACTCTCCGCTGTGCTACACCACCACCCCAGGCAACCATTTTTATTAGTTCCCTATGTATTCTTCCAGTGTTTCTTTTTTTTTAAAAAAAAAAATTTTTTTTTCAGCCACGTGGTGCGGCTTGTGGGATCTTAGTTCCCCGACCAGGGATCGAACCCGTACCCCCTGCAACGGAAGCGCAGAGTTTTAACCACTGGACCGCTAGAGAATTCCCTCATTTTTTTAAAAGACAGCTTTCTTGAGATATACTTCACGTACATGTAACGTAACTTATTCAAAGTTCATAATTCAGTGGTTTTTAGTATGTTCACAGAGTTGAACAGCCATCACCACAATCAATCTTAGAACATTTTCATCACTCGAAGAAGAAACTCTATACCCATTAAAATTCACTCTTTTCCCCAGCTGTTTGTAGTATTCCCCTACAATCTTTATTTTTGTAAGGTCCATAGTGATGTCTCCTCTTTCACTCGATCTTAGTAATTTGAGTCTTCTTTTTTTTCCCTTGGCCAACTTAGCAAAATATTTGTCAATTGGTTGAACCAACTTCTGGTTTCACAGACTTTCTCTATTGTTTTCCACTGTTTCTTTTTGCTAAGACAAATATATATTTTTCCTTCTTCCTTACATAACAGGTAGCATACTATATATTCTGAACACTAGTATATTCTGAAGAATGTACTTCAGGTTGAAGAAAAATGATCCTCAACAGATCTGAGATGTAAGAATAAATCAAGAGCCCTGAAAGTGGTAAATATGTGATTAAATCTTAATAAATACTAACTGATTAAAACAAATATAAATGTCTAGTGAAACACCAAAAGAATTAAATGTACAACAATAATAATAAATAAGTGAGGAAGGAGGAAAGTGAGGTTAAATGTGTTATCCGTGGGGAGGGTAAAGGTACAAGTTAACTTTAGGTTTTGATGTTATGAAGGAGTACTGGAAGCAGCGCTTCCTCAGATTCTCTTGGCCACGCCCTTCTTTCCAAGATGCTGCCCGCCTCCTCCTCTGCACTGCTGCTGCCTTTGCCCAGCTTCCTGAGCGGGCTGGAGTCCAAACTGAACTACACCAAGCCTATCTGACCTTCCAGAGTTGGCTGCAACGCCACACCACTGAGCCTGACAGCTGGCTCCCTTAGCAGTTACCAAAGGACCAGATGACACAGCCCTGTGTGGCAAGCCTTGGCTAGTGGGAAATGGAAGAAGTTAGGAAATTGCATTACCCTCCCCTCCTCCCTTTGACAGACTGTGCAGAGGGGCAGCTTCTCTTTGTAAACCTTCTGGAGAAGTCCCAAACTCTAAGTGAACACACTTGCTGGGAGACTCCTATGACTCTTCACAGTTTGTTATCAAGCCTGGCCACTGTGATAACATATTGTTTCTCCTTGTCTCACTTTCCCTTTTTTTCCTTAACCATACTTCCCTAGATCTGCATCTCCCAAATAAAGCAACAATACTTTCACCTTTGCCTGAGGTTCTACTTTCTAGAGGACCCAAGTTAAGGAATTACGTGTACTGTAATTTCTAGAATAACCTCTAAAAGAATAAAAATAGAGTATACAATTTCCAAACTAGTTTAGGAAAACAAAGAATGGTGGGAAACAAGCAATCCAAAAAAGGGCAAGAGGGACTTCCCTGGTGGCACAGTGGTTAAGAATCCTCCTGCCAATGCAGGGGACACAGGTTTGATCCCTGGTCCAGGAAGATTCCACATGCCACAGAGCAACTAAGCCCGTGTGCCACAACTACTAAGCCTGCACTCTAGAGCCCGTGTGCCACAACTACTGAAGTCTATGTGCCTAGAGCCCATGCTCCACAACGAGAAGCAACCGCAATGAGAAGCCTGCGCACCGCAATAAAGACTAGCCCCCACTTACCACAACTAGAGAAAGCCCACACGCAGCAACCAAGACCCAACGCAGCCCAAAATAAATAAAATAAATTTAAAAAAAAAAAAACAAAATAAGGCAAGAAAGAAGAGAAAAACGAAGATGGAGTAGTTGAAACAAATAGCACAAAGTAAGATGGTAGATTTAAACCAAAATGTATCAGTAGGCACATTAAATATAAATGGACTAAATGCTTCAGTTAAAACAAAACGACTTTCAGGAAAATAAAAAAGAATATGAAGTGAAATGTATACATTCAAAAGTATTTAAAATGAATCTAATTTTCATAATGAATTTTAAGCTTTAAGGAGTTTTCTAATCAAACAGAACTCAGAAAGACATACTATTCAGAAAGGTTCCTAATGTTAAAAAGTTTCCTTCATTATTGTAGTACACTGTGGAGTTCCATGAGGGAAACTAAGGCCAGAACTTACAGTATTATTAGATCACCATTTTTATTTCTATAATCTAAAACAAACCAGGATTTTCTCTATAATTTTTTTTAATTAATTAATTTATTTTTGGCTTCATTGGGTCTTCGTTGCTGCACGCGGGCTTTCTCTAGTTGTGGTGGTGGTGGGGGGCTACTCTTTGTTGCAGTGTGCCGGCTTCTCATTGTGGTGGCTTCTCTTGTTGCGGAGCACAGGCCCTAGGCATATGGGCTTCAGTAGTTGCGGCACACGGACTCAGCAGTTGTGGCTCGTGGGTTCTAGAGCGCAGGCTCAGTAGCTGTGGTTCACAGGCTTAGTTGCTCCGCGGCATGTGGGATCTTCCCGGACCAGGGCTCAAACCTGTGTCCCCTGCATTGGCAGGCAGATTCTTAACTACTGTGCCACCAGAGAAGCCCTCTCTATAATTTTGAGACTAGAAATTCCTCCTTATGTCTAACTAAAATATTCACCTTAACCTTATCAAGTATACAAATAAACCCCAAAATTGTAGAAAGAGATAAAGCAGCCCCCAAAAAGGCACTCAATGTCCCTTTTATATACAGTACTGTGAGTGTGTGTCTAATATATTTCTAAGTAACTCTTCAAGAGGTGCCTACTCATGGCCTTTCTTTTACTTCAAGTAGGGGGAGATAAAATATTCTGATTATGTTAAAGGCATCTCCTTCAAGCCACTGATACCTCTTGTGGACAGAGCAAAAGGAAAGAAGACAGCAGTTAATTTGGTTACCTAGAGCCGAAGTCTGTTTACTTGTAAAGAACCATTTGGGTCTAGGCGCAAAGAGTATGACTCTTGGGAGAAAGATCTGTACTTTGGTCAAATTATGTCTTAGTGTGTGTGTGCACACATGTGTTGCTAAAAATACATAATTCTTTCTAATAACCTATAAGGGAAAATAATCTGAAAAAGAATATGTATATATATATATATATATATATAAAAAAAACTGAAAATAATGCATATTCCTGGGCTTCCTCCAAGATTTATTGAATAGACTCTCCAGAGTGGGATTACATTTTCTTTACTGATAACATTCTTCACTAAGAATTGTTATTTATAAAATCATGAATATCATAGTTAAACTCAATCTAGAGTGACTAAAGTTCATAGATTTAAAATAAACATACCTTTGCTATGGAAACCTGATTCACTCTCAGAAGGGTATATCCTAGAGAGAGTCCTGCCTATAACAGTATATCTTCATTGAACCTGAAACATGGACCTCATCATACATTCTCACCTACATTTTTCTGATGACCCAGGGTAGGAAAGTTGAGGGGGATTAAGTTAAACAGTCCCTGGGTATGAACCCGAGTGAGGCTAACAAGGATAGTTCATTAACCTGAACTATAAAAGGTAAGCCAGTCTCAGATAACAAACCACCAAAATGGTGGTATTAGATATACACCATTAAGTAAATACTTTACCAATCATTACAGAGGAAGCTTTAAAGTAATAGGTTTCTTAGACTTTCCTTTCGAACTGTTCTTCACTGGAGTTTCTTCTAAAGAATCATTTTATTTACAGTCGCAAATGTCTTTTTAACACATTCAATGTGTATTATATGCTGGAATCAAATAGCTGAAGGAGCTGGAATCTTATGAATACAGCCAGGACAACAATGGAGAGAGTCATGAACAAAAATATCACAGTCCACACAAAAAACATTTTGGCACACAGTGCAAACATAGACCTGCAGTGAAAAGAAGAAAACTAAATTTAAAAAGTAGTTTCTAAAAGTTAGGTACAGCATAGTTAGAAGACATTCAAGTTGCTTTGCTCTTTTATATCTCTATCACTTTTTCCCTACTCACCTACCAACTTTATTAGTTCCAATGTACTATATATTCTCAAATAGAAGGCAATTAATTTCTTCCAAAAAAGTATTCCTTAGAAATGAGGGAAGGGGCTTCTCTGGTGGCTCAGTGATTAAGAATCCGCCTGCCAATGCAGGGGGCATGGGTTCAATCCCTGGTCCATGGAAGATCCCACATGCTGCGAGCAACTAAGCCCGTGTGCCACAGTTACTGAGCCTGCACTCTGGAGCCCACGAGACACAACTACTGAAGCCCATGCACCTAGAACCCGTGCTCTGCAACAAGAGAAGACACCGCAATGAGAAGCCCGTGCACCGCAACGAAGAGTAGCCCCTGCTCATTGCAACTAGAGAAAGCCTGCGCACAGCAACAAAGACCCAATGCAGCCAAAAATAAATAAATGAGATAAATAAATTTATAAAAGAAAAAAAAAGAAATGAGGGAATAACTTCGTTTTTGAGTCCTTAAAGTCCCCTGGGGACTTCCCTGGTGGCGCAGTGGTTAAGAATCTGCCTGCCAGTGCAGGGGACACTGGTTCAAGCCCTGGTCTGGGAAGATCCCACATGCCGCAGAGCAACTAAGCCCGTGTGCCACAACCACTGAGCCTGCGCTCTAGAGCCCGTGAACCACAACTACTGAGCCCGTGCACCACAACGACTGAAGCCCGCACGCCTAGAGCCCGTGCTCTACAACAAGAGAAGACACCGCAATGAGAAGCCCTCGCACTGCAACAAAGAACAGCCCCCACTCATCACAACTAGAGAAAGCCCACGCACAGCAGCAAAGACCCAATGCAGCCAAAAATAAATAAAAATAAGATAAATTTATTTAAAATAGATGGTGTCTTCTTAAAAACTTTCAAATGAGTCAAATAGTGGTTCTAGTGAGGATGCAGCTACTGATGTCAAAGAGGCATGTAAAACTTAATAAAATTGTTTTTTTAATTGTTTTTTTATATATATATTTGGGTTTTTTGGGGGGTTTTTTTGGCATGCCTCAAGGCTTGTGGGATCTCAGTTCCCCAACCAGGGATTGAACCTGGGCCACGGCAGTGAAAGCACCGAATCCTAATCACTAGACCACCAGGAAACTCCGATACAACTGTTTTATGAAATGTGAGAGTAGAATAAAACAAGCCATCCTTTCAACTAATATTTGATATAGTTTATAAAGTATAGTTTTAAATATGGACATGTAACTAAATTAACAAAAAATTAAAACTAGACAGTGATCTATCTTATTTGCAACTTTATATAAGTTTATATGTTCAAATTGGCCCCATCGAAATTTTAAAAAATATTTTCTCAGTGGCACAATGGGGGAATAACCTTTGGTCTGCGGTCACCTTAAATGGTAACTTCAAAATAAGTTATGAGTGCCTAAAGTACAACATGGAGAAAAAAACTTTTAGTATTTCCAAACTAGTATTTCAGTATTTCAGTTTAGCTTACAAACTGAAAAAAAGTACTAAAATATCTTTATAGCAAAATTAGAATGCAGAATTACAAAACAACTGTTTGTAATAGCTCCCATTTTATCTCTACCTACTGTTATACTTCTAAGGAATAACCTGATATGAGCCTGGTCTTTAACAATCTATTGAAAACTTATAACACTATTTCCTCAATATTTATTGTACAATACTTAATATTTACAAAGCACATGAACTTACATGTTGGTCTTTCAATTCCCCCTGACAGGCATAACAAAATCTGAAAAAGAAAGTTTAAGAATCATTTTGTTAAGGACTCACTCATTAAAATAGCTCAGGAAAATTTCAACAAGAATTCTCTTATTAATAAGTACAGTTGACCCTTGAACAACACGCAGGCTAGGGGTACCAATCCCCGAGGTCAAAAATCCGAGTATAACTTTACAGTTGGCCCTCTGGCTCTCTGGCCCTCCATATCAGCAGTTCCACATCTGAGGATTCAACCAACTGTGGATCATGTACTGTAGTATGTATTTATGGAAAAAATCTACAAGTATGTGGACCCTTGCAGTTCAAATCCGTGTTGTTCAAGGGTCAACTGTAATTATTTTACATATGATTTTTAGGAGAAAGAATTAAGAATACCAGTAATTTAAGAAAATTCCACAGTAAATCCCAAGGTCATCTGACAGCTTAAAATCTTCCTTAAACAAATTTTATTTTATTTTCATCAAGGTTAAGTATGAGTATGATTTCTCAGCTTGTATTCTGCAAGGGAATTAAGACCTACAGAAAATGATTTGCATGATTATTTTTCAACTTTCCCAAAGACAGCAGACAGCTGGTACAAGTCTAGATGGATAGAAGTTAATTTATCATAAAAATGGATGCCTAAGGGCTTAATTTTCAAGGAATGGTTTAAAGAATTAAAAGTTCTCAAAATTTATGACAAAAGAGAGCAGTTCTGTCCCTACCCACCCCCACTTCATTTCCAGAGCAAATGCTCATAGTGCTACCTCTTGGTTTTTTTTCATAGGCCATTGGCTATGATCCTGCCACTACAGAAGATGAGATTTTAATTCTCTTTCAACTATCTTGAACCAACAGCAATGGGTACACATAACTACATAGAAAGAATTGAGAATGACATTTGTTAAGTCATTTTGGATAGAACAATATTAAATGTTTAGTTTATTATGACTACATAGACATATTCATCTGAGCCATGCCATACAAATTTTCCTCTCTGTAAAACACTTTCTCCTGGAGTTAATAACTGTATTGTTATTCATAAGCTTAACTTTTCTAATTACCACTAACTCAGCCCCAACCGATCCCTGAGAAGTCTAAATATCCTCTTGTTATGTTCAGCTACATCAGGAATTCTATAGTTTCCATCCTCTGGTGACATCTCTCCTGGAGCATTCTGACCTTCTCCAAACTAGACTGACTGTTCTCCATATCTGACATACAAGTGTCATTCTAGGACGTCATCCTACAGCTTTCTTTAGCCACTTTTGAATTAGGTAAATATTCCTATTCTCTTTCATTCATTCTCTTTCTCAATTCTTTTGAATCATCTCTTCCACAGCTTCCCAAGAAAGTCTCTTGAGACCTTACAAGTCTGAAAATATCTTTATTGTACCTGCATATTTTTTTTTGGCTGCACTGCACGTCATGTAGGAACTTAGTTCCCTGACCAGAGATCAAACCCACACCCCCTGCATTGGAAGCACGGAGTCTTAACCACTGGACTGCCAGGGAAGTTCCTATTCTACCTACATTTAAATACCTTGGCTAGGTATATAATTCAGGTTGGTAATAATTCTCATTCCAAATTTTGAAGGAAATTGCTCCCTGTCAGCATCCAGTGTTGCTCACAAGAAGCCAAACAATTTTAATTCCAGGTCATGTGACCCAATTCTCCCTCTCCAGAAATGTTTAGGGTTAGTATTTTGCTGTGTATTCTGAAATTTCACAATGATACACTTTAGTGCAGGTCTGCCTTCAATATGTCAGGCACTTGACAGTCCCTTTCTATCTAGAAATTTTTTTCCTTCGACAGCAGAAAATATCCTTGCATATTTCTTTCATACTCTTCATTTGATCTTTTCTTTATTTTTTATATTATTTTGATATTAGGCCTTCTGGATAAATCTTCCAGTTTTACACCATGGAAATCAGCAAATGCTACAAATCGGGGCTTTTTTTTTTTCTTTTTGGAGAGCTGATTTACCAACATACCACCACTCTTACTACACATAAATGGGTTTAGGGAAATTAACAGATCTCTGGAGATCCAGATCTGTTTAAAGAATCATTTCAGTCATAAACAAGGCATTCTACATCTCATTTTCTATATTAGCAGTAATCGTGACCAAGTGAATATGACTCTTTAATGTAGTAACAATATATTCAAACATTACCACTTGTAACAGATACAAATTACTCAAAACTCATATACCTTTCTCCATTATGTTCTTCCAGGGGAATATCTTGAAAAGCATCCAAAGGAAATAAGTGATGGTAAGACCGTGCCAAGTGGGGAGCAGACACCAAAGTAAGACCTAACACATAAAGCAGAAAGACATATTTAATAACCCAAACCTCATAAAGATGATGGCTGACATGTCAAATGATATAACTTAGACTAAATATTTTCAAGTTCTTTTTTTTTAGGATTGCAGGCATTCATTTCTTTAGTTTACCTGTGGCCATAAAATGAGACTCCAGGATGGAGTCTTAGTTCTGTCACTAAGTATGTGACCTCTCTTGGCATATTTCTTTACTTATAAATTAAATAAAATTCTACAATTCTGTTACTTTAACTTCTCATTCTCCTTATATATATTTATTTTATGAAGAGCTGCAAAAACATCTACTAGATCTACTGCACTGCCTTTAAAGAACATAATTGTTTTCAGAAAGAGAATTAGGAAACTCTTTTAGAATGCCATGTTTATTTTTAAAATGGAGTACTAAGCACACAATGAAAAAAAGTAATCTATGTCTTTTTTCACAGATTAAATCCAGAAACATAGGCAGAGCTTAATAGTTATCTTTATTTTAATAGCAATATAGGTAAGAAATTATTCAAGATTAATTTACTGGATCATGAACAGTTGGTTTCTTACCACAGATTTTACATTCAACAGGAAGCTCACAGTATTTTGCCCGACACTGTGGGCAGAAATAGCCTCCTAATGTAAGTCCTGGCTCAGTGTTGCTATCCAGATGCCTGTGGGGGGAAACATTACTTTTTAAAAAGTGATATATAAAGATGTGAGCAGTTAGAGCAAAAGCCACTCTGATTTTAAAACCTTCAAGTTGTTTCACTGCTCACTTACACTCTGTTCATTTTTGTCTTTTTTTTCCTCTCTGCATTTTGTTTTGAATAGTTTCCATTAATGTCTTTGAATTCACTCACCTTCTCTTCTTCAGTGACTAATCTGCTGTTAATCCTAATCCATCTTATTTTTCATCTAAAACACTGTATTCTTCATCTCTAGAAATTTGATTGGGGTCCTTTTTCTATCTTCTGTATCTCCTATCATACTCATGTACTCCTCAACTTTCCTGAGCATATGAAGTATATTTACAATAATCATTTTAACACCAAACCTATTACTTCTATCAACTGTGTTATTTCTGGATATGTTTCCATTCTACGATTTTTCTCCTTGTTATGGGTCATACTTTCCTACTTCTTTGCATGACTGGCAATTTTTGATTGGTTGCCAGATATTGTGAATTTTGCTCTGTTTTGGGTGCTGGATTTTTTTTTGCATTGCCTTAAATACACTGTGGCTTTTTCTGGAATATACTTAAGTAACTGTGAAATAGTATGATGCCAAGACTTGCTTTTAAGTTTGTTAGGCTGTCCAGAACAGCTGCTAGTCTAGAGTTAACTTGGTTTCATTACTGTGGACTCTATTCAATGCCTGCGGTGTTAAGAGGCCTTTCCACACTGACTAGTGGTAACATGAACTACTCCCTGCCCCATGTGAGCCCTAGGGATTGTTCTGCTGCTCCTCTCCAGTTCTTTCCCTGGCCTCCAGGAGATTCCCGGCAGGAATGTACAGATCAACACTCATTTAATGACTCACGGGGAGCTTCAGAGGAAGCTCTCCAGAGCTCTCTGTGCAGCTCTTTACTCTCGAGTACTCTGCCCTGCAAAATGGTAGCTGCTTCCACCCCCCGCCCCCCAAACTCTGAACTTTGTTTCTGAACGGAGCAAAACCTCCTGATTCTGTGTGGGTCTTCCCTCCCTGCACAGCAGCCTGGAAATCCTCTCTAGGCAGTAAGCTGCAATCATAGGGCCCACCTCATTTGTTTCTCATCTTGCAGGGATCATTATCTGCACTGCCTGTTGTCCAATGTACGAAAAACACAGTTTTGTATATTTTGTTTGGTTTTCTGCAAGGAGACAGAAGTGTAAATCTAGTCCCTATTACACTTTTATATCTAAAGACAGTAGTCTTATTTATGAGTTTTAAGAATTACTTTCTTAAATTTACTTTTATTTTATAATTATGTAAAATGTAAAGCTCCAAAGTTAAAACAAGTTATATGCAGAAAAGTCTAGGATCTATCTCTTTGCCTTTCTCCACACATTGCATTAGTAAACATTTTTTTAGCTTTTACTTTTTGGTTTCATTACTATTTTTATTATTAATATAAACAAGTATGTGTATCTACTCAAACCTCCACCCTCTTCTTAGATGATCGGTAGCACACTATACACTTTTCTCTACCTTACTGTTTTACTTAGTAATATTACAGGAGTATATATAGTTTTCACTCCTTTTTACAGCTACATAGAAAGTAATCTTCTACAAAAGCCATTACATTTCAAGTCCATCTTTTAAATTTATAACTTACAGGAAGGACTTAACAATGTAAAAACATTATCACGGACAATTTCAAGGTTTTTACTTACGCCATACTGAAAGAGGGTTTTGCATCCTGATCAGACAGAGAAGCAATGGTATGCTGAGGAAATCCTTCACAGAAGAAAATGTATTACTTTTTTTTCCTCAAGGAAACAGAAAAATTCTAGTAATAGAAACCTAAAAATGTTCCTACCAGAAAGCCCACTAAGTTGTGCAAAAGTTCTCTTTCCTGCCTTTTAGATATGTTTATTATAGCACGGTCAAACTGACAGTAATTCCCAGTTTAAAAAAGAATTAATAGTAGAGGAAATGGGGGAAAGATCTGTCCATACATATGGCCTCAGATTCTAAAGTTCATATCCATATTTTCTAATTTAACAACGCTTAACACACACTGCTTTTTAAAAAGAAAATGTGTGTAATTTTTAAATACTTTCTGATATAACAGAGGAGTCTATAATATAGTCTACTTTCATTTTATATAAGAACATACTTCTAGTTTAAAATTTTGGAATGTCCAAATCCATGCAGTCTATTTTCCATATATATTTTTAAATTCTGAAAAGAAGTCTAAGAAAAGCAGAAACCATAAAAAAAGAGACATTTCATTCTATATAAAAATTTTAAACCTATCTATATTTCAAAACAAATAAAAGTAAAGGAAAATGACCAACTGAAAAAACATTTGCATCAGGTGACTGAAAATGGGTTGATATTCCTAAATGGTTCTAATAAATCAATTTGGAGAATTATTATAAATTTAAAAATAACTTTAAGATAGGCTAAGGAAATGTATCAGTAAATCGAAAAGATTAGCCAACATAATATCTAAAATGTACTGAGTGTTTATATCAAGCATTACTCTAAATACTTGGTCTGTATTAACTCAATCCTTGCAACACACAATGAAACAGATACTAATATCACGTGAGATGAGGAAACAGGAAAGAGAGGTTGAACAGTACTATAAATAGCCAAAAACAAGGCAGAAAAGCATTCCATCTCACTGACAGTTTAAAAATGCATATTAAACAAGGAGTCTCTCTCTTTTTTTTTTTTTTTTTTCTGGTACGCGGGCCTCTCACTGCTGTGGCCTCTCCCGCTGCGGAGCACAGGCTCGGGACGCGCAGGCCCAGCAGCCATGGCTCACGGGCCCAGCCGCTCCGCGGCATGTGAGATCTTCCCGGACCGGGGCACGAACCCGTGTCCCGTGCATCGGCAGGCGGACTCTCAACCACTGCACCACCAAGGAAGCCCCAGGAGTCTCTTTTTGTATTGAAAAAGCTGGGCTTTTTCAATTACAAATTACAAAATAGTTGGGCTTTTTCAATTTCAATTTACAAATAAATGTTTACTATAAAATAATAATTGTATAACACAGCTTTGATAAAACAGTACAGCAGATTTTATAGCTTTTTTGATTTCTTAATACAAGAATTTCTCTATAAACACAGTGTCTTTATACCTTTCTATCCTTAACAATTAAAAAAAAAACAGTAGTGTTCCTTGAGTGACAGGACTACAAGTGAGTTTAATTTTCTTTTTACTTCTCTGTATTTCCCAAAATTGCTTCAACAGCATAATTTTCTCTAATTATAAAACATTTAAGTTAAATACAAGAAATTCTTAAACGTTAAAATAACTTGTACAAATGAGATAGAAAGTCTAGCGTGAGTCAAAATATATTTTTTTTAAATGTCTATTTTAAAATAACACAAAACAGGGAATTCCCTGGCGGTCCAGTGGTTAGGACGTGGCACTTTCACTGCAGTGGCCCGGGTTCAACCCCAGGTTGGGGAACTATTTAAGATCCTGCAAGTGGTGCGGCCAAAAAGAAAATTAAAAATAAAAATTAATTAATTAAATAACACAAAATAAATACTTACCCATACGAATAAGTGAGCATTCAGAGCTTGAGCTAGCAGGAGGAGGACTAACATGATGTGTCAGCAATTCTTTGTAATGGCTTTCATCTAAAATAACATGGTATGTGCCTAACAAGACGAGAAGTAAAAGAGAAGAAACAACAGCTTTCCAGACATAAGAATGAACTGTAATTTCTATATAATTCTGTAAAAGTTTTACCATCTGAAAATGTTCATTTTCAAAGTAAGTTCTTAAGTTAAATTATCATTTTTCAAAAACTTTATTTAAATAACATCTCTAAATTGACTTCTCTAGGAATAACTGTAATTACAATTTAATTAAAGCCAAATTACAAGTTCTTCACTAAGTATTAATATAGTAAAATTTCTAGCTTTTCAAGAGTTATAATGCTTCCTCTGAACACTGACATAACTACTGAAAATTCCTCGCATTCTGAGATGATATCTTATAGAATTGGTAATATATTTAATGTAACTACCCATATTTTGGACTTCAGCACATGAACTGATTTAAGTTTAGCAGCTTAAAAAAACATATAAAAACATCCTAATTAATAGATTGTTACTTTACATAGTAATTATGAGTAAATACTGAAGATTCTAGATATATACCACCAGTTTCACGAGCAAGCACAGTGCAAACCCGAACCTCTGCAGACAATCCAATAACAGACACTCTAATTTTAGCTGCCTTTAGGGTCTTCGTAAAATCCAAGTAAATGGTGAGTTTTGAGGGAAGAAAAAAAATTGAATAATTAATGTGTTTGAAAAATAGAATGTTCTGAAAACTAGTAATAAATTCAGTATAGAATTCTCTTTAGAGTTGTAACTTTGATTTTGATTATGAAGAAATTATTGGTTCTACCTTGATTAGGTCATAGATATTAGATGGATCACAGGTTGTGAGACTGCTAAAGATGATTAGGACTTCTCTACTTGTATGTCCGGGCATGTGTCTAAAGAAAGATAAAAACCACTCCAATTAGGTATAACAAATTACACTAATAAAAAACTTAACTCAGAAACAATAGTACCCATGGTTTACACACTTAGACTGCAGAATAACCCCATTTATTTCAATATTACAAAGGAATGAATTGTGAGTATACTCTAAAAACCTTAATGCCAATTTTTCTAAAATTAGCTACACACTTAAAAAAAATTCATTGATTCACTTATTCATTCAATAAACATTTCTTGAATACTCTTTTAAGTTCTGGGGATAAAGTGATAAAGAAGACCAACAAGGTTCCTGACATCATGAAGCTTACATTCTAATAGATTTGTTTCATACAAAGTCTAAAGTGTACATTGGAAAGTGTGACAATACCATAGGAATCAACTTTAAGGTGCATATGTGTGGCTTGAAAATAGTAACATACTTCTTTTTTAAAGACAATTTAATCTCATGTTGATTCAGTCATAATATTCATAAACAGTAATGTTTGTGTACCATTTAATTCAATGATGGTTTACGGGATTTTAAGATGTGATGAACTGTTCTCCTCTATACCAAATAGATATTTCTATGCTTTTTGGAGCAACTTTATCGATTATTTATAGCTTTCCTGCTTATATTTTCATTGTTAGGCTCAGCTTTCACTTGTGGATGCTGCTGTTGTGCCTACCTTCACTATGTGTGTTACCTCCTTCTCATCTACTTCAAAACTAAAAAAGTATCATATAAAGGTATAAAAATCTGAGTCAGGACAGACTATCCAGGGATAAAATATATAAGCTTTAAATATATTGAATACTTTCTTTGGGGCTTTAACTATATTCCACATAGTTAAACTTGCTAGAAAAGTGCTATTAATTTATAGATGTATTACAAAATAAGTTAATAAAAACCAATGTACAACAAACTCAGTTATTATACCACATTAAATTCCACATACAATCAATTTTCAATAAAATATTTTTTATATTTCTTTTGTACTACTAATATTACTACAGCTTTAATTATATTTTTCTAAAACCTTTAAGGATATACCTCAGCAACTAAAATGTAAAATAAAAATTACTTACCAACACCATACTAAATATTATAAATGACATTACATATTTCTTTCAATAATGATTTCATTACAGCTGGGTTTATGGAGACGCATATTAACATATTATCATTTCAACTTAACTCATTCAAAAAACTTTGAAATAAATTATAAACAATAAGTGTAAAATACTAACTTTAGAGTCTGCATAGCCATGCTTAAGGAGTTATAAAGAGATGGCTCTCCATGGCAAGTCATATCTACAGCTTTCTTCAAAGATATTATGTGTTTCCTTGAGTTTCCTAAAATAGAAATGGAATAATCTACTTTTAATAAAAATAATCTATATATACATTATATAAATTTACCTTTCTCCCAAATTTACATATCTATGATGTTAAACAACAGAATCCCTTTGATTTACATTTTTAGCAAGTTGCAATTTTTTTCGAATTTTTGAATTTTATTTTATTTATTTTTTATATAGCAGGTTCTTATCAGCAAGTTGCACTTTCATCAGAAATGTTTTGATACATAGTCTCACTCGTACTGAAAAAACAGAATACAAATAATCTGTCTATTAGCACACATTTTAATAATATTAACCTAGAGTGCATATATTTTTACTCTTAATATTTCCTATTTCATCATTTTTAATACTAATATATGTTCACATTTTAACATCTCTGAAATCACGATGTGTCTTACAATCACTGGCAGCCAGGCAGCGTTTGTGACACAGCTGTCACTGCCTGCTCATGTGCGAACCTATGAATGCTGTTGATGTGTTGCTGCTTCAACTGTATCATGTGCATTGTTTGTGTTGTTCACGTTGAGTTTAACTGCGATTTAAAGTGTTTTTAGAAAGGCTAATACAGACGGTTATATTTTTATGTAGAAAGGCATGGAACAGAACAGTGAGGTGTAAATTTGTTATTGGTGAAGCAAAAACTCATTGATAGAAGAATGCCTGCAATTCCATTTTTTTCTTCAGGGGTAAAAAACAAGCACTTTATAAGACCCAAGAAAGAGGATTTCCACAAAGAGACAAAACTGTGTTACGTTGTTATTGAAATAACATCTGAAAAGACTGTCTGTCTCATGCTAAGCAATACAAATGAAGGGAAGAAAAACTGCCAAATTCTTTAGAATACTTGACAGGCATGTCAAACCACCAAGAAGCTGGTATGAACAATTCACATATCATTTGACATTGTATCAAAGGTTAATTGCTAGAGTGTTTCCTTCTTGATGGCTCATAAAATAAAGGTATCTTACAAATGACAGAATCTGAGATTCAATAAAATATGGTATTCTTCAGACATTTCCTCCTATTTCAACATTGTCTTCATATTAATTAACAACAATGAAACATCGAGTTTATCATATAGCAAACTACCTTCATACCACTGAACATTTAATTTCCAATCTGTCACTATTACAGTGAGTTGGCCAGAGTTCGTTCAGGTTTTTCTGTAACATCATCGGAAAACCCCGAACGAACTTTCTGGCCAACCCAATACATACCACTGCAGACAGTATATTTGTAGAGTGAGGCTTTTTCTTCTTTCATAACATTTCCTAAGTATACTCCAAGGAATATTTTTTTTAATACCTTTTTTTTTCCCTCTTGGCCGTGCCACACGGCTTGCGGGATCTTAGTCCGACCAGGGATTGAACCTGTGCCCTCAGCAATGAAAGTGCGGAGTCCTAACCACAGGACCACCAGGGAAGTCCTCCAAGGAACATTTTTATGGCTCTTTTCCAGAAAATGTTAAACAAATTAACCAGACTATCAGCATTATAAGTACCAGTTTCTCCATGGTTCAGCAAGCCATATATTGCTTTTGAAACTTCATTTTGGTCATTTAAAATATGTAAAATGTTGTTGAGTGGGCTTTTTTTTTTTTTTAACACTAGTTTGGCTAAACTTTCTTTTTTAATAGTTATTTAATTCCTCTTTTTTTCTGGCATGCACTGTTTATCTTCTTTGCCCATACATCTACTTGGAGCTTCTTGGTGTTCTTATTTATTTGAGTAAGCTTTAAAATATTAACCATTTGCCATAGTTAATATACAGTGGACCCTTGAACAGTAAGTGTTTGAATTATGTGGGTCTACTTTTTTCACTAAGTATGTGCTACAGTACTACATGATCTGCAGTTGGTTGAACTCACGGAGGTGGAACCACTGAAACAGAGCACCAACTGTAAAGTTATATGCAGATTTTCAACTGTGCAGAGGGTCAGCATTCCTAATTCTCAAGTTGTTCAAGGGTCAGCTATATACTGCAAGTATTTATTCTTGGAATCATAAAATTTTAGAAATGAAAAGTACCTAAGTCTAATTCCTTCATTTCATAACTGAGAAACAAATCTAATAAGTTAAGTGATTTGCCCAAAGACATATGCCTACCCAGTGGCAGGACCAAGACTCAAAATCTTCTGGCTCTCTATCCACTTTTCTTTCTACCATAACATACAAAAAAATTTTTATCTCCTACTGTGTTATGAGTATAGAAAAAAGCATACTTACGTTACTGTCAGTGTGGTTTATAGCAGTGATTCTGTTCAGAGGAAGAGAGGGTACTTTCAAGAGGCCTATAAGAATCACCAGAGGATTTTTCATCTCTGTGCACCCATAGAATATTACTATTAACTTGGGGTAGGGGGCATGCAAGAGGGTCGGCCCTACATCCTTTTCTTAGGGGAACCATCCTTCCTTCACTGTATAAGAATCCAGTTTAGACTACGTGGTTCAAATGGAACTTACCCTTCTTCTAACCTACTCCAGACACAGACATGTAATCCAGGCCTACCAACAAAATACTTCATTGCCTTGGCTACTTTGACGGCTCATGGATGCGCAGATCATAATCAGAGTCAATAAGAGTCCTCTTTGGAACCTGTGCTGAGGCTACGGACTAGGAGGGTCATGTAGACTTGGGCTATTAATAGCCATCTTTTCACCTCTCAGAAAACCTATCAGAGAATGAAGCCAGACAGAAACAACTATATGTGAAGTCAGCCCACCTTTCAACATGAGCCAGTAATTTCCCCTCTGCCCTTAAGCTAGTTTGTGATTTTCTGGATTACTTCCAACTGAGTTTCCTGGATGACCCCAGGCTAACATACACTTCACTACTTACTGCCATAATGAAAAATTACTAATGATGGAAGTGTGTCAATTTTATGTGTATTGGTGAGGATGAAAGGTTGAGAACCACGTTTAAGAGACAGTGTATTTTACAGAAAATAAAATAGAATTAGTGATGTAAGTTTGCAATGGCACATATACCAAAGCAAATAAAATCTGCCATTATTATCTCTTAAGAGAATAAAATTCAGTTAGGCATGTCATGCAAGCAGAAAATCTAATCACTAACGACTACAATTCAATTTGTATACTCTTTGTTCTTTAGAGGTTTACCTTTAAAAACTTAATTTTAAGATTAATTCTGAATGGTTAAAATAATTTTATCTTAATGCTTTCAGGATAAGAATAAACACATTTACATTCATGATAATACTATTCACGACTGTGCAGAACTCAATTTAAAAAAAAAAACAAATGAAAAAACAGAATTGAATTTAAAACAGGTCATTTTAGGGACTTCCCTGGCAGTCCAGTGGTTAAGACTCTGCGCTTCCATTGCAGGGGACACGGGTTTGATCCCTGGTTGGGGAACTAAGATCCCTCATGCCGCGTGGGCAACAAAACAAAACAAAACAAAAAAACAGGTCATTTTAGAGACCAAGAGTTTAATAGAGGGTTTTTTAAGTGTTTTACCTAAAGAGCCTCCAGAAAGGTTTCATTTTACTTATTAGGCAACCTTACAAACAGTGTTACAAGGTTGGGTAAATAAAGCCAAGTCTTGAGTGCTATAAAGGTAATTTTATGCATACCTGAGAGTTCAGTCAGTTTTTCAGCTCTTTTACTCTTTGTTACAATTATTCCAATCTCAAAATAAAAACAAAAATGGTTATTAATTTAACAAATTATTTCTTCTTGATAAGAATGTACGTAACTAAAATAAATGACTAATTACAAAAGGAATAAGTAACATGAGAAACTTCTGATATAAACTGAGCTATGTGTTCACTGTACATTAACTTCTAGAGTTATCTTGCTTTTCATTGCTAAGTGTCCCAGAAACTTATACACGATCTGAATCACTTAATCACCAATAGAATATATGTACAATGTTTTAAAAAATAAATTATATTTGGCAATAATATCAGGATGCTAATTCTGAATTATATCACTTATCTACATACCTGACTAATAGGATTTTGATCAAAATATTCCTCTACGAAGTATTCCAACAACTGTTCAAAGAAAACAAAAAGGAAATACTAGATAAGGGCAAAACAACAACCACAGAAAACAGGTTTTGTGCAATCTTTTTTCTTTTAAATTAATTTATTTGTTTTTGGCTGCGTTGGGTCTTCATTGCTGCACGTGGGGTTTCTCTAGTTGCAGCGAGCAGGGGCTACTCTTTGTTGCGGTGCACAGGCTTCTCATTGTGGTGGCTTCTCTTGTTGTGGAGCACAGGCTCTAGGCACGTGGGCTTCAGTAGTTGTGGCACGCGGGCTTCAGTAGTTGTGGCTCACAGGCTCTAGAGTGCAGGCTTCAGTAGTTGTGGTGCACAAATTTTGTTGCTCCACAGCATGTGGGATCTTCCTGGACCAGGGACTGAACCTGTGTCCCCTGCATTGGCAGGTGGATTCTTAACCACTGCACCACCAGGGAAGTCCCTGTGAAATCTATTTATGAAGCATTGTTTCTAATGATTTTTAAGTTTATAGATTTTCAAAAAATGTTCAGAAGTAAAAATATTAAATAAATAAAAAATAATAAATTTTGAAATATTAAATAAATAAAAATTAAAATATTAAATAAACCTGAATTTGAAATGGTAAGTGATGAGATAGGTTTGAGCTAGGCCTTAAAAGATGGAACCATTTGGACATATAAGACAGAAACAATCTAAACAAGGAAAAGATCCAATAAAGACAAACAGGAGAATAAGCAAAATTGAGCATGGGTTTTAATAAATTAGGAATAATCTGAATGTGTTTATAAGCTGAGGAGATTGATTCAAGTAAGTCAAAGGAGAATGAAGATTCAATAAAGAAAGGGATAACTGACAAAGCAAGATCCTAACACAGAGTGGAATTAAGGGCATAAATAATTAGCTATTTTGGTATACCATTTCTGTAAATGATCGGGTAGCACTTCTACTTAGCTATAGTTTGTATTAGCTCAAAAAAAAAAAATTGCTTTCTTTAAAACCATTTCTTTTACAGAATTCAGCATCCTTCCTCACATGTAGTATAAATCAGAATAATTTTAGTATACCTTTAAAGTACATGTCAGTCTATTTGGCTTTAAATCCTGGTCTTCCATTGTTCTTGATCCATCTACTACCACATAAAGATGGCGCATCTACCAAAAAAAATCCCCCAAAACAAAACACACAAATAAGAACAATTTTCAAATACATTTTTAATCAAGAACTAAAAATGTCATTTAGTATTCACATATCCTACACATATATTTTTAATATATTCCCTTAAAAAGTTTGTTTTACTGTTGTTTATTCTATTAAGCCAGAATGTTTCTCTAACTCAAACTAGTCCTGTACCAGAAAAGGAAAAAAGAATAACATACCATTCCAAGTCGAACTTGTCCATGGTGCTCAAATACCCTGTTAAAATTATGCAAACATTTTAATGGAATACCATCTACTACCTGAAAAATCATTACAACTTTTCAACTAACCTGCATTTTTTTAGTGAAATAAATTATTAACTTATGGATGCATATAATTATGGGCATTTTGAACAGTCCCTGAAGATCAATTTCCCTGATGAGACTCTAGGTTGCTGGCTCCTTCCCCCTATTTAGAAGGCTACAAGTCAGTTTCCCTGAAACACAGCTCAAATGAAGTACCAAGGAGTGGCCATAAGTGGACAGAAACACCTAAAGGAATATATTTTACCTTTTGTAACACACACAAAGTTTACCTACCTTTTTCTCTTTGCTTTGAAGAGAATGTCTTCTATTGTAGCTTTAAGTGATCCTGATTCATCTTCTTTAAGAATCTCCCTGTAAGCAATAATTACTTGTTTGAAAAGATAAGCTAAAATTTTATCAATCCAAGAGAAATGAAAACATATGTCCACACGAAGATTTGCACCTGAATGTTCACAGCTGCATTATTCATAACAGCCAAAAATTATAAACCATCTAAATGTCCATCAAATGGTGAAAGGATGAATAAAAACATGGCATAAACATATTAACAGAATACTATTCAGCAATAAAAAGGAATGAATTACTGATTCATGCAACAACATGGATGAACTTGAAAACAGTATGTTCAGTTAAAGAAGTCAGACAAAACTGACCACATATTATATGATTATATTTACATGAAATGTCCAGAAAGGGCAAATCTAGAGAAACAGAAAGCACACAGTAGTTGCCTAGGACTGGAGGTGGACATGGAATTAATTGTAAATGGACATGAGGGATATTACTGGGGTGGTAAAAATGTTCTAAAACTGATTTATGTTGATGATTGCACAATCCAGTAAATTTTCTAAAAATCATTGAATTATACATAAGAAACAGGTGAATGTTAACATGTGTAAAATATACTTCAAAAAAGTTGTAAAAACAAAACCCCAAACAACATCTAAAAGGGAAGGGAAAGTAATAATGCCCTACTTACCATGTTCTTTCATAGCCTCCTTCCCATCGCTTAGTTCTTTCAGGCTCTTCATCCATTTTTTTCTTACTGTATTGTATTATTCAATATTCTGTAAAAAAAAAAATCATTAGATTGTGAATTGATTAAAGATGTTTGTCACCAAATGCATACAATTAAATCTGAAAAGTAAAGAGCGGGAAGTAAACATACAAAGTAAAAAAAAAACTCAGAATGCAAAATCATCTTATTTTTTGCAATTTATTCAATAATTGTAGCTGACTGAAAAATACTTTGAAATCTTCATGGAACTCTTTTCCCATCTCCAAGAAAGAATACGAATAATTATGCACAAATTTGGCACCACCACAAATAAGCATCTCTTTACAATTAAAAAAAACCCAAAAATGTATTAAAGATGTGTCATAGGACAGAACCATAGAATTATGAGAAGTGGGTACAGGTGTAGATGAAACATGAGCCACAACTGCTGCTTATTATAGCTGAGTGCTGAATACATGGCGATTCACTGTACTCCTTCTACCTTTGGGTTTGTGTGAATTTTCTCATAATCAAGTTTTTAAATGAAATTTATTATTATTCATAAATGATAAATGCTTATGGCTCATAATTTTTTTAAAAAATACAATATTAAACCTACACTATAACCCCAACTATTAAAAGAAAAAGGAAATATTTAGTAATTCAATAAATAGGACAAATGGTTTTGATGGATGTTACGATTAAGGATGATTGGTTTTTTGCCTCTTTATTCTTTTCTGTATTTTCATATTTTCAATATGAACATGTATTTCTTTAATAATCAGGGATACCCCACCTTGATTTTGATCTCAACTAATTTATTTTAAATTTTATTTAATTATTTAATAATTTCATTATTATTTAAATAATTTTAGTAAGCATTTGGAAAGAACTTTATACATTAGCTCAGGCTGTCTCAAGAGGGAGGCTATATGGAAACTCTGTACTTTTCTGTTTTTGCAACTTTTCTGTAAATCTAAAATTATTTCAAAGTTAAAAATTTAAAACATTTGCATTTTGTTTTGTCTGGATTTCACATGTTATTTTAGAAAAAAAGATCATAGGATTTGAAAAAATAATAATCAGGAATAAAATTGGTGTTGGGAGTACTCTATTAACCATAACCAAGTAATAAACACCCCCGTCACATCCACACCTCCACCCTCCCCAATGGAATCTCCCTCCCCATTCTACATTCTCACTTTCAACTTCCTTCTACCATAGATGAAAGATCAAAGGAATCCTAAGTGCCAAGACATTAAGGACAAAACAAATCCCATCATTGGCAGGGGCAAAGATTAATTTTTGTGATGAGGACAATAACCAAGACCTCAACCTCATTTATTTCATTTTTCCTATAGAAAAATATACTTAAAAATCTAAATATATATCGATTTTTATAAATGGACTTCTGGAATTAAAACCTATTGACAAGTTTAAGACTGCTTTTATGGCATCACCGCTTTCTCTGGCACCTGCTACAATCAGATATTATTTGCTAAAGTTCTGTGTGTCTCTCACTGAATTAACAAGCCACTCCCTGGCGCTGGAAGAGATTCATTTGTTTCAGGATATCAGGTGATCCACTTTAGTATCCTGAAATAACAAGAGGTGCATTAATTCTGACATCAGTGCTATTTCAACACACCATGTTGGTGCCTTGTACGTTTAATGATGAGTGTAGTAACACAGCATACAGTGACTAAATTGAACATTTTGATCTTCCATGGAGGTGTTTTTGTATTTATCATGAATGTCAAAAATCAAAAGCTTAAATTCTTAAAGAGGTGGCTACTGCCATCCATCACATCAATATTTAAACTGTATTTTATTTTTATTTTATTACTTTTAATTCTCTGAAAGTTCAGAAACAAAGTGAGAACTATATGAGCAGAAGCTGCAAGCAGGACCACCTCTGGCTCACTGCATACAAGGACTTCTTAATTCGAACTGTCTGCAATGGGAAATTACAGGGATAGGACAGAGATATTAAGATCCCCATAACTGCAGATGTTCAAAGGGAAGCTGGATGTTTACAATGCATGCAGTTAATAGAGAAGGGATTTATGCAACCTGGAGGAAAATGTACTTGGTAACCTCTTAGGTCAGCATCTCCAACTGCCTATGACTGCCCAATATTCCATCTTCTTACAAATATCGCTGGGAATCCAACCCCAGGAAAGCCACTTCCCCCTGGGGAAGCCTGGTGGTATGATTCCTTCACATGAGCTCAGAAAGCTACACGTAAACAAATGAGATCTGCACCACACATCGCAATTTATGAAGCTTTCCCTCACACCTAACCCTGCCAAGCGCTGTGCGACAGGCAAGGGTGATAACTGTCCTGCTTTTCAGGTGTGGAACTCAAGGGTCAGAGGCTGGTAACTCTATTGAGGCCACACAGCTGGAGGCTGGTCACGAGCTAGAACCCAGGACCACAAGTCCCCAAACTCGCGCCCTGCCTTAGGGCAGGAGAGCCACTCTCCACACTGCTGCCCCAGATGCTTCTATGCAGCTCCCTAGACGGAATTTGCCCTCCTCCCCCTCCCACACATCCTCATTCCCTGCGAGGCGGTTCTGGGCCATTCAATCCCCGCTTCCAGCCGCGCAGCCCCTCCCGCTGCCACACTTCCCAGGCCTCGGATCCACGCCTCGGCTCCATGCAAACCTTTACCGCGGCCTCACCTGTCCTGCTGAGGGCCGCTCTGCCGGAAGCTCTGCACAATTTGCTCTGAGGGCGCCGCCGAAGTCCTTCCGCCGCGCACGGTGGCGACGTGCAAACGTTCCGGCTGCTGGGAGCGGTGGTGGCCGGAGCGCGGCGCTCGCAGGCCGGAGCAACCTTGTTGACTTCGCGGGGAGGGACGTCCTGCTTCCTTCCAGCTCTTCGCAAGGAGGCGGGAAGAGTGGTGGCCATTCGCTCTTGAAAAGTTGGAGGCCTGGTAGCCGTCCATCCGGCATCTGAGAATTGATTTTATTATTTACAAAAGGTTAGCATGAAGGATTCTGACCACATCAGTAGCCTCAGCTGAGCCAGCTTGCTGTGCAGCGGTTTTCCCGGACTGCTCTGCTGCTCCTGCTAAATGACACAAATATTTATTGAGCACCTATTTGGGGCCTGGTACATTTCTAAGCACTGAGGAAATAGAAATGAAAAACTGACAAAAATCCTTGCCCTCATGACAGTTATGAAGAAAAACATACTGTAACAAATGGTGATTGTGCCATAGAGAAAAATTAAGCATGGAAGGGGGAAAGTGTGTGGTTTAAAATAGGTGGTCAGGGGACTTCCCTGGTGGTCCGGTGGTTAAGACTTTCACTGCAGGGTTCACAGGTTCGACCCCTGGTGGGGGAAATAAGATCCCGCATGCCAAGAAGACAGTCGAACCATGACCAGAATGAGGGAGGGAGTTAACCGTGCTGATACTTAGGGAAAGATTTCTCCAGGGAAAGGGAGCTGCAAGTACAAAGGCCCTTGGGGTGGAAGCACATTGGTGTGTTTGAGCGACGGTATGGGCAAGCAGGGGATGAGTGGTAGCAACTGAAATCAGAAGTGCGGGTCTCGAAGCACTGTCAGAACTTTGAAGGGATGATGATGGCTTGGACTAGCATAGTATGGCAGTGCAGCTAGTGAAAAACGGCTGGATTCTCAATCTTGTCAATAGACTGGATGTTTGTTATGAAAAAAAAATCAGTGACTCCAAAGTTTGTTGCTGAGCAGCTGAGAGGCTGGAGTTGCAATTACTGAGAGGGTGGGGGGTTGGTAAGATCAGTTCAATTTTGAACAAGTTGTTTGAGATATCTGCTAATACACACAGAATTACTAGCATTTCCCATACCTGAGAAATGGAGAGGCAAGGCACCGCAGAGCCTCAGAAAAGGATTATGCCCAGGAAAAGGAAAAAGGAACTGCCGGAACCTCTCTGGTTCCCCATCATCGCACGCTTCCCCTCTGTTGCCTATATTGTTTTGTTGGTACTAAAATCTTTCCATGTATTCTTCCCCCTCAAAAATATAAACAGAAGCCATCCTGCACAGTAGTGGAAAGAACAGACCTGAATTAAAAATCAGGCTCTGCCACACTAGCTGGGTGACCTGAAGCAAGTCACAACCCAAGTCTAATCTATAAGATGGGATTATTTCCACCTACCCTACAGGGCTTGCACATCACATCTTCGCAAGTCCGTAACCAGGTCCTTTTATTTCTCCCCAGAAGACAAGGTCTCACTGTTTAGTTCTGATGTTGTCTTTGCAAGGTGAGGAGGGCAAATTAGCATTGCTGATTCCCAGTGCCAGTTGGCTTCCATCTTTGCCTCCCCTACATCTTTGACTCCTATACAGGACTCACACACAAACTCCACCCTTTTTCCTTTTACTTCCTTCCTAGTATCCCCTCTTCCTCCCTCCCTTCCTTCCAGAAACCCACTTTTCTTTCCTTCTGTTCTGATTAGCCATTCTGTTCCAAGACAGGACTCACACCTGTAGAACAAACAGCTACAACCCCAAGCCCCAAGTTTCTCATTTATGTTTACTATCCACCTGTCTGGGAAGACTTTGTGGAAAAACAGGAAAAGGACAGAGGACTCCCCAATGAATTTAAATTAAAGCATATCTGTGGACTGGAGGCCGAATCATTCAAGCTTTTCCCAACTCTCCTCTGAATATATGTCTCAGATCTTGAGTCAAGTAGGAATGGTACTAAGGCAAAACAAAACAAAAATGCATAAATCCATGGTGATCTTTTGCCATTATTATGACCGACACAATATTTTAATTGCTTACAAAGTGGTAGAATAAAGAAATGATATAACCTAGTCAAACGTTTCAATTTGTAAAACTAAGCAACAACTATAAAGAATGGAACAATCTGTTCTCTGCCCATGGGTGGCTGGACACAATCCAGAGAGTTAGGAAATTCACAAACAGCTCAGCCAGTGGAATCAAGCCGAAATTCAAAGTGTACAACTTCTCAGACTGGGCGAGATGAGCTTGCCTATTGCAATACCTTTAGATGGAACCTCAATCATTCGAGCCTCATTAAAACCCTCCAGAATTGCTTATAAGAGTATCTGATAATCTTTAACTTGATATGCAAACTCTATACTATCTGTTCAAGCATTTGCTCATTATCTATGAGTTATCACAATGCCAAACATAAGGGAATTATCTGCTTAAAACTAAAAAGAATTTACACCATAAAGCTGTACCCAGCACACACCAAACATATGGGATTGGGATGATACATGTACTTTTAAAACCCAGTTTGCTTTTAAAAACTTGTTTTCACCATTTGGCTTTGGAAAGTAGGTATAACTGGCCATATTTATTTTATTTATTTAATTTATTAATTTATTTGGCTGCATTGCGTCTTCGTTGCTGCATGCAGGCTTTCTCTAGTTGCGGCGAGCAGGGGCTACTCTTCTTTGCAGTGCATGGGTTTCTCATTGCAGTGGCTTCTCTTGTCACAGAGCACAGGCTCTAGGTGCATGGGCTTCAGTAGTTGTGGCACTTGGACTCAGTAGTTGTGGCTCATGGACTCTAGAGCGCAGGCTCAGTAGTGGCGCACGGGCTTAGTTGCTCCGCGGCATGTGGGATCTTCCTGGACCAGGGATCAAATCCGTGTCCCCTGCATTAGCAGGTGGATTCTTAACCACTGCACCACCACGGAAATCCCGAACCACATGCTTTTTCAACAAAATCTTTGGAACAATGGTTAATAGCAGAAAGCAGAATGCAAACACAACCACAGGATGTCAGAGATGGAAGAGACCTCTTAAATCTAATCTAAATCTCTATTTTCCAGACTAGAAAACTGCCTGAGTGGTTTTTCAAAGTTATGTCCCGATGGTTAATGCCAACCCCCCAGGGGAATTCCCTGGCAGTCCAGTGGCTAGGACTCCACGCTTCCACTGCAGGGGGCACGGGTTTGATCCCTGGTCAGGAAACTAAGACCCCATAAGCCACATGGCACAGACAAAAAAAAAAAAAGCCACCCCCCACCACCAAAAGAACCACCCTGATCCTGGCTCAGAGATCAAATGTATGTAAGTACATTTGAAAAATGATTTTTTTAACTTTCAAAGTTCAATTTTATGGCACAATTTTACAGCACAAACTCATGCTATTTGACTTTCTGCATTTAGCTGAATGGTTTTGTTCAGTCACAACACTGGCAAACTTGCCTTCATAAACTAAGTGTGCTGACTTCAGTTTAAATTTTAAGACATATAAAAATCAATTAAGTTGCTCAAGAGAGTCCTTACCACTTGGTATGAATCCAAAAGACATGAAAAACATAAACTATTTATTACCTTTTGTAGTATGAACAGCACACAGAAAATTAAGAATTTCTTCAACTTGAAGAACTGTATCAGCGTTATAATGGAAACCTTATTTTTATCTTTGGAAAATGATGCAGACTTATATATTAAAAACAATATACTTAAATGAGAGTTCCAAACTGAGGGGATAATCACAATCAACTTGGTTAGCTACATATCCAGTATTATCAGCTAATTTTACTTTACCAGAAAAAAACTGAATTCAAAAAAAAGCTGAGATTTAAGGGCACCATTTGAAATAATTTGGTGTTTTATGATATTGGATTCCATTTCCAGACAAATCAGCCTTCTGTTAGCCAAAGGATTTAGGAAGCTACCAACCAGCACAGCACCCAAAACAGTTTAAAACATAACAGATACAACTTCTGAGTGTAGTTTTCCATAGCTTAGTATTAACAGCACTAATGACATCAAAAAGGTACATTATGGAAAGAAAACACCAGTTTTAATAATTATAAAATATGTACAAAACTTGAATATTCCCATAAGATACAATTCAAGTCACAATTGAATTATAATTGTAATTGGATACTTTGATATAATGGAAAAGGCTAGTTGGTTTAAAAAAAGCATGTAAACCATAAAAGATAAAAAGCATTTTAAAATACGCAACAAAATTCTAACCAGTAGGTTTAAACTTTGATTTTTAAAAGGTAAACATATATTTACAATCTTCAAATTTCACACATTTGTTACTTTTACATGATCTTTATTACCAGGATAACATGAAATAAAAAGCTCTTAAGCATTTATACACAGAAAAAAATCAATAGGGAGGCTGGTAGCACTCAGTATCCGTAGTAGTTAAAATAGGAAAAGGCCAGGGACTTTATCAATGGAGTCATAAAACAGACTTAACCAAAACTGCAAGCTAGGCAACAAGCAGTTTCACTTCAGAGACTTTATTGCAGGGCCCCAGTTTCCTTATCTGAAAATAAATGATTATAAGTAACAGTTATCTGAAGGGAGAATTCTGGGAGAATTAAACTATCCCCTATAAGACCCAATGAGCATACTTAGGTATTAACACCTGATTGCCTAGGGTGTGAAAGTTCACAGCACAGTGTACTCCAGGACCTTCCTTAAAGCTTTAAAAACCTCAAACAAAAGTTCTTAATACAAGAACCAATGTTTAAAGCATAAAGTCCTTACTTGGAGTGTTCAGCCCAGTCGATTATCAAAAGCTATTTATAAAATGATGATGATATACTGATGATATCATTCAATACTGATGATATTAAAACTACCAAAACTCTGTAATGATCACAAAGATTTGGCCTCCCAGGTTAGAGTCCAAAGTCATTTTGACTCCTGATAACATTGCAGAGATGTCAGTCAGATACTTCTTAACCTAACAATGTGGCATCTGCTGTCTATGTTTTCCGTCGATCATAATCTCCAACCATCTTCTTAATGTGTGACAATTTGCTCTTCAACTGCTTGCAATAATTCCTCTTACTTTTGTAATCTGCAGACTAAAAAAGGAGGAAAGAAAAAAGAATCGCGTAAATTTAACAAACTAAAAACGAGTTATGTTTTAGCTGCTGGGAAGGCAGAGGTGAACAACAACAAAAAGGGAGCATTAGTCATATAGAATTGCAGGGAGTGTTAAATGAAGTAACATGCATAAGGCACCTGGCAGTTATCTCTAACCACATGAGCAGCTGATTTTCTTTTCTCAGTCATATCTTCTAACCTGGGTTTTACAAAGGATACACTCATTTCTAATGATTTGTAAAGTGACCAAGAAAATTTATCGGCCTTTTTTTGTTAAAACATGATTTAAAAAAAAATAAAAATCAGTAAAACAAGAAACTGGTGATATGGGGTTACTTAGAATAAAGAAACGGGGTAAATAGGGAGTGAGACAGGAAATTGTACTATGTACATTTTTAAACTCTTGAATTTAAATTCATGACGTTCTGGGAATTCCCTGGTGATCCAGTGGTTAAGACTCAGCACTTTCCTTTGTTATAAAGCAGACACTAACACACCATTGTAAAGCAATTATATCCCAATAAAGATGTTAAAAAAAAAAAAAAAGACTCGGCACTTTCACTGCCATGGGCCCGGGTTTGATCCCTGGTCTGGGAACTAAGATCCCACAAGCTGTGCAGCACAGCCAAAAAAAAAAATTAATGATTCTGGAATTTTAAAAATTAATATAAAGTCTTTTAAAAACCAAAAATGTTTTAAGGCAATAAAGACTGATGATGCTGGGAAAATTCCCTGGCAGTCCAGTGGGTGGTTGGGACTCTGTGCTTTTATTGCTGAGGGCCCAGGTTCGATCCCTTGCTGGGGAACTAAGATCCCACAAGCCACGCTGTGTGGCCAAAGGAGAAAAAAAAAGAAGACTGATGATGCCAAGTGCTCGCAAGGATATGAAGCAACAGGAATCTACACTGCTTGTTAGGAATGTAAAGTGGCACAAACCAGGGATGCTGTTGACAGTCCCTACCCAAGGCAGGATCCCCACTTGCTCAATGACCTTGCAATTTCATGACTATGTATATACCTAGCAAATGTGTGCCTGTGTGTATACACACTTAAAAATGAACCACTGCTTCATGCCACCATCTGAATGATTCTCACAAACAATACTGAGCAAAAGAAATCACACACAAATTACATACTGTATGATTCCATTTATATAAAGTTCAAAATACGCAATACTAATACATGATGTTAGAACTTAGGATGGTGGTTACCTCTGGGGTGAGTGTAAAAATTGGATGAGCATACAAGGGGTACTACGACATGTATTTCTTTATCGGGATGCCAGGTACAAAGGTGTGTGGATGCTCTGTGAAAATTTACCAAGTTGTATACTTATGATCTGTGTATTTTTCTGTATGTATACTTCAAACTAAAAAAACAAATTTTTTTTTTTTTGCATCAGTGCTGGTTGTAGTTGCAAACAACTGAAATTAAGCTTCCAGCTTCTTACAGTTTTCATCTTGCAATTATAGGGCCTTTTGTCTATAATCAGTGCATGTGTGACAAGGTATTCAGAGTCATTCTAAAGGTTAAATGAAAAGCACATAATAGATAAGTTCTTCCTAAAAGAATCTTACAATCTGGGATACTTACTCCCTTAACTTGTTTCAGTCTATTGTATTCATCAGCAGCAGCCTATTAATGAGAAACAAAGAAATATGTTTAGTGGGGCATTTTCTCTTTCAAAAATAACACTCCTGATGTTATATTTTGAAGCTAAAAATGTCATCTTATGACAAAAATATAGGGAATTAAAATAACGAAGTCTTAAAGTTCTCAAAACTATTATGGTCAGTAGAAGGGCCTGAGGAGTCCAGTGACAGGAAATTTATGACATTAAAATACAGACAGGTAACTATCTGTCCTGCTGCCTCTCATCTCTCCCCATGCCAGTCCACGTGGCACGTAGACCACAGAGAACTTTTTCATAAAGCACGGCTCTGAGCAGGTTACATCCCATTATAAAACTGGTCTGAGCACTCCATTAAATTCTCTACTAATCTAGTCTCCTACCTTTCCAGCCTCAGTGTCCACCATTTGCAATTCTTTAAAAAATTAAGCACATTAATGCTTCCAGATTTCTGTCATGTTCCCCTTATAGCTGTACTCATGTACCTCCCCTACTCTCTGGAGAATGTGTACTGGTTATCTCTCAGTGAAGCCTCTCCTAAACTCTCCAGGCCTTCAGCAGACTTTATTCCTTCTCAGAGAAGTTAGTTACAGTACTTTCTATACATAATGTAAATATGGCATTAGTCCCATTGTCAAAGTTGTTTAGGTATCAGTTTCTCTCTTTGAATATGAGCTCTTTGGGGGTGGAAACATGATTTGTCTTTGTAACCTCAGCACTTCCACATCAAGGACACAGTAAAAATGAATAAGCATTGATTGCATTAAGAAAGGTTTACGATACCATAGAGAAGCCATAAAAGAAAACAATAAATAAATCAAACTATATACGAAGCAAATACTTCGAAACCGGAAAGCAGATCACCCCAATTAAAAATGGCAAAGGGGGGGCTTCCCTGGTGGCGCAGTGGTTGAGAGTCCACCTGCCAATGCAGGGGACACGGGTTCGTGCCCCGGTCCGGGAGGATCCCACATGCCACAGAGCGGCTGGGCCCGTAAGCTGTGGCCGCTGAGCCTGTGCGTCCGGAGCCTGTGCTCCGCAACGGGAGAGGCCACAACAGTGAGAGGCCCGCGTACCGCAAAAAAATAAATAAATAAATAAATGGCAGAGTATTTCATAAAAGGACTATGAAGTTCCAATAAATACGTGATGTGATAAAAAAGTTAAAATACTGGTATCTAAGACACAAGTCAGTAATTTTTCAGACATAAAATGTTAGTGAGATGTGGGTCAGAGGAGCCTCTAGAGCATTACTAGCAGGAATACAGTTGATATAATCTTTCTGGAGGGCACTTTTGCAACAAAAGTTTAAATGTACTAACCTCTGACTCAGCAATTTCACATTCTGGAATTCGTTCTAGCAGATAAGTGGGTAAGTGTGTAAGGATGGAGAGGTTCACCAGTGTATTACTAATAGGGGCAGAGTGTATGTGTGGCAGTGGGGAGACATACCTAGATGTCTATTCATAGAGGGTCACTCAAGTAAATTATGGTACAACCACAAAATGGAAAATTGTGGAGTTATTTTTTTAATACATAAAAATATTTTCTCAGTAAGTAGATCTTTATTATTGACATGAAATGATAACCATAAATTATCATTGAATAAAAAAGCAAGATATAAGCAGTGCCAGTAAGTATTTAAAAAGAAAAACCTTCACAATGATGGGGATATCTCAAAGAAACACAGGAGGCAACCAAGAGCTCCCAATGGTCCTAACTAAAACAATTCAAGCAACAAAACTAAGTAGTGTTGGATTATAACCCAAAAACAAATATCCATGAGTCTATACTGACATAAATGATCAAATAAATGGGAGGAAGTGACAAATTTCCCATGCAGACAAATTCCAAATAATTTGTGTAGGTATACTGCTGGAGCATAATTCCCCAGTCCTTAAGTGTGATCTATGCATAGTGACTTCCTTCTAAAGAGCACAATATGGAGATGGGGGTTAAAAAGTAATGAGTAGTCTTCGCAAAAAACCCCACAAAAACAAAACAAAACAAACAAAAAAAAGTAATGAGTAACTTTACAGGGACAAACACTACTCCAGCCAGGTGATCAAGAAAAAAAAAAAAGAGCCATAAACTATTATTGAGTAAAAAAGCAGGAAGGATATAAGTAAAACTTATGATTTTTTATCAAAGATTGTGTCTAGGTGCACTTCTGCAGAGGGGACATTTTAACAATTTGGTGACAAAATTTAAGGCAATTTATTTTTCTGTATGTAATTCTGTATTATTTGAAATTTTTACCGAAGGAGCGAACTTTGTTTATAAATAGAAAAACTAATGTAGGTATTTTCTTTTAAGCAGGAAGGGATGTATTATGGACGAACCTGAACGAACTTTTTGGCCAAACCAATATGTACACAGACCATTGCTTTGTAATTCTTAACTACGTTAGTACACTTTTCAATTTGGAAAGACTTTAATCTAAGACTTGATTTCAATGACTCTTCAATGAAATTAGTTTGATAACTACTAGCAAAATCTGTATCATATTAGTATAAAGGATAATGTAGCTCCATAGATTAGAATAAAATTCTATGTAATATATAATTAGCAGATTTCAATTTACCATATACTCTTCACTTTCTTCTCTATAGTCATCCAGTTCTTTATCCAGACGAGAGAGTTCTTTATTGATCTCATCAAGTTCTGCTTGTAAGCTCTTGTATTCCTGCAGGCCAGTGTCAAAATTCCTCTTGTAGAGTTGTCTTTGTTGATCTGAAGTGATAGGTGGATATTCCCTAAAAATTCAGTGAGAAAATGATTACTTATGTATCCTTAGCAGACCTAAGATCCAGTGCTTCTTTCTCAAAGATGATAAGCTGGTGGGATGTGGAGAATGACATTCTCTTGGTTTGGGGTTTTTTTGTTTTTTGTGGTACGCGGGCCTCTCACTGTTGTGGCCTCTCCCGAGGCTCCGGACACGCAGGCTCAGCGGCCATGGCTCACGGGCCCAGCCGCTCCATGGCATGTGGGATCTTCCCGGACCGGGGCACAAACCCGTGTCCCCTGCATCGGCAGGCGGACTCTCAACCACTGTGCCACCAGGGAAGCCCTTGGTTTTGTTTTTGTTGTTGTTGCTTATGGGTAGAGAAAGGTGGGATGCAAATGAGTTCTTTTAAGAATGATTATGCTTTTTACGTTGCTGCTCATGTTTTTTTTTAAAAAAAAAAACTATGCCTACTGATTTTTAGAAATAAGTTGAAAATCATTTATGAAATTTCAGGGTGGTCTTAGGAACTCATTTATTCTGAATACACAACACCACATGAGAATGGATACTTAACATTAAAAGTGTTAAAACTGGAATTGTGGAACACAAAGGATATTTTCATCACTTCAGTGGCAGAGCAGCTAACTGGCAGCTGGCTGTTTTCTGCTACCACCTACAGTTTTCAGACTGTTTCGAGCATTGTTTTTGTTGAGGCGGGGGGTGGGTGTCTTGTTTTTCCTTAATGGAAATCACTTTGATTGTAAAAGTAGACATTAAAAGGTGCATGTATGAAAATGCATGCTCATTGTAAAAATAATCTGGCAATGTGGTAAACTATGAAAAAAACCCTGAAATTCTGTACCACTTGTAATCTCTCAATATGCCAGCTATTCTTTACATATGACAGTGATGCTATTAACCACCCATAATCCACTGAGGAAATACTATGAATTGTTTCACGGGACTAAGGAACTTCACAGCAATATGGAATTTTAAATGTCATATCTAAGACAGTCTAAATATCTTCATTTTACAGACAGGAGAAATTAAATGATTTGCTCAAAAGGGAAACAAGAATTCAGAATTTCTAAAAGTTTTCACTTAAATCTTGCATGATACAAGACAGGCAAATATTTTATAGACAGATGACTGAACTAGGCCAAAACTCTTGAGGGGTAAGGGGGAGATGAAATATGAGAGCCACCAGTGAGTATGGGACTTCTAGCTATACTTGCCCCATCCATCCCTCCTAATACCTTGAGAAGCAATGTTTTGATTAACCACAAATCACACAGCAAATGTTTCTGATTTGTGTCCCATTCCTCAGAATACTTGGGCAAAAAAAGGCCATAGGTCATACACGAGTACAGCTGGCAATGATGGACTATAACAAAACCACTGACACACAAAGTAACTTAACCACGGCACTAAATTGTTAACTCCACTGTTTACAAAACTGTTTGCCAAAGTCCTCTGGATTAAACTTTTAAAAGACTCTCTGGTCTCATCGTGAAAGCTTAACTTAAAAGTAAATGCCAAAGGAAAGCCATAGCACTGGTCCGGAATTTTATAATTAGTAAAACAAAGTTCCTCTATATTTGTATTTCATTTACTTGAAAAACCTTGCTTGGGTGACTATTGGTAAAAGCATACAGCACTGGCGAAGTTTATCAGTCATTTTGTGGAGGTGCGCTGAAAGTGTTGACATGTTTTTAAGCCAAAGTGCTTTTAAGCCAAACACATTCCCTCCAGGTCAATCTTTATTACAGAAGAGTACCAAGGGGGCTTCCCTGGCGGCGCAGTGGTTGAGAGTCCGCCTGCCGATGCAGGGGATACGGGTTCGCGCCCCAGTCCGGGAAGATGCCGGGGAGCGGCTGGGCCCGTGAGCCATGGCCGCTGAGGCTGCGCGTCCGAGGCCTGTGCTCCGCAACGGCAGAGGCCACAACAGTGAGAGGCCCGCGTACCAGGAAAAAAAAAAAGAGTACTAAGGGAAAAAAAAATATCAAGAAACTGTCTCCAGCCCTGGTTGGCAAAGAATGAAGTTGTACCACCCACCCCAGTTGAGGAGGCAACACCACCAAAACCTGGTTGTACAACTATCAGATGCGCAAGGGGTTCCAGCAAGAGGCGCCCCAGTACCTGATCCAGTCCTCCTCCAGCTCATCACAGGACTCGCCGCCCGTCGTGTAGTCTGTTTCATAGTGGTCTTGCTCTGATCTCCTCGACTTTCCTGCCTTGCCCTTCGAGGGAGCCCTTTTTGAAAGCGTCTCCAAGTTACCACTGTTGCTGTAATGAGGCTGCTGGAAGTCCTCCACAGGTGAAGTCACTGGCAGCTCCTGAGCCACTTCAGGCACCCTAACAAAACAGGAATCATCTGTCCGCGAGCATTACCAGACTTTGTCAGAGCACCAAGACCACAGAGGGCAGCAACACGTGGGCCGCATTCACTCAACCAGCCACCTGCCCAGCACTGGGCAGATCCCCAGCTTCCTGCACTCAACACAGCACCAGCCCAGCTCCCCTAATGCACACGGACAGCTTTAAGGCTCTGATGTAAGGGGAGCTCATTAGTAAGCCCTGTACGAAAAATGGATGTAAGATTTCACTTTAGGAAACACGCTGATCTGGAAGAGAATTATTGACCTGACCCGTGCCAGGGACTTCCTCCACAAAAGGCTGTTAGGAAAATAACAATCACGACTCTCTTCTACAGGTTCTTCTAGTTCCATGGAATGCTGAGTGGGGACAGGAATGCACATACGTATCTACCTGTAGAGGCTGACTCTCAGAGATAACCTCTTGGTAATATTAATTTTAGCCTCCTCTGTATCAATTCTCTTTTCAAGATACAATGTTGAAAAATGAAAAATACTGAAAATTTAAAGTAAAAAAACAAAAACCCTAAAAAGCTTTATATTGTAATGGATGAAAGAGCTTGTTAAGACTTTTTTAAGTTGCACTGTTAATCCTGAAGCCCTGTAGAATGAATGAAATGGAAGAGTTAACATTACACTTATTTTTGTAACGCCAATTATTTAATATTGCATCAGATTTTTAAATTGCATATAATGTTTCTGCCACAAGCAGAAAAACGAAGCCTAACATGGAATAAAAGACCGAGAGCTGTGGCAACTGTAGACTACTTCTGAGTAACAGAAATGCAAAGCTGCACTTTCCCCCTGTAGCAGAGCTGGAGTAGGGCAAGAGGAGAAACCAGGCACCTGAGACTTTCCAACATCAGCCTTGCTATTCAAGTCAACTATTTAAAAGTCTGAAGGATTTCGTTTTTTATTGCTTTCAACTTACAGAACTGTCATCTTGAGCTTTATCCACGAGGTGGACTGTTTGCTAGGTGATCCAAAACTGCTTGGTTCTAACTGTTGCCAAAGTCTTAGATTTCTAATCACACTTATTAATTTCTTATAGACTCCTAAAGCTTTGGGGGGGGGGGGTGGTAGCTGGGGTGGTGGTGGTATTTATTTCTTCTTTCTAAATTTATCCAGGTTAACATGGCTTTGAGTGCTCTGTTAATGCTACTTCTAAAGGAAGGAAAATGTGACTTTCTCTGTGAGTCAATGATTAACGAGTTCCTAGACACCCTGCCAGGTACTATGCTTCTTAGCTTCGAGGTGGCAAACAAAACCTTTAGAATGCAGTGGGTTTGTTTGAAGTGCTGGGGGCCAGAGGGGGAGGATGCTAAAGGGCAAAAGAAATTAGAAAAAAAACCCCAAAATATTAAGGCGGGCCTCCTCCCGTAATTTTATATTAGGTATTGATATTATAAGTCTTCACCTTAGAAGTTTTCCATCTCCCCTCTTCCTACACCCTTTCAAACACTAAACAATAACTTGATACAGCATGAAAGCTAAAAACGAAATGCTTGGCAAGAAAAGTATATATAAATTTAACAGTTAGGGGATATGTGAACTCTTAGTCACCTTCAAACCTACTTTTAGAGACAAGTCTGATTAGTTCGAAAATCTGCACAAGCCAGAGGTAACCACCTGTATACTTTCCTCAGTATCTGACTCAGTCCCCTAGGTGCGGAAATCTGCCCTTGTGTAGTTTTTGACTTCCTTCTTTTTTAAACTTGCTTTATTTTCTCTCTCTCTCTCTCTCTCTCTCTCTCACACACACACACACACACACACACCCTCACATGCCTTTGCTGCTCTCTCTCACCCCAACAGTGTAGTTATTGTGCACTTCCTTCCGCCACTGTTGTATTGCAACCTCCATGGGAACACGAACTCCGTATTCCCAGGGGCACCTGGCCCGGTACATGGCAGGGGTTCAAGGTAATTACTGAACTGAAAAGACATTCACAAGAATTCTCTTCATTGAGGACACCCAGTATCAGGGAGGAGGGAGAAACAAAATGCATGATCACATCAGTGTCATGACTGTTGGAACGACATCCATGATATACATGGTATTTTAAAACTGCCATCATCACTGAGGGGAATATCCAAGCCTTGCCAATCAGAGAACTCATCTTCCTGGACCCAAAAAGGACCAATCAGAATCTTTCCAATAGATTTGATATGTAAGTTTTGGGAAAGTAAATTCCATTCTCTGAATCTGGCGCTAGAAGATCAGGACAGCCTGAGGAATGTGCATGGCTAGCCTGCTACAAAAGAAGCTGTACTGAGAATAAAACCAGCATAGCAACAAGAACCCTGACATCTTCTGAGTCCCTGGATCATGCTGTGCCCGAAGCTATCACCATCTCTGGGCCTTAGGCGAACCAGTGAATTCCTACAACCCCCCCGTGTAAAAGCCCTAACAGATTATCCTACCAGCCTAAATACTACTACCAGACAATGGTCTCACTGGGCACTCTAAGGTGTCAGCCTGCCCTGAAAGCTCTGCATCGCATCAGCACTCCACTTCTTTGATTTACAAAGGTTAATTCACCCTGGGTGTGGAAAAGAGAGTAGGGAGTGTACCTACTATCTCCCAAATTCACTTAAGAGAGGGTGGAGAAGAAACTATCTTCAGCTACATTCTGCTGTCTCCTAATCCGGGATTAATTCTAACTGCCTTAAAATTCTAAGGTTAGGACATTATGGTGAGAGCAAAAGGAGCCAGACACCAGAATAATTTCCATATGATTCCATTTTATAAGAGCTCTGATATGGTGACAGGCGTCAAAACAGTGGTGGTGGGGAAACGGGGGTACCCGTGGAGAAGACAACGTTTTGGGGCGCTTGAAATGCCTCTCTCTCGGTCTGAGGGTAGTTACTTCAGTGACCACATGCGTGAACTCTCATCAGCCTGTATATCAAGATTAGTGCTCTCTACTGAATGTACGTTATGCCTCGGGGGGAAACATCTTAGTACTGAGGCACCTCATTCTTCACCTGGACCTCAGACAACGTTCCGATTCTAATTCCTTCTCCATCCACTACAATAATAAGGAGGAGAGGCACTGGTGAGTTACTAAACACCTTCAAGAAACACCTGAAGAAAGACAGGCTACGACTTAACGTGCATCCCTTCGTCATCCAGAAGGACGTACACTGAATCCTCCGTAGCGCTCAATGCTCTGCCGCAGACAACAATCAACAATGTCTACTACCCGCCAGAGGCTGCAAGCTCCTCCCGTCATTACTACACACTGTTGCATTACTACACACTGTTGCATTCGTTATCCCTTACCTTGGCACCATCCCCATCCTCCCCTTCTGCTGGGTTCTAAAACTAAACATCATATTTGCATTTTCCAGGCCTTCAAAAAACTTCTAGGGTGTACTCCTGGAGTACAAACTGGTACAACCCTTATGGAGTACAATTGGACGACATCTATCAAAATAAAATATGCAATTTCCTTTAACCTGGCAATTGTGCTTTTAATATGTTTCCTCCAGATACACTGACATATTTGCAAAGTGATAAGTGTGCAAGGTGCAAGTTCATTCTCTGCAGAGGTTTGTAATAACAAGACATTGGGGAAAAGTGTGCATCAATGTGGGATTAATAAAACAAATTTTAGTATACCCATTTAATGGAATATTATGTAGCTATAAAACAGATCAGTAAACGCTGTATACTGACATGGACAATCACGAAGATATATTGCTAACAATGCATTTAATATGCTATTGTCTTTTAAAAGGAAAAAATAACCAACATCATATTTGGCATCAACATCATAAAAATAACCCCTGGAAGGACGTAAAAGAAATTGGTAACACTAGCTGCCCCTGGGGAGAGAAACTAGACAGCTGGGGACAAAAGGGATTCCCTTTGCTCCTTTTAAATTTTACATCATGAATGTACTGGCTTATTGAAGAATAAGTAAGATATTTAAACTGTTCCAAATGAATCTGTGAAAATATCTTAGTTCTCGTAACAAGGGACAGCATGTGGGAACGCTGTGAAGCCCTGCAGGCCTTACAATTAATTTGGAGGCACAGCTGGTCACAAGATGCATTGTAGGTATTTATTTTGTATGCATGGAAGTCATGCAAATCATAGCTTGACCCTTTTAGAAGGATTGCACCTCTGCTGTGTACCTCTGCCTCTCATAGCCTCACATGATTTGGTTTTTGTCAAAATCCAAAGAGAAGGAGAAGAGAGAAAATGCTCTTCCTCCAAATCATTTACAACTGAAATCAAAAGTGAGCTTGATACTGAAGACCAAAATAAAACATACAGAGGGTAAGGCAGAATGCCAGTCGACTTCCAAATTCCATTCCAGGGTAATAATAAGATCTATTCTCTTCAAACTGATTCCATACTTAACTCACCTGCTGGTGTCATCTTAGGGGCTCCAGGCACCCAAACTACTATGCACTCAGAGTGGACCTCTACAAACTCGGCCCCCTAAGTGGCGGTGGAGGTTGGAGATAAAACTTTGAACAAAAATTTCCCAGCAGATAAACCTTTAACTTAGAACGATCAAATTAGCTAAAGGGAAGGTTTATTTTTTTGGTCTACGAAGGAACTTGGAGTTCTAGAATTATATACAGGAACATTAATTTATCATCCTCAGGCAAACTGCATCCAAGTCCTTAACAATATCCCCAACATCTCTCTCTTGTCATTAAGGTGAATTAGACTTAGGCTTCAGGGTAACCTAAAACCGCAACGGGGATACTATTTCCATAACCTGAATGGTACCTACTCTAGGCCAGAAACTCACTGGGAGGTTTTTCACACCACAGGTAAAACAAAATCTAGAGGTTTTATCAGTTTCACATCCCCTAGCAAAAGAGATCTAATAATTATAGGAAGGAGGAGAGACTGAGAACCACACTTAGCTCTGCTATCAATCGGTAATACCCTTCCACCCTCATCTAAACTTCAAAACCAGAAATAGGAAAGAACCACATTCCGCCTCCACCTATAAGGCAGAGATCAGTCTCCAGCCTTTGTGAAAACTGTTGGGTTTTTTTTTTTTTTTTTTTGGCAAATGGCACAAAACAGCAACTGATTTATAAACACATGCAAATACTCACTTTTTCGGACTCATTCTAGCAAAAGAAGGAAGACGCTACTTACGGTGTTGTTTTATAGGAAGACTCTGGATACAGTCGCTTCTCGTTCACTTTACCATTGGAGGAGTAGGCCACGGGGCTGTCCACTCTCTCCCCGTAGTCAGAAAGGGGAGGAGGCATGTCTTGTGTGCCTGCAGAAACGTTTTTAACCTAAGGAAACAGTCCCAAGAGACTCAGTTAGTATTTAGCCTGTAACATAAAAGGGGGAAGAAATGAAAGAAAAATATCATCTATAAAATTATCTAATATTTATCGGGCTCATTAAATATTATTAACCTATCTGACTACCTTGTTATTATCCAGTGTTAACAGTCAAATCAGCACAGAAATGGTGCTACTGTTAGTTTAACAAATCCAGAATCAATTACAAACAAGAAAAAAATCCAAATTCCCTGATCCTCATCCTGATGTGATTAGGTTTAATAATTATCCACCCCATCTTAGGAAGACTAATCTCATTTTATCCGGCCTAGGTCCGAGTTAGAACGAGAATTTTCATTTCTAACAAGTTCTAAGGTAATGCTTATGCTGCTGTCTGGGCATCACTCTTGGAAAACCACTAACCTAGCACAAAGAACATTGATTCTTCTCAATCCATTCACCCTATACATGGAATGTTAAAACTACATTAAGAAGCTCAAACTGATTTCTGCTATGGTTCTTTAATGACAGATTTGTTTGTTCTCCCTTTACTTTCTCAATGGCTCTATCACCAATAGCCTACAGTCACAGCATCACTGCCTTCCCTCTCTACCTTTCTTATTCCATTCTGATGTGTGAGTGAACGTGTTCTAAGAAGTAATACACATTGGAGATGATGCCTTGTTAACCTGAAAGGTTTCCCAGAGAACCTCTGGGAGAAGGTTTTGTATCTAATAAGCATAGCCAATTCGAGTCTCAACATTACCTGTTAGACGTAGTAGGTCCAACACTCCTTAAATTTCACCTAAAAATCTTCACATTATTTCATGTTACTCTGCCAGAAAAACAATAACTGCTAAGCCCAGACAAGTCATTGAGTTGGTTTGAAGTCAAGGAATAAAACTAAGGTGTGGGGGGAAAAGAAAAAAAACACTAAAAATTATGTCTGTGAAAAAGAGCAACTTTTCAAACTTAGGGATGATGGGATTGCTTTAGCTTGGTGACGAGCACAATGGCATCCAATTACCTGGGCTCACTCCAGATCTGCCAACTACCCAACTACAAGTTCTAGAAAACCTCAATATCTACCTGCTTCATAAAGTTGTTTTGGCAATTAAATGAGATGACGAGGTATCACATTTAGCACAGGGCCTTTATGAACACAGTAAAGACTCAGAAGATGCTGGTTTCTGGAATTAAAGCCACTGGATCTAAACAAAGAATTTTTACAAGTATTTGAAGGGGATGGCAGACTTTTAATTGGATTATTTTGCTGTTATAAATCTTCACAATAAGATTCAACATAGCGTATGTCCCTGCCACACACACACACACACACACTTTACATTCTGTTGTCCGTCTAGCATAGCATTAAAACGTGACCTGCTCCTTTCCTGTCACTGCACTACCACATGTCAAAAGATATTTACTTACCCACCCCTTGAAGTACACAAAGGTATTTAATCTTGATTGTTTAATATTCCCATGAGCCAGAAAGGAATGGAATCACTTCCTTCTGAAAGTGGAGTTTGGCAGCAACTGGGAAACCAGGGGGTGGGTTGCCAGGGAGTGTGCTCAGATCCCACCACGGGGGGGCCGGGTGGGAACCATTCTTGGCACCTACTGAATTCCTGAGGACTTGACACCATCACTAAGCTTCACAAATACCGGCCAAGCCAGAGGCGTATTCTCATTCTGGAGACTTCAGATTTAAAAGACCTCCCTTTCTTAAAAACCCATTTAACTCTTCTCTTTGCAAATTTAGCAGAGGGTGCGGAGCTCATGGATTTCCTACTGACCCTGGCAAACCGGAAACCAAAACCTTACAAAAGAGGTGTCTGGGTGTCTTTGCAGAGACTTCCTACTGCCCAGAATGGAATGTTCTTCCCCCTTTCTTTGCCAGCTAATCCTTAAGTGGACTTCAAGTCCTGGCTCACTACCAAGTAGGGATGGTGCCACTACCTCCCGGGGGCCTTCCACAAATGTCCCTGCTGGATGAGGCGCCTCCCTGTCCTCCTGTCTCGCCAGCACCTGGGCATACAAACCTCCCAGCAGAGCGCGTGTGTACAGACTGTATACGCACAGGGTGACGCTGCTCCCACACCTCTAACTTCAACGGGCGGTGGGCTGCTCTTAAAGCCACCGCTGTCTGCCTGCTACAGCATGCCACATACTGAACTGAGGGATCGTTTAGTAGGTACAAGCTTACAGGGAAATACTATAAGCAGATGAGTTAGGGGGTCCCTGGAGAAACAGAACCAGGAATGGCTTTCTTTTTTGTTGTTGTTGTTTTGTTTTTGTTTTTGTTTTGCGGTACGCGGGCCTCTCACTGCTGTGGCCTCTCCCGTTGCGGAGCACAGGCTTCGGACGCGCAGACTCAGCGGCCGTGGCTCACGGGCCCAGCCGCTCCGCGGCAAGTGGGATCTTCCCAGACCAGGGCACGAACCCGCGTCCCCTGCATCAGCAGGCGGACTCTCAACCACTGCGCCACCAGGGAAGCCCCAGGAATGGCTTTCTTGACATAAGAGAAGCCATTTTGTGATCTAAGCCTGGCCACAGGGCTCACCCTTGAACAGGTCTCAGTAATTTATGATCCTGAGGGAACAAAGGAATGCAGGAACGGGGAAAAGGCACTCAAACGACAGTGCAGTGATAAGGCAGAGTCCTAGTTCCTCCTCAAGGGATACACATCATAATATATCTTTGAGTTCTGCAGGTACTAAGGACCCCCACCCAGGTGGAGGATGGAATGATGAGGTGCCACTCTTGACTTCAATCAACTAAAGCTTGGACTCTGTGGACCTTTGCCCCAATTCTATGCTGAATTCTCCTCCGCTCAAGCCCCTTCACGAATACGCAAGTACCCTTAGCTTAAAACTTCCCTAATTTCACTGTTCAGACAGACACTGCTTTGGAGAAGATCCCCGGTGTTCTCCTCACTTGCTGCAAGTAATAATAAGTTCTTTCTTCTCCCGATCTTTGGCTTGGTTGTGTCTATCAGCTCAACAGCCACCAAGAGGTGAACCCAGTTTTCAGGGTTTTTTTCAGAAAAAAACCCTTTTCAGAAAAGGGGAAGCAAGGGCTCAGGGTGCTAGACAACTTTCCCAAGGACCCACACCTAATAAGTGGTAAGGTGCGGTTTATAATACTTCAAAGCCTCAGCTCCAATACACTGCCCCTCCCTGGGCAGCCTCCTACCTTCCTTCCTCTATGGGTCTTCAAAGTCCAGCCCAGTACCTGGCACAAAGCAGGAGCCCAGAGTCTGCCGCATAAAGGTTACTTCATTTATTACTGTTCTACTTCTACACTGTATATACCCAACCGCCTTATCAGATGAGCTGCTCTGAGCTGATGCTTATCTCTTAGAGTCAGCAGAACTAGACTAGCCCGAACACTGACTTCACCCTCCAGCACAGGTCTTTCATGACTTCAACCTTCTTCATACACGTGCACAAAAAATTCCAAGGCCATGGTCGCTTGGGTAGAACATACACTAAAATTAGAACAATACAGAGAAGATTAATTATTAGCATGGCCCCTGCGCAAGGATGACATGCAAATCTGTGACGTGATACATAGTTTTGAAAAAAAAAAAAAACACCCAGCCAGACTCAAAGGTGAGTAAGAAGCAGCCTTTGTCCTCGAAAGGAGCTTAAGTGTCTAGAGGCAGAAACAAAATATATTTGTAAAACAAGGAGTAAGTTCATTTTTTTCCTTTTATGCTTCGCGTTTCCCAAAAGAAAATATTGCTTTTTCTCACAGTACCAATGCAAAGTGAGTACAAACCTGCCGCTTTCAAAGGACAGTGGGAGGAAGCTGGGAAGCCCCAGTGAGGAGGGACCAGTATTAGAAATTTATGAGTCCTCAGCCTGTGCTTCCTATGATGAGAAAAGGGATTTGAGACTCACTGTTATTACTGAGAGGATCCCAAGCCAGTCCATAATACCTGATGATGTAGCCAAAGTTCTTTAAAACAACAACAACGAAACAACCCTACCATTTTAATAACTATAGCAAAATTTTAAAGACTTAGAACCTGAGAAATACTCGGCTTCATTCTGAACAGCAAATGGTGAACAGGTTTCCTCAAGTAACTTGAAACTAGCTCTAAGAAATTAGGGGCAGAAGAAAGCAGAGTGAAAAAACACAAATGCAGGAAGATTTGCCGCCTTCTACTAAGCACTGAGGGGAAAGGAAAGTTTGAGAGTCAAGCGAACGCTGGAACTGCTGCTGCGAAGCCAAGAGAAGCCTCGGGGCCTGGGGGGCTGATCCGGGGCTCCCACCCGCAGGCCCTCCGGCGGGGGAGCTGGGGTTCGGGGGCAGCCGTGGGGCGGAAGGGCACTACACGCACAGAAATCCACACGGCAGCGCCCAGCTGGCCGCTCTTCCCTGGGATCTGCCTGAAGAGTTCCTGGCCCTAGTGGCACCCTTGCCGCACAGACTTTATAAAAGGGAAAGACAAGACAGTAGAAGACAGACGGGCTGAGGCCGAGGAGAGAAAAGACCCTGAACCAATGAAAGAAGGACACAGGCAGACTCTAGAGACTAAATTCAAAAAGGACAAGCACTCTCACAGACCATGTTTAAGGAGTAGGATTTTTTTTTTTTTTTTTTTTTTTTTTTTTTTTTGCGGTACGCGGGCCTCTCACTGTTGTGGCCTCTCCCGTTGCGGAGCACAGGCTCCGGACGCGCAGGCTCAGCGGCCACGGCTCACGGGCCCAGCCGCTCCGCAGCATGTGGGATCTTCCCAGACTGGGGCACGAACCCGTGTCCCCTGCATCGGCAGGCGGACTCTCAACCACTGCGCCACCAGGGAAGCCCAGGAATGATTAATTTAAGGGGACAGGAAACGTTTTACCAAGATTCACATTCCAATCAAGAAAGAACTAAAGTGTCTCTGAAATGTCAAAATGAAATAAATTCAAGTGAAATAATTTCAAAAGATCTTCACAAGAGGTAGTTATAATGAGGACAAATTTTTATTCAGAATTTAATTACACTCATTAGAAGTGTTCTATGTCACTTGTGAAAAAAATCTTTGTTAACTAACCGTCTTTGGAGAATTAATGAAAACATCGTATATCCCTGTGGGGTGCCAAGGGGAAAACAAAGAGGGCGACTCAGGGCAGCTCTCATCTCAACACCTGTCAGCACGGAGCCGTCGGACCCTGGGACCAGGATGGAGCTGCACGATTACGCTTATCAACACTACTGACTCACAAGCAGCCTCTCCGCCCCGACTCCATGAAGTCAGGGATGGAATAAAAAAAGGTCAAGAATGTTTTAGGTCAATTCACCCCTGTAAAACAAAGTTTGGGAAAAACCTTTCTCTCCACACAAATCAACTGCATACTTCATCTGGAATGAGTACAAGCAAAAAGGAGGGAGGACAGCCATGCCCCATTTTGCTCTTCGTTCCTAGCTCACACAACACGGGGAGTCAGACTAGACCTGCATCATGAGAGGGAAGTTCATGTGTCAGGCAAAACCTGACCCCATTTGGTCCTCACCATTGCCCGGTGAGATAGGGCTATCTCCATACTCAGATGAGGAAACTGAGCCTCTAAGGGCCAATTAATTTGCTCAAGGTCACACAGAAGGTGACAGGGTACAGGGGGGACGTAAACCCCGTCCACCTGACTCCCAAGCTCAGCTGTTTCTGGCAATAACAAACTGATACCTCAGTAATTTAAATATGGCTTGAGGTACCCATCTCATCTGGGCACTGACTATTCCCAGTAAGAAAAGGAACTATTCTCATTGCCTTCACTCCTCACCACATCTGAGTAAGATACGATCTGAATCCATTTTGAAGAGTTTTATTTGCCTACTGGACTATCATTCTAAAAGCAGCTTTTGACACAAAATTACTGATATGTGCTTAGTCACCGGGTTCCTTTTCTTTATGTCAGAGTGTAGGAACACCACCCTCAAAAGGCAAACAGAAGGGGTTTTCCTGCTTGGTAATTAAAGTGGAGAAATATACCAGACATCAGAAGGAGGAGGACCTTCATCTCAAAGTACCATGTCCAGTTTTACAACCGGAGGTCCACCTTCCCGGCCATGTGCCCTTGCACTACAAGTTTTCAAAACACTAAGTGGTCCAACTCGTTTTTCCCGTTTTGATATTTTACACTCACAGATGCTCCCCCAACAAGAGCCTGAAAACTGCCTCTGGAAAGTTCCCTCAGACTTTTCTCCACCCTTGGTGGCTTGAAGGCAAATGCTCCCAAACAGACTAATCCCACAAAGGAAGAGATCATGGACCAGGCTTGGGCAAGTCTGATCAATTTACGTTGATCAGATGGCTCTGGGGATTTAGCAAACACCATGTTCCCTATCCAAACGCAGGCTGCCCACACGGAAGTACTAACATACACCAGGCAAAGCTGAATTCTGGGGCTTCCCTGGTGGTGCAGTGGTTGAGAGTCCGCCTGCCGATGCAGGGGACACGGGTTCGTGCCCCGGTCCGGGAAGATCCCATATGCTGCGGAGCGGCTGGGCCCGTGAGCCATGGCCGCTGAGCCTGCGCGTCCGGAGGCTGTGCTCCGCAACGGGAGAGGCCACAACAGTGAGAGGCCCTCGTACTGCAAAAAAAAAAAAAAAAAAAAAAAAAAAGGTGAGACGTGCAGGCTCAGCAGCCATAGCTCATGGGCCCAGCCGCTCCGCGGCATGTGAGATCTTCCCGGACCGGGGCACGAACCCGTGTCCCCTGCATCGGCAGGCGGACTCTCAACCACTGCGCCACCAGGGAAGCCCCAGCCTGCATTTTAACACTCGTGTATCTCATGCCAGCCTCCCCAGCAGGTGTGCCGCAGGCACAGCACACCTTAGTCCTCAGAGCCCATGCTAGCCACCACCTAGGGTTCCAAATCCCCTTCAGTTTACTGTAGTACTCCACACAACCTCAGCATTTTCTAAGCATGCCATGCCTGGAAGAGCCCTTATGCATACCTTAACTCAAATCCCACTGGGCTTGCAGTATTATAGCTGCAGCCTGGCTCTATGGAACAGTGGTTCTCAAAGTGTGTTCCCCAGACCAGTAGCATCAACATCACCTGGGAACTCTGGGAACTCAGAAATGCCAGTTCTCAGGTCCCATTCCAGATCCACTGCACGAGAAACACTGCGGGTGGGCCCAGCAAGCTGTTTTAACCAGCTCTCCCTGTGATTCTGACGCTTGCTAAGGTTTGAGAACCACTGATGGAGGACAGTTTTCCTCGATGTCACAGACAACTGCCCTGTTTAGACCATTATACCTATAGTTAGAATTAACTCTATTTAGTGCTGGAAATCTAGGAATCCTGCATCCAGAAAGCCACAAAGACACTCACCAGCTCTAGCACACATCCTACCTCACCTTCCATTACAACTCTCTACACCAGCCCCCCAGGATGCCCTCGACAGATAGGGCCTTCCGTCCTCCACGCTGCTGGGTTCTGAAGGTCAGTCCATGGATAGGACACTTCCATTCTTGTTCCATTTCATGCCACCTGAGACCACAGGTAATAGTGAAATCTTTCCCAGGGTGAGAGCCCGGTATACCAATTGTCGGCAGCCCCCAGGAACTGCTCTTATGTTAAAGAACACCTGGACTTACTGGTTGAAAATAAGAAAGCTATTTGCGTTTCTTCAGCTGTCTAACACTGATTACCACCACCGCCTGGTCCCAGTCACCTGCCCCACCTGGACCTGTTCCTCGTTCCTGTGTGCAAGGAGATGATACGCAGAGTCTGCCTACACCCTTCAAAAAAACATTTGTTCTTATCTCGCAGCAAGCTTACAAGTAAGAGGAAAATTAATAGTTTAACAACTGCAACCAACATTAAATGTATTTATATTTTGGGTACTCTTACCCAAGCTCCCTTATTTGATGCCATCATTGCAAATACTAACAATTATTCCTCTGGCTAAAATTTATTGGGCATTAATAAATTATGTGCTGGCCCTGAGCTAAGCCCTTTAATTGTTACAGGATCAGCATAAACATGCTGTAGGTGAAACTTTTATTTTCCCCATTGACACATGAGAAACCTATTAAATGAACAGACAAAGTGATTTCCTTCATCAGAGTCCAAGGATACCAAAAGCTACCCAAGGCTGACCACAAAGGACAGGGGTCCAGGACCCTGACCCCTCTCTACACCCAGGCCTGATCATCCTTACTAGCTCCTACCTTGACAGGTAAATGTTGGGAACAATGCTATAACAATGCTGCATCACAATGTCAAAGCTTAGAAACTTCTAGAAATAGGCTACCTAAATAATACACTTTGTATGTATGTATGTATGTATGTATGTATTTATGGCTGCATTGGGTCTTCATTGATGCACGTGGGCTTTCTCCAGTTGCAGCAAGCAGGGGCTACTCTTCGTGGTGGTGTGCAGGCTTCTCACTGCAGAGCACGGGCTCTAGGCATGAGGGCTTCAGTAGTTGTGGCACGCAGGCTCAGGAGTTGTGGCTCTCAGGCTTTAGAGCACTGGCGCAGTAGTTGTGACAACATGGGCTTAGTTGCTCTGTGGCATGTGGGCTCGTCCCGTGCACTGGCAGGCGGATTCTTAACCACCGCACCACCAGGGAAGTCCCTACACTCAGCTTTTAGATCTAAACATTTCGTACTTAAAAACAGGATCTTGTTTAACAACCTTTATTTACTACTTGGTAATAATGAAGAAATAGTTTATGGCATGTTCTCTCCAAACTTAGTTTATTCTTGCTTCTGACGTAAATTATGTGGCATAACAAGAAAAGGTGCAACTTAAGAGACAGACAGAAAATACTCCCTGAGAACTGGCATGCTGATTTGTGGTAGAGATAAGCACTTTACACATACATTATCTCATTTTAATGATAGTTTTATTAACTATGAACTATTTCCCCAATTCTACTGGCAAAGAAAACTGAGGCTCAGAGATCTCAGAGGAAAAAAAAAAACCACACCAAAAAATTACAAGTTATAAAGGCAAATGTAACACTTGTCCTGCTGGTTAGTACATCTGGCTTGAGACAAATTACTGAAGCCCTCTGCAAACCTCAGTGTCCCCTTGTATAAGAATATTCACACTGTAAAGACGTATAGAGTGGCTACGCCTACTTAGGAAATGGTGGTTCCTACCTTTCTTTTACTGTGACTTTTTAAAAAACTTTATTGCCAAAATTAAGACGTGAAGCTCAATCCCAAGTCAGCCTGGTGTACTATACTGAAAAGAGCACTGAGAAACCAGAGTCCAAACTTCTAGCCCTGACACATCAAATCACCACCAACAAACCTCCTTCTTACTACTGTGTCTACCTCGCAGGTCTTCAGCTTCCTTTGTGTAAGTTCACGGAGACAGACTGGATGACCTTACCCTAAGGTCCCAGACTGCTCTCAGATTCTGTTTTCTTTCACTTTACCAAAGCCAAACCAAAACTTATTCACAGGAGCACCTGAAACTGAAGTGCATAACCTTCAGTTACTATTTCCCCAGAATACTGCAGGTATCAACAAAGACTAATCTTAAGTACACACATTTTACAATCAACTCTTTAATATTTACCGTAGGTGTGTGCTTTTCCAAAGCCAGACCCCAGTTCTAAGTACTCACTCTAGAGAAAACGAAGATGTATGTCTTGATATTTATACTTATGACCTTCTGGAAATGCAGGTGGGGGAAGAGAGATTTGAACACAGAGATTAACATGAAATACTCATCTTCATGGGCATAAGGGTATCAGTCCCTCCCAACTCAGCTGCAGCACTCCTGGCTGAAGAGTCCCCCTACCAGCATTCTCAGTGTGTTGGCAGGACGCAGCTCCTTAAACCACGGTCCCCTGCTGTTCTGTGAGGCCAAGCTTAAAGGGGCAGAAAGGGATCTGAGTGGCGTGACACCCTCCCGGGAAGAGCCAGCAGACTACTGAGGAGCACTGGGGTGAAGTGGGCTCAGAAAGCTACTCAGAAACACGTCCTAAGCTATTCAAATCGCACTCTGCATTTAAACCTGGTCAGATGACACACACATAAAAAATAAAAGGGCAATTACAATTAACCCATGTAGCTCATATTAAGGTAGTAAGTATTATCCACAGAGTAGTTTCTCTAGAAACCATCTCCCCATCCCACACAGTAACTGTGGGAACTGCCACATGCTGGATTATGTGAGAAGGGCCCTGCCCTTGGGCACAGTGGGTTAGTGTGAGGATGGCCGCCTGACCCAAGGCTACTCATGCATCAGGGCCCCTTCCCCAGGCAAGTCTCAGACGAAGCACTAATATGAACAACAAGAGCTCTAAGTAGCTGCTTTCTGCTCCCCTTCTCCATGCGAAAATGAAGCCTACCAGGCAGGAGGGAGTCAAGATGAGAAAGCAGATCCCAATGGACTTGAAGTCCTGACTTTAGCTGTTCATGAAACACAGCCACATCCCTACCTCTGTGGCTAAGTTGTTTTGACTCTTTCTAGGATTTCATAAATCACCCCCCAAAATCTTGCAGATATATTCCTCTTCTTACCTATGCTAACTTAAGTTCTGTTTTTGTCAACTGTAACTAGGACTCGTGCAACACCAAAATTCTTTTCTGCACAGCCAGCTGTCTTCCTTTCAACATCCCTGTAAGGCAGACAGCCATATATTACTGGTCTTCTTCATTTTCTCACATGCATCTCACATTAGTCTTGAGAGGCAGACCAAATAATATAGCCAATTTTATAGATAAGAAAACTGAGGATCAGAAGGGGTAATCTGTTTACCAAAGAATGCTGGAGTCAGGACTCAAACCCAGAGCTTTAGGGTCCAGTGCTGTTGTCCCTCCACCAGGAATTCTCCCCAAACTAGACTTCCTTGACATACATGTGGGCTAAAAATAACTGAACTGATCTACCTAGAGTCACAGCAAAAGCAATGAAGCTAGAATTCAAACCCTGGTATTCCACCTCCCTGATATACTGCTTCTGTTAGACAGAAGTAGAAAAGACAGCATTACACAGCAAGAGTAGAAGAAAGGGGAAGACTACCAGTCCCACAGGGCTGTTCATCTGAGACTAAATGAAGGGTCTCCTCTAAAGCAACGCAAAAACCCTGCAGAGCCTAGTTTTCTGGCCAGTACATAGTAACACTACTCAGGGCAACGGAGAGGAAGTCCACTAAGAGTGAGAACAGCTGAGTGTACCTTCTCTGATTACAATGGAACCATTAGTTCCATTCCCAGAACTGAGAAGCACTTCAGTCATGCAATCAAGGCAACAGAAAAGGGAAGGAACACATCATGGTCTCTTCTAATTAAAGTAGGGAAGTCACTCTGGAGACAGGTCACCTCTGGGAGCAGGCAGAAGCAGGTGGATGGGAGAGTAAAAAACACATGGGGTAATGTAACTTAGACCTCGTATTGTAATTCTTGGGTAGGATGATGGGTGTTCATTATGAAAAAAATCAATAAATACAAAAAAGGCTATGAATGGACCAAAGACAACAAGGTCATGAACTAAGAATTGGGAATAATTTATTTCTGTGTACCTGAAACCAATCTGAAAAAAAAACAAAGAGACAGAGAAAATGTAATCACTAAGGCTTTCCCTAAGAGCACACTGGCATGGAAATGCTAGACTAGGGCTCTACTCCTGGCTTTGTCACATTACGTGAGCCCAGGCATGTAAATTAATAATGATTTCCATTTACATAACAGCTAAGTTACCTTCAACATCAATTTTCTCCATTTTCAAAAAAAGTACCACATACTTACTGTAAGAAAATTACTTTTTACATAATTATTCTGGTCAAAAATTGGAAAAAAACTAATATGAAACAACAGGGATTGGTCAAATAGATCTCTACAATGGAATGTTATTAGAAAAGGTGTGTGGAACCAGAATTTCACACACCACTGATGGCTGTATAAATTGGTACATCTCCTTTGAAGGGCAATTTCTTACTATCTACCAAAGTTACAGACGTATGCATAGACATACCCCTTGACTCAGTAATACTCGCGAAATTTAGCCTATAGGAGTATATATATAGACAGACATATATACAAGTTATACGAAGTCTTCTTTTTTAAAATCCTATCATTGTTTATAATATTACATAATAAATATATCCAACAATGAAAGACTGATTACATAAACCACGGTACCACATCCATACCACAAAGAGGCTATGAAGTGGTAAGGAAAGACACTGCAAAGTAAAAAGGGGATGTGCAGACAGAATGGTATGATCAGTACACTAACTTCTGCATAAAAAAGCAGGAAGTGTATTTTTCTTTGGTTTTATTTTCACAAAATAAAACACTGAAAGGAATCATAAGAAACTAAGAAGAGTACGTACAAGTGTGGAGAGAGGGTGAGGAAAGATACCCAGAAATGGGCAAATGGAAACGCAAGGATGGCAGGGAGACTGCCTGAAAACCTGTTTTTTTTAAAAATTGTAATTCTGGCCATAGGCTTTTTACTTATTTATTTATTTATTTTTTGTTAAATTTTCTTTATTTATTTTTGGCTGAGTTGGGTCTTTGTTGCTGCACGTGGGCTTTCTCTAGTTGCGGTGAGCGGGGGTTACTCTTCGTTGCAGTGCACAGACTTCTCACTGCAGTGGCTCCTCTTGTTGGAGAGCACAGGCTCTAGGTGCACGAGCTTCAGTAGGTGTGGCACATGGGCTCAGTAGTTGTGGCTCACGGGCTCTAGAGCATAGGCTCAGTAATTGTGGTACACGGGCTTAGCTGCTCCACGACATGCGGGATCTTCCCGGGCCAGGGCTTGAACCCATGTCTCCTGCATTGGCAGGCGGATTCTTAACCACTGCGCCATCAGGGAAGCCCTGGCCACAGGCTTTTTAAAAAGGGGTAATTAGAAAGCTTTTATCTTGCCAGAAAATACAAAAATTAAAACAGTACCACACCAACCAATGCAACAATATAAATGAATCTTATAGCATTATGTTGAGTGGACATAAAAGCATACAGGACGTAATTCCATTTATGTGAAGTTTAAGAATAGACAAAACTAATTGATGTGATAGGAATAAGAGGAGTTACCAACCCCTAGGGGATACTGACTAAGAGGCATAAGGAAACCTTAGACACTGGAATGTATGATATCTTGATTTAGAGGCTGGTTACAAATGGGCTTATACGTGTAAAATTTCACCAAGCCATACAATTAAATTAGTGCATTTAATGTACTTTACTGTGTGTGTATAGATATACATTACACTTCAGTAAAAATTTTTAACAATATCAAAATTGTTTTTGAGAAATATTTAATGTGATAAAAAGCCTATATCATGTTAAATCAAAAAAGGTAGAATTTTACACTGATAAGGACTACAATCATACTTCTGAATTAGAATAAGAAGTAGGAAGAGGAGGAAAGGATTAAAGAAAATACACGAAAAAGGTAACTCAGAATGGCAGAATTTTCTTTATACTTCACAGTATTTTCAAAATTATTTAATTAAAATAACCATATTCTTTGAATTCAGAAAAAGTACCAATTAACCTGGGGTTTGAGGACATAATAGAAAAAATAAAGATCTACAACTTTAATTAAAAGAGCCTTTAAACATTTAAAATACAACAACGTTGGTACAAACTTAAGTGAGTGACTGACTACAAAGGACCAGGTTAACATACAAACAGTGTGCAAACATGGCCTGTTTATTTTACAAAGTACAAGATATCCAGAAAGGGGAGGGAAAAAAAACAACCCTAAAAATCCCTAAGAAGGCAGAGAAACCATTGTGCCGGAGATTCAGAGACAGGAAATTAGAAAATTACACATTTTCTCACAGATAATACAAAAGGACTGAAATCTGCTTAAAACTCTTAAGGCTCAACTGTTGAGGTGCCTTTGCCCTGGGGGTTCTTATCTTAAAGATTTTAAAATTCAAGAAAGGCAGTACAATTTAATTATGAATGTCAGGATGTACCTACCCCAATGTGTAGGGAAGAAGTAAATTTAGTAGGTAATTGCTCCTTTAGTAAGTTTAGTAAGATACCACCCCCCGCACCCCCAAACAATCCACTATTAGCTGTATGGAGAGTATCTTGTCTTAGTTCTCCACAATTAGAATTCAAATTTTAATTCTCATTTAGCACAAGTAATTAATTCTAGATTCTCTTCCATTATTTCAAGTGGAGATAATTTTTACGATATTACTTTCTAATGACCAAAAGGAAGAAAAAACACTAATCCACTCCACTGCCAGGCACTTTATTTTATCTTGCTTTATTTTCTAATTTTTAAGTTTATTATTATTTTTTTTGCCGTGCCACGCAGCTTGCAGGATCTTAGTTCCCCAACCAGGGATTGAACCCAGGCCCCGGCAGCGAAAGTGCCAAGTTCTAACCACTGGACTGCCAGGGAATTCCCCCACTTTATTTATTTATCTTATTGGAGTATAGTTGATTTACAATGTTGCGTTACTTTCTGCTATACAGCAAAGTGATTCAGTTATACATATACATATAGCCACTCTTTTTTAGATTCTTTTCCCATACTCTACTCAATACCCTGTAATGCCAGGCACTTCGGATGCAGCATCAAACATTTCCACTTGCGCACCTGTGTTATCGGAGTGAAATCCATTCGAGCAGAATACTGCGTAAGAGCAGAGAAACCTGAGGAACAGTCTGCATCTGGTTGTGGAAGTAAGTTGAGGCAAGAATGAAAATGTGGGACTGAGTTCAGCAAAGCAAACCTGGGCAGGTGAAGGGAGGAATGGAAGGCAAAGCACAATACCTGTGACTAAAACTGCCTCCCAATAGCTTATTTCCAATAGCCTTCCTTAGGCATTTGAGTTGGGGGAACAAGGGAAAAGGAAATGAGGAATTTTCAAGTAATTAAGTACCGCATAAAACATCAGTGTGCTCAAAATCCTATGTCTGCTATTCAACAGATGATTATTTAGTTTCATACGACAAAACATTTATTACTACAGAGAAACTATGATGTGTGAAACAACCTACAGGCTGGCTATCAAATTTCCAGGGATTCAGTGAGGAAGCATTATAAAAATAATGCCTCTTTAAAAGTTAAGCCTTTCTGGCTTTGTTGTCATCATCACCTCCATAAGTTATTATGGCTATCTTTTGTCAAATTATCCAAAGTACCCAGAACTTATTAAACCTTCATGACAGTAAAATCAGATGAGAAGCCGAAGTTCACTGGGACTCTAATATTACTGGCACTGGTCTCTCTTGAGTTAGTTTCTTAGGCTCTCAAAACCTTAAGTAAACAAATCCAACAGCCAGTGAAAACTGACACACCCAGAAACTCTCAGTGAAACCTTGACTTCACAGTTCACAATAGACTGTCCTATTCCCTCTACAGGTGGCCTTGCCTGGAGCTAAAGGTCAAAAGAAAACAATCCCCAACACCTTCACATTTTACTGGGTTGGGGGAGGGGGATGAGGAAGAAAAAAACAACAAGCAGGCTTCAAGGAGAGGTCGGGAACACGGGCACACACATACCATACCTTCTGTTTCTCCTGACTGCTTCGTCTTAGTACCTTAACTAGAAAAATTTCATGTACATTCAAATTTCTTCAAACACCAGATGGAGGATGCTAGAGCTAGGAGCCTTCAAGATGATCAGTATCTTCACCCCCAACCTGACCAGCAGGACCCACCCTCAGCCCACTCCGCTCTGCTCCCACGGGCCAAAACCAACCTACCCTGGAACCAGGGTCCAGGATTCTCAACCAACCTTCATGGCAAGAAACCAATCTGCTCAAAGAAACCTATGAAGGCAGATTCTGAGGCTGCTCTCAACAACATCCTAACAGAGTATTTCTAACAAAGTTTGGAACACACCTAAAAACAGGTTAGCTATCAGGAACATGCATTTGGGAGGTATTTTTGGTAAGAGGGACTTTCTGCACTTCAGCAAGTCGCATCATTTAGGAAGCCACCTACTGGTAGGATTAACAGTATATGAAAAAAAAAAATTGCCCTAATCTCTCTCTGCCTTCACTTAAGTATTTCAATATGTCAATATCAGTACAGAATTAGTCCCTGTGATTCTCCAGGCTGTTCCACATGTAAAAAGTTTAAAGACCTGCCACCTGCTACCACCCCAAAAACACCGTTGCCAATCTTTTTTTTTTTTTTTTTTTGCGGTATGCGGGCCTCTCACTGCTGTGGCCTCTCCTGTTGCGGAGCACAGGCTCCAGATGCGCAGGCTCAGCGGCCATGGCTCACGGGCCCAGCCGCTCTGTGGCATGTGGGATCTTCCCGGACCGGGGCACGAACCCGTGTCCCCTGCATCGGCAGGCGGACTCTCAACCACTGCACCACCAGGGAAGCCCCCCTTGCCAATCTTGACCAAAGACCGTAAACATCCTGAGCACTGGTATTTACTTCCAAAACAATCAGCAGGATAATAAAAAGGAAGGGGAGAGGAGATGTTTTTGTTTTCCAAAGCCACGTTATTTCCTTCGTGGTTTCTTTAAAAGCCATTTCTTCTCAGTGCCTAGATCCACTTCTTAGAAATAGAAATCTGGCTTTTACTCGTAGTAAAACCATGTCCACTCATCCCACTTTCTTAACATTCGAAGTAAAATGTGAGGCCACAACTTTTGCAATATACAAAGACAATAATTCTACAAATTAAGTTTCACAAAGCAGAATAGGTTAAATTTAGAGACAAATCTGGGGGTCTAATAAAAAACTGGACATTTACTGACTTTCTTAAAACACTTACCCACTCTTCGACATTGGGGGGCTGCTCATCATAAATACGTTCCTTGTCCCACAAAATATTTGACTTGTCATACCGGTCCATCTTTCTTCGCGTTTTCACAGCAAAGAAAATTATTAAAGCAAAAGCCACAACAACCATAAATGCCAGCACAATGGCAATGGCCTAAAAAGAGATTAAAGATATTGACATATTTAGCTTTTAATTGCTTACTTTATCCCAACCCACACTCTACAAATACCTAAGGCCCTACTAAATATCTGTTGTTTAACTGCTATAAAACTGATACAAACGGTTACATTTTAGAAATATAAAACCTAGCCCAAGCTAGTTCAGCTAAGGCTAGCAACACACACACACCAACCTTGATTCACATACACACACACACAACTTTGATTCAATCCTTGGAATGAACATGAATCCCTGTTTTAGAATTATAGAAAACTAGTTCCAAAGCCTGAGCACCAAGGGGCCATATTTCCATAAACAGATGAGAATACCCAATAAATTAACTCATCACTGGTATACTTCTAAAGGTCTGGAAAATGTTATTCTCAGAAGTAGTTTTATTATTTTTTTTAACATCTTTATTGGAGTATAATTGCTTTACAATGGTGTGTTAGCTTCTGCTTTATAACAAAGTGAATCAGTTACACATATACATATATCCCCATATCTCTTCCCTCTTGCATCTCCCTCCCTCCCACCCTCCCTATCCCACCCCTCTAGGTGGTCACAAAGCACCGAGCTGTCAAAAGTAGTTTTAAATACCCAATCATGCTTATAGCCTTGTTCGTAACACATGTCTGGCACAACTTTTTACACTGAATGTAAATTTCAGTCTTACCATAAATTATGCAGATACACTCTAACCAAGCTATAAATTAGAGAGAATGGGCTAATGATCCTTTTAGTCTGTTAGGTTCCTGTTTTAGGTGTCTTTTGTGTGCTTACTAGAAGAGCCTGTGACAAGGAAACCCTACCCCTGACAGTTCTCCTAGTGTCTGACAGGTATGTTAAGTGGTACACTGGCATGGAGGCACTTGGGAGTTCAGACAGGTACCAGGGCTCTGGCCTGGATGTCTGCTAACGGGTAAGAGGAAGCTCTCTTTGCAGCTGTCTATGTAACAGTGGTATCCTTTTTCAAAGAATACAGGTTTCGGGTAGTCAGAGGACTAAGAGGGATGTCAGTGTGATAAGAAAGGAATACCAGCCCTCAGCCCTATTTACCACAGACACTCTGAATGTCGACAACAAAACTCTGAAACCTACATTTCAGTCTTCAAAATAAAGGTAGTTATTGGAGAAGGTCTAACCCCCAAAAGGTGACTCATTCTGGTAAAAGAATGAAAATTCCTGGGTCAGTGTAAGGAGAAAAAAAAAAGGAAAAAAGAATACTAGGTTAGAAACATTTTCTTAATTAGGATGACTCCTGGTTACTGAAAGCAAGGTTCTCCACCCCACCTGCACGTTTGAATCACCTGACAGCTTTTTGAAATACTGACTTACACAGTGAAAATTTGAAAACATTTTTATAACAAATTAAAGAAGACCTAAGTAAATGAAAAGACACCCTATGTTCATGCATCAGAAGACTTATTGTAAAGATGACAATTCTTCTCCCAGCTAGGATTTTGAAGGATTGCATTGATCTACAAATTCAACGCAACCCTTCAAAATTCTAGCTGGCTTTTTTGCAGAAATTGACAAGCTGATCCTAACATTCATATGAAAATGCAAGAGACCTAGAATCTAGCCAAAAGAATCTTGAAAAAGAAGAGCAAAGTTGGAGGACCCCCCACTTCCCAATTTCAAAATTGATGACAAAGCTACAGCAATCAAGAAGTGTGGTACTAAATAGAACTACCATATGACCCAGCAATCCCACTACTGGGCATATACCCTGAGAAAACCATAATTCAAAAAGAGTCATGCACCAAAATGTTCATTGCAGCTCTATTTACAATAGCCCGGAGATGGAAACAACCTAAGTGCCCATCATCGGATGAATGGATAAAGAAGATGTGGCACATATATACAATGGAATATTACTCAGCCATAAAAAGAAACGAAATTGAGCTATTTGTAATGAGGTGGATAGACCTAGAGTCTGTCATACACAGTGAAGTAAGTCAGAAAGAAAAAGACAAATACCGTATGCTAACACATATATATGGAATTTAAGAAAAAAAAAAATGTCATGAAGAACCTAGGGGTAAGGCAGGAATAAAGACGCAGACCTCCTAGAGAACGGACTTGAGGTTATGGGGAGGGAGAAGGGTGAGCTGTGACAGGGCGAGAGAGAGTCATGGACATATACACACTAACAAACGTAGTAGGGTAGATAGCTAGTGGGAAGCAGCCACATGGCACGGGGATATTGGCTCAGTGCTTTGTGACAGCCTGGAGGGGTGGGATAGGGAGGGTGGGAGGGAGGGAGATGCAAGAGGGAAGAGATATGGGAACATATGCATATGTATAACTGATTCACTTTGTTATAAAGCAGAAACTAACACACCATTGTAAAGCAATTATACCCCAATAAAGATGTTAAAAAAAAATAAAAAAAAAAAAAAGAAAATGCAAGAGACCTAGAATCTAGCCAAAAGAATCTTGAAAAAGAAGAGCAAAGTTGGAGGACCCCCCACTTCCCAATTTCAAAATTGATGACAAAGCTACAGCAATCAAGAAGTGTGGTACTAAATAGAACTACCATATGACCCAGCAATCCCACTACTGGGCATATACCCTGAGAAAACCATAATTCAAAAAGAGTCATGCACCAAAATGTTCATTGCAGCTCTATTTACAATAGCCCGGAGATGGAAACAACCTAAGTGCCCATCATCGGATGAATGGATAAAGAAGATGTGGCACATATATACAATGGAATATTACTCAGCCATAAAAAGAAAAGAAATTGAGCTATTTGTAATGAGGTGGATAGACCTAGAGTCTGTCATACAGAGTGAAGTCAGAAAGAGAAAAACAAATACCATATGCTAACATATATATATTGAATTTAAGAAGAAAAAAATGTCATGAAGAACCTAGGGGTAAGACAGGAATAAAGACACAAACCTACTAGAGAACGGACTTGAGGATATGGGGAGGGGGAAAGGTAAGCTGTGACAAAGCAAGAGAGAGGCATGGACATATATACACTACCAAACGTAAGGTAGATAGCTAGTGGGAAGCAGCCGCATAGCACAGGGAGATCAGCTCGGTGCTTTGTGACCACCTAGACGGGTGGGATAGGGAGGGTGGGAGGGAGGGAGACGCAAGAGGGAAGAGATATGGGAACATGTGTATAACTGATTCACTTTGTTATAAAGCAGAAACTAACACACCATTGTAAAGCAATTATACCCCAATAAAGATGTTTAAAAAAAAAAAAGAAGTGTGGTACTGACCTAAGGACAGAAACACAAGTAATGGAAACAAATTGAGAGTCTAGAAATAAATCGTCACATTTATGGTCAATTCATTTTTGACCAGGTCATGAAAATAACTCAATGGAGAAATAGTCCTTTCAACAAATAATACTAAGACAACTGGATATCCACATGCAAGAAATGTTGGACCCCTTCCTTGTAACATGCCCCAAATTAACTCAAAATGGATCATGGACCTAACTGTTAAAAGCTAAAATTATAAAACTCTTAGAAGAAAACATATAGGAGTAAATCTTTGTGACCTCGAATTAGGCAAAGTGTTTTTAGATACAACACCCTTTTAGGGTGCAAAAGCAATGAAGCAAAATTAAATGAGACCTCACCAAAATTAAAAAACTTTTGTGCAAAGAACATCATCCAGAAAGTGAAAAGAGAATGACAAAATGGAGAGAAAATACTTGCAAATCATATTATAAGGGACTTGTATCCAAATATATAAAATTTCTTACAACTTAATAAAAATCCAAATAGCCCAACTAAATAATGGGCAAAGATCCTGAATAACCATTTCTCCAAAGAAGATATACTAATAGCCAATAAGCAGAAGAAAATATCATTAGCTATCACGGAAATGCAAATCAAAACCAAAATGAGGTACCACTTCACACCCATTAGCATGGTTAGACTCAAACAGACAAAAACAATGCTGGGGGATGTGGAGAAACTGGAATCCTCATACATTTCTGGTAAACGTACAATAATGCAACCTCTTTGTAGAACAATGTGACAGTTCCTCAAAAGGTTAAACGCAGAATCTCCCTAAGACCCATCAATTCTACCCCTAGGTATATACTGAACTCAAGAGACATTAAAACATAAGTTTCACAGAAAAATTCGTAACGGCCAAGGTGGAAATAGCCCAAATGTCTGTTAACTGGCCAATAAATAAAATGTGGTATAGCCCCACAATGGAATGGTATTCAGCAATAAATAGGAATGAAGTACTGGTACATGTTCTAACACGGATGAACCTTAAAACATTAATGCTAAGTGAAAGAAGCCAATCATACAAAAACACATATTGTATGAGTCTGCTTATATGAGATATCCAGAATAGGCAAAACCACAGAACAGGATTAGTGGTTTCTCGATCTGGGGACGGTTAGTGAAATGAGGAGTGACCGCTAATGAGGACGGGGGTTTTCCTGGGGTAGTGAAAATGTTCTAAGATCAACTGTGGTGATGGTTGCACAACTCTGTGAATATACTAAAAATACTGAATTGTATTTTAAATGGATGAATTGGATGGTATGTTAATCATATCTTAATAATGACACCCAGCCCTTCTCCCAGTTTCTGGTTTAAATAGAAGTGGGGCGTAGCATCAATATTTTTTTAAACATTCCCAAAGTGAATCTATTAAGCATCCCAAGAGGAGAGCCTCTGACCCAAGGCAAGAGGGGAGAAAAAAGAACAAAACTATCCCTACCTCCTGGGGATCCACCACACAGTAGTGATACAAATATTGATCCACATAGACTCCAGCAGCTGCAGGTGTATAAAACTGGTTGCAGAGGGCATATATTTGTGAACTGTAGAGAGACCCAGATGCCTGGGCAGTTGGGTTGACTCCCAATATATAGACAATTGTGGCAATAAACACCATAACGGCCAGGACAGCACTCACTATTATCACAGTCAAATAATATCTTCTTGTTCTAGATACTTCAGCTCTTATAACGCTGGTAACAAATATCACCAATGCAGCCATGAAACAAAAGGCAGCCATGGCCAGCAGGAATCCCTTTGCCGCTCTTGGATCTGTATAGCCTCCTCCATAGCCATAACCGTAGCCATAACCATAGCCATATCCACTTCCGTAGCTACCAAAGCCACTTCCTCCATAAGGGTAGCCAATGCCACCTCCCACTAAGGTTCCATAGCCTCTGTCCCAGGCAAGAGTGGAGGCAACACAGGCAAAAATGGCAATGCACATCACGATAATAAGCATAGACAGAATCCGAATCACTCCTGGAGGAGAGGTCCATTTGTAGAAGTGGAGAATTTCATCTTCCGGGTAGAAAGAATACGCTGGCTGAGAGAGCATTGGTCGAATGTGCATCTCTCCACCATATACGTCATTGCTTGGTGCATAATGATTGGGTTTGCTGAAAAGCACATGAAAATTTTAAGTTAGCCATTTTTAGTGGTGAGCAGAAAGAACAAATAAAGTACCTGGAATAATTTGAACAAACCACTGGCAAATAAAACTATGATTTGTACTGTTTCACTGTAATGGGGCAATCTGTATCCCCCCACACCCCTACCAAATTCAAATATCAAAATCCTGACCCCCAGACTTACCCGGTGGCACAGTGGTTAAGAATCCACCTGCCAATGCAGGGGACACAGGTTCGAGCCCTGGTTCAGGAAGATCCCACATGCCGCGGAGCAACCAAGCCCGTGCGCCACAACTACTGAGCCTGCGCTCCAGAGCCCGCGTGCCCAGAGCCCACACACCACAACGAAGAGTAGCCCCCGCTTGCCGCGACTAGAGAAAGCCCACAAGCAGCAACGAAGACCCAATGCAGCCAAAAATAAATAAATAAATAGATTTATTTTTTTAAAAAATCCTAACCCCCAACGCGATGGTATTAGGAGGTGGGGTCTCTGGGAAATAATTAGGTCATGAGGGTGGAGCCCTCATGAATGGGATCAGTGCCCTTATGAAAGAGGCCCCAGAGAGCTCTCTCACCCCTTCTACAATGTGAGGATACAAGAAGTCTGCAATCTGGAAGATGGCCTCCACTAGAACCGGGCCGTGTTGGCACCGTATCTTGGGCTTCCAGCCTCCAGATTGTGAGAAAAAAGTTTCTGTTGTTTATAAGCTACCCAGTCTATGTACTCTATTACAGTAGCCCCAACTGACTCAGACACCCATTGAACAGTAAACATATCTGTGCACGATGCGTCAAAATCACCTGGAGGGTTTGTTGGCCCTCATCCCCAGAGTTGCTGAGTCTGCAGGTCTGGGGTAGAACAAGTTTCTAGATGCTGCTGATGCTGCCGCAGTCTGGAAACCATACATTGAGAATGACTACTTCGTTTCTACGGAACAGAGGTTCTCAAATTTTGCGGCACATTAGAATCACCTGGGGATGTATAACATCCCCAGACGGAGCACTCCAGACCAGTTAAATCATAATCCCTGGGGACGGGACCCAGGGAGTTTAGAACAGTGGTATCAGCCCTTTTGCCTTTGTGACTGAAGACCGATTCCTTCAGACTTGACACTTACAGTGGCCTCCACTGGGTCACGTGTAAATCCTGGCAGCCTCGCTCTCTTACCTAAGAATGCACATTCATTCACTTATCATTTGGTGGCTATTTACTGGAGTTGCCAGGCTGACGCCTGCTGGGCTCTGTGCTAGGCACTGGGGATACAACAGTGAACAGGACAGCCTCAGTCCAGGCCCATCACAGAGTACAGTCTGTCAGGGCAGTAAGACATTAAACGAAGCACTACGTGAACTACAGCCAGTTACAGCAAGAGCTACAAAGTAGATCAATTACCAATGAGTGCTCATCAGAATGGTGGCTAATCAGATCTGATGGCTAAGCAGATCAGAATCTCCTTTATAAAAATACCTTGCAAACTCCAGTAATTTAATGATAAACACACAGCTTGTAACAGACACACTGATGCGTGGACACACTGAATCTAAAACCTGTGGGCCCTGGCGAGGCAAAATTCAATTCCTAAACCAACTAAAGCCCTTTTGTTTTTGTCATTATTTCTATAGACCGCCTTCCTCACTCCAAAGGAGACGTCTTACTACTGGGTGCCACTAACCATAGGAATTAGAATTACCTGAGTACCGTAAATGAGAATGAAAAGGAAATGGAGAAACTGGAGAGAACAATGAAAATGTCAAGAAAGAAAACTCGGTAAAACATTCTACTTAGATACTTGGGCTGTTTCCATTTGGGGCTGTCATGAACAGCGTAGCTCTGACACAGTCTCCAACATACATCCTGGTACACCCAGGCAGTTTTTTTTAGGGTATATATCCAGGAGTAGAATTTCTGGGTCAAATTTTTTTTTAAATTTTCAGCTCTACTAGACAATGTCAAACTGTTTTCCAAAGTGACGGATTCACTTATACTCCCATGAACAGTGCAATGTTCGCAGAAACATGGCTTATGATAACCCCAAGCTGCAGTGCCTACAGTGCCATGGGTAACTGTGATAGAGCCTCACAATGGAATGCTACGGAGCTGTGCTATTATGACAGCCGCTAGCCGCACACATGGACGGAGCACTTGAAATGCGGCCAGTCCCAACTGAGATGTGCTGTGAAGCGTAAAACACAAAGTGCTCATAGTATGAGGGAAGAATGTAACATCAGCAGGAGAGAACCCTAGTATTGACTACGACTTTGAGTGATAATGATGTGTCAGTGTAGGTTCCTCAATTGTAACAAATGCACCACTCTGGTGGGGATGTTGATAATGGGGAAGCTATGCATGTGTGGGCAGGGGACCTACAGGAAATCTCTGTATGTGCCTCTCAATTGTGCTGTGAACCTAGAACTGCTCTAAAAAATAAAGACTGCTAAAAAAAGAATATAAACTATCTTGTAAACCAATGTTTATGTCAATCACATGTTGAAATGATAACATTTTGGATATATTGAGCTAAGTGAAATATATTATTAAAATTAATTTCTTTTATTTTTAATATGGTTACAAGAAAACATGAAACTACATATATGGCTCGCACTCTATTTCTTTAGCACTGCTCTGAAGCAAAAAAAATGAACTACAAATTCATGTAGATAAATCTTACAAGTTGAAAGAAACAAAGCAGAAAAGAATACATACAGCATATTATGTTCATACAAAGTTTAAGAACAAGTAAAACTAAACCATATTGTTCAGGATGTACAAAGTGGGAAAATAATAGAGAAAAGCAAGTGATGTCCACACGTCAGAACAGTGGCAAGTGATGTCCACATGTCAGAACAGTGGTTTCTACAGGAAGGAGAGGACACAGGCAAAGATTGGGGTGCTCTATTTCTTGACTGAGATGATTAATTTGCTTAGTATTTATTCATCATTTTATATGCATGTTCTGTGCCCTTTTCTATATTTAATTTCACCACTGTTTACAAAAATAAGTATGAGGTTAATGGAGCACTACTCAGTTACTATATTCTCCAGCATATCTCATTGCCATAAACAGCTGCGTCCCTACCACATTCAGGTATCGGTCAGGAGGCTATGTAATAGAAGCATATCCTCTTACTACAGTTATCAGAGTTAACGCTACAAACTACTTAAAGGAGGAAACCCCTATCAATGTTTGACAGAAAATTTAAAACTTAAGAATTCATTGTTAAATCTCCAAATGGCTAAAGACACCAAGAACCCTCAACTTTGTTTCTTGTTTTAATATAATTAAGGAATCACTTAAAATTAACCATGTGGAAAACATTATTGTTAAGTGAAAGAAGTCAGTCACAAAAGACCAAACATTGTATGATTCCATTTCTATGAAATATCCAGAATGAACAAATCTAGAAACAAAGTGGACTGGTGGTTGCCTAGTACTGGGGGAAAATGGGGAATGACCACTAATGGATAGAGGGGTTTTTTTGGGAAGGGGATGATGAAAATATTCTAAAACTGATCGTGGTAATGGTTGCACAACTCTGTGAATACACCCAAATCAATGAACTGCCCATTCTAAATGGGTGAATTGTAAGGTATGTGAATTATATCTCAATAAAGGTGTTATTTGAAAAACTGACAATCTATTGCCAACAGTCACCTAAATAAGGTATTAATATGGAAGCTTCATACCACTGGTGAAAAACAAAAAGGGGGCTTCCCTGGTGGCGCAGTGGTTGAGAGTCCACCTGCCGATGCAGGGGACACGGGTTCGTGCCCCACTCTGGGAAGATCCCACATGCCGCAGAGTGGCCGGGCCCGTGAGCCATGGCCGCTGAGCCTTTGCGTCTGGAGCCTGTGCTCCGCAACGGGAGAGGCCACAGCAGTGAGAGGCCCGCGTACCACACACACACACACACACACACACACACACACACACACACACACACACACACACACACACACAAATCAAGTGATAATAGCTCCCACTGCAGAAAAAAACTGTCATCCTGGAAGTTATAGGTAAGAGGGAAACTCACTCTTCACCACATACCCTTTGGTTCAATTTGATTTTACAAATCAACCAAACACATAACAGTTTTATTTTATTCTATTCTATTCTATTCTACTGTTTTATTTTATAGCAAACACATAACAGATGAAAGTTTCAACTACACCTTTTTTTTTAAACATGTAATAGACTTTAAAAAAAAAGAAAAGGGGAATTCCCTGGTGGTCCAGTGGTTAGGACTCCATGCTCTCACTGCAGAAGGCCTGGGTTCAATCCCTGGTCAGGGAACTCAAATCCTACAAGCTGCGAGTCTCGGTCAAAGAAAAAGACTTACGTATTTACTTACAATTCATCAGGTCTGTAAGGAGGTGGACTTTCAAAAGGTCTGGATGACATGGCTGATGTCAGTGGTCACCTGATCTTCAGGATGAGCAATGCCCCGTAGCTCCCAAGATAAGCCAATCTAAGCAACATAAGTAGGGTAATGACATTACTGCTGAGCTCATAGTTTCCTTGCATCACTAAGAAAACTAATGATATCGATCTCAAGTAACCTCTCACTCCTTGGTTATTTCTCTTGTCCTTTCCACTGTCATTTTTACACATTGGACCATTAATTCTTTGAGCACAAGAAATCATTGAGCGTAGGACTCATTTGGCCTGGTAGTCCTCAGGGCACCTAGCATCATGCTCTGCACATCACTGCCATATGAATATTGTTGAAACTTGAAATTTAAAGTTGCGATAATGAAAATTTCACAAAGGTTTTTACAGCATAGGCAAAAGTGGTATTTTTTAAAATAGTCACTTCAAAGAACACAATTATAGATGTATAAAAGATAAAATTTCTTAAATACATTTCTTCTGTCTCATATTACTTTTCAAAGTTCATATAAAATGAGAATGCATATGGAAGGGCACACATAGCTGTGTCCAGCATATACCAGCCCTTCAATGTTAACTAAAGCATAATCTGGTTTAAAAGTATGCTTTTATCATTAAAAAGGGTTACAAAAAGCATCTGTAAATAGTACGATTATGGACATTTTCCCCTTATCTCCTTTTCCAAGTCTTCAAAATGGAATGTAATTTTCAAAAAAGGAAAAACATCAAACACACACTGTAGTAAAGAGTCCTCTTCACTAAGAGAAAAGCAGAATAATTTTCTTCTAAGATTCCTCAGAACAAAAATCCCTGAACATCTGAGAGGCAATTTCACTCAATCAACAAGTATTTATTAAATGCCTACGCTGTACCATAGGAGCCTGTGGAAGTTAAGTATGAGACCAAGTTCTCCCGAAGGTCACGCACAAAGAAAACAACATCTACGACAGGCATTATTTAAGGGCTGAACTACACGATTAAGTGCAGTTTGGAGATAATAGGGAAGACTTAGCAAGAAAGAGCCAGAAGCTTGGGGGTGGATGGTGGGAAGGACATGAGAAAGATCTATAACCTGAGTATATTAAAGTGTCTAATATTTTTTCCTTTTCAAATAAGGGTTGTGTAATCATACATTACTAGGTTTGCAACAGTAAATCAATTCAAACCCTTTAAACTTTGTTCTTTCAAATCAACAGCAACTACCCTCCACATCCTTAAGAATAGTCAATTACAAATTTCTCAAAGAAAATTTGTGCCAAAGAGGGGGATAATCCTGACCTCTGGACTGGGATAAATAGGTAAGATAATGTATTAAAGAAGATAAACAAAAAGCATTTACAGCAAGGTGATTACTCTGAAGGTGAGAAATTTCAGTGTTTAGGCACTTAGGTATATTGTATCCATTTTCAAATACTGGTGGCAGGATAAATCATTTTAAATACGTAAAACTCAATTTTTAAAAACGAATAGTATAATTTCTCAGAATAAAATATTGTATCTAGGTGAAACCTCAAAGATGGAAATATATTAAATGTTAGTAATGCCAACACAACTAGAATAATTTTCCAAACACAGTGAGGAAAGACAACTTCTCTTCATTCTTTTATTTCTAAAAACTGCTTTATTGAAGTATAACATACAGAAAAGTGCACAAATCTAAGTGTATACAGCCCTGTAACTAGCACCCAAACACACATACAGACGAGCGATTTAGGCCAAAATATTACAGTGCTATGAAAGAGTAAAGTCCAGATTAAGTGTCTTCTTAACTGATGTTCAGAAAAAGAGCATTAAGGAAAACTGAATCTAAACACTATTCAATATGGAACCCTATTTCTGAAGCTGAATGTCAAATACCGACACACTGACCTCAGAGGAATCTTACCTCTTCTATAACTAGGTCTCACTCATTCAAGACTATGCCAAAAATTCCAGGCTCAACGGTAGTTCCTAAAAATCCTAAATTAATCCAGACTCAGGCTGAGGTTTTGTTTTGTCGAAAATCAAGCCAACAAAATCCCTTTCCAAACGTCTATTTCCTGGAGTTTGTCATGTCTCCCCTAAGAGCAGAGATTTTAAATTGTGAAGCAAATAATTTCAGAAAATTAATTAAGAACAAACCAGGACTTCCCTGGTGGTCCAGAGGGTAAGACTCCGCACTCCCAAAGCAGGGGGCCTGGGTTCAACCCCTGGTCGGGAAACTAGATCCCACACGCATGCCACAACTAAAAAAAAAAAAAAAAAAAGATCCCATATGCGGCAACTAAGACCTGGAGCAGCCTAAATAAATAAATAAAAATAAATCTTAAAAAAAAAAAAGAACAAGTCATGCCAAATCAACTTCATTTTCTTTTTTGAGAAGGTTACCAGACTGGTAGATGAGGGGAATACAGAGAGAATCCTGAGAATTCTGGACACGTCCTTGTGTAACAGAGTGTGGGTAGGCAGATTTCTACGGGGCTGAATAATGGAAGTTAATTAGGATGAATGAATGAACCATTTATGTCCACCTGGAGGGAGGTATCAAGTCGTGACCACAGACAAAATGGACAAGTGTATCCAGATTTGCAGCTGACAAGACACTGGAAAGGACAGGTAACCTACTGGCTACAAGTACATCGACACTGATCAAGGTCTCTGTAAGGCTAAAATGATGGGCTAAAACAAACCTAGTTAAAAACTCACAATCTGAGGGGACAAATTCTTCTCTTCTGTGAGCATCGCTACCCTCCTGTGCCAAAGAGGGGGATAATCCTGACCTCTGGACTGGGATAAATAGGTAAGATAATGTATTAAAGAAGATGAGCAAAAAGCATTTACAGCAAGGTGATTATTCTGAAGGTGAGAAATTTCAGTGTTTAGGCACTTAGGTATATTGTATCCATTTTCAAATACTGGTGGCAGGATAAATGATTTTAAATATGTAAAATTCAATTTTTAAAAACTAATAGTATAAGTACTAGATAACGGAAATCTGGCTTAATAACTGTTCATTTTTATAAGTGTATTTCCTTGATCAGAATTTCAACAAAAGTTAACAAGCTATCCCAAACTTATCCAGTATTTACAGAGTTAGTGCTTAGATCTAGGAATGATACAGTTATTAAAAAGAAACAAATCTATAAAAAATAATAAAATCAAAAAAAAAAAAAAGAAACAAACCCCTGCAGAACCGTGAAATCTGAACATCATGTTCCAACTAGATGCCTCTCCAGGAGGTAGACTTAGATTGTTAAAGATCTAGAAAAACCATGTTCTAGGACAAATGACTGGAAAAACAGGAAATGTTTGGCCTGGATAACTCAACATTAGAAGGACCACTATGGGGCTTCTCTGGTGGCGCAGTGGTTGAGAGTCCGCCTGCCGATGCAGGGGACACGGGTTCGTGTCCCGGTCCAGGAGGATCCCACATGCCACGGAGTGGCTAGGCCCGTGAGCCATGGCCGCTGAGCCTGCGTGCCCGGAGCCTGTGCTCCACAACGGGAGAGGCCACAACAGTGACAGGCCTGCGTACCGAAAAAAAAAAAAAAAAAAAAAGGACCACTATGGCAGTCTTCAAATAGCTATAGAGCTGTCTTTGTAGTCCTAGAAATGGTTCCTTTAAAAAAATAAAAACACTCCAGAGGGTCAGATCTCATCTCAGTGTTAGGAAGTCTCTCCACACACCCTCCTAAAATAACAAATAACAATCTGACCTCATGCCATTTATGCCAAGCTTGTTTGGTATTTGCAGGGGGTGGGGAGAAGTGGACTGAAGGACTTCTAAGGTATCTTTCAAGGCAGCCTGTGACTGGGTTTTAAGGTAAGGCAATAGGAAAGAGAGGACCAAGAACGCTGCCCAATGCCCAGCACGGCAACATTAACAATATCTGGTCAATAAATATATGCTGAATGAAGGAAAAAATTAGAAGTGAAAGGCCACAGGATCTGGCTGAAGGGGCTCACTGGTCACCTTCACAGAACCTTCGCAGAAACTGTGTCGTAAGAATGATAGGGACATAAGTCAAACAGCTGACTCAGAGTCAGGGCCAAAAGGGAAGCAGTTGACCCTTACTGAATATGTTAAGTTGATGTTAAAGTATAAAAAGTTCTCTCTTTGAAAATATTTACTGGCCAAAAAAATCTTAGAAAACTAAGTTAAGATAAAAAAGGAAAGCCTGGGACTTCGTGGTGGCACAGTGTATGAGACTTCACACTCCCAATGCAGGGGGCCCGGGTTCGATCCCTGGTCAGGGAACTAGATCCCACATGTGTGCAGCAACTAAGAATTTGCATGCCGCAACTAAGGAGTCCGTGTGACGCAGCTGAGAAGCCTGCTGTCTGCAACTAAGACCCGACGCAACCAAATAAAAATAAATAAATATTTTTTAAAAAGGAAAGTCTGAAAATGCTATGCTTCAAAAGTATTCTTTAAAGCAAACTGTCGGGCTTCCCTGGTGAAGCAGTGGCTGAGAATCTACCTGCCAATGCAGGGGACACGGGTTCGAGCCCTGGTCTGGGAAATCCCACATGCCGCAGAGCAACTGGGCACGTGAGCCACAATTACTGAGCCTGTGCATCTGGAGCCTGTGCTCCGCAATAAGAGAGGCGGTGATAGTGAGAGGCCCGCGCACCGCGATGAAGAGTGGCCCCCCCTTGCCACAACTAGAGAAAGCCCTCACACAGAAACAAAGACCCAACACAGCCATAAATAAATAAATAAAGCAAACTGTCAACAAGTAAAAATAAACACTATTATATTTAAGGGCCGTCTGTTCCTTTTTGATCACATGCCTTTCATTAATTTGCTTTTAAGAAGTTGTTTATGTTTATATTAAATGATTCTATTTAGATTTTGAAATTAGGCAGATTTTGAAATAGACTAGCTCTGAGTCAGAAACCACATTTTAAATTAGCTCTCCAGATGATTTTTAACCACGCCATATATTTTGAGAATCATTGCCTAGAATAAAGGCATCAATCCAAGGAGGGCCTTGATCTTGAGGGTTTCCTGTTTAGAACGCCCAGATCTTTACATGGCAGGAACCTCCCGATCAGGTCGCAGCTCAAATGTCAGCTCCTCAGAGATGTCCTCCCGGTTACTCATTCCATCCACCAAACCAATTTATTTTCAGAGCAAATTTCCCTTCTAATTCTTTCTTTCTTTCTTTCTTTTAAACTGCTACCATCTCCACCCCAAAAGGAATACCAGCTTCCCAAGCACTTAAATGTCTGTCTTGATCATCACTCTTATTCCTGATCCCTAGATCCAGTCCCTGATACAAAGGGATGCTCAATCAATATTTGATTTATAAAATCAACAGCCCTAATTAGAGTTGGGATTTCAATCCAGCAGTGAATACCTTGAAGCTCTTCACGTAACTAACACCCAGGAAATACAATCCTTCAAGTTAAGTTCAACAAAAGTAGTTAAGTGCTTACAGTGTGAGGGAAAGGGAGAAAAAAGGGTCAGACTCACAACTGTACAGGCATCACCTGGGAACTTATTAGAAAGGCAGAATTCCAGGCTCCACCTTTGACCTATGAATCAGAATCTGTATTTTAATAAGATCCCCAGATGATTCATACCACATTCAAGACTGGAAAGCCTGAAGGTACAGAACAGCTGCAACCCTGGAGGCAGATTTTGTGGAAAGGTGTAACAATGGTCTTTTTACTCCAATAGTTCCATAAATAGTAATGTGGATGAAAAAAGCCCACTAAAATTCTAATCAAGTAAGCCTTGAAATGCAACTAAAGAAAACTTCCCTCTGGGAGGTTCCTGGGAAGGTGAAAGACATACCAGTTACTTTATGTGGTTGAAAGCAATCTTCTATCATTTTGAAAGGGCAATAACTACAGCATTATCTTTAGAAGAAAACAGGAAGAGTTTTACCTTTACATCAAGCAAGATGGGGAACACTTATATGAGGCCATAAGGACTAGTCAAAGGTAGAGAATTCCAGAAAAACTCCCCAAATCTGGTTCTCACGCTGGACTGTGGCTTTAATGATATACCTTTCCTGATTAGCTGAAGTAGTTTTCAAGCCAGCCCATTTGTAACATGTTTCCCCTACCCGGTGTTTACTCGCTTTTAAAATGGAGTTTTAATAAGATCTAGCTTTTAGAAATGCTGGGGTGGTTACATGATATAAAGCACAACAGGCTTTTAGCACAGTGCCTTACACATAGGAGGCAATGCTCATCGTTTCCCTGAATTGCCTGGAAGTTGTGGAAATCTCGCTCTCCTCCCCGCCATACTCTAACAAAGAAGGTGCCTAATAATCAAATAAATGCAGAACTACAAAAAAAAAAAGGCTGCTGCTTTGTCCGAGGAGTTATCAATTACTGTGGCGCCACCTTTTAAAATATCTATTTTAAAACACCAGGAAGAGAAAATAAAGATTCAATACGTACAGTGCAAAAGGAAACACTGCTACACTAGGGAATACACAGTTTGAGAAATCCACCTCTGTCTGGAAAGAACCAGTTTTCAATCACAAAAAACACAAGTGCCTTAATGGGAAGGGATTCTCTTTTCCTGGGATCCCAATAATACACCTGTTGTGCGTGAGGGCCACACACTAACCTGGAATGCTGCCTCCTCCCCGCCCTGAGTCATTTCCCAGGTGGGTAGGTTGCCCGGCCAGCCCCAGGGCCGGCCCGAGGATGCCGTGCCTCTCCTCCGGCTCAGCTGCTTCACCTGGGACACGAGGGGCTTGGGCTTGCTCTCCCAGCCGTAAGGTGCAGAGGCCATTTTGGCCCCTCATCCCACCTGCCCCGCACACTTCCTCCAACGCAGGCAACATGTCGGCTGCGCGCGGGGCCTGCCCTTCCCGGGGTCTCAAGACCCGGCGGCCTGGCCGAGAGCAGGTCCCGGCGGCCGTTCGCCCCCGCAGCGCCCAGGAGCACCCCGGACGGTGCGCGCCCGCGCTGGCCGAGCAGGGACTGCCCCGAGGCAGGTCCGCCTGTCTGGCGGCGGCCTTTAGGTCACGGGTGAGAATCCCATGCGTGAGCGGCTTCCCTCGAAGTACAGCTTCATTCGAAATTAAATCCCCGCCCCCCAGCATAAATCGACGCGGGCTCACACAGCTCCCACCAAGGGGGTTGAAAACAGCCGATCGGCCCACCCCAGGTCTCCAGGAATACTGCATTGATTAAACCCGGCCACCCCCTCTCCTCCAGGGAAACCCAAAGCGAGTGGGATGGGGGCGGAGAACAGCAGGCTCCCCTCGGAGTCCGAGCCGCCCCGCCCCGGCCAGCGAGCTGCCCCCTTGCTCCAGCTTTCAAGCTCAGGGCCCTCTCCCCGAGGACCTCCCAGAACCGCAGCCCGGAGAGCTGGGCGCAGGATTCTAGTTGTTCACCAACCTCCCGCCGGCCCCCAGGAAAGCGAGAAGTTGCCCACGCCGCCTAGACACTGGTGGCTTTAAGCGTTTCCGCCGAAGGAGCTGACGGGCGGCTCCAAGCGGCCCCTCGCCCCTGGGAGGCAGCCTCCAAGTTCGCCCGGCGCGGCTCTCTCCGCCGCCCCGTGCCTCTCCGGTTCCTGCGAGTCCCAGCCCAGGAGCGAAACCGCCACCGAAACCAGCGCTGGGCATCCTCCCCCTGCGCCTTCCCTACAAGACCGGGGGGCCTTGGTCCCCCCGTGCGACCCAGGCGCCGTGCCCAGCTCTCACCTCCTCACTGCAGCCGGGCCCAACCCACCAAGGACGGCGGGAGCCCAGGAGCGCGCTCACCTGGAGGGCGCACCTGACGACGTGCAGACCGCCAGCTCTCAGCCGGGACTCCGCAGGGGACCCAGCCCTCCTCCTCTCCCTCCCCCTCCTCCCCACCCCCACCCACCCCGCCGTCCTGCCCCCGGGCATGCGCACCAACCCCAGGCCCGGGGGCGGGAGGTTCGTGGCCACGCGCCGGCGAGCCGCGCCGGCGAGCCCCACCTGCTGCACCCGGCTCGGGCTCCTCGGCGATCTGGCTAGTTCTCCCCGGAGTCCCGCCGCCTCCGCCAGAGGACGGAGAAGCGGAGAGGTGGACGCTAGCGAGAAGGCGTGGTGTGGCGGCCTCCTCCGTCAGTGACCCATTCACCTGAAACTCCGATGGGAGAGGGAAGGGAGCGGTGTAGAAGGAGGCGGGAGGAACCGGCCTTTCCCCGCACACCCTTGCTGCTCCCGGCCTTAAAGGAACAGCGCGGCGTTTCTGCCCGGGTGGGCAGGGACGGAGACCAGAGGGGTGGCGTGGGGTAGAGGCTTGGGCTCCCCGAGGGTGGAGGGTGGTCCTGGACCACTCTAGGGAGCGCTCGGAGATCCGCGGGCTTCGGGTAGAACTGCGGAGTGTTTGGCGTGTGAGGTCTGGAGGGGACCGTTCCTCCTGACGAGTGTTCAAGGGTGCTCAAAACTTTGGCAGGAAAAGCACGACCTGACACAAAACTTTCCTGCTCCAAAAATTTGGTTAAAGTTTTGTTGGAAAGAAGCATCTAGATGTGGGAGATTTTCAAAACTCATGCGTAAATTTAGGAACTGTTTCTGAATCTCTGGATCCAGAAAAAGACCATTACTCGGTGGTTCAGTGAAGGTGACGTATTGCAGATACTGGTGTCGGTAAATTTGCCATCAAAATTCAGTGTATACTAAGATATACGTTATTACCATTTCAGGGTCCTCTGCCCTTCCTCCCCAAATTTAACTATGGCATAACTGAGAGTCTGCCCTTGAGGGGATTTAAACTATTTGAATATTCTCTGAGGCTTAAGGAAAAAGAAAAAAAAAGCCCTAGTTCTGTGTGCTATGCTCTACTTCTTGATCTGGAGGCTGTTTCCAAAGGAGTGTTCAATTTAGGGAAACTCATAGTCTACACTTAACGATGTGTACACTTATCTATATGTTGTATTTCAATATTAAAAAAATTGCACTGCTGAATGGGACAGTTTTAGTTCTTGCTATTTAAGTGTCTGCATACTGAAGGCTAGAATTTAGGTTTCTTAAATCCTGCTTCGCTTTGTGTTCCAATCTGGAATGTCAGCATTGCTACATTCAGTCCAATCCCACCCACTTCTCAACCTGTAATTAAGTGGTTAGAGATGTGACTTTGCCATACATTAGATCTCAAGGCACAATTCAACACTTAAGGAAGTAAAACCATTATATAAATATATTTAAAATGATGACAGCCTTAATGAGTAATTAATCTAATTGGTTTTCTTTGTGGAAGTCATTGCTGCAATTACTTTAATATGACTATGTAGGTTTTGAATGATGCAGTTTAAATTGGTATTGTTAACACTGGGGAAGTCAGGTTAATCCTCTTAAGTTCCCTGTCAGATTACTGAAATCTCCAAACATTCCACTTGGTTTATAATTAAACAAGGGAACATTTCCTAATACTCTTACATTTATAAACACATGTCTATTATTTTATAGTGTACTTTTGACTTGTTCTGAAGAGGAGAACTTAAGTTTTTTTCCCCACTTTTCAGAAATTGAAAAACATTTCATATACTGTAAAATTTGCCCTTAATTTTAAAGTGTGTATATAATTCAGTGGGTTTTAGTATATTCACAAGGCTGTACAATTATCACCACTAATTCCAGAACATTTGCATCACTGAAAAAGTCTATTAGGAGTCTCTCTTCATTTCCTCTTGCCTCTAAACCCTGGCATCCACTGATCTACTTTCTGTCTCTCTTGATTTGCCCATTCTGGACATTTTATACTAACTGTTAATATAATGTGACCTTTTGTGTCTGGATTCTTTCACTTAGCATAATGTTTTCAAGTTTCATTCATGTTATAGTTCCTACCGGTAAATCATTCCTTTTTATGACTCAATAATATTCCATTGCATGGATATACCACATTTTATTTAAACCTTCATCAGTTGATGGACATTTGGGTTATTTCCACTTTTTGGTTATTATGAATAATGCTGCTATAAACCTTCATGTACAAGTTTTTGTGTGAAATTATGTTTTCAATTCTCTCAGGTAAATTAAGTATTTAAACTAAACTTTTTATCATTTGAAGAGACTGACATTCATATCATGTTATTTTTCTTATTCCCATTTTAAACCTAAACCCAAAGAGATGTTAGGATGGAAGGTTAGTTACTATGTTTTATTTGCTTTCCTAATTCATTCATTCAACAACCATTTTCTAAGTGCCTACCATGAGCACAATATAGTGCACAAAACCCCAAAATCCCTTTCCTGGCAAAGATTACACTCTAGTTACTGCTGCATTCAGGCGTATGGAATAGTAGGATTTTTTGAACTTGAACTATATGAAATTGGTAATAGTTGATCATTTTAAACTACAAAATGGCAATTTAATATGTTTAACTTAAAACTAATAAATTTCTATTGGAATGTTGTATACCATTTTTGTTCCATTCAGATTAATTTTCCAAACAATACTCATAACATTAAAAAATCTAAAAACTGTATTCTTTTAACTATTACCTAACAGTGTGCCTATTAGGTAATAGTTGAAAATGTTCAGAAAGAAAATTCAGCCTTAAAACCTAAACACATCAGTAGCAAAATGAAATTTGTTAGGTGGTAAATGATGCAATGCTGAATGTAATCACGTTACATAATCATAAATTGTAACAAAATTTTAATTAGTCAAATATTCCTTCTTGGCAACTCATTGTAGTATTAACCACTATTATCCACTAATGAACATTATTTGGTGAAAATCCTCATGACTCAGAAACAAAGTAAATATTATTCTCAGAGGACCCATGATTAGAAATTTGTTGACTGTACTTGCAGTAAAATGAATAAGATTAAAAAAACAATTCTTTTATTCCTTTTCATATGTAAAGGAGAAAGTTAAGAGCTCAGATTATCGTGTCAGAAATTTGGGTTCAAAATCTCAGTGTTAAGAGTTTAAAAAAAACCAACAACTCAGTGTTGCCACTTATTAGCTGGAAGGGAAGCTAAGTGCATAAGCTTCATTTTTCTCCGCTGTAAATTTGGGATGATAATAAGTAATTCACTTTATAAGATTGCTGGGAGGCATGTGGACCATTCACCAAGATAAACCAAATGCTGGGTAAGAAAACAAGTCTTGATACTTTTACCTGAGATTTTTTTTTTTTTTGCGGTACGCGGGCCTCTCACTGCTGTGGCCTCTCCCGTTGCGGAGCACAGGCTCCGGACGCGCAGGCTCAGTGGCCATGGCCCACGGGCCCAGCCGCTCGGCGGCATGTGGGATCTTCCCGGACCGGGGCACAAACCCCCGTCCCCTGCATCGGCAGGCGGACTCTCAACCACTGCGCCACCAGGGAAGCCCAAGTCTTGATACTTTTAATAAATCACTGCTGTATCCTAGCTACCTGAAACAGTCCCTGTCATGTCACACAGTTATTCTATAAATATTTGTTGAATGAGTGAATGAATATAACCCTGACTCCTGAATCCGACATGCCTGTGGAATTGTGTGCATCTCTCAGGTAACATGCTGCCACTGTGAAAGCAGTACATTCTTAATAGCATGTCAAGGGTTACATCTCTAGTATGCGGTCTTATTTTTTTTTTTAAACAAAATTTATTTATTTGGCCACACCACTCGGCTTGTGGGATCTCAGTTCCCTGATAAGGGATTGAACCTGGGCCATGACTGTGAAAGTGCTGAATCCTAACCACTAGACCACCAGGGAACTCCCTAGTACTCAGTCTTAGAAGAGAAAAGATGGGGGATTAGAATATTTCTACTCTGCCTCACCTGCTTAGTGGATGAATGCAACAACTGGTGTTTGTTCAAGGGCAACTCAGTTTGGAGTCACTGAGGGCTCTAGGTTCCTCACCCATTCATAAGGTGGGAGGCTGTCAGTCCACACAGCACAGTTTCCTTGGACAGATTTATGGAGGAATTTATGGGGTAGTCACCAGGAAGGCAATTTCTGAGAGGATAATGACACTTGGTGACTAAAGCTCTACCTCCTCAATTCCTGTGTATTAAGCAAGATCCTTCCGGAAGAGACAGTTCTTGAACTGGAAATTCAACAAGTGGAATAATAATAATAGTAACCACCATCATTTACTCAGGATATCTGTGTCCGTGTGCCAGGCACTGTACTATGTGCTTTATGAACTTCTGTTTTTCTTTATAACAATTTTATGATGTGTTATTATTTCCCCCATTTTTGAAAAACTAAAAGCTCAGAAAGTTTTGATCATTTACTCAAGATTTCTGCTAAGTTGTGGAGTCAGGACTCAAACACATGTCATCTACCTCCAGAACTAATGTTCTTAACAGTTTTACTATACTTTAGCATCACTTTTTGTCTTTGAAAACACCCAAACTTTCCAAAAAAACTACCCATAAAAAGAGTTCATAGTGCAGCTGTAGAAAAAAATAATCCTAAAAAAAATTATTGAGTACAACTCAGTGTTATGGATATGAATGAACCAATTAGAGCTACTCCCCCAAACAGGGTGAATCTTTCAAACATAAAACTGAACAAAATAAAGGAGTCCCCCCTGCCAATACAGTATGATTCCATTTATATAAAGTTCAAAAACAGGCAAAACTAAACTGCATCATTTGGGGATTCATACGTGAGTGGCAAAGCAACAAAGGAAAGCAAAGGAATTGTTATAAAAGTCAAGAGAGTGGTTATCTGTAGGAGAAAAGAGAGGGTAAAGATGGGAATACAGAAGTGGGGATGCTCTTGAGGTGCTGGCAATAATCTGTTTCTTCACCTGTGTGCAGGTTACACGGCTGTGAGCCTTACAACAAGTTATTAAACTGTACACATATGCTTTATACACTTTCTGGTAGGAATTTTATATTTTATACTAAAAATTTTATTTAAATGAATAGAGTTTAGGGACATTCTTAAAAGGTGGTTGGATACTCATATCTAGGTGTTTTGTTTTGTGAGTAATATTCCTCAATTACTAACAGAAGATCACTTTATAGGATCAGAGTAAGTAGAGATCATCATCTGAAGAGGGAGAGGGAGGGTCTTGATCTGGATCTGGACAGAATATTTCCGTAATTATATGGATGATGCAGAGAAAGAGATTTGGGGCTGATTTTTTGTGCTTTAAACTGCATCAGTCATCTACTGCAGTGGAAAATTGGCCTTACGAGGCCTTTTGAGGAACTGGCCTTCCTGAATATTCAGCTCAAAAAAGGAAAGAGGAAAAAGTAAACATTAACCAAATACTTCAAACGCCGTGTTCTCATACCGAATTTTAACTTCTTGGGGCTCTTTGCCTCCTGGGTCCCCAAAGTTTGAAAAGTACTGATAATAAGCTTGTAACTTATAACAAGGAATCCCAACCCTAGAAAAATCACTTGAACTGGGTCAGTATGAAACGGATATACTCTAAGCAGACAACAAACTTCCCATGACATTCTAGACACTCTACTGGTTCTAAGACACATTCTCTTATCCATTACAGGGGTTTCCACATGGCAGCTTTTCTGATTTTCTTTGGAATTTCTTATTTTATGTTTTTAATTAATTATTTAATTTAACTTAATTTATTTATTTGGCTGAGCCGAGCGGCTTGCGGGGTCTTAGTTCCCAGACCAGGGATTGAACCCAGGCCACAGCAGTGAAAACACCAAGTCCTAACCACTGGACCGCCAGGGAATTCCCTTTACTTGGAATTTCTTTAGGAGAAAATTTAGGAGCCTGTAAAGGGGAGCTCACTACAGCTCCTGAAATGTTGATGCTACACACAGAGAGTGTGGTCTAAATGGCACATTTGTCAACTGCATACCTAAAGAAATATTTATTCAGTCAAAAAATATTTTCTCAATATCTTCTATGTACTGGATCCTGTTCAGCCCTGGAGATACAGTGGACTCAAGACAGACAGGATCCCTTGTGGAGGTTTACACTCTAGTTGGGAGAAGCCATGCAATAGTGATGATTAAACTGGAAATGAACAAGATAATGGCAGACAGTGATGAGTGACTTGAGGAAACAGGCTAAGGGGACAGAGAGGGCTGGGAGAGGCAGCGGGGAGGAGCTGCCTTGGGCAGAGTGGTCACAGGCTGCTGCTCTGAAGAGGTGACATTTGAGCTGAGACTTTAATGATGAGAAGGAGCCAGATCTGGGCCAAGAACACCCTAGGGCAAAATCTAGGGCCACTTTGGAGATTCAAAGCACAGGAGGCCAGAAGAAGGGGAGAGAGTGGGAGGTGAAGTCTGAAGAAGGCAGAGGTCAGATCCTGGATGCCGTGCCACCTGAGTGTTTGTTTTCTTCTAACTGCAACCAGAAGGCTATGGAGGGGTTTAGGCATTTTATAGTGATGAATTTATGTTTTGAATTTCGTGTGATTTTGTGTCAACCTCAGCATTTTCCTGTTTTTTTTAAAATAATTTTTGGTAACTCTTGAGTATTTATCTTTAAAGTTTGTAGCTTCTAAGTAGAAAGGATTAAACCTGAGAAAGGGAGCCAGGGTGATCTGAAACCCAATTGATACTATCTTTGAGAAATGTAAACCACTCCTATTCATCTTCCTACATGAATCTTAATTAGAAAGGTTGGCCTCTGTGCCTAAGAGGTACCAGATGCAGAGGGACTAGAAAAGGAGAGGGTAAGAGAAGCTCTACTATAATCACGTAATTATTTATTTTTCTTGCTTTTTCTATATTTTTTAAAAAAATTTCTCTTTGAACAAGCCTGTATTATTTTTTAAAATTAGGAAAAAGATATTTAATTTTCCCCTAATTTACTATGTTGGAAAATTTAAACCTGTAGAATAGTTGAGAAAATAGCACAATGAATTATGTTCTTCACTTAAATTCACAGATTGTTAACATTGTCCACATCTGCTTGCTTGCCCTCTCTCTCTCTCTCTCACACACACACACCCCATACATACACGAAATGTATACACAGTGTATTTTTTTCGCTCAAACATTTATAACGAGGGGCTTCCCTGGTGGCGCAGTGGTTGAGAGTCCGCCTGCCGATGCAGGGGACACGGGTTCGTGCCCTGGTACGGGAAGATCCCACATGCCACGGAGCAGCTGGGCCCGTGAGCCATGGCCGCTGAGTCTGCGCGTCCGGAGCCTGTGCTCGGCAGCGGGAGAGGCCACAACAGTGAGAGGCCCGCGTACCGCAAAACAAACAAACAAACAAACAAAACATTCATACCCAAACCCATTTATACTTTTATTTGGTTCAACCATTTAAAAGTAATTTGCAGATATGATGACACTTCACCCCTGCATACTTCAGCATGTATCTCCTAAGAACCAAGCCGTTTTCCAATTCAACCACTGTCTTAGTTTGTGATACTTTAACAGAATACCATAGACTAGGTGGTTAATAAACAACAGAAATTTATTTCTCACAATTCTGGAGGATAGAAGTCTGAGATCAGGGTACCAGCATGGTCAGGTTCTGGTGAGAACCCTCTTCGGGCTTGCAGATGGCCGTTTCCTCCTTATGTGGTGGAGAGGGCAAGAGGGCTCTCTGGGATGTCTTTTATAAGGGCGCTTTTCCCATTCATGAGGGCTCCACCCTCATGACCTTATCACCTCCCCAAAGGCTCCACGTCCTAATACAATCACATTGGAGGTTTGGATTTCAACATATGAATATGGGGGAGACACAAACATTCACTCCATAACAACTATCATACTATTAACATATGCCCACAAATGAACATTCATACATAATCTTATCTAATATGCAGGACATATTCACATTGCTCTAATTGTACCAAAAATGTCTTTTACTGTTTGTTGTTTTATTTTTAATCCAGAAGCCAGTTAAGGATCATTCCTTGCATTTCATTGTCATGTCTCTTTAATCTCCTTAATTCCTGAACAGTCCCAGTGCCATTTTTATCTATCATGACATTGTCTTTTCTAAAAGAATATGGTCTAGTTGTTCTGTTGAATGTCTCACAGTCTGGATTTGTATGTCCCCATCCCCACAACTATTAGATTTGGAGGAAACACTGTTGGTAAGAATACCATCTCGATGATGTTGTGGACTCCATACTCCATCAGGTCCAGAGGCTGACACTATCAAGTTGTCCCAGGGTGAGTGATGGTCAGTTTGAATCAGGTGGTACCTTCCAGAACTCCCTTTTCCCTTTATAATTAATATGTATTCTGGTGGGGTGGGGGGAATACTTTGATTCTTTGTCACTATCTTATTCCCCAACAACCTTTTTTTTTTTTTTTTTTTTTTTTTTGGTGTGTTGGGTCTTCGTTTCTGTGCGAGGGCTTTCTCTAGTTGCGGTGAGCGGGGGCCACTCTTCATTGCGGTGCGCGGGCCTCTCACTGTCATGGCCTCTCCTGCTGCGGAGCACAGGCTCCAGACACGCAGGCTCAGTAGTTGTGGCTCACGGGCCCAGTTGCTCCGTGGCACGTGGGATCTTCCCAGACCAGGGCTCGAACCCGTGTCCCTTGCATTGGCAGGCAGACTCTCAACCACTGCGCCACCAGGGAAGCCCCCCAACAACCTTTTATCCAGTGAAAGCTTTTAGTGCCCATTGCTGATTCTTGCCTGACTCAAGTATTGCATCAGTTGGTGCACAATGTTTTTTTTTAATACTATCAAATATTAGTATCGACACTAACTAGGGAATTCCCGGGCGGTCCAGTGGTTAGAACTCCACGCTTCGACTGTTGGGGCATGGGATCGATCCTCGGTTGGGAACTAAGATCCCGCATGCCGGGCAGTGTGGCTAAAAAACAAACAAACAAACACACACTATCTAGTACTCTGAAGGGAAAAAAACCCCAAGAATTTAAAAGTGTGATTAAAAGAAGGTGGAAAATATTTTAATTCATTAAAATATTGACCTTACATGAAAAAAAAATTTTTAGTGATGCAATTTCTTTCTGTTTTGCCTTTAAGGAGTCAACCAACCTCCTCACCTGCATAATATATGTATTGCTTGTTTATTTACTAAGGAGGGTAGGTGATGTGGGAAGAAATCAAAGCATACTGTTGTATAGCACTCTTCCCTCACGTAGTCTAGGAGATGAAGTGTACACTCATACAAACAAAAAATAATAAAAGGACAGCTAAGTGCAGGGTGAGTGGTAGAGATAACAACACTTTCTCAGTGGAACTGCTCACCTGGCTGCCCATATGCTCCTCCCACCCCTGTCTCTGTGACTTGCCCTTTGCTCACACTACTTTTTCTACCTGGAATGTTCCCTGTCCACCCTGGTGTCTGCAGGTTCGTGTACTAAAATATTGCCAAGTGCTTCAAGACTGAGCTACCACCTCTTCTATTAAACAATAACAAAACCTTCTTTAACTTCTCTTCTTCTCTAAGAAATGGCTTCTCGGGCTTCCCTGGTGGCGCAGTGGTTGAGAGTCCGCCTGCCGATGCAGGGGACACGGGTTCGTGCCCCGGTCCGGGAAGATCCCACATGCCGCGGAGCGGCTGGGCCCGTGAGCCATGGCCGCTGAGCCTGCGCGTCCGGAGCCTGTGCTCCGCAACGGGAGAGGCCACAACAGTGAGACGCCCGCATACGGCAAAAAAAAAAAAAAGAAAGAAAGAAATGGCTTCTCCACGTATTCCAAAAACAATTTACCTCAATCTTTTGACTGTCCAGTGTTAAATCACTGTCTAACTTGGGTTATGTAAGTATGTGGGCCCTTCTCTTAGACTGTAGGCTCTCTGAGGGTGAGCTCTCCTTGCCTGGGCGCCCTGGAGACCCCTCCTTCTTGTACTTTGCACTTCAGTTACTTTGAGTAAATGAACAATAGTCAATGCCTCAATAAACTATCCCTAAGTATACGGGGGTTGAATTATGCCAGTAATAATCTTGATGAGAAACTCTACTCTTGCCCTCTGTGCTTATATTTTTCAAACATGTCCCTTACAGTAGTAGGTTAACAAGGAAGTTTCCTTTACTCCTTCCTCTAGACAGAGGAGAAAAAATAACAGGAAACCAACCCACCGCAAACAATGAAGATGAATATCAAATATTTGTTCCTTTCCATACAAGAGGAGTTATGCATGATATTAGGTCATCATAGTTGCACTTGAAAGAATCAAAGTTGCTTTGAGCTTTAAGAATTTCCAGTAGAGCGATTTGGCTGTTTTTATCTAAAGGAAGTAGTTAAAATACAGCCTTTTAACAGAAATAAGGAGATATTATTTCAAATATCCATAATCATCATCTGAAAGCTGCATTCATTATCAAACTTGTGATCCAGGAACCCGGTCTGATGCAGCAGGCAGATAACTTGCTTCCCTTCTGTGTTCCCATACACTTTGTACATTGTTAAAAAAAAAAAGAAATAGAACGTACAATTTGTTGAGTAACTTCTCTGTGTCACTAAAATATCACATGTTAAAGATTATGAACATTTTATAGAGAAGAAAACTGGGTTTCATAGATGATTAAAAAAAACTGTCTTCAAATACACAGCTAGAAGAGCATGAAGCTGGGATTTTAAAACACATGTGTTTCTGACCCCAAATCCATGCCATCATCATAGGACTGTGCTTATTCAGATGCTTGCCCCCTACATCAGACTGTGAGGTCCTATGTCCACATTCCCCACCCCAAACCTTGGTACATGAATTCAGAACACAACTGAATCTGAAAGATTAGCACTTTCTTCCTATCATACCGAATCTCAATTTTATTCTTATATTCACCATCCCCATGCAGTGAGGGGCTGAGAGGCTGACCCTATCCTAGCTCCAGGGGAGGGGCATATTGGCTAAAGATAATTCTAGTCTAAAGAACTCAACAGCAAAAAAACAAAATAATCCAATTTTAAAAATGGGCAAATGACTTGAATAGACATTTCTCTAAAGAAGATATATGAAAGGTCAACAGGTACATGAGAAGGTGCTCGACATTACTAGTCAGTAGGAAAATGCAAATTAAAACCGCAGTGAGGTTTCACCTCATGCCTGTTAGAATGGCCATCAACAAAAGACAAGAGATAGCAAACAGCCCCACTGTTCGTGGGCTTGTAAACTGGTAAAACCACTATAGACAACAGTATGGAGGAGCCTCAGAAAATTAAGAATAGAACTACCATATGATCTAGCAATTCCACTTCTGGGAATATATCCAAAAGAAACAAAACACTAACTTAAATAGATACCTGCACCTCCATGCTTATAGCAGCATTATTTACAATAGCCAAGACATAGAAACAACGTAAGTGTCCATTGATGGATGAATGGATAAAGAAAATGTGGTGTACATAAAATAGAATATATGGATGGACCTTGAGGGCATTATGCTAAGTGAAATAAGTCAGACAGAGAAAGAAAAATACTGAAGGATCTCACTTATTTGTAGAATCTAAAGAAAAGAAACAAAAACAAAACACCTCATAGAAAAAGAGATCAGACTTGTGGTTACCAGTGGTGGAGAGGAAGAGGAGGGGGGCACTGGAGGAAGACAGACAAAAGGTACAAACTTCCAGGTATAAGATAAATAAGTACTAGGGATGAAATGAACAACATGTGACTATAGCAAGCACTGCTATATGATATATGGGAAAGGTATTAAGAGAGTCAATTCTAAGAGCTCTCATCACAAGGAGAACATTTTTTTCCTTTCTTCTCCCTTTTCTTTTTATTTTCTCTGTATGAGAAGGTGGATGTCAGCTGAACCCATTGTGGTAACAATTTAACAATACACATAAATCAAACCACTATGCCCTATGCCTCAGACTTAGTGATGAATGTCAATTATTTCTCAATAAAACTGGAAACAAATATTTTAAAAAATGAAAAGTGAAAACCATTAAAAAAACCAAGAAAGACACCTAGACCCCTTGCCAGTGATTGGCTCGGGAACTCACACCTAACCCTAATCGGCGCTGTGCGTAGCTGGACACGTCGCTCTAGCACTGTTGGCAGCCATCTTACAACCACAAGGGGAACGAGCCCAGGGATCAAGTCCAAGCCCAGAGGAGGCAGAGCCAAGAGAACTAAGGAAAACCAGAGACTGGAGCCCACTCTGGACTCACAGTTATGTGAGATAATACATTGCCATATTATGTAAGCTACTTTAAACTTGGGTTTTTTTTGCTTCATTGGGCTAAAATAATCCTGATATAGAAAGTATAGTCATTTAGTAAATATCCATTGAATAATAGTGCTTTAGGGCCAGGAAAAAGGCTAGTCTCTTTATAAATAACCCTTCCAAGGTGGGAATGATCATCTCCCCCATTTTATGGATAAGGAAATTAAGCCCAGCTGGTTAAGTGATTTGCTTAAAGTCACAGAGCTGGTCAATACTGAATTTGGGAATCAAACTAGGATCTTTTGACACCGTGGCTCCATTGCCTCCTATACCAGTGAAGGGATGAAGGTCCTCACTTTCGCTTAAGGAAGAACTCATTCACAAGAAGTTATAAAACCATTACTTGGCAAGATTCATTTCTTCTGCCTATTTTATTAAAGAGACATTGCCACAAACCTTCAGTGACATAAACGAAAACATCCATGTCCAAAATGTCCCAGCCAATCTTGAGGATTCAGCGGAGATGGGCTAGGTTATGCTGACATAACAAAAACCTCAAAAAATTGTGGTGTCTTTAGAACAACAAAGGTTTGTTTTTGCTCATGCTGCACGTCTAAAGAGAGTTGGCTAGGGGTTTGGTTTCACAGTTTTCGTACTCTAGGACCCAGGTGTTAGAGAAACCACCATTTCTCATATTACCAGACATAGTAAAGGAAAAGAAAGTTCTGGAGGGTCTCACACAGGCAATTGAATGCTCTGACTCGTAAGTGATCAGGTCACTTCCGTTAACAACATATTGCCAGAACTAGACATATGGCTTCACACCCAGCCAGTTTTCCATGTGCCTAGAAGGAGAAGAAAACTGGGTATCTTTTCTGCGACCACAGTTGGTTATACAGATAGGAGAGAATGGCTGTTATTAATGTTTGTTCTTAAAATAAGACATGATAATGTAAAATCAATAGCTTATAAATTTCATGGAGCCCTTCAGGACACTTTACTGAGGTACTTTTACAAATATGACCTTATTTCTTCTTCACTACAACCCTGTGGAGCAGGTATAGTAGACAGATGTTAATATCACCCTATTTTGTAGGAAACTAAGGCTCATGGAGGTTACCCAGTTTGCCCAAAGTTACAAGTCACAGAGCTGAGATTCAAACACAGTTTGCCTCTACATCCTACATTACCTGTAGTACACTACACTACCTTTAGTGTAGTGACTTTTCATGACTGAGTGTTAGCACATTAAAGTACTGTCAAACACACGGGCAAATATTAGCCTTAGAAACAAAATAAAATTAGCCTGGCAGATTCCATAACTCAATGAATTAATAGTCCAAATAGTGATGACAGCCATCTGTTACATACACCTATAATTAGTCTGAAAGAGGCAACCTACCAGTCACCTACCACCATCATGGCCTTCTAGGGACAAAACTCTATCAAGCCTTCTGAGAAGTAGCAAAAATATGACCAAAATGTCTCTCTCTTCTTTCCTTCCACTTTGACATCAGTCCTGGCAGCAAGGAAGAAGAAAAGAGGAAGACTTCCTAAGGGAACTGGACTGGAAACCGGGAGACGCAGTTATAAACTCAGCTCTATCAGAAATCAGCTGTGTAACTTTAAGCAAGTTACTTAATCTGCTGTTACTGTTGACAACAAAATAATGTCTGTGGAAATGCTTTGAAAGTGTAAAGCGCCATCAATAGTTATTCATTCGATATTTAAAGCTAAGCTTCTTCTGTGAGCTTGGTCTTAAGGAGAGTACCGAATAATTAAGGCACGGTCTATGCTGTGGGCATCTGTTGCTTTTGCATGTCTAGATTCTATTAAGAGCACACAGCTTTTCCTTTGAGGACTTGTCCCTTCCCTGACTTCATGAGGTCTCATGGGGTTGTCAGTCACAATGCCCCACCCCCCCAAAAAAGTGGGGATGAGATCCAGGCTGGCTGGTTAGATGTGGTGACTGGTTCAGTGATGGACACACGACCCAAATCAAGGCCTATCAGAGGCTTCTCAGACATGTGATAGAGGGTTGCTGAAGGAGCACCTCTTCGTGTTCCCTAGAGACAACCATGCTGCATGCTGGAGCTGAGCCATCTTCCTCAGTTACCCAGAGGAAGTGCAAGTATGAGAATATGAGACTAATATGCTGTGAGAAGCAGAGGAGACGGGAGAGATGGGCTGAGAAGAAACCCTGAGGCCAAGTCAACTCCTGGACTTTTCAGTTCTCTGAATCACTAGATTCCCTTTTATGCATAAGCTGGTTTGAGTTCAGTTTCTGTCACTTGCAACCAAAGAAGTTCTGACTGATACAGTCTCAGTCCTCAGATAACTCATATCTTATAAACCATATTATTACTTACTTAATAAAGAATAGAGACCATTTAAAAAAACATACCAGCTATTTCTATAACATACCAGCTGAGTTTAAGTACTTTGTGATGCCCTCAGCACCCTGGAATCTCACAGTTGGAAGGCCAGTTTCTAGTGAACTGTCCTAACTCTCCTCCCAACAGTGGAATTGGTGGTAGCAAGCCTTGTGTTTTACCCAAATGTGATATTGCCACTTGTACTTATATATATATATGTATATATATACACACACACAAATTAATTAAATATTATATAAAGTAATGAAATACGACAGACCCCCAAAAGAAAGATATTCCTATGAAAAACAAGTTAATTGTTAAAAGACTCAATAAAGATGTTGTTAAAACATTTGTTGTCAAGTTAGACATGGTAGAGACAACTGTAAAAGACTGGAAGGAAAAAATACAAAAACTCAGAAGGTTTCTATACTCAGATTGCTCCCCAAGTACCTTTAATTTCTCACTCAACTTTAAGGAAACTGAAACTAAAAATCATAGATAGTTTATGAAAATGATAAGAAAGTTGAAAATGAGAAAAGGAGGAAAAAGTCCGTATGCAAAGGAAAAGTCTTGATCCTACATCAAACTAATAGCAAATGAATGCACATCGTATAGTTCAAATTAAATGGAACTGTTTAAGGTATCTATGTGTCACTCTTTGATCCTCAGTTTTAATCTACTTTTTGCAGTTGACATTCAAATTTCTGGTCCTGACTATGTCACGTAAGGAAGCAACAATCTGTTGACTTCAAAACTGCCCTACCTGAACAATAGGAGGTACAAACTTATTTATGGGTTGGAATATTCATTTCAATCATTAAAAATCCATGTAAGCTTCTGAAATTTTTAAATTTATTTTCAGACAAAACTTCAAGATGATTCATGTATTAGGTGACAGAGTCCACTTAATATGAAATGTTTAATTACCTTTATGTTTAATACCATTTGGCCTGTAAGTCATATAATTTTGATGTTGTACACATCTTTGTATTTCCATGGTTGAGCAGAATGCCTGACACCTAAGAGGTGAATGCATTATAATATTGAAAGTAACTTAGCTAGGGTATACAAGGAGCTTTCTAGAAACAAGTAAGAACATATGCAAAAGCCCGCCTCCCTGAAGTGGACAGCCTCTCACACCATCCCACTCTTACACCACTGGGATGATGTGCAAAGCAGACCATGGAGTGTGCTGTATATGCTGGAATTTTCGATTTCATGGTGTAGGCAAGGAGAGGGAGCTTTTGAAAGAAGTTACACAAATGAAACTGTGTTAACACAAAGACTGCTTGGGACTGTGGGGAGAATGAATGGGAGGAGACCGAGGTTTGAGATTGATGATTGCTCATGTGTGGTCTTTCCAAAATCTGACACTTTCCTGACCTCCCAAACCCTCCAGGGTTCTGAGTTCTGAGTAACCTAAAGTTGAACTTGCCATACCCTCGTCTACCTGCGTCTGTGCATTCTTTGGGACTCACCTCCAATTCAGTCAATCTCACCTTCTCAGAGCCTCTTAACACATCCTATTTTGGAAAACCCAGCTCAGGGCTCAACTCCAACCTTACTTCTTTATCCAAACACTTTCTGGCCACTTCAGCCTACTGCAGTCTCTCCAGAACTCCCTCTCTCCAGAATTCCTAACACTGCTGGGGGCTGTCAATCCTAAAATAAACTATGTAAAAGGGCTTAAGAATAAAGGTCATATAAATGTAAAAGTAGAGTATCACTTGAATTGCTATTTAAACATAAACATATCCCCTCATCCTCAGCTCTGTGGAAAATTCCTAAAGGGCCAAAATGCTTTTCAGGCTTCTCTGAATTCTAAAGAGCACAGTACTTACTAACACAGAGCACTTCATAATTCTCAACTGCACATAGCCTTCACATTCTTTCCAGCTTAGCTCAAGAGAGCTCTGCTGTGAAATCTAGGCCACTTTTATCTTTCTCCAAGGGTCTCCGGAGTCAACCCTCTTCTTTGGTCCTCCACTCTCTCACCTCACCCCATATCACACACCCTTCTCAGGGTTAGCTTTTTTTCTCCAAGTGCACCTCCTAAGGGGCCGTCCACTAACCCAAAACTTGAAAGTCCTTTCCCTGGTTCCTACACACAAAAAATGCAGGAGTTCTTTTTTTTCTTTTTAAGGGGTAAATTTTTTCTTTTGGCCACACCCTGGGGCATGTGGGATCTTCCCTGACCAGGGAACACACCCACGCCCCCTGCAGTGGAAACATGGAGTCTTAACCACTGGACCACCAGGGAAGTCCCTAAAGGGTAAATTTTTATATAACTCTAAAGACTACTAATAACCTACAGAAGTTATTAAAGGTAACGCATCTTTGCTATTCATAAACCAGCGTATTGACCCTTAACTCAAGCTTACACAGGAACTGATTCAGCATTGTACTGGGAAGTTGAGTTGTCAACAACTTTGCAAAGATCCCACAATGCAAACACCCAGATAGCTGGAATCCCTCTGTTTTCCAGCTAGAAGGCTTTGTTAAGTGTGTACTGTCAATGTTGACTCAGGTTCGTCTTTAGGTATTAGGTTGGCTTAGTCTTTCCTTTAAATGTCAATTATTGTTAGTTTAGCTTTATTATTGTCAATTTAGTGTTTTACTTTGTTCACTGTATGGTTTTTGTGATTCTCGTTTGCATCAGTAAGATTTTTGGACCATAATTTTCAAGGAACTAGACTTTAAGATGGGAATGGGTTGATATTCTAATAGAAGTCTTTTATACTCCTATTGCTAAATCAGATATTTTTATAATTCCCTAGAAATATCCTTGCACTGGCACTTCATTGGTTATGTGTTTCTCATGAATTTCTGCTATTTATATAGCTTATAACATGGAATCCAGGTTAAGTGTAATGAAACAATGGGTTATTTTTAAGTGTATAAGGCATTGTTTCATAAGATACTGTGGGCAAGCTCATATTCTTATGTTATCAAGTAAATACCAAGTGAGTTTATATTATGTATCCAGCAGTAAATCTATATCAATGTGTTTACGAGGAAAAACATATTAATGATATTCTTATTCTATATTGTGCTATCACATTGTGATATGATATCGACAACATATTTCTTGTTTTGTTTAAAATATATTACTATTTTAGACAAAAGTGCCAAGACCATTCAATGAGGAAAGAACAGTCTCTTCAAACAGTGGAGCTGGGAAAACTAGATATCCATAATATGCAAGAAAATGAAGGCAGACCCTTACCTTACACCACATAATAAAACTGACTCAAACAGATCAAAGACACAAAATAAGAGCTAAAACAATAAACCAGTTAGAAGAAATACAGAGAAAAGTTTTTACCATGTTGGATTTGGCAATAATTTCTTAGATATGACACCAAAGACATAGGCAACAAAAGAAAAAATAGATAAGGTTGGACTTCATCAAAATTGAAAACCTGGGCTTCCCTGGTGGCGCAGTGGTTGAAAATCCACCTGCCAATGCAGGGGACACGGGTTTGAGTCCTGGTCCGGGAAAATCCCACATGCTGCGAAGCAGCTAAGCCCATGTGCCACAACTACTGAGCCTGCGCTCTAGAGCCCGTGAACCACAACTACTGAGCCCACTGAAGACCACCCGCCTAGAGCCTGTGCTCCACAATAAGAGAAGCCACCGCAATGAGAAGCCTGTGCACCACAACAAAGAGTAGCCCCAGCTCGCCGCAACTAGAGAAAGCCCACATGCAGCAACAAAGACTCAACACAGCCAAAGGTAAAATTAATTAATTAACTTTAAAAAATTGAAAACCAGGGCTTCCCTGGTGGCGCAGTGGTTGAGAGTCCGCCTGCCGATGCAGGGGACACGGGTTCGTGCCCTGGTACGGGAAGATCCCACATGCCACGGAGCAGCTGGGCCCGTGAGCCATGGCCACTGAGCCTGCGCATCCGGAGCCTGTGCTCCGCAACGGGAGAGGCCACAACAGTGAGAGGCCCACATATCGCAAAAAAAAAAAAATTGAAAACCAGTGTGCATCAAAGGACACTATCAAAAGAGTGAAAAGGCAACCCAAGGAATGGGAGAAAATATTTGGAAATCATACATCTAATAAAAGATTGATACCTAGAATACATAAAGAATTCCTAAAACTCAACAACAAAAATACCAAACAACTGAATTAAAAACGGGCAAAGGACTTGAGTGGACATTTCCCCAAAGAAGATACATAAATGGTCAATAAGCACATAAAAAGATGCTCAATATCACTAATCATTAGGGAAATGCAAATCAAATCTACTGTGAGATACCTCCTCACACCCATTTAGTTTGACTACAATAAAAAAAAAAGAAAATAAAGATTGGCAAAGATGTGGAGAAACTGAACTGTTGTGCACTGTTGGTGGGAGTATAAAATGATGCAGCCACGGTGGAAAACTTAAACATAGAATTACCATATGACCCAGCTAGGGGAAGAAAATCTTTTCTTTTACCCTCCTAGGTTCTGTTATTTGGGCCTGTGAATTACACTGACAAAAGACAGATTAATAGGAGAAAAACATACAGATTTTTTTTTTTTTTTTGGTACGCGGGCCTCTCACTGTTGGTGGCCTCTCCCGTTGTGGAGCACAGGCTCCAGACGCGCAGGCCCAGCGGCCATGGCTCAGGGGCCCAGCCGCTCCGCGGCATGTGGGATCTTCCAAACCGGGGCACGAACCCGTGTCTCCTGCATCGGCAGGCAGACTCTCAACCACTGCGCCACCAGGGAAGCCCCATACAGATTTTTTTGATGTTAATATTTTTATGTGGCATTTGGAGCTTCATGGAAAAGAAGTGAAAAACCCAAAGAAGTGATTAGACTTGAGGGCTTATATACAATTTTAACAAAGGGCAAAAAAATGTGGAGAAATGACTAGGAAAAAAAGGAAAAGGGGTGGGGGACTTCCCTGGTGGTGCAGTGGTTAAGAATCCGCCTGCCAATGCAGGCGACACAGGTTTGACTGCTGGTCCAGGAATATCCCACATGCCAGGGGGCAACTAAGCCTGTGTGCCACGACTACTGAGTCTGCGCTCTAGAGAGTACAAGCCACAACTACTGAAGCCCGTATGCTTGAAGCCCATGCTCCACAACAAGAGAAGCCACCGCAATGAGAAGCCCGCGCACCTCAATGAAGAGTAGCCCCTGCTTGCTGCAAATAGAGAAAGCCCGCATGCAGCAACGAAGACAAAATGCAGCCAAAAATAAATAAATAAATTTATCACAAAAAAAACCAAAACAAAGGAAAGGGGGGTTGGGTTTTTAAGGGTAGTAAATTTTGGGAAAGTGGCTAGGAAATATACGGGGGGAAATAACAGAAGATAAGGATTACTTCAGTAAGGTTTGTTTGTGCAGACTCATCTTGGCATCAACTCCCCAGCTCCAGTAATAAAAATCTTCTCTCCTTCCTGGTACCAGGAGGACATCTTTCTCCTAGAAGTGAGAGTATTCCAAAGGATGTGTTCATTTAAAATTTTCACAGATATTGCCAAATTGCCCTCTATAGAGGATGCACCAATTTACACACCTACTGGTCATATATGTACATGACCGTTTCCTAAACTCTGGTCAACAGTGGGTTATCAAATCTTTGGCACTTTGATAGATGACCAAAAAATGGTATTTTGGTATAATTTTAATTTGCAATGAATGAGATGAGCAACTTTTCATATGTTTAAGAGCCATTTGTATTCCTTTCAGTGAACTGTCTTAATCCTGTGCCATTTTCTATTGGATTATTCATCTTTATCGATTTACAGGGACTTTTCATATATTAATGAAATTGGCCCTTTGCACTGTAAAATATTTTTTTTTTGCCAGTTCGTCGTCTTTTTGTTTGTTTTGGGGTGGGGGTGGTGGGGGACATGGGCATTGCTAAGAAGACATATGATGGAATACTGTACACTAAAATAAATTTCAGATGGATCACAGGATTATTCACCAATAATGAAATGATAAGCATCTATAAGAAACTATGGGAGATATTTTCAGTCTCAGAGTGGGGAAGGCCTTTCTAAGGATGACTTAAACCCTCACAAAAACTGATAAATTTGACCATATGAAAATTTAAAAAGGCTTCATGCAACTTATGAAATACTAACCCCCAGTACCTCAGAATGTGACCTTATTTGGCAATAGGGTCCTTGAAGATATAATTAGTTAAGTTAAAATGAAGTCTTACTGCAAAACTATAATCAGAAACATACATGCACCCTTGTGTTCTCAGCAGCACTATTTACAATAGCCAAGATATGGAAACAACATAAATGTCCATTGACAGAGGAATGGATAAAGAAGATGTGGCACATATATACAATGGAATATTACTCAGCCATAAAAAGAATGAAACAATGCCATTTAAAGCAACATGGATGGACCTAGAGATTACCATACTAATGAAGTAAGTCAGATAGAGAAAGACAAATATCATATAATATCACTCATATGTGGAATCGAAAATATGACACAAATGAACATCTCTGTGAAGCAGAAACAACTCACAGACATAGAGAACATCCGTGGTTGCCAAGGGGGAGGGGGGTGGGGGAGGGATGGAGTAGGAGGTTGGGATTAGCAGATGCAAACTATTACATAGAGACTGGATAAACAACAAGGTCCTACTGTATAGCACAGGGAACTATATTCAATATCCTGTGATAAACCATAATGAAAAAGAATATATATATGTATAAGTGACTTTGCTGTACAGGAGAAATTAACACAACATTGTAGACCAACTATACTTCAATAAAATTTAAAAAATATATATTTTTTAAATGAGGTCATACTGGAGAAGGATGGGCCCTTAATCCAACTTAACTGGTGTCCTTATAAGAAGAGGAAACAGAGAGACAGACTCAGGGCAAACGCCATGTAACAACGGAGGCAGAGATTGCAGCTGTAAGCTAAGGGCTGCCAAGGGTCACCGCAAGCCACCAGAAGCTAGGAGCGAGGAAGGAAAGGATTCTCCCCTGAGGTTTCAGAAGGAACATGGCCCTGCTGACAGCTTAATTTCAGACTTCTAGCCTCCAGAACCGTGAGACATACATTTCTGTTGTTTTAAGCCACCCAGTTTTGTGGTACTTTGTTACAGGAGCCCTAGGAAACAAAATATACCCAGCTTCCTCTCTTTGCTGTTCTAAAAACTAGTCTGACCCTCCTAAAGATTTTACTTTTTTACCACTCTGGGAAAATGGACAGAGGTATAAAATATAAAGTATATCTGTAGAGGTTACAGAGACTTAAAAAGTTGCCTTCCCAGGCTTCCCTGGTGGTGCAATGGTTAAGAATCCACCTGCCAACACAGGTGACACGGGTTCGAGCCCTGGTCCGGGAAGATCCCACATGTCACGAGGCAACTCAGCTCATGCGCCACAACGACTGAGCCTGCGCTCTAGAGCCCGCAAGCCACAACTACTGAGCCCATGAACCACCACTACTGAGCCCGCAAGCCACAACTACTGAGACCACGAGCCACAACTACTGAAGCCTGCGTGCCTAGAGCCCGCGCACCGCAACAAAGAGTAGCTCCCACTCACTGCAACTAGAAAAAGCCCGCGCGCAGCAACGAAGACCCGATGCAGCCAAAAAGAAAAAAAAAAGTTGCCTTCCCTGACCATCCAGAGCTAAGTAGCCATCCAGCTACTCTGACATAATTCCTGTTTTCTTATTTACTATTTGTCTCCTTCACTAGAATATAAACTGCATGACATCAGGGACCTATTCTCTTCTGTTCACCACTATATCCTGAGGACATGCCTGATACATGGTGAATGATCAATACTTTTTGGATGATGAAAGAATAAGATTCTTAGAGAATTCTAGCCGATTACCAAGTGTGACCTAGGGCATGTTAAGTAATGGTCCCAGCCCTCAGTGTTTTCATCTGTAAAGGGAGAAGTGTATGTGCCAAGAGTTAGGAGGGAAAAGTGACCAGTGCTATGGGGATCTGGTCTGGTTTTTTGGTTTGGTTTGGCTTAGCTGGGGAGCAATCAACCAGACTGTGAGCTCTACTGGGCTCTCCACTAGAGTTGTTTTACTCTTGTATCCCCAGTAGCTAGCAGAGCCTGACACACAGTAGATGGTCAATAAATTTGTTGAATAAATGAATGAAAGAAAAGGGTTTTGAGAGATATTTCTCATGTAAAACTTGGTAATGAATTGGATATTGGGGAGAGTAAGAACGTGCACAGGTTTCAGAGAGGAAAATGAATATTTCACACATGTGGGTGGGGCTCCTTTGGCCTGGCCTGCATACTTTAAAAGCTTTTCACTGGGAGGACAATTCTACAGTCTAGAGCAGGGACTTCCCTGGTGGTCCAGTGGGTAAGACTCCTTGCTCCCAATGCAGGGGACCCAGGTTTGATCCCTGGTCAGGGAACTAGATCCCACATGCATGCCGCAACAAAGATCCCGTATGCTGCAACAAAGATCCCGTGTGCCGCAACTAAGACCTGGAGCAGCCAAAACAAATAAATAAATATTAAAAAAAAAAAGTCTAGAGCAAGCTTCTAGAAGAAGAGCTTTAATTTAAGGGAGCAATTAGCTTCTCTGAGACTCTCCTCTTTCAGTATTCCTTTAGGATTAAGACCAAGTCATTTCCTGGTAAGGGGCATCTCAAGAGTGGGCAGGGAAGAGAGAAGGTGAAGTCAGTTACTGTAAGGCAGTCGAAAATAAAACAAAGACTTCATGAGGGAAGATAGAGGACGGTGGCGCGGTTGGTAGGTCATGTCCTTAGAAATTGAGAGTCACAAATCAGAGCCACAGATTCTTCACCTTCCTGCTCTCAGATTAAAAATGTTAATGAACTTAATCTAGGACTTCCAATGGATGTGGTCCCACTGCCAAAGCTACGAAGAGGAGTGACGCCACATCCTCTCCCCACCCTTGGGGACTGGTCTTGGGCGTCCACAGCTTTTAAACTTGTGAAGAAAAGGAAGTAACACCCCTCCGGGTCTTTTGAACTGGTGGGCCATACACTCCGATTTGCACCACGCCCCCCGTCCCTCAAAGAAAAGACAGACTTTCAAAGCTGGCAAAATAACAAAGTTTGGTTTTTTAAATGGAAACAAAAACAAACATTTACAACCCATTTTCCACTTCTCAGCCTCCTCCAGGCAAGGATTTAACATGAAAATATTTACCCTCTGTCCTCTCCCACTTTTTAACAAGAAAAAAACCCACACCACTTTTTTTCAATTAAATTGTGTTTAAATTAAATGTATACTTTATACATACACACAAATATATGATTTTTAAATACATGATATGATTTAGGTCCTTCTTTAAACAGATTAATAAAACCCAGAAATTTTATTTATTCATCCATATTATTTAAAGAGCTTTTTAACTGGCTTTGAGAACTTTAAAATAGTTTTCCTTCCTCTTGTTTGGAATATATGTTGAATAATTATAATGAAATAACAAGATAAAAATAGTTTTCCGTAAATTAGATACAACCAATTTTGTGTTGCTAATTTGAAAAGGTCAATTTTTGTTGGCATGGTGCTTCAATTATTTATAATATTCATGTAATTATCTCAAAACTTAAGTCCTTTTATCCTTTTGTCTTCAGTCTCAAGGCTTAAACTCAACTACAAACAAGGCAAAGGTTATAGCATGAAAGTAAATACCTAAATTGCCTCTTAAAATAACTCTTGTTGGCTGCCTCTTAAAATAACTTTAATTGCCATAAAATAGTGTTTCTGAAACCACTTATGGGGGTGAAAAGCATAATTAGGTGGTTTGTTGTGACTTTAAAATCTTGGTCCCAAACACTTACTTCTGAATAACTACTCTCATATTCTCTCATTCAACATTTCTATCTAAATGCCCATTCGCTCAATGTCTCTGAAACTGCTCCCCCTTAACGCACTCCTCATTTCATTCCTATGTCTCATACTATGTTCACCAAGTGTATACTCCATTTTCTTCAGAATCTTTTTTTTTTGCGGTACGCGGGCCTCTCACTGTTGTGGCCTCTCCCGTTGCGGAGCACAGGCTCCGGACGCGCAGGCTCAGCGGCCATGGCTCACGGGCCCAGCCGCTCCGCGGCATGTGGACCGGGGCACGAACACGTGTCCCTTGCATCGGCAGGCGGACTCTCAACCACTGCACCACCAGGGAAGCTCTCTTCAGAATCTTTTGACATAGAAGATCCCGAATGATTCACGGGAGCACTCCTTCCCCCACTACAAGCCAAAAACACCTCAGAAATGTGTCCCCTCCATCTCCCATCAGTTTATGGACACCCAGGCTGGAGTAGAAGGCTACAGCAGGCTCGGGTACCAAGGGACACAGCAAACACAGAACTGAAAGGAGTCTTGGCTTTTGTTGCGTGACATTCACTTTTTGGTGACCTATTGTCCTTAAGTAATCTGGCAAGCCCAGCCAACAGTCCAGAAGTAACGTTTGACCAATTTCTGTGTTGTTAAGTACCTTCCACCACCATTAAGCCCCATCAGATTATATTATTTTATATATTTTTGCTTCTAAAGATAAGCTAGGCTTCCCTGGTGGCACAGTGGTTAAGAATCCGCCTGCCAATGCAGGGGACACGGGTTTGATCCCTGGTCCAGGAAGATCTCACATGCCACAGAGCAACTAAGTCCATGAGCCACAACTACTGAGCCTGTGCTCTAGAGCCCACGAGCCACAACTACTGAAGCCCAGGCACCTAGAGCCCGTGCTCCGCAACAAGAGAAGCCACCGCAATGAGAAGCCTGTGCACCACAATGAAAAGTAGCCCCTGCTCACTGCAACTAGAGAAAGCCCGTGCACAGCAATGAAGACCCAACATAGCCAAAAAATAAATTAATTAAAAATTTAAATTAAATTAAATTAAAAATAATAAAAAATAAAGATAATCTAGTTGAGAATATTTTCTGGAGTCTATGTTTATAAGTCTTCTGAAGAACTGATGGATTTAGTCCAATTCAAAACTAAATCAAATCCAGAGTATATAAAGAACTCTTACAACTTAAGAACAACAAAAAACACCCAACTAAAACATGGTCAAAGGACTTGAACGGATATTTCTCTACAGAAGATACACACATCAAAAGATGATCAACATCACTAATCATTAGGAAAACAAATGAAAACCATAATGAGATATCACTTCACACCCATTCAGATGGCCATTCTAAAAAAAGAGAGAGAAAATAACAAGAGTTGGTGAGAAAGCGGAGAAATTGGAACCCTCGTGCATTGCTGGTAGGAATGTAAAATGGTGCAGTTGCTGTTGAAACTCGTTTACTGGTTCCTCAAGAAGTATAGAATTACCACATGATCCAGCAATTTCCATCCTAGGTATATATCCCAAACAACTGAAAGTGGGGATTCAAATAAACATCAATATTCATAGCAGCTTTATCCACAATCGCCAGAAGATGGAAACAACCCATGTCCATCAACAGATGAACAGATAAGAACAATGTAATATATACACACAGTAGACCATTATTCAGCCAGAAAAAAGGAATGACGTTCTGACACATGTTACAACATGGGTAAATCTTGAAACATTATGTTAAGTGAAATAAACCAGACACAAGAGGACAGATATTGTATGATTCCACTTATATTAGGTATCTAGAATAGGCAAATTCATATATTGGACACAGAGAGTAGAATAGAGGCTACCAGGGACTGTGGGGAGGCAGGAGTGAAGAGTTATAGTCTAACGGGCGCAGAGTTTCTGTTCTGGATGATGAAAAAATTCTGTAAATGGATAGTTGTGGCACTTGCACAACATCATGACTGTACTTAATGCCACTGAATTGCACACTTAAGAATTGTGCATTTTAAAATAAGAATCTAGGAGTAAAATCTCTGAGGGGGAAATGAAACAGGAGGGAAGGGGGCAGGGCACAACCTTTAAAAGAATGACATAGCCATAGGACATGACAAAAACTGGTTAGAACCAACTAGGTCCGAGATGGTGGAAGATTCGACTTCCAGTAGACCTTGAGCCTCATTATACGCTCATTGTAATACATCAGCATCTAAATGACACACCCACAGGTGCCATGACAGTTCTGAGGCTGACCATAAAAGGTCAAAAAGTGGGCAGTGGCCCAATTCCTGGAAATCTTCCCCCCCCTTCCCCAAAATAGTTGGAATAATTCTCCCACTCATTAGCCTATGAAATTACCCAGCCCATAAAAACTAACCACCCTACATTTCGGGGCCTCTTGCCTTCTGATGTGGCCTATACTCTGTGGAGTGTTTCTCCCAAGGCCATTCCCGCCTGTTGGGGTGGACCGCATTCTGTCTGTGGAATGTGTTTCTCTCTAAATAAATCCACTCTTTATCTTAAAAAAAAAAAAAAAAAAGGTTAAAATGGTAAATTTTATGTATATTTTACCACAATAAAAAAAGAACCATGGGGGCTTCCCTGGTGGGAAGTGGAAAAAATATATATATATAAGCAAAGTATAACTGTATATAGATCATACTATATCTATAACTATGTTTCCTTTTTTTTCACCCCAAATTACTTCAGGAGCATTTACCATTGACTTTTCTTCAAAAAACTTGATTTTTACTCACTGTATAATATTCTGCCATATAGATACACCATTTTCTATTGTCAGATGCTTTGGGTTGTTTCCAGTTGTGGAAATAAAGGAGGACCACCCAAATGAGAACGAGCAGGCTATTTATTCAGAGCTTGCTACAGCTAGGAAGTCAGCCACCATCGCATGCATTTGGCAGAGACTCAAAGGCAGGCAGGCAGAGGAGTTTACAGGCTTTATTGAAAGAAGTTGAGGGACTTCCCTTGTGGTCCAGTGGCTAAGAATCCACCTTCCAATACAGGGGATATGGGTTCGATCCCTGGTTGGGGAACTAAGATCCACATGCCGTGGGGCAACTAAGCCCACGCGCTACGGAGCCCACAGCCCACAACTAGAGTGCCCGTGTGCTGCAACTACTGAGCACGCATGCCCTGGAGCCCGCACACCACAACTAGAGAGAAACCCACACACCACAATGAAAGATCCCGCCTGCTGCAGCAAAAGATCCCGCCTGCTGCAACTAAGACCCGATGCAGAGAAAAATAAAGAAAGAGAGAGAAGAGAAGAGAGAAAGAGAGAAAGAAAGGGGACCTCCCTGGTAGCGCAGTGGTTAAGAATCTGCCTGCCAATGGAGGGGACGTGCGTTCAATCCCTGGTCCGGGAAGATCGCACATGCCATGGAGCAACTAAGCCCATGTGCCACAACTACTGAGCTTGTGCTCTAGAGTCCACGTGCCTAGAGCCCATGCTCCACAACAAGAGAAGCCACTGCAATGAGAAGCCCACGCACGGCAACGAATAGCCCCCGCTCGCTGCAACTAGAGAAAGCCTGCGCAAAGCAATGAAGACCCGATGCAGCCAAAAAATAAATTAATTAAAAAAAAATGTTTAAGAGAAAGAAAGAAAGGAAGAAAGAAAAAGAAAGTTGAAAGAAAAGAAAGGCTTCAGGCATGCCCTGATTGGACGTTGTTGCCAAGGGAAGCTAGAGGTGGGCTAGTGAGAAACAGGCATCATGTACTCGGTTAGGAGAGCATATTTGGCTTTTTCCGGTTGATCCCAAATTGGAAGGGGGGGAAGGGGGGCAAAAATTAGGGAAGTTGGCAATTATTGATCCAGTCCTTGCTGTTTGGTGCTGATTGATACAGAGGTTGTGGTTTATGTTCCTGGACTCCTTGCTGCCAGGTTGTGGGCCAGAGTTCTCTTTTTATATGTGGTTTGATCATTGCCTGTTATCAGTCTCTCACAATCTATGTGTGTTCGTATGTGTAGTTATACTCAACACCGAGATGAACGTATGTGTCCATAAATCTGCACGTATCTATGAATTTATCTTCGGGCTGAACTCCTAGAAGTGAGCTTGCCAAGTCAGAAGGTACAGCTGTTTTAAAGGATTGCATTATATTTGACATTTTGGCAATGGACATTGGATGGTTTAACAATTTCGACTCTCAGCAGCTGTGAATGAGGATGTTTGTTTCTCTCTCACCTTCAGGCTAAAATAGCTCATCTGCTATTTAACTAAAAATATTAGCCAACCAAACCAATCAAAATGAATTTGTTGAATATCAGCAATGCATTCGTTACACTCTGATAAGAGGGTGGAAGATAGAGATGATATAAAAGACTTGACTTCTGTCCTCCTGCAGCTTACAGTCTAGTCAGGGAATGGAAAATGAATACATGAACTGGATCTTGGGCTGCCAAATTATTGTATAAAATAAGAGAGTTGGGGACTTCCCTGGTGGTCCAGTGGTTAAGACTCCATGTTCCCAATGCAGGGGGCCCGGCTTTGATCCCTGGTCAGGGAACTAGATCCTGCATGCCTCAACTAAGCCCCTGTGCAGCCAGATAAATAAATACATATTAAATAAAGAAATGAGTTGGGGCTTCCCTGGTGGCGCACTGGTTGAGAGTCCGCCTGTCGATGCAGGGGACACGGGTTCGTGCCCCGGTCTGGGAAGACCCCACATGCCGCGGAGCGGCTGGGCCCGTGAGCCATGGCCACTGAGCCTGCGTGTCCGGAGCCTGTAGTCCGCAACGGGAAAGTCCGCAACAGTGAGAGGCCCGCGTACCGCAAAAAAAAAAAAAAAAAAAAAAAAAAAAGAACAGAAATGAGTTGGATGACACCTCCTTGAACTCCCTGATTCCAACAGTCTATATGTAAATGGAACCAGGACAGTAATGAATTGTGGCCTCTGCAGCTCTGACCACAAATGGTGCAGTAGAACAAAGGAGGATGAGAAAGGTGAGGCATTCAATAAGCTGGGTATTCAATGAGAGGTATCTAGGCCATATGAGCTTCAATACAAATCCTGTTAAGATTAATGCCTCGTAGGTAGAACCGAGCATTGCTTGTGTGGGCAACTTGAGTGTCTGCCTCTGGGCCCCAGTGACCTCAGTTGTAAAATAGTATAACGAGAGCATGCATATCATGGAGCTGACGATGGTTGGGATTTGGTGAGGTCACACGGATGCTGGATGTCTTCCTCCAGACCCACTTTCCACCCTTCTCCATGCTGACCCCAGGGGCTGACTGGGGTAGACATCATCAGACTCCTTGTCTCTGCCTTCTGGTTGGGTTATTGGGAGGTACCAGCAGGACATGGAAGGAGGAGGAGAAAAAGGTTGGAGTTTTTGTTCCCTGGGTCTCTTCCCTGGGTATCTCTCATAATACATAATAAACACAAATACATAACAAATACAAATCCTGGACCCCACTCCAAACAGGTCAGAAAATCCCAGGGAGGGAACTAGGAACCTAAACTAATAACAGCATCCCAGGTGATTCTGATAATCGGACCAACCACTTCAAGGGCCTAAGCAGAGGCATAAAAATGATGGAGTCATGGTCCCTACTCTCTGAGAGATGAAGTAACTTGCCCAAGGTTACACAGCTAATAAGTGGCATTGCCAGGATTTGGACCCAGGCAGTCTGGTCCCAGAGCCAGTACTCTTAACCACTCTACAGCTTCTAACATAGTTCATGGGCATATGGTACACCAATGACTTCTATGAAAGCAAAAACCATGGTTAAGTCTCATGAGAAGCACTATAAGCAAAGCATCTGCTCTGTATACGGGAGAAGCTCAATTCCTGTTCAACTAACATCACAAAACGGAGATGGGAAGAGCAGGTAGGTGGCTATTCCAGCCTCAATGTGAGCTGCTGAGGATCTGAATGTCACAAAGATAAAGAAGACTTTCTATAGTCCTATTGTTCGGTACCAATTTCTCATCACGAGAATAGGGGAAAATCAAGGAGCAGCCTGTAGGGAAACAGTGAAACTCTGAAAGTGACTCATGAAGTGACTCACTGACACATGGCATGCTGACATCAGACACCTACGATAACATTCTTGCAGTATGTCACCTCTCTATAGTCTCTGATTTCAAACGCTTAATCCTGAGGGTTTCTAAGAAAATCCTGGATATCACCGCTAATTATATGAAGAGCAACAGACCGTTTCCACCACCCTGTTGCGTCTGGGCAGCTGAATCACATGGCAGGCACCTCCAAATACTTGGATGGTAGTTGAGCATAACTTTGTCCCACGGTTTAACCTGAGTTTGCCCTTTGGCAACAACAATCCCCAGAGTACCCTTGAATATTAACAACGTTGGCAGCCTTCCTGATCACAAACAAGATTTAAATAGGGAAGGGCTGCTGTGTTTCACACGTTACTAACAAACAGTATTTTCCTCACCTGTCATATATCCGTCAGCCCCCTGCCCTATGAACAAAAAGAATCAAGAGCCCCGAATTCAACAGTGTGAGAATAAAAGCATTTAAACAGGTATAAATAATCTTCAGGGTCATTCATGTGTAGACCATCTGTTTTTGAACAGTTCATGGAGGAAAAGAGGAAGAAAATGGTTATAATCTGCCCTCTCTGATATGGGGGTCGGTTCCTAGTCACAAACACGTACAACTTTGGGTTTCAAATATAACTCACTGGATCAGCAGTTGTAAGACTGTTGCGCTGCTCCAGCTATAACTTTGCAGATGTTCTCCAAAGACCACCTGAACACTAGGCAGTCATCAATTTATGAAAGGATTGTGTTCCCAAATTCACACTGATTGTTTTAAATTGGGAATATACTTTTCTTCAAACATACATATGATTGTTAAAAATTGAGGCATTGAAATCTTACCTATCTATATACCCAGGTAACTAACCAGATCAAGGTATAGCACCCCAAAGGCTCCCACATGCCCCATCCCAGCCAATAACCACCTCTCAGAGGTAACCTCTCTTCTGAATTCTATCACCAGAGATTAGTTTATAATACAGTAGCTTTTTTATTGATATAGAACAGACATATGTTAAGTGTATACAATGAACCCAACAGCACAGTGAAATAAATATTTATATAGCCATGTAACTACCATCCAGAGCAATGTATGGAACATTTTCATACCCTAGAAGGCTCCCTCATACCCCTTCCCAGTTAATAACTGGCTTTCCGAAGTTAATCCCTATTCTTAGATCACCACTGTTTAATCTTGCCTGATTTGGGGCTTTGTACAGAATTGTGCAGTATGTGCTCTGGTCTGGCTTTTGTTCAACATTGTGTTGTGTTTTGCATGTAACAGCAATTCACTCTTCTTTAAAATTGCTCTGTAGTATTCTATGACTATACCACAATTTCTCATTTCTACCACTCTACTGTTGACAGACATCTGAGTTATTGCTAGCTTGGGGCTATTATGAATAAAGCTGCTATGAACATTCTTGTACACACCTTTTGGTAAACACCTGTACTCATTTCAATAAGAGGTACAAGTGTAGAAGAGCATATAGTAGGAGGATTTGACCTAATCTGAAAAGGCCAGGAAATTACTGCACTGCAATGCCTTCTGGGTGATGATGTTTTTCTGAATCTCAAACCTGGAGGCCAGGGATACATTCCTACATCTAGGACCTTAGTGGGGACCCTTCCTGTCTTTCTTCTCAGCTCTGGAAGCATTAAGGTTACAAGTGTTCTGGCACTGGCTGTCATGTGCATATCTGGCCTGTTCGTAAGTAAGATAAATCCCTGACTACACTCACAATTAGGACAACTACTAATCTGTAGGTGATATTTGTTTCCTCTTTGGCTGTCAGCATCCAAATCCCTTCATACTCTGGGGAATTCCCCAAGTGATGAATCTCAGTAGGAAGCCGGGTCTCCCTGCTGAAGCTCAAAAGGCCCTTCCCATCCCAGTCTCCTTCGCAATTAGAGCACGGCAAGGGACCTAGCTTCCACCAATCCATCCCTCAGTCTGAATCATCTGAGTCACGCTTCCAAGGATGGCAGGGCTGGTAGTGCATTTGGCACACAGAGGGCAGCAGGAGCAGGAGAGCTGTTTTCACCAGATTGGATTTTAGGTGTGATTTTGGGCATTTTTCCTGCTGCATAGCCTCCAACTCAGTTTTCCAGGTCTCCCAGCAATTCTGTAAGCTAGACAGTAGATAGTAATAAATCCCTCTTCTTAAATCAACCAGCTTTGGTTTTTGTGGCTTATGACTGAGAACACTGACTGCTAAATCCTCCTACTAAACTTCCCCCATAAATAATGATTACAAATATTGATTGTTTTAATTGGTAGCACAAAATGGTGTTTTGTGTAAAAAGAGCAACCTTGTACACTGCTTACAATTCAAATGGTCTTGATAAACGCCTATTATGGGTCTAATATCTTGCAATAACTTTAGTTTCTCCAAAGCAGTTAAGTGGTAGGGTTATTCATTAAACAAATTACGAGGCAAACAGAATTGTCATGAAATACATACCTGGGGCTTCCCTGGTGGCACAGTGGTTGAGAGTCCGCCTGCCGATGCAGGGGACACAGGTTCGCGCCCTGGTCCGGGAAGATCCCACATGCCGCGGAGCGGTCAGGCCCGTGAGCCATGGCCGCTGGGCCTGCGCGTCCGGAGCCTGTGCTCCGCAACGGGAGAGGCCACAACAGTGAGAGGCCCGCGTACCGAAGGAAAAAAAAAAAAAAAAACATACCTGGAAGTGGGGTGCGTGATGAAGTTCTTATATCTGGGGGCCTTTTTTCTACTTTATAAAGAAGAAAGGAAGGGGCCAAATCTGTACTCCATTAATTGGAAAATTCCTCCCGTTCCCCAGTGGCCTGCTCTTTGCTCCTTTCACACTGGCACATGCTGTGGCTTCCAAGTCAATCAGCTGAAATGGAAATATTCTTTGTATGTATCAAGGCCATTCTGGCTGTACCAGAATATACAGACCTCCGAAGAAGCCCTGATTATATAGTAAATATGCTATTTTTATTATATTTTATAAATATGCTGTTTTTTATTATTATCAAGTTATTAATAATGAACTAAAGAAAATTTCTTATTGATAACATTATCAGAACAAAAATATAAATAAATGTAAGGATTTTTCAGAGATTTATGGTTTATGAAATTATTTCAGGTAATTTTTGTTTGTTTTGCTGTGCCACATGCCTGTGGGATCTTAGTTCCCCCACCAGGGACTGAAGCACTGGAAGCTCGGAGTCTTAACCACTGGAGGGCCAGGGAAGTTCCCACCTTAGGTACTTTTACCTCATCTAATCCCATTGCTCAAAGGAGTTAAGTGACTTAGGCGCCTGAGGCCACACAGCTTGAATCTAGACCTAACTCCCATTCCTTGCTTTTTCCGCCATACAACATGAACATCAGTAACTAAAACAATGATAATATAACTGCATTAAAATGAAATAAATAGAAAACATAAAAACTATAAACTCAGAAAAATTAGTCTAGTTTTATTGAAACACAAAACACAACGTACTATATAATACTCATTTTGTAAATACCAAAACTTTCTGTATATAATATGCTTATACAAATACATACCTGTGTAAGATGAGAATGGAAGGATATGATCTCAAATGTTAACAGCGACTATCTCCAAGGGCAGAATTATGGGCAATTTTATTTGTGAGCTAGGAAGAGTTCATTTTCTAAATTTTTCTGCAATAAATGCATTACCTACACACTTTCAAAAACAGCCCTTTATTATTATCAAAGTCATTTTGATATTCTACCTTTAAAACAGCCAATTCATTATCTAACTTAGTGAAAAGTACAGTTTGAATTGAATATCTAGCCACCACTAATCGAGCAAGCATCTTCCGGATATTTTACAAACATTATTCCACTTAATTTTGATAACAGTTTCATCAGGTAGTAATATTATCCCGTCACAGATAAGGAGGCTGATGCTTAGGTTCAAGATCACACAGGAAATAAAGGAGTCTTTGTTGTGGTGAGTTTGAAGTCCACCTTGCCCTTCTGCTGGGCTCCTCCTACCTTCCTTCTAAGCCTGGCTTGTCTAATGTAGGAGAGCCGCTCTACCACATGCTGGTGCAGCCTCCCAGATACTCTTCTTTGAAAACACTTATGGTATTAAAGTAGACCATTTAAAACTGATTACATGTATTATAAAAAGACTGGAAGGGACTTCCCTGGTGGCGCAGTGGTTAAGAATCCGCCTGCCAATGCAGGGGACACAGGTTCGAGCCCTGTTCCAGGAAGATCCTACATGTAGCTGAGCAACTAAGCCCGTGAGCCACAACTACTGAGCCCGCGTGCCTAGAGCCCGTGCTCCGCAACAAGAGAAGCCGCCGCAATGAGAAGCCCGCACACCGCAACGAAGAGTAGCTCCTGCTCGCCGCAACTAGAGAAAGCCCGTGTGCTGCAATGAAGACCCAACGCAGTCAAAAATAAACAAATACATAAAATAAAATAAAATAAAAATAAAAAAATAAAAAGTCTGGAAGTATATGCTCCGAACAGTATATATCACCAGGGTGGCAGGACTTCCATTTTCTATGCTTTTGTACCTATTCAGTATTTTTCTTCAAAAAATTTTTGTTTTTTTAAAAAAATTGAGTCAGAAAAAATTATAGATTTTTCCTATATTGTCTATCTTTTGAACATTGGTGCATCTCAGTATCAGGGTCTCTACACAAACCATTCATAGAAAAGCACATAAGAAAAATGCATACTTCATCACCAATCCTTTATCTTCTCATTCAGATCCTCCTGTTAGACAGTAACCTCAGGATCTCTACCTGTTTTACTGACTACCATATCTTCAGTGCTAGAACATCTGGCCAATGAAAGCATTTGGCACATAACTGACAAATGAATGAGTGAAGGATATATACTTTTCTCTTTTCAAGTTTTAGATATGCTGATATCTTCTCATATTAAGTTTCAAAATAGAATACATGTTAAAAGTCAGGTGAGAAAAAAAATGTACAGGGAACTATCTTTTTCTGAATCTCACAACTTGCTAAAGGTGGCTGTTATGGGTTGAACTGTGTCCTCTCCAAAGAAGATGGGTTGAAGTCCTAACCTCTGGGACCTCAGAATGTGACATTATTTGGACATAGGGTCTTTGCAGGTGTAATTAGTTAAGGTGAGGTCATACTAGAGAGGGTGGGTCCCTGATCCAATATGACTGGTGTCCTTATAAGAACATAGCCTTGTTAAGACAGAGGCACAGGGAGAAGGCCACATGAAGACAGAGGATTGGGGCGATATGTATACAAGCTAAGGAATGTCAAAGACTGCCAGCCCAAACCACCAGAAGCTGGGAAGGATTCTCCTACAGGCTTCAAGGGAGGCTGGCCCTGCTGACACCTTGATTTCAGACTTCAAGCCTGCAGAACTGTGAGACAATACATTTCTGTTGTTTTAAGCTTGTGGTACTTGGTTAAGGCAGGCAGCCCGAGGAAACCAACAGTGGCCTTAACTTTGAATTCTTGCAAATAATGGGGGAGGAGGAAATAGTCACCTGAGCATCATGATCTACAAGTTTTCAATGACTTTCCGGTTTATTTTCTGATAATGGAGAATATGCCCAGTCAACTCAGGAACGCTAGAAAAGTAAACAATAAAGGATACACACAAAACAACAGGTGACTGAAATTTTAATATGCCTAGGTATTCACATAAAAACTGTAAAAATCAGCATTACAACATTGGTCTTCAAAGATTAACATTTATAACTGTAGTAAAATAAAGTTTCACAAAGTCAAATTTCCTTAACACTTCATTTCAATATTAATCTCTTTACAGTTCATCAAGTTGGTATTATTTCATCTTTCTTTCTTTCTTTCTTTTTTTTTTTTTTTTGCGGTATGCGGGCCTCTCCTGTTGTGGAGCACAGGCTCCGGACGCACAGGCTCAGCGGCCATGGCTCACGGGCCCAGCCGCACCGCGGCATGTGGGATCTTCCCAGACCGGGGCACGAACCCGTGTCCCCTGCATCGGCAGGTGGACTCTCAACCACTGCGCCACCAGGGAAGCCCCTCATCTTTCTTTTTTTATTAAAGCATGGGTGCTCTTCTTATGCAAAATGTTAACATGGGGTCCCAATATGTAAAACAGAATGTGCAGCTGTTCTAGTTTGGGGGGCGGTCCAGAGGGAGCCTAGCCTCACACTTTCCACAGTATCACCTCTTAAGACTCTCAGCACCCTAAGCATAGTCTGAGAACCATGGATTGAAAATAGTAACAATATACACTAAATAAGATATCATTGACAAAGAAGAAGTAGGAAGTTTATTCAGTATCCAATACTTGGTCCGCCTTTGCTTTTCCACATTCTTTTCTTTGGTTTCATCACTTCGAAAATTCCTCCAGTATTAATTGTTTGAATGGCAACTATATGAAGCAGAAATTGTATTTCTACACCTGGGAAATTATCTACAAGATAGATGCTGCTGAATAGGGAACCAATAACAATGATTTTTTTAAACATTTTTAAAGCAGTCTCTTGTTCTCATTAATAAAAATAAAACATTTCTCATGAATAAAGCCTCAAAGCCAAGATAATTCTTGGGACAATGAAGCATTCCAATAAATCAAAGGGAGATTCTAAGCAGATGCAACATCATGGGGCCTTAGGATGGACATCTAAACAGGACAGAAATGGCAACAATATTCACACAATCCTTGTATTCGAGGTTTACAGGAAGGGCTGGGCTGTGGGGACGTTGAGAGATGTGCACAGTGATGCTATTAAAGATAAGAAGGCTGCACTGGACCCCAGTAGGCACAGGGCCACAGGGAAGCATCTGCTTAAGGCGACGTGTGTAAGATTTATTTACAGCACACAAAAAAGAAAGTCATAAGGCCATGGCCTTGCGTTAGCTGGCTGGACTTGCTCTTTAAGGTCCTTTCCTTGAGACTTATTCTATGTAGTTTATTCATTCCACAAACACGTCTATATAGTTCACAAACACTAATGCAGTGCTTACAAATGTGCCAGGCTCTAAGTGCTTTACGAATATTGACTCATTTAATCCTCATAACAACCCTAGGAGGTAGGTCCTATGATGAGCCCCATTTTACAGATGAGGAAATAGGCACAGGCAGATTAAACAACTCGCCCAAGATCATAAGGCTTCAAATGGTGAATTCAAACCCCTTTCAAGGGCAGAAATGACATCTTTGGCTAGGAAGAGAAATTTGTCCTAAAAGAATCCCAGGAACTGGCCTAAGTAAGAAAGGAAAAAGCAGCACCAGAATTGACACTCCACTTGATCATCAACCACAAGGACACAATGCTTAAATCAATTTTAACAAGATAAATATAAATTGTACACAGATGAATCCAGAATTTCTTCCACTCTTAGTAAAGGCCCTTAGTAAATTTGAATTTGTTTTGAAATGTCTGAAATGCAATCACATACTGTTTTAACTTGACATACCAGCTAAACCAACTACAAGCTGATTCAGGAGGCATTTGCTTCTCTATCACAGAGACGAGCATAAAAAAAGACAGTAAATAAATATGAAGCTTGATATAAAAAAGTGGTTTCAAATAAGTTTTAAGAATAACCCTGTACATCCCAATTCATTACTTTATCATATTCTTGAATCCTTTGCTTTATGTGAGAAAGTTTATTCTTCAGATAATCACAGCGTTCTTTTTTTTCCAGAAATGTAGGATCCTAGAAAAGAAACATAGCTATTATCTCAGCCTCTGGCTTCCTGAGCAAAAAACACAGAAACACACATTATCACCCAGAAAATGACCTTTCATAGCAGATTTTCCTGCGGCAGATTTCAAAATCTGCCTAACAAGAATAACAGGTAAGCTCTCTACATTTTTTTCAGTGGATTTTATTTTTTAGAAGCTTTTGGTTCACGCGAAATTGAGTCGAAGTAGAGAGCTGAGGCGCTCTTGAGTATTAAAATACATTAAAAAGTAATTAATGGATTAATAAAAGCTCCCTCCATCCTCTACTAATTTGTGCAATTAAGTTAAGGATGGAATTAGAAACCTGTAAAAGAACTTAATCTTTGTGAATGAAATGTGGGTGAAGAGCTCTATATGGGTGCTCATTTCCCTGGGTTCCTAAATCAGGACACAGCAGAATGTATTCAGGACAGAGACGAGAAGAAAAGGCACCCAGGGGCTTCCCTGGTGGCTCAGTGTTTAAGAATCTGCCTGTCAGTGCAGAGGACATGGGTTCGGCCCTGGTCCGGGAAGATCCCACATGCCGCAGAGCAACTAAGCCTGTGCGCCACAACTACTGAGCCCACACGCTGTAACTACTGAAACCTGTGTGCTCTAGGGCCCACGTGTCATAACTACTGAGCCCGTGTGCTGCAACTACTGAAGCCTGCACTCTGCAATAAGAAAAGCCACCACAATGAGAAGCCCGTGCACTGCAACGAAGAGTAGACCCCACTCGCTGCAACTAGAGGAAGCCTGCGCGCAGAGCAACGAACACCCAACGCAGCCAAAAGGTAAATTAAAAAAAAAAAAAGGCACCCAGGGCTTCCCTGGTGGCGCAGTGGTTGAGAGTCCACCTGCCGATGCAGGGGACACGGGCTCGTGCCCCGGTCCGGGAAGATCCCACGTGCCGCGGAGCGGCTGGGCCCGTGAGCCATGGCCGCTGAGCCTGCGCGTCCGGAGCCTGTGCTCCGCAACGGGAGAGGCCACAACAGTGAGAGGCCCGCGTACCGCAAAAAAAAAAAAAAAAAAAGGCACCCAGCAGCCACCCATGGTCCCTAACAAGTAGCATCTTAAGAAATACAAAAAAAGAACTACTTTAGCTGCAAGAATCTAAAGTCACCACTGTACCTGGATAAGAATACACTTTAAAGAAGAAAATGGTTTTACTCACATTCCTTTTTTTCTTAAACTCTTCATGGACTCTTGAAATTCTCTCATGTTCCTAAAAATAATATACTGTATATGTGAACGAAAATACTTGCAGTTACTCACATCATATCTCAAGAATGTCTCAAGAGTACAGTGGGCATAAGAACAGAAAACAATTTTTACCTAAGACTATAATGAAAATATTCATACACGAACAAATTCAACTCACTGGATAAATATTTGAGGGCTTACTCTTTGCCAGGCCCTGAGATCCAGGGATGAACAGTAGGGCGAGGCCCCTGCTCGTGTAAAACCTGGACCGAGTTCCAGTGCCACTGCTTGCCGGCGGTGTGACTTGGGCAAGCTCTTTACCGTAAGGCTTGGTTTCCTTATCAGTAAAATGGGAATAATAACCATAACTGTCTCATAGTGTTGTGAGAAGGTTCATTTATTTGAAATGATCCTTCTAAAGTGCTTGGCACATAATAACCACATTAGCTATAATTAGGTAGCATTTTCATCCCCTTTGGCAAGTTGACACTATTCAACTTTTGAAAATAGCTAATATGAGGCTCCTTCCAACTTTATTCTAAGTTTAATAATAAATATGAAATTTGTTAAAGGGTTGAATAGTCTATCCAAAGGAAATAGGTTACTAGAGCAATGCCCTCATTTATCCAGGTAAACCTATGCTTTGGAGATTGCGAAGCACTGTACACCTAATAAATACAAAATAAAATGTAATAATTATGTTCTAAAAGCTTCCCCTGAGAACATTGTCCATCACAAATCCACATCCTTTTCCCAATATATTTTAACTCTTCAATGTTTTTCACATACTAAGATCATGAGTATTGTTTGTGTTTTGACTGCTTGCCATCAGTGAGATGAACCTGGTTATTCAGCTGTCATCTACATTAACAGGTCCTGGCCTGGGACTGAACTAGCTGCCTGGGGGCAGGGGTGCTGTGCTGGAGACGCAAGCAGAGATGAGAGCTGTAAAAATCTATCCTAGAGTCAGTCAGAGACTGAATTAGGAGGGTGAGGACCGGAGAGATTATTTTGAGCAAAACTCCTATTGGATGGGCTTAGAAAAGTCATGTGATGGTTTAATTTTTCACGGGTGCATGAGCAGGTGTGTGTGAGAACCCATGCCCCCAGCAGGCCCGCTGGGCACAGAGACACTTCCCTGGGGATGCGTTAGGGGACGAGTGAGCCTTGCCGGCAGACTCTTGCCCACCGCAAAGCTCAGCCTGTGAAGAAGTTCATTTTTGTAATACACTTGATATCTCCACTTTAGATAAGGCCTGGAGGAGACACCGAGACTCACTACATTTGGCTGTCATTTGGCTACTTACTTGCCAAGCCATGCTGAAAACCAAAGGAAATGACTATTGTGAGATTGTGTGGGAGGACTGTGGGAGGACTCAATTTCTCAGCACCTGCTGTAAGCAGGACCCTCCCACCCCCAATCGCACACCACAGCCTGAGCCCTTGCCCACGCATACACAGCCTACACACCCGACGCCTCTGGGTCTGGGCTCAAAGGCCACACGTCACGCTCAGGTTTCTCAGCGTTATGTCTGTTAACCAGCTTGCTCTTCCCAACCTGCGGTGATCCCGACGCTTGGTGCCTGCTCCTTCTTTCCTGCACTCCTTTGAGGGCATCTAAACTTGGTCACCCTTCTTGGACCTGTGGACCTTGCTTGTTCTCCAAATGGTACTAACTGACCTTGAACCTGCAGTATGTGCTGGATTTCTCCTGCTTCCTGGTACTGGCATGTCTTAGCCAACACCCTTCCATCACTCCAAGACTGGGAAAATGTCACTACTCTAGACATTTGGCTTAGAGGACTTGGAATTACAACTCATTTAAATGTACACTTAAAGGTCTGGTCGAAACAAAGATGCCCAACTAATGCAGGCCTCAGGAGAAGAATCTATCTATCTATATAAAAAACGTGTGTATATATTATATATACATACATTTGACATTTACTAAAAAATGCTGTATGTTTTTAAAATTTCAATTACACAAATAGATTAGATGAATACATTCTCTTTAAAAAGGATAGGATATTACACACAAATGTTCATAGCAGCATTATTTATAATAGCCAAAAAGTGGAAACAAACAAAAAAAAAAGTGGAAACAACCCACTGTCCATCATCTGATAAATGGATAAAAAAATGTGGTATATTCATACAATGGAATATTATTATTTCACCACAAAAAATAATGAAATATTGATTCTTGACACATAGATGAACCTTGAAAACATGATGCTAAGCAAAAGAAGCCAGACATGAGGCCACATATTATATCACTGCATTTACCCATACAGAGAGAAAGTACGTTAGTAGTTGTCAGTGGTTGGAGAGAGGGGAAATGGGGAAAAAGTGCTAATGGGTATGGGTTATTTCTTGGGGGGTGATGAAAATGTTCTGGAATTACAGTGGTAACGGTTATACCCCTTTGTGAAAATACTAAAACCCACTGAATTGTACACTTAAAAGCAGTGAATTTTATGGTATGCGAATCATTTCTCAATGAAAAAATATATGTCAGGTAAAAAATGCCATTGATTATGAGGGCATCCTGATTTCCCAGATATTAAAATGTGAAGAAAAAAAAAGACAGAACATTAGAGAAAACACTTCAGTCCCCTATGACTGCCATCTCCACCCTCGTTTTCCTCTCTGCCATAATCACGGTTATTGGTCTGAAGCATGAGCCCTGTAGCTCATGTATGCAGCCTCAGATCCACTCTCCGTCCCTACCCACTGTGCTCTCTGGGCTTGGGGTGCTAACTGCTTGGCTGTGACTTACCCTGGAGAATGCATGGCCACTAGCAGCTCCTCTACACCCCCGTCCACCATTTGTGAATAAACCTTCCTCAAATTACCTCAAATTACCTTAGAGTGTGCTATCTGTCTCCTTTGGGAGCCTGATTGACCCGGTATGTATGTTAGGCAAATTTACACTTTACTTAAGTAAGAAAATAAAATACTGTTTAATAATTGAAGGCAAAAGGCATTAAATTATATATTTTGAACTGTCACCCTGCCAGTGAGCTTCCTAGACAGCAGATGCAGATGGTTATGCCTTCTCTCCACTTCAGACGAAGTCAGAGTTCATCCTTCCGCCATCAGAACTCCTCCCCGGCAGCTGCAGGCACTCACCTGCTGGTTTTCTGAACGATGCGGCAATCTGCTCATCACTGCATCCAGCTCATCAAACTTCTTCAAGACGGCTTGAACTTCTGCAGAGAGCTCTTTGTACTCTGAAAACTGGTCCTGGAACACAGCTTTATAGCGTTCTCGTTCATCATCCGTCTGAATCATAGGGTATTTCCTGAGGAAAAAAAATAAACCAAAGTTGAGGTGTGGCCAAGATGGCAGAGGAGGAAGACCCTGAGCCCACCTCCTCCCACGGGCACGCCCAAGTTACAACTATCTACAGAGCAACTACTGACGAGAAAGACTGGACGACTAGCAGAAGATATCTTCTACAATTAAAGATACAAAGTAGGCACCACCAGATGGATAGGAGGGTAGAGACATGGTATAGTCAAGACCCATACCCTTGGGTGGGTGACCCACAAATGGGAGGATAATTGCAAGTGCAGAGGGTCTCCCCAATGAGTGAGGTGTCTAAGCCCCACATTGGGCTCCCTAGCACTGGGAAGACAAGCCCTGAGAATGTTTGGTTTTGAAGGTCATCAGGGCTGACTTTCGGGACCCTGAGGGCTGTGGGAAATAGAGACTCCATCCTTACAGGGCGCACACAAAATCTCACATGCTCCAGGACCCAAAGCAGAAGCAGTGATCTGAAAGGAGCCTGGGTCAGACCCACCTGCTGATCCTGGAGAGCCTCCTGCAGAGGCAGGAGGCCACTGGAGCTCACCCTGGGGACACAGACACTGACAGTAGCTATGTTGGGGAGCTCATTCTACCACGAGGACACTGGTGCTGGCAGGCGCCATTTGGTAATCCTCCCTCTAGCTTGCTGGCAAAGGGACTGGGCCCTGCCCACCAGCCTGTCAGCACCAGTACTGGGATGCCTCAGGCCAAGCAGCTTGCCAGGTGGGGACACAGTGCCACCCACCAAGAGGCCAGCTGTCTTAAGATCCCCTGAACCCCCTGGTGGATGGGGCCAGGATCCCATCCACCAAAGGACCAACACCAGCTCTGGGACGCCTGGGCCCTGCAGCCAGAGACCCCAGGACCCAGCTCTGCCCACCAGTGGGCCAGCACTAGCTCCAGGACCCCAGGACCTGGCCCCATCAACCAGCGGGCTGGTACTAGCCCCAGGATCCCCTGGGTCCCAGCCCTGTCTACCAGCAGGCTGAAGTCATGGGACCCCCCAGACGCCAGCACACCCACCAGAAGGCCAACGTCAGCACTGAGACACTCTGGGCCCCTAAGCCAGCTGCCCTGGGATCTGACACCAGCTTTGAGACACCTGGACCCCACACAGCCAGCCATGTCAGGAACCGGTCTCACTCAAGCAGGCTGACGCTAGATATGGGATCCCCAGGCCTGCAACCACCAACCCTGGAAACCAGCTCTGCCCATCCATGGACCAGCACTAGCCCTGGGACCCCTCAGGACTCCATAGACAGCAACCTTACGACCCAGCTCCACCCACCAGTGGCTGGTAGCCTCCACACAAGGCAGGGCCTGGCAACCAACAGGACTGGGGGCTGGCCATGCCTATCAGACCACCCACAGTAGTCAGCCTGCCACAACAGAAGGACCCATGCAGCCCACATAGGGGACACCCTTAGAGCATATAGCCCTGGTGACCAGAAGGGAGTGTGCTGCTGGGACACACAGGACGTCTTCTACAAAAGGCCACTTCTCCAAGGTCGAGAAACAAAACCAACCTACCAAACACACAGAAATAAAACAGCAAATTAGGCAAAATTAGGCTACAGGCAATTATGTTCCAAGTGAAGCAACACGATAAAACTCCAGAAAAACCAAGTAAAGTGGAAATAGGCAAACTACCCAATAATACTTGTAAAGATGTTCAAAGAACTTGGGAGAAAGAATGGATGAACAGAGTGAGAAGTTAAAAGTTTTAAACAAAGAGTGAAAAAATAAAAAGACATATTAAGCAGAGCTGAAGAATACCGTAACTAAAATGAAAAATATACTAAAAGGAATCAACAGTAGATTCGATGATACAGAGCAGTGGATCAGCTAACTGGAAGACAGAGCAGTGGAAATGACTCAAGCGGAACAGAAAAAAGAAAAGAAAAAAAAAATGAGAACAGTTTAAGAGAACTCTGGGACAACATCATGCATACTAACATTCACATTATAGCGGTCCCAGAAGGCGAATAGAGAGAGAAAGGGGCAGAGAACATATTTGGAGACATAATAGCTGAAAACTTCCTTAACCTGGGCAGCAAGGGAAAAGCAACAATTTACTACAAGGGAACTGGCATAAGGCTATCACATGACTTTTCAGTAGAAACTCTGCATGCCAGAAAGAAGTGACATAATATATTTAAAGTGATGATAAGGAAACACCTACAACCAAGAATACTCTACCTCAGGGGTCCCCACCCTTTTTGGCTCTAGGGACCAGTTTCATGGAAGACAGTTTTTCCATGGACGGGGTGGGGGTGTGGGATGGGTCAGGTGGATTGTGAGTGATGGGGAGCGATGCGGAGCCGCAGATGAAGCTTCGCTCGCTTGCCTACCCCTCACCTACTGCTGTGCGGCCCGGTTCCTAACAGGGACTGGTACCGGTCCGCGGCCCTGGGGTTGGGGACCCCTGCTCTACCTGACAAGGTTTTTGTTCAGATTTGTTGGAGAGATCAAAAGTTTTACAGACAAGCAAAAGATAAAAGAGTCAGTACCACCAAACCAGCTTTACAAGAAATGTTAAAGGAACTTCTCTAAGTAGAAAAGAAAAGGCCACAGCTAGAAATCTGAAAATTACAAAAGGAAAAATCTTATTGGCAAAGGCAAATATACAGTAAAGGTAGTAAATCAGCCCTGCTATAAAGCTAGTAGGAAGGTTAAAAGACACAAGTCATAAAGTCATCTATATCCCCAATAAGTAGTTAAGGGAGACACAAAACAAAAAGATGTAAAATTTGATGTCAAAAACAGTAAACGCTGGGGATGGAGAGCAAAAATATAGGGTTGTTAAAATGTGTTCAAACTTAAGAGATCAGCAACTTAAAATAATCACAGATAGATACATATATATATACAGTTTGCTATGTATAAACCTCATGGTAACCCAAACCAAAAATCTGTAATAGATGGGACTTCCCTGGTGGTCCAGTGGCTAAGACTCCACACTCCCAATGCAGGAGGCCCAGGTTCAATCTCTGGTCATGGAACTAGATCCCACATGCATACCGCAACTAAGAGTTCATGTGGCAACTAAAGATCCCGCATGCCACAATGAAGATACCACATGCCGCAACTAAGACCCCGTGTGGCCAAATAAATAAATATTTTAAAAAAAATCTATAATAGATACACACACAAAAAAGAGCGAGAAATCCAAACATAACACTAATGATAGTCATCAAATCATAAGGGAAGAGAGCAAAAGAAGAAGAAAGGAACAAAAAAGAACCATAAAAACAACTCCCAAACAATTAACAAAATGGCAATATGTACACACCTATGAATAATTATTTTAAATGTAAATGGACTAAATGCTCCAATCAAAAGACACAGAATGTTTGAAAGGAGTATTACTGAGCCATAAAAAAGAATGAATGTTATGTGGCAGGCTGGATGGGAGGGGAGTTTGGGGGAGAATGGATACATGCATATGTATGGCTGAGTCCCTTTGCTGTGCACCTGAAACTATCGCAACATTGTTAATCGGCTATACTCCAACACAAAATAAAAAGTTAAAAAAAAAAAAAAGGAATGAAATCTTGCCATTTGCAACAACATGGATGGACCTAGAGGGTATCATGCTTGCTGAAATAAGTCAAACAGAGAAAGACAAATACTGTATGATTTCACTTACATGTGGAATCTAGAAAACAAAATAACTGAACAAACATAACCAAACAGAAACAGACTCATAGGTACAGAGAACAAACAGGTGGTTGCCAGAGGGGTGGGGAGTGGGGGAAGTGAAGCAATAGGTGAGAGAGATTAAGAGGTAAAAACTTTCAGATGCAAAATAAATGAGTCACAGGTACAACATGTACAGTATGGGGAATACAGTCAATAACTATGTAATATCTTTGTACAGTGACAGATAATAACCAGAGTTATCCTGGGGATGATTTTGAAATGTATAGAAATATACATTTCACTATGTTGTGCACCAGGAACTAACAGTGCTGTAGGTCAATTATACTTCAAAAACAAACAGACAAACTCATAGAAAAAGAGATCAGATGTGTGGTTACCAGAGGCGGGGGGAGGAAGTAGGGAGAGAGGGAATTGGATGAAGGTAGTCAAAACCTATAAACTTCCAGTTATAAGATAAATAAGTATTAGCGATGTAATGTACAACATGATAAATATAATTAACACTGCTGTATGTTACATATGAAAGTTAAGAGAGTAAATCCTAAGAGTTCTCATCACAAAGAAAAAATTTTTTTTCTATTTCTTTAATTTTTTATCTATATGAGATGATGGATGGTCACTAAACCTACTGTGATAATCATTTCAGGATGCATGTAAGTCAAATCATTATGCTGTACATTTCAAACTTATACACTGCTATAGGTCAATTATATCTCAATAAAACTGGAAGAAAAAAAATAAACTGAAGTGATAACTTTTTCACTAAAACAAGAGGAATAGGAAATTAGCTTATTAGCTTATTCCTCAACGACCATACTGTACCTTCAATTCGATATACTACCTCCCAGGAAACAAACAACTGTTCAAATATAATTGACTTTAAGCAGAGTATTAACTTGTAGACAAACAGAAAAGAGAAAACCCAAATGGAACCTCTCTATTTTTACCTTGAAGAAGGACTTAGGTAGATACTCACGCCACATAGTCTGGCATCACGATTGGTTTCGGGATGTGGCCAGCGGGGATATGTCCACTCAGTAGCTCAGGTTTCATTTTTGTTGCTCTCAGTTCTTTAAAATTAACTTCTTGGTCTCTCTGTCTGTCACAACCGGTGGCCATGTCACACTACAGTTAGAGAGAAAAAGAGGATTTATTTATAAATGAAGGCAGAAGAACAAACAAAAATCCCAACTTTATTCTTAGAAGAAACCTGGGGGGTGGGAGCAGGAGGAAGAAGAGTAGAGACAGCAATCAACAATTTCCCTTCAGAATTACGTGTTTTATAGTCACAGAGTTGTTCAGAACACTTCTGTAACAGTTAAGGAAACAGTGAGCTACGAGAGTATATAATAGATTAAACACACTCTAATCCCAGTTGTGGGATCATCAAAGGTGGATAATGAAATGGTAAATGTGTCTTAAGTACATTTAAGATGTATACCCCAACTAATTGTAAAAGAACAGAAAATGTAGTTCAAAATAAGAAATTCAGCGATAAAAATGGAACAAGTCGGGCTTCCCTGGTGGCGCAGTGGTTGAGAGTCTGCCTGCCGATGCAGGGGACACGGGTTTATGCCCCGGTCCGGGAAGATCCCACATGCGGCTGGGCCTGTGAGCCATGGCCGCTGAGCCTGCACGTCCGGAGCCTGTGCTCCGCAGCGGGAGAGGCCACAACAGTGAGAGGCCCGCATACCGCAAAAAAAAAAAAAAAAGGAACAAGTCAACTTAAATGGAAAGAGAAAAAAATGACACCAGCAACTTGAGATGAATCAATTACAAGTAGCCACTAAGTAGGTCAGAATGGGGGACGAGTCACATTGTTTCATCATCTGAAAAAGACAGCAAGCAAAACCAAGGGAAGGGCGGTGGATGGCTTTACTTTCCCAGGTGTTCTTAACCTGCGGTTCCTTGAAGAGGTCTACGGGAATGCTGGAGACAGTGGTTTAAGTCACCTGGCTTCTACACTGGAGAGCTCCTAGAGGTCTCTGTAGGAAAAGGATCCATTCAAAGAGGGGGAAAGAACATGAGACAGAAATGCCCAAGGAGGAAGCATGGGGACAGACCTTAAGAGCTAAAATAGGGCTTCCCTGGTGGTGCAGTGGTTAATAAGCATCCACCTGTCAATGCAGGGGACACAGGTTTGAGCCCTGGTCCGGGAAGACCCCACATGTGCGGAGCAACTGGGCCTGTGTGCCACAACAACTGAGCCTGCGCTCTAGAGCCCACGAGCCACAACTACTGAGCCTGCGTGCTGCAACTACTGAAGCCCACGCTCTAGAGCCCACGTGCCACAACTACTGAGCCCACGTGCCACAACTACTGAGCCCGCATGCCACAACTACTGAAGCCCGCATGTCTAGAGCCTGTGCTCCGCAGCAAGAGAAGCCACCGCAATGAGAAGACTGCGCACCACAAAGAAGAACAGCCCCCGCTCGCTGCAACTAGAGAAAGCTGGCACGCAGCAATGAAGACCCAATGCAGCCAAATAAATAAATAAATAATTTTTTTTTTTTTAAAAGAGCTAAAATAGCCAACAGGAGGGACGCGGAAGTGTAAGACCCAGGGGAGCCCACTCCAGAACGGGCAGGGCGAGGTGGATGTGCAGCTTTGGGGTTGGGAAAAGAGTGCTTGGGGGCCCCACTAGGCAGCACCCAGAACACCAACCAAATTGGTGAGGCTGGTGGATGCCAGGAGAGGGGTTTCCGTGTTACACATAAAGGAGCAAGGTTCAGAGAGGTTCAGTAAATTCTCCAAGGTCTCAAGGCTCTGAGTGGAAAAGCCACAATGAAAACCCAGCACTTTTCCAGGAATTCCCTGGCAGTCCAGCAGTTACAGCTGCTCGCTCTTACGGCCGAGGGCCTGGGTCCTATAAGCTGCGTGGCACGGCCAAAAAAAACCACCTAAAAACCAAAACCCAACCAATCAACCAAACAAGCCAGCACTTTTTTGGCTCGTTGATTCTTTAAATGAGCAACACGAGGAAACAGTTTACTTAAATGTATACCGCTCAATCCTAAAGCTAGAAATGAGTTTGTGATGGGGAGGGGGCGGGCAAAGCCATCCTGCTAGAGCATGTTGATCCCATGACACAGAAGAAAGCCCCCTCCACTCACCCCTTGGGGCTTCAGTCCATGCTCGCTGAATTAAACTCACTGAGCTAATAACTGAGCTGCTCGGGAGGGACCTGACTCCATTGAAAACAAAATATAAAACAAGATTTTAAAAAACCTTGCTCTCTACCTTGTCAGGCAGCTTTTAAAATCCTTTGTTTCCTGATTTCTCTACCTCTGAGGCTGCCTTTGAGTTCTGGTTTAACATTAGCTCATTCCAGAAACTACCAGCTGTTAACTCACCAAATAGCGCAGCCCACAGATCAGTGGATTAGTCGGATTAGACGTGGAGGCTGCTGACCTGCCATGGGGTAGGGCTACCAAGAGGGGAAGGTTGCACCCGAGGCGCTGGGTGAAAGGGGAACCAGGTCCCCTCGGCCAGAAAGGACGCCCAGCCATCGGCCCCAAACAGCAAGAACATGAGTGGGGAGCAGAAAACCCAGAGGAAAGGAGATCAAACAAGAGTATTTTAGGAAACATATTCTGAGGTCAGTATCTATCCCACTTTGTTCCTCGCTGGTCGGGATGCCATTTCTTCATCCTAATGAATTCTTTTATGTTTAATCTTGAAAATCCATCATGGTATTAAAATTAGGGGAAACTTTTTTGGCTTAAATAAGTGGATTTCCATTTCATGGCATCCCTTTTTAGCTTCTAAGTATTTAACCATCCGTTTCTCCCGCGGCTGCCTGAGGAGTGGCCAGGGAGCACACTGACTCCCTAGTCAGCAGCCCCAGGTGTCAGGCTCGGTTTTCCTGGTCAAAATCACGAATTCTACCCAGGTAGTCACGTTGTGGAGGAGAGTCCATATGAGTTTTCTCCCCCCTCAGGTAAAGTTTTTTGAAGCATAAACTATTCATTTTCCTTACTTGCCCATCTCTAATTCCAAGATTCACCTTTTAATATAAAAGGAGAGTTCTAAGAAGTCAGAATATTTCCACACAGACTATTTCACCTGCTTTACTTTTTTTTTTTTTTCTGTTATTATGCTCTTAAAATTTTCTTTCACTCTTTTTGGGTGAACCTCACTGACCACCAGTGCAGAAAACCCTACTGGGGAAAAAATATCCAGAACTAGATATGACTCAAAAAATTAAAATCTCTTCGGTCCTTCATGGGAAGGAGGTAGTTGGGCTCCAGCCCTGGGACACACCACTTTCAAACAGTACTCCTGATTACAAACAAACGGCCCCAGATTTCATGACCTTTCTTTCACCTAGCAAAAACCAGCCTTGTCAGCACATATAAGAAAAGCTTTACTATGAAGCAAGAGAAAGTAATTAAGCCATGGGGTAAGTACTGCTATGGATATAATTACTAAGTTTTCAAATTAAAAATGGGCTGAATGGGACTTCCCTGATGGTGCAGTGGTTAAGAATCCCCGTCAATGCAAGGCACACGGGTTCAAGCTCTGGTCCAGGAAGATCCCACATGCCGCACAGCAACTAAGCCCGTGCGCCACAACTACTGAGCCTGCGCCCTAGAGCCTGTGTGCCACAACTATTGAGCTCATGTGCTACAACTACTGAAGCCCGTGCACCTAGAGCCCGTGCTCTGCAACAAGAGAAGCCACTGCAATGAGAAGCCCACGCACTGCAAGGAAGAGTAGCCCCTCGCTGCAACTAGAGAAAGCCCATGCGCAGCAACAAAGACCCTACGCAGCCAAAAATAAAATTAATTAATTTTTACAAAATGGGCTGAATGAATACGCTGTCAAGTTAGAAACAGGGAGAGCCAGACATGTGTTTCAGGGTGCTTTTGTCCAATTTCTGATTCTCCTTCCCTTTGAGCGTATAGATGTAATGATGCATAGACCCCAATCCCAAACCCACACTATTACTTTTGATACCCAGATTAGATTTTGACTTTTCTAGTTTAGAAAAGCAATCTACTCAACATGTAGGGACTTATTAGAATTTGTTTCTTTCTCTGTTTGATCTTACTTTATATATATTATTTATTTTTTAAATGACCTTATTTGCTTTTTAAAAATTGTGTTTGTGAAAATACAAAACAAGAAGGGACAGCCTAGCTGATAGTTCCAGACAAGGGACAGGAAACTAAGTTCAGGGAGGGTAAGTAATTTCCCCTGAATCACAGAGTTAGTAGTACTCAAATTCAAATTTGCCTGATTCCAAAGTTTATCTTCTCTTCACCACACTACACTGCCCCTCCTGTGGTCATCTGCAAATTCTTCCCTACCAAGAACTGGGAAGGAAGCAGGGGAAAATCATACCCAATGAGAAGCTGGAGATTCAACCTTTCCTATAAGGTTCCCATTGGTAAGTCCAACAGAGGTTCCTCAATTAAGTCATGAGATTGCCTCTGTCTCTGAATACATTTAAATACGTTGATCCACAGTGACCCATCTCCCAGGAAAAGAGGCCTTTGAAAGGATGCTCTTTGCATTCTGCTCCCATATCTTGAACGAGCAGACGTTAACTGGACTGATACGATTCTCAAAGAGTCTTAGGAATGGGGATTCTAACTCCGCTAAGGTTATTCCCGATTATTCCAGGACCTCTCAGGATCTGAGATGCTGCAACACACCCTGGACATACTAGGCACCAGCCTTCCAGGGCAGCTGAAAAGACCTACCTAGAACTCTCCAGCAGATCTTCCTAATCCCGTACCACCTGCAGAAGCCGCAGCAGACTACCCCATCATTTGGGGCAACTTCCTCCAGCTCAGCCAAGCCCCTCAGGTTGACTCTACCCTGCACTTAATCCCCTTGGTAAGTCCCAGCACCTCAGGGACTGCTCAGAAGGCCCATAAGATCCATCCTGACCAAGAATGACCACCACTGCTGTGTCACTGCCACGCTGCAGCTTAGTGAGACAGCCCCACCCAGCCTGGTGCTGTGCAGTCAACATCCGCAAAAGGCATACCACCTTTAACCCCCACCAAGCAAAGAGATTCTTCTCTTGTGCCCCTGGAGATGTTCCGAAACATACTTCCTGATGTGAACATTCTGACTTCAGATTTTGATATCATCTGTTAACAAGAGTGTCAACTTTTAGAAAGTGAGTCTCCTTATATATTTTTTCTTATATGTTTTTAGGCCTCTTTTCCATTCTGAGCAATACTTCTAATCCAGATCCATTTTCTAAACCAAAGTCTGATTAAGTTTGATCTTTTCCCTGCAGTGAATTTTATTTTAGAACTCTTACTGGGCTGTGATGTAGCAAAGGTTATCGTTCCAGGTCAGGCTAAAATTTGTAAGTTTCCTAGTCAGTCCCTCTGAGGGAGTAGGATTTACCAGTGGGTTATAGCAACATGGCAATCTTGAATGAGAGTATTGGCAATGATCTGCCAAAGCCATTCTTTTTTTTTTTTTTTTTTTTTTTTACACGGGCCTCTCACTATTGTGGCCTCTCCCGTTGTGGAGCACAGGCTCCGGACGCACAGGCTCAGCGGCCATGGCTCACAGGCCCAGCCGCTCCGCGGCATGTGGGATCTTCCCGGACCGGGGCACGAACCCGTGTCCCCTGCATCGGCAGGCGGACTCCCAACCACTGCGCCACCAGGGAAGCCCTGCCAAAGCCATTCTTAACGATGACTCCGAGTTTAGAAGACTGCCCTCTCCATTTGGTCAAACTCACTTACGTCTCTGTACTAACACTGGAAGTCAGCCACAGGTTAGGGAATTTGCACTTAGATTTCAAACAAAGGGCAGTGTTATTAGTTATTTAAATATCAGCCTTATATTGCTTATCTCAATATTTGAAATGAGCATTTACTAACTTAACTTTTTTAAACTTAAAAAAATTTGAATAGGTAATGTATAGACATAACGTATAATTCAAAAGGTCCAAAAGGATACATAATGGAAAGTAAGTCTCCCTCTTTACCTGTCCCCTCACAGTTAGCCAGTTACCCTCCTAAAGGCAACTACTATTTATCAGTTTCAAGTATATCTGATTTGTTTGTTTGTTTATTTACTTATTTATGGCTGCCTTGGGTCTTCGTTGCTACACACAGGCTTTCTGTAGTTGCGGCGAGTGGGGGCTACTCTTCGTTGTGGTGCGCAGGCTTCTCATTGTGCTGGCTTCTCTTGTTGCGGAGCACGGGCTCTAGGTGCGCGGGCTTCAGTAGTTGTGGCACGTGGGCTCTGGAACACGGGCTCAGTAGTTGTGGTGCTCGGGCTTAGTTGCTCTGTAGCATGTGGGATCTTCCCGGACCAGGGCTCGAACCCATGTCCCCTGCATTGGCAGGCAGATTCTTAACCACTGTGCCACCAGGGAAGTCCCCTGATATGTATATTTCAGACAGCTTAAAACTGATGATCTATTTAGCTTACTGATTGTTAGTGTCACTGAGTCTAATTGAAATGTGTATCTTGAAGCAAAAAATGTTGAATAAATAAATGAACATTTAAAACAAATTAAACACAAGGGAATCAGGAAGTTAAAACAAAGTACAATAAAAAAATAAACAAGGGCTTCCTTGGCAGTCCAGTGGTTAAGACTCCGTGGTTCCACTGCAGGGGCTCGGATTTGACCCCTGGTCAGGGAAGCTCCATATGACACAAGGTGCAGCCAAAAAACCCCACAAACAAACAAAATGCCCCCCCCACACACACAAAGCAGCATTGCTCTAATGCTATGAACAGTGTGTAAATTGTAGAGGTTTGTAACATTAGGTCCACACTGCACTGTGAGAGAGAAACTCTTCAGTATTCTGTAGACCAGCTAATCCCAGCCTCACTCATCCCACGCCTGGTCAGTCAGAACTGGTCAGATATCTCTTGATTTCTAACGATTTATGGATATCCAAGAAAACCACAGTAGAGCTGAACTGTAATTCAGATGACTTTACATACGTGTCAGAAATCATTTAAGGACTTCCCCGGTGGCGCAGTGGTTAAGAATCTGCTTGCCAATGCAGGAGACACGGGTTTGAGCCCTGGTCCAGGAAAATCCCACATGCCATGGAACAACTAAGCCTGTGTGTCACAACTACTGGGTCTGCGCTCTAGAGCCAGTGAGCCACAATTACTGAGCCTGTGTGCCACAACTACTGAAGCCTGTGTGCCTAGAGCCCATGCTCCGCAACAAGAGAAGCCACTGCAATGAGAAGCCCGTGCACCGCTAAACCCCTGCTCGCCGCAAGTGGAGAAAGCCCAAGCACAGCAATGAAGACCCAACACAGCCAAAAAAGAAAAAAAAAAAGGGCTTCCCTGGTGGTGCAGTGGTTGGGAGTCCGCCTGCCGGTGCAGGCGACACGGGTTCGTGCCCCGGTCCGGGAAGATCCCACATGCCATGGAGCGGCTGGGCCCGTGAGCCATGGCCGCTGAGCCTGCGCGTCCAGAGCCTGTGCTCCGCAACGGGAGAGGCCACAACAGTGAGAGGCCCGTGTACCGCAAAATAAAAAAATAAAAAATAAAAACCACTGTTAAATTCAGCATTTAATAATGCTGAATTTGAGACATTATCATTCATAAATTGATCTCCTGAGATGTCATAGAAACACAAATCTCTAAGCAAGTTACTTTAATTTTGTACTTCCTGCTGGCTTCCTCTCTCTCATACTCTACTAATCTTTCATCTGTGTTTTTCTTTTTCACCAGATTTGTAAGCCCCTGGAAAATGGAGATAATGCCATTGTTGTATCCATATCACTGGCCCACAGCCTGTGACATGTTTGTTCAATGAATGAATGAATGATGACAGCAATGTATTAATTATGATCGCTTGGATAGGCTGCCGTTCATCCACTTAATAAATTCCATATTTCAGCATGAACAAAACATTTTCAAGTAATATTTGTATGTTACAACATAGAGAATAAAGTTAAAAAGAACCTCATCAAACGTATTTTCAAAACGAATGCACTTAACCCAAAAGAACTTATACAAATCAGCAACCCAATAAAAAAACCTGGACAGGATATGAACAGACAGTTAATAGGAAGAAAATGCAAACATATATATATGAAAAATGCTCAACCTCACTCCTGATAAGAGACATGCAAATTATAACTACATTAGTACCGTTTTTCACCTATCAGGTTGATAGATGCTAACAAATTTCCTGACACTGTGTTGGTCAGGGTGTGAGGAAGCCTGTAGTGCTGTTGGGGGTGGGAATTGGTAGAATTTCTATTGGGCAATCTAGCAGTCAAAACAAAAATGTACACCGCTTTTCATCCAGAAATTCACTTCTCAGCAAAAAATTAAAAAAATAAATAAATAAATAAATTAGGGACTTCCCTGGTGGCGCAGTGGTTAAGAATCTGCCTGCCAATTCAGGGGACACGGGTTTGAACCCTGGTCTGGGAAGATCCCACATGCTGCGGAGCAACTAAGCCCATGCACCACAACTACTGAGCCTGTGCTCTAGACCCACGTGCCACAACTACTGAAGCCCGCGTGCCTAGAGCCTGTGCTTTGCAACAAGAGAAGCCACCGCAATGAGAAGCCCGTGCACCACAATGAAGAGTAGACCTGGCTCGCCGCAACTAGAGAAAGCCCGTGTGCAGCAACGAAGACCCAACGCAGCCAAAAATAAATAAATAAATAATAAAATTTTTTTAAAAATTAAATTTAAATATGTAAGGAGAACCAACTAGGTTCACTGTAGAAGCTTCATTTAACACAATTAAAAGATGCTTCAAATAGCCTTGTCTGATTTGGTCCTCTTAGTATTAGAAAAAAGCTGAGGAACTTCCCTGGCGGTGCAGTGATTAAGAATCCACCTACCAATGCAGGGGACATGGGTTCGATCCCTGGGCTGGGAGGATCCCACATGCTGCGGAGCAACTAAGCCTGTGCGCCACAACTACTGAGCCTGCGCTCTAGAGCCCACGAACCAGAACTACTGAGCCCGCGCACCACAACTATTGAAGCCAGCGTGCCTAGAGCCCGTGCTGCACAACAAGAGAAGCCACCGCAATGAGAAGCCTGCATACCGCCATGAAGAGTAGCCCCCACTCGCCGCAACTAGAGAAAGCCCACGCAAGCAACGAAGACCCAACACAGCCAAAATGTAAATAAATAAAATTTTAAAAAGAATAAAAAAAAAAAAGAAAAGAAAGCTGAAAGTCGTATTATGAACTTAATGCAACAGATACACTTTTACAGACAGATGGTCTACTCTATAGATAAACAGGTAAGAGAGAAAATTATTTAACAAATCTAGAGATAAAATATAACGTGAGCTTTACTCTTACCATTTTCCTTTTCGATGGCAATGACTGCTCATTTATCTGGAACAAAAAGAGTTAAAATGACTTTTCAGAGGTGTGTGAAGCTACTTTGCAAATATTTTTGTCCATTTGCATCTATAGCCCAATCTCAACTTTACAGATGTTGATTCTCTACCGTACACATGATCCTCCTACTCTTTTGGCCACGTTTTCATGGGCCAGTGGAGAACCAGAGGAGGCGGGATAACTGTGATTCCCTGTCAATCAGGAGCAGAAAGCAGAGTTGGAAATATGGAGATAGTGGTGACTCTTATGTGAGTTGTTCTGAATCACCTAGATTTTATTTATTCTTGGTTCCTATTACCTTGCACAATTAAAGAGTTTGGGATGGTTAAATTATAAAATTAATAGAAAAAAGCTATATGCCATTGTGTATTTTAACATTTAGGAAGTTACAGCAACACACAAACAGGAATCATAGGTGACTCAAGTTTAATTAACCATTATGTGAAGTCTTATAAAAACAAATTTTTGTTGAGAAAAGGAAAAGAAATAAAAGTACTGTTTATAACAGTCATATTCATGTAGAATTTGAAATGATATTAAGAACTCCATTGTTATTAAACTTACATAAAATTATAAGGAAGTGTGTGCTTCACTATCTGGATTTCACACTGATTAGAATTTAAAGTTCCTTACTTTGTATACACAGATGTAAATTAAAAAAATAGGTGGTGCAATGGTTAAGAATCCGCCTGCCAATGCAGGGGACACAGCTTTGAGCCCTGGTCCGGGAAGATCCCACATGCCGTGGAGCAACTAAGCCCATGCACCACAACTACTGAGCCTGCGCTCTAGAGCCCACGAGCCACAACTACTGAGCCCACACGCCACAACAAGAGAAGCCACCGCAATGAGAAGCCCACGCACGTACCGCAACGAAGGGTAGCCCCCGCTCAACTCAACTAGAGAAAGCCTGCACGCAGCAATGAAGACCCAATGCAGCCAAAAATAAATTAATTAAATAAATAAATTTTAAAAAAATGCTTACAGTGCTGAGATAAATTTTTAGAAACAACTTGAATCTATGTCAAATTCTAGTAAGATAAATATATTTTATGACACTAGAGTATGGGGTTCTGTACAGAACACATAAGGTACCTATTATAAAGTTAGTCAAGTTTTTTGCTGTTATGAATATGATTAAAAAAATACATAGGTCAGTGAGTAAATACGTAGGTTATTGAGTATATAAGGAAGGATTTTATTTTTAGCTATAGTTTTGCCCAATATACACCATCCGCCATTGTACCTAGGAAGTCTTTGGAAAAGTGGGGAAAAAAATGCACGGTATAGTTGACTTAAAATTAAGAAAATATTTAAGGTAATACTGCCATTTTCAGAGGCACAGGAAATTCTACTACACACTCCTCCTCCTTAGAAGAAAGCAAAACATCAACTTATTTCAGGGAATAATGATGTTAGCAGAACATACTCTAACATTTTTGCTACCATTCCAAAAAAAATATTTTTAATAGGGCTTTTACATAATCTTATGCAGGTATTATCATCATTTCTTCTTTGTAGAAATTCAGTAGTTGTTTTCCCCTTAAGTATCAGACAGACAATACTGCAACCGACAAACTATATATTGTATTACACATCTGGGGTCTACCTGCAACATTCTACAAATGACACACCAGAGTGGGTTATCCTGGTCAGAACATGTCAGATGCTGAGTGGGGCCTTTTGAACTTCAGACCCTTAAAAACAACAGCTTTGTTTTGAGAACTATACATATTTAAGGAGTAAACAGAAAGAAAGAACAAAGATCACGAAATCCCTTACCTCCTGTTGCTCCATGAATTCCCTACGTCTTCGAGCCGCCTCGTGCCTCCATAACTTTAGGCAAACCAAAGCTCCAATGAGATAAACAATCATGGTGACAAAGAGGAAGATCATTGCTGCTATCTGTCCTCCTTCCACCCGGCACAACGCTGCATTCACTGGCGTGTTAAATAATGGATAGTAGCAGAGTCCACCTCGGTTGGTATCATTCACATAGACTATGGCTGCGGCCATGTACAAGATAAACAAGGAGATGTTAATTCCAAATTCAGTTAGGGGCCACCAATTTGAGTCCAAAAGAATGGTCCGATAATACATGGACATGCCAAGCACCAGAATAATAATGGTGGTGACCCAAGCCAATCCAGCAACCACAAGCACAAAAGCGGTTTTGGGGCCACTATAGTAATAGCCCCCATACATGCTGCCCAGGCCACCAACGCCTCCCATGCCATAGGGCTGTGTATATCCGAACAGGTTATACCACTCGCTGTCCTTGTGAATGTACGCCGTGACACAAGCGAAGACGCCGGCCCCCAGAAGCAGCTCCACCACGCCCAGAATCCGCAGCAGGCCTGCCCAGGACTTCATGTAGGAATACCTCAGGTGATACTCCTCCACCTTCTCGCTGTAGGTTCGGGCTGTGTGTGTGCGTCGGCCTAGGGATCCGTAGGGATCGTGGGGAAACATTGCCTCGGCCTCTTTCCGGGAACGACAGCTGCCTTCTGACCCGCCCTGAGGATCTTCGCAGGAGTTGGGGGGTGAACAGTGGTTTGGTCTTGCAGGAGAGGCTGGAGGTGAACACTCCACTCCATCGGAGATGTATCTGATGTCTGACACCCGCTTATCCCACTCTGGGTCCTTTTTCTTCCCTCTGAAGAAGTTCTTCCAGGACTCAGGGACAAAGCGCCTTACAGGCTTGAGATCTGGTGCTACGGCCGGTTCCTCTGTGTCACCTGAGTAGAATTCTGGGCCGAATGGTGGCTGTAATGGGAGAGGGGGTGGTGGCAACGGATCAGCGCTCACAGCCAGCTCACTGTCGTGAAGAGTCTGGAAGGTTCTTACGGTGCCATCTTGATAGTCTGAGTCCCTTGGGACCTCATCGTAGTGCCTGTCCCGATTCCTGGATCTTCCGTCATTTGACAACATTTGTGATGTTCACACCTGGGGCCGAGATTAAAGTTATCACTTATGCTTAGTTATTTATCCTTTCAATGATGCTGGTTTTATTCACTTAGTAGCAAATGATCACATTCAGGAAACCAACATGATCATATCTAATTATTATGATATATAAAAATGACAACATAAATTATGTACACTTTAAACATGGGTAACAATTATGTTAGCCAGGGATCTACTAATCATTCTATGAGATTTTAAGGGCAATCAAACTTTTAAACCTTCGCTCTTGATTAAAACATAAGTTGAATTTACCTATGAGCCCTATAACAACAAAATGCAAAAAACCAAAAATGAGACTAAATTTTAACAATACAGGACGCTAACACACTCCAAGGAAGAGTCCTGTCCTCAAATATCTAAATCAACATATTTAAGGGTCGACATACCAAAATGTGATGGGTCAGCAAATACTCTTCACTTTCATTAACTCAAGTCTGCTTTGGAATGGCCCAGGAGAAGCAGTCTGATAAACACAGGGAGTGGAGAGTCCCTTTCTTTTCTAACTCGGGAAGTCACGTTACGGGAGTTGCTTCTTCCACTCTAATAGTATAACACTTGATACTAGATATAAAAAAATTGAAATCTCAGAAAAAAAAAAATCACCAAAGGCTAAGTAAGATTCCCTGAAAGTACAGCACAGAGCCACAGCAATGGCCATGGACATCACTCTTTCCAGACCAATTATTTAAAGGTGACTTGCTGTTGCCATGGAAAGACTCAAAAAGTATCTTACAGGGTATTCAATCCACCTGAAAAATAAAGCATAGAAAAAGCACTTTTTATCAAACCTGTTGATTTCTTTCATGAAATCAATAACCTGGACATGTATGTAAAAAGGAAACTATTTGCTAATATAACTACTATGTTTAAGGCACAATGATTTTCTCCCTCAAACTGCTCATGAGTATTTACTGAAGACTCGCTGGACACATGGCATTGTACTTGGCACTATAAAGGTCTCAAAATTAAAGCTGGTAATCCCACCTTTACGGTGTTGAACAATTTAGAAATTCCTAAGGCTTTGTTTTGTTTTACTTTGTAAAATGGAGATCTATCACTCAACAAGTATTTACCGAGTGCCTGCCATGCACCAGGCTTGCTGAAGATGTATCAGTGAACAAAGCCAATGGAAATCCTTGCCTTCATGGAGCTTAAATTCCAGTGGGGGAGTGGGGGTGACAAATGATAGATAAAGCAAGTGAAATATATCAGATGCCAAGGAACAAAGTTAAGAAAGAGGATAAGAAGTACAGTATGGACAGGGTGTTATAATTTTAAACAGAGTGACGAGGGAAGTCTTCAGAGAGAACATGACATCTGAATATAGAAATGAAGGAAATGAGGGAGGAAGCCAGGCAGGTATAAGGGGTAAGTGTTCCACACAGATGGAACAGCTTGTGTAAAAGCCTTAAAGTGGGAGTGCCTGGCATGTTCGAGAACTGTTAAGGAATGGAGGCAGCAGCAGGGTGAGTGAGAGGTTAAGTAGTAGAATTGAGGCCATCTGAAACATTAGGGCTTAAAAATCATTAGAGGGACTTACCTGGTGGTGCAGTGGTTAAGAATCCACCTGCCAATGCAGAGGACACGGGTTTGAGCCCTGGTCCGGGAAGATACCACATGCGCGGAGCAACTAAGCCCCTGCGCCACAACTACTGAGCCTGTGCTCTAGAGCCCTTGAGCCACAACTCCTGAGCCTACGTGCCACAACTACTGAAGCCCACACACCTAGAGCCCGTGGTCCGCAACAAGGGAAGACACCACAATAAGAAGCCTGCGCACTGCAATGAAGAGTAGCTTCTGCTCGCCACACCTAGAGAAAGCCCGCATGCAGCAATGAAGACCCAATGCAGCCAAAGATAAACAAATAAATAAAATAAATTTTAAAAATAAATAAAAATCATTAGAAAGATTTAGCCTTCTACTGGGAGTGAGAAGCCACTGGAAAATTTTCAATAAAGGTCTGACATGATATGACGTATTTTAACCAGATCACTCTGGGTGCTCTGTTAAGAGTACCTTCCAGGAGAAAAGGGTGAAAAGAGGCAGACTGGCTAGGAGGCCACTGAAATTCAGTTGACGCTTGACCAACACAGGGGTTAGGGGCACCAACTCTCTTCGCAGTCAAAAACCCAAGTGTAACTTTATAGTTGGTAATATGTAGCTGTGGTCCCGAATCCACGGATTCAACCAATTGCAGACCACACAGCACCGCAGTACATATTTATTGGGAAAAAAACCCCAAAACGCATATAAGCGGACCCCTGCAGTTCAAACCTGTGTTGTCCAACTGTAATCCAATGGACCATGGTGGTAGCAACGAAGATAGCAAGAAGAGGTTACACTCTATGTTCAGGGAATTAAACATTTTTATTTTAGAAATTTCCAAACACAGTAAAAAGTGGAAAGAACAGTATTATGGGCCCTTATGTGCCCATCAACCACTTTCAATTATCAATTTATGACCAATCTTGTTTCGTCTATACCCTCTACCGTATTCCTTTTGTCAATAGATTACTTTAAAGCAAATCCCAGACACCAGATCATTTCATCTGCAACATTTCTCCAACCCTCCAGCTTAGTCCTGGGAGAAGCAGCCTGAAGAGAGTCTGAGATACCTGTTAGAAGTCCAGGTAAAGATATCAAGTAGGCAGTCTACCCACAGAAGTGTATATACTACCACAGACTAAATACAATCACCTGGGGGTGGAGATGGAGAAGAGGTCTAAATTCTAGGGTCTTCTAATGGGCCACTCCAATTTTAGAGAATTAACTGTGAGTCTCAGCATGGTGCCCAATGCAAAGCAGGAGAAAAAAATTTAGTACAGAAAAAAATTTCTATAATGATAGCAATTAAAAGTTACTTTTTCATCTTTCATCGCTTTATCTGTTGTCTAAAAACATTTAAATTCTAGGAATGCATAGTACTACTATAATTCTTGAAATATATTTTCCTAAAAATAGTAGAGGCAAAAGCACAACAAATAACTTTAGCAAGTTTTACATATCCTTCAATATCTTTGCTATACAGGCATTTAAAGGACACCGGTTGCTTAATTCAACTCACTGGCAAAAGTATGCTTCACTATAATGGATTTAATTCATGCTCACCTGTGAAATGTGGCTTATTTGAATTAGATCACCTTATCAGTGTTTATATAAAAAGCCAAAATTACAAATTTGAAGAATTGTGGAATAGCAAATTATGTGATTTTGGAAGGGAATAATGGTCAGTTGTATTTTACCACAGTTCAATGTCTGGATACCCCTAGCATCTCTCAGGGTGTCACTGAGAGTCCACTTAGAATCAGCACGCTGAGGCAGAGCTGGTCTTTGTTTTGTTCCAGCCCCCGGGGCCCGACTCCATTCTGTTGACACACAAATCTCCGAAAGTCAAAGCTGTGGGAGGAGAAATGGTTCTCCCCAGCGAAGTGTTACAGGAATCCAGTTGGTCACCTTTACACCAACAGAATCACCACTAATCTGGCTTTAAAGTTTTGCTGGCCCCGAGAAAGGGGACGATTTCAGACGTTTCTGGGTTTCCAGGGGGATGGGAAATCCCCTGCGCTCTGAACTGAACCCTCGAGCGAGTGCCCGGGAATAGAGCATCCTCGTCCGGGGTCCCTCCCCAGGCCGCGGCTCGGCGCTACGTCCCCGACCCACCAACTTCACTCAGTACTCAGCTCTGCCCACCCAGGTGCGCGTCTCCACGTCAGAGGGAAAATACACTCTTCGTCTCCCGAAATTGTCCCCAAAGTGGCCGGAACTAAATCGGGCCGGACGTGCCCAGCTCGGGATAACCCCGCGCCCGGAAGGACCGGGGCTTCGCGGCCGGGGGTGGGCGCGTCTCGCGCGGCACCTGTGTCCGCCGAATGAAACCTGGCCGGCCGAGGGGCCCTCCAGCCTCCCAGGCGCCCCGCTCTCCCCGGGGCCCCGCACCCCTTACCGCGTCGGCCTCCGGCCTCGGGCGCAGGTAGTGGCCGGCAGCGCAGCGAGCGCGCCGTTCCTAGGGGCCGAGGGACGCCGAGGGCTACCCCAGACGCCGCGCGCGTGCCCGGGGTCCGCCGGTCCCTCCCCGCCCACGCCCCGGTCACGTGGGCCCCACCCCTGGCGCCCAGCTCACCTGCGCAGCCGCCGGGAAGTGCGCGCCCGCCGCCCGCGGCTCTGAAACTGGGATTGGGCGCCGGGGGCGGGGCCGGGCCGAACTGAACTTCGCCCCGCCTGGCTTTGTCAGGCCCGGACTGTCGCCTGGGGCTCGGGCGGGTCGGTGCCCTCACCCCCACCGCACCTCAAGGCAACAGCTAGGAGAGCTCTGGAAAGGTTGTTAAAGGTGAGAGCAAACCCTCCGGAAAGTTGGGTTTGCAACCCTCGCAAGGTTGCAATCCCCCTCCTTTCTATTTTTGAAAAAGTTTGGCACTGGATGAAGGAGACTTGCGTACTATGACCAGTGACACATGGCAGACCGTGCGTGTTAAGAATCATTGAAGGACAGGAGAAACAAAACAGAACAAATTCAACATTTTAATTTTGATATAAATTATGTAAATAGTTTCCAGAAAGTAGCTAAAATATTCCACTGTACAACATATAAAAATGGTATCGGAAGAAGCTAGAGACCAGAGAGAAATTGTGAATAAGGCACAAAGTTTATTTACACTCTTAATTGCATCCTAAACTGTTTTATAATTCTTATTTACAACCCACAGAGTTTCTGTATTCTGAATTATTCCTTCACATTTTCTGATATTTGGCATAATGTTCAAACACATTTCATACACACTGACCTCTCCCAACACCACTCACAAGGCTAAATAAATACTAGAGAAAAAGATTAAGAGATTATTTGAAGGTTTGATCTTCTATTTACTTCAACATGACAGAAATCAGTTCTCTGTGCTGAAATACTACAAGAGTGAAGAATTAACAAACTAATTCACCTGAAAAGTCTATTATCTCTGTTCAAGTACCACTGAATAAAACGAATATGAATCTGTCAAGTAACAATCTCATGGGCAGGCTGCTTTCTATGTCTCATCACTCTCATAGTCTTCTATTATCATGTCTTCCTCTTCCATGTCTCTCTGGGCTGAAAAGGGCTGAGGCTGGCTGGCAGGCAGTTCACTCCCACTATCCTGACTCAAAGGAAGAGACCAGGTTTCAGGTTCAGCTGTCTGAGTGCGTTCACCCAGCGCTTCCTCTGCAGGTTGCCCTCCACCAAGCTGGGCTTCATCTCCACTGTCCAGGTCTGTCATTCCATGCTCCCTGTCAGTCAGGGCTTCCATTTTCAATCTGCCAGATGCATAACACAGGCATTAATAATAATCAAAGGAGGGGATTCCTTTAAATTACACCATGAGTGTGGTGATTATGAAGCCCTCTCCTGTAGTCTCTCATTTACCTTCCTTGTGCTGTTTAGCCAGGTGGACCGGTTTATTTAACAATATAAACAAAACTAAAAAGTAAATGACAAACTGAATAAATCATTACAACTTATAACACAACCAAGTTAATTAATATCTTTAGTAAAGATTTCTTACAAAAAGAAAGAATTAAATGGAATAGGAAAACAGACATAAAACATGTACAGATAGCTTACAGAAGAATGGTTACTAAATAAATTGCTCAACCTAATTTGTAATTTTAAAATGGAAATTAATATTGTCATCTTTCAAACTGGTAAAGACCTTTTAAAATAATAAAACCCAGTGGTGGTACGAGGAGAAAAGAACATGCTGAAACACTGTTAAGTGGGCATAAGATTGGCAAAATATTCTTGGAAGCAATCTGGCAATATAGAGCAAAGGTGTATATCCATTGATCCAGCAATTTTATTTCTAGGAATTCATCCTACATAAATAGTATTTGATATGCATGATGATTTAGCTTCAAGGAAGGCTGTGACAACAAAAGCTGGAAACAAGCTAAATGTACAAAACCAAGGTGTAGGAGGACTTCCCTTGTGGTCCAGTGGTTAAGAATCAGCCTTCCAATACAGGGGATGCGGGTTTGAACCCTGGTCGGGGAACTAAGATCCCACATGCCACGGGGCAACTAAGCCTGTGCGCCACAACTAGAGAGAAGCCTATGTGCCACAACTAGAGAGAAGCCCTCGCGCTGTAACGAAAGATCCTATGTGCCACAACTAAGACCCAACGCAGCCAAAAATAATAAATAAAACAAAACAAGGTATAGGTTCAATTATAGGAAATTATGCAGCTATTAAATAGCAATATTAAATGTTAAGTTTAAGTATTAATATTCAATATTATCAATATAAATCAAAGATAATGTTAAAATGGTCACTAATGTTAAAATGGTCACTATAAATGAAAGACAACAGTACTACTAGTCATTGTAATAAGTAGCACTGACAAATCCTGCCTCCCAATTCAGATCAAGTAGCTGAACCAGTAATAAAACACTGACTCCCATTCTTTTAATTACATCTTAGGAGGAAAAAGACAATAGAAGACAATGGTCTTCCCTTGATTTTGATGTCATAATCTTGTGGGGAAAGGAGCCAGTGAAAACAGCTGGTCCTTCTTTGATTCAGAGGGAAGTGAGGAGAAAAGGGAAGTTTATAAAAGGTTTGAGCCCTGATCACATCCCAGTGGGATGATGCTGTAAGATCCATCCATCACTGTATTTCTGTAAAAGGAAAGATGGGCTCCCAATAGCTAAGTCATTATAAGGAAGAAACCATTAACACTACAAAGGCCTTTACTGAATCTATGAAGGCAGAGGGAAAAAAAGCCCAGATAAGCTAGTTTTCCATTTGGGACCAGGAATAGGAGAACTAGTAGAAGGGGTAATAGATGCCATTTCTATCATTTACTTTTATCCTTGCAACCAGGAAGCAAGCACTTTTTAACCTTTTTTAGAATACCTGAGTGCATAATTTAACCTTACAAATAAGCCAAGTAGAAATGAACTACAAGCACTGTGTTAATCACTGATATTAGGCCAGAAGCCATTTTGCAATGGAATGAACAGTATAGATGTAGATTTATCTCTCTCTCTATTTTTTTACTTGTCTGAATTTTCTGTGATAAAGAAATAAAAAAGACAGTGCTCTTTTGAGGTAGTTCCTGATTATTGCAGTCTCCAAATATAGGCTAAGAACACCTCTTGGCATGAAAGCTGAAAAGGGGTTTTCAGCTATGCAAAATTTGTTGAACTCAAGGATTTTAAAGATTTCTCTGCCTCTGTGATTCAATGATTCTATTTAGCCTAATAGTCCATTCTGAGATGGTGAAAATAGCTGTTACATGTAATATATATAATAGATGGGTCTACAATGCAATCATATGGTCTCTGATCACTAGTACAACATGTATTTCTTGGCCTTTACAGATAACATTTATTGACTGTATAATGAATAAATACATAAGGTATTTGGTGGTTATTTCAGTAACAGCTCTTTGAAAATTAAAATGATCAGCTTACCTTCCAAAGTGTCGCTTCAGAGGAAGTCTTCCAATATCCTGGATAAAAGAAATCTGAGCTAAAAGAGATTTTTAAAAAGCTTTAAATAGACATTTCTCCAAAGAAGAATGGCCAAAAAGCACATGAAAAGACGCTTAAAGTCACAAATTGTTAGGAAAATGCAAACCAAAACCATGAGATACTATTTCACACCCCTTAGGATGGGTATTATCAAAACACCCCATAAAACAACAAGGTTTGACAAGGACGTGGAGAAAGCTGTAGAAATACAAAATGGTGTAGCTGCTGTGGAAAATGGTAAGGTAGTTCCTCAAAAAACTGAAAACAGAATTACTATATAATCAATTCCACTTCTGGGTATACACCCAAAAGAATTGAAAGCAAAATCTCGAAGAAACATCTGTATATCCATACTTATAACAACATTATTCATAACAGTCAAAACGTGGAAGCATATATATATATGTATAGCTGATTCACTTTGTTATACAGCAGAAACTAACACACCATTGTAAAGCAATTATACTCCAATAATGGTGTTAAAAAAAAAAAGTGGAAGAAACTTGTGTCCAAAAACAGATGAATGGATAAACAAAATGTGGTAAATATATACAATGTAATATTATCCAGCCTTAAAAAGGAAGGAAGTTCTGACACATGCTATAACATGGATAAACCCTGATGACATGCTGAATGAAATAAGCCAGTCACAAAAAGATAAATATTGTATGGTTGCACTTAAGTGGGTACCTAGGGTGGTCAAATTCATAGATAGAAAGTAAGTAGTGTTGGACTTCCCTGGTGGCACAGTGGTTAAGAATCCATCTGCCAATGCAGAGGACACAGGTTCGAGCCCTGGTCTGGGAAGATCCCACATGCCACGGAGCAACTAAGCCTGTGTGCCACAACTACTGAGCCTGTGCTCTAGAGCCCGTGAGCCACAACTACTGAGCCCATGTGCCACAACTACTGAAGTCCATGTGCCTAGAGCCTGTGCTCCACAACAAGAGAAGCCACCACAATGAGAAGCCCACGCATCACAACAAAGAGTAGCCCCTGCTCGCCGCAACTAGAGAAATCCCGTGTGCAGCAACGAAGACCAAACACAGTCAAAAATAAATAAATGAAATAAATACATTTTAAAAATAAAATAAAATAAAAAGAAGTAAAGGGAGCTATAATGACAATGACTCATCAAATAGGGAATATCAGTAAAGAGAAGGAAATTGCAAAAAAGAACCAAATGGAAATTCTGGACTTGAAAAGTACAATAACCAAAATGAAAAGTCCACTGCAGGGGCTCAATAGTAGATTTGAACTGGGAGAAGAAATAATCAGTAACCTGGAACATAGACTGATAGAGATTATGCAATCAAAGAGAAAACAGAATGAAACGTGAGATACCTGTAAGTATTCTAACAAACACTAATGGAGGACTAGAAAAGAGGACAGAGAGAAATGAGCAGAAGAAACATAAAATGTCTGAAATGACATAGTAAAGTGAAAGAAATGGGATAAAAATTGATGAATAAAAAGAAAAGCCAAGGGCTTTCCTGGTGGCACAGTGGTTGAGAGTCCGCCTGCCAATGCAGGGGACACAGGTTCGAGCCCTGGTCAGGGAAGATCCCACATGCCTCGGAGCAACCAAGCCCATGTGCCACAACTACTGAGCCTGCGCTCTAGAGCCCGTGAGCCACAACTACTGAGCCCGCATGCCACAACTACTGAAGCCCGCGCGCCTAGAGCCCGTGTTCCACAACAAGAGAAGCCACCGCAATGAGAAGCCCGCACACCGCAAGGAAGAGTAGCCACTGCTCACCACAACTAGAGAAAGCCTGTGTGCACCAAAGACCCAACACAGCCAAAAATAAATTAAAAAAAAAAAAAAGTCAGACCACAAGACAAAAAAAAAAAAGCCAGAACATCCTATTTTTGACTAAATTTTATAAACCTTCAAAAGTCTGCAAATCAAACACTACCTTACCTTTTTAAAAATCCACTACACAATATGACTAGGATTTTTAAAAAACAGCTTTTTGATATGGAAAACTTAAGGGTTGTGATCCTGGAATCTGAACTTTCTAGTGGATATAATGATTCTCTAGGTGATTCCAATGTGAGTAATCCAAACCAATACTTCTCAAACTCCTCAAACATCTCCTGCATAAGAATCACCTGGAGGGCTTCCCTGGTGGCACAGTGGTTGAGAGTCGCCTGCCAATGCGGGGGACACGGGTTCGTGCCCCAGTCTGGGAAGATCCCACATGCCGCAGAGCGGCTAGGTCCGTGAGCCACGGCTGCTGAGCCTGCGCATCTGGAGCCTGTGCTCCACAACGGGAGAGGCCACAACAGTGAGCGGCCCGCGTACCGCCAAAAAAAAAAAAAGAATCACCTGGAGAATCTTGCTAATTGATCTTGCAGATCAATTCAGTAAGTCTTGGTTGAGGCCTGAGATTCTGCATTTTTCTCAAGCTTCCAGGTGATGCTGATGATTCTGGTCCAAGGAGACTCTTACTAATCAAACCGATTCATTGTCGCACGGCTAGGAGTGGGACAAAGAATGTGAATGGCTGTGCCAATGTAAGTTGGTGGCAGTAGTGCTGGGACTGAAGGAGCAGCCTGCATTGTCAGGAGATAGGTTATAGACATAGGAATTAAGTAAACAAGTAAATATATTTAGCAAAGTGGGAGATGGGTCCATATCCACTAAAAGGAACCAGGACTCATTGAGATTTCTAAGTCCATGTAGGGAGAGTATGAAATAATCCGGGAACACTTTGTATCGGAAAGAAAGTACACTAAGAGTAAAGGCACAGAGTTACCTTAAAGCAGCTTGCACTGGCCAAATCTGGACAATTTAAGTCCAAAATAAATAATGATAGAAACAACAGCTGAAAAAGCTCCAGAGTCTATACAAATATAAACAAACAAACAAACAAATGGGGAAGAAGGCGAAGCAATACCTTACAGCAGAATTTATTAACACAAATACAGAAGGAATAATGCCATTAGAAAATCACTTGCCAACCATGACGGATTCAGGAAATAATTATCAAAAGATGCTATAACTATTGGGTGAAATTTTAATGAGAAATAGGATATTTACATAGTCTCAAAGTGTCTCCCCACAAAACACTTAATAACTTTACATTGAAGAACCTGAGAGATGTTATCTTACCAAATAATAAAAGTTAACTTCACCAGCATGGTTTAAATAGACATCATATTCCCCTGATGTGATGCACTGAGAAGAACACAGCATCACTTCTGTGGTGTTCCTGCACAAAATATATATCCTAAATCCACTCATGAGGAATCCTCAGATAAACCCAAATTGAGGGGCAGTCCATGTTATAACAATCTGCTTCAGAAATGTAATGGATGAAGAAAGACCACAGTACTATTCTAAATCAAAGAAGACTAAAGAGATAGCAAGTAAGTAACTAAATGTATCATGTGATCTTGCATTGGATTTCTAGACAAGAGAGAACAAGTTTTTGTTGTTATTTTACAAAGGGCATTATTAGGACAATTGGCAAAATTTGAATGGAGTCTATAAACTACAAATGGAGTCTAATAATTAAACTATAAATTAGCAGCAATATAGCAATGTTAATTTCCTGATTTTGATGTATATACTGTGGTTATGTAGGAGAATGTCCTTGTTTTCAGGAAGTACATGCTGAAGTGTTTAAGAATAATGGGCATAATGTCTGCACTTTACTCACACATGGTTCAGAAAAAAATACATATATTTGTGTACATGTGTGTATAAAGAAAAAGAATAAAAGGCAAATATGGTAAAAAATGAAACACTGAGGAATCTTGGTGAAGGATATACAAGAACTTCTTTGTACCATTCTTCTAATTTCTAAGTTTGAAATTACTTCAAAATAAAGTTTAAAAACTAGTATAACTTGGGATTTCCCTGGTGGGCCAGTGGTTAGGACTCCATACTTTCACTGCTGAGGGCCCGGGTTCAATCCCTGGTCGGGGAACTAAGATCCCACAAGCCATGCAGCACAGCCAAAACGATAAATAAATAAAAACTAGTATAATCTAAAAATAATAGTCAAGGATAGGGAACTCTCTGGATTCTGACTCACAGATTAATCATTCCCATTGCTCAAAAGTCATCTCACTTCTGCCTGTAAATACAGAATATTTTAAATCTTTAGGTATCAATATTCTTAAAAGATGAGACTCTCATTGTATGAAGGCAGACATTTACTCTATAATCCTCTCTTCTGATAATTCATAAGGCAAACCCTATCTTTAAAATTTGAGAAGTTTTGGACTTTCCTGGTGGCGCAGTGGTTAAGAATCCACCTGCCAGTGCAGGGGACATGGGTTTGAGCCCTGGTCTGGGAAGATCCCACATGCCGCAAAGCAACTAAGCCCATGAGCCACAACTACTGAGCCAGCATGCCACAACTACTGAAGCCCGCGCACCTAGAGCATGTGCTCCGCAACAAGAGAAGCCACCACAATGAGAAGCCTGCCCACAGCAACGAAGAGTAGCCTCCACTCACCGCAACTAGAGAAAGCCCGCGTGCAGCAACGAAGACCCAACACAGCCAAAAATAATTAAAAAAAAAAAAATTGAAAGTTCAAAAAACACTTGAGAAGTTTGATGAGTTATGTAGTAGATTAGTAATACTTTCAATATTACACAAATTCTCTGTTCTACCTTGAAGATCAGCACCACAGACATGTGACCTAGGACTGTTAATGAAATGTGGCCCTTATGACACACATTAAAAAAGAGAAACAACTGATGGAAAAATTGGTAAAGTTCAAAAAAAGGCAAACCTCAGTAGACATAAACTGGGCAAGTGTGTATTGCCAAAGACATACTAATTTTTTTTAGCATTATTTATAATTTCAAAACTTGGAAAGACAATGTAAATATACTATTAATAGATACTGCTTGTAATATTGAAATCAACCAAAATACCTATCAATAAGGTTGAATAAAATTATAAATTTTGAAAAAATATGAGTTAGATTTGAATATACTTTTGCATTGCTGCTGTTATAGACTAAATGCTTCTGTCACCCCAAATTCATATTTTGAAATCCTAACCCCTGAAGTGATGTTATTAGGAGATGGAGCCTTGGGAGGTGCTTAGGTCATGAGGGTAGAGCCCTCATGAATGGGATTAGTGCCTTTATATAAGAGAACCCAGAGAGAGCTCTCTTTTACTCTGCTCTTTACCATGTGAGAATACAATGAGAAGATGGCCATCTGCAAACTAGGAAGCAGGCCATCACCAGACACTGGATCTGCTGGCACCTTGATTTTGGACTTCCCAGCCTCTAGAGCTCCTTTGCCCTAATTATAAAATATGGAGCACTATGCATGATAAGTGACAAAAAAAATTAAAGTTTACATCTAACATTTGTATACGCACAGGAAAAAGTCTAGAAGAATTTACACCAATCTGTCAAAAGGAATTGCGTGTGGTTATAGGGGACTTTCAATTTTTACTTTAGGTACTTCTTTATTATTTAATTTCTTTCTTTTTTAATCAAAAAGCATGTATTAATTCTGATTCAAAAAATAAAGGGGAAAGAAACTTACTGTCACTGGTACATAGGAATAAGTTGATCCACAAAAATATAATGTTATAAAACACTACTTCTTGGGGATAAGGAAAACCCATATTATTACCTTGATTTCTCATTGGAATGGTTAGCAAAGCAAGGTATGGCAACAGCTGAGTTTGGAGGCATAAAGCTGGTAAGCAGAAGTCAGAAAAAAGTGCTTTTGCTGCCAGGCAATTTTCCCGATACTGCAGAGAAGGAAAAACATGGTGAAATGAAAAATAAAAATTTAAATATGGATATTTGTCCCTAGACTAAGTTTATTATATCACAAAGTATGTGGGTTTATATGCTACAAATATACTCTAAGAGTTTACCTGATCAGTCCCTTTTTTTTTTTGGCCACGCTGGGCAGCTTGACTAGTCCTAGCATTATCTAACAAAGCATTTTATCTTTATAACTGTCCTAGCATTATCTAACAAAGCATTTTATCTACACAACTATTTCTCACTTGATATAACAGCAATAAGAACAAGACTTAAGGTAGAAGAAAAACAAACTTAAAAATCAAAGGGCTTCTGTTTATGAGCATACACATATCACAAATTATGTGAGGATATTGTTTCTCAATGAAAGAAGGTATTTTCTTCAGTTAAGAGAAGGCACTATGTTACAGTGATGATAAGAGAAGTATGATCTCTGCCTTTCAGGTGCTCACAGTCTTAGAACATTTATATGTAACAAATGCGAAATTAATATACATGCTATAAAGCGCAAAGCAAGTCAATAAGGGACATAAATTGCTTAAAAGTAATGAAATTCTCCAAGAAATCCACTGAAAATTTTCTTAGGTAATGAATGATAGGTTCATATGTAGCCATATGAATTTAAAACTGGAAGACATCTTAGAGATGACCTAGTCCAGGGGTCACAAATTCAGATGCTATAGGAGTCAGGCAGTTAATAGAAATCAGTGCAGTGGAACAGCTTGGGGAGGTGGTACTGACCACTCCCATCACCAAGGGGCAGATTATACTTGGCTTGAGTAGACTACTGCCATGTAATATATGGACCAGTATTGCCTTACTTCCAATTTTTTTTTTCAGGAGATTGCAGAAATTCTGAAGCCAGAAATCCTTATCTGAGTTTTAACTATTATACTAGTTTTCAAAGATTGGCAATTCATTTAAAAAAATCTGTGTGTAGGTTGTATTCAACTTGTGAGCCACCTGTTTTTGACCTCTAAATAACTCAATCCTCCATATTTATAGCTGTGGAAAATAATGGCATATTAAGTGAAATAACTTGTGCAGATGGTTAGAGGTAAAGCCAGGATTTATTTTCTACTGAAACGAAAATATAATTACAACTATAGGCATACCTCAGGGATATTGTGGGTTCAAGTTCCAGACCACTGCAATAAAGTGAGTATCACAATAAAGCAAGTCACACAAATTTTGTGGCTTCCCAGTGCATATAAAAGTTATGCTTGGGACTTCCCTGGTGGTCCAGTGGTTAAGACTGCGCTCCCACTGCAGGGGGGCACAGGTTCAATCCCTGGTCAGGGAACTAAGATCCTGCATGCCATTCGGCGTGGCCAAAAAAAAAAAAGTTATGCTCACACTAGACTATAGTCTCCTAAGTGTGCAATAGCATTATGTCTAAAAAACAATGTACATACTTTAATTAAAAAATACTTCATTGCTAAAAAATGCTAACCATCACCTGAGCCGTCATCCAGTCATACTCTTTTGCTGGTAGAGGGTTTGAAATATTGCTAGAATTATCAAAATGTGACACAGAGACACGAGGTGAGCAAATGCTGTTGGAAAAACGGTGCTGATAGACTTGCTTGATGCAGGATTAACACAAACCTTCAATTTGTAAAAAACGCATTATCTGTGAAACGCTTTAATAAAGTAAAGTACTATAAAACGAGGTAGGCCTGTATACTTTGATTCCAATAAAATAGGTATATGCTTTCAATTTTTGAGCGCTTTTTCCTTAAAAAAATGACTAAGCATTTAAGACGACTGTCCTTTTTATGTTTTATCATAGCTCTAAGAAAACTGTGGGCCTTAGCAACTATTTCTCATTAAGAATGAAAGACCATTTTTCTTTTTCAATTAAAAGAAAAAACCAACTTTACTGAGATATAATTCACATACCATAAATAGTTCACTCTTTGAAAATGTACAATTCTTTTTTTTACCTTTTTATTTATTAGAAACCATTGGGGTTTATGCAAGGGTCGAAAACTTGATCCTCCTCCTTGGCAATGAGCAAATCCTCGGGCTTTGTTGGAATGTATCACACCTCTCGTAGCTATAGATGTACTATATTCCCTGAGTAAAGAGCGCGTCTAGAAAAGGAGACAAGATGTGAAATAAAGAAAATAAGAGATTTATAAAACAGTACTTATTGGTACTACTGACCCCAAAAAAAGGCTAATCATATTTAGTTACTGTATGTTCATGTTTTTCAACCTCACCACACCCTAAAAATAATAGTGCTACAAAATTTTGAAGAAAATTCAACTGCGACATAATAATCAAACGCTATGAGTGAATATTAACCGGATGTTGGATGGAGGTGGTGGAAATAACTTTAAATACATTTTTGAGATAACTGGGGAAACAGGAATAAGGACAGTATATTATGGAATTTATGTTTATTTTCTTAGGTATGATAATGCTATTGTGGTTGTAATAGAGCAATGTCCTTATGCATGCTTAAGTGTTAAATGTTGTGATGCTACAATTACTTTCCAATTATTTAGCCAAAACAAGTGTGTCAATACAGATTAAGCAAATGTGGAAAAATGTGAAAAACTGGTGAACAAAAGCTAAAGGTATTCAGGTATTCATTGTGTATTCTTTCTATTTGTCAACAGGTTGGAAAATTTCAAAATAAAAAAGAAGCAATATAAAAAAATTAAGCAAATGCAACTGCTGAATAATGAAACTCTAAATATATAACAGAAACTGTATCATAACTGTTTAAATGATGGAAATATGGCTAGTGTGACCAGGGAACTGAATTTTTTTTAATTTTTGTTTTGGCTGTGCTGCGTTTTAGCTGTGGCATGTGGGATCTTTAGTTGCAGCATGCAGGCTTCTTAGTTGCGGCATGCATGTGGGCTTCTTAGTTGCGGCATGCCTGTGGGATCTAGTTCCCCAACCAGGGATCGAACCTGGGGCCCCCTGTATTGGGAGCACAGAGTCTTACCCACTGGACCACCAGGGAAATCCCTGAATTTTTAATTTAATTTAAATAGCTCCAAGTGTCTAGTAACTACTATACCAGTCAGAGCAGAGTTAAACTGTTAAGAAAAAATACAAACTTTATAGTGAATAATTTCAAATGTGCAAATAAATAAATTTAAAAACCATCAGAAAGTATAGCAAGAAACACAGGGGACTTCCCTGGAGGTTCAGTAATTAAGATTCCATGCTTCCACTGGAAGGAGCATGGGTTTGATCCCTGGTCAGGGAACTAAGAGCACATGCCACGCAGCGTGGCCAAAAAAAAGAAGAAGAAGAAAAGATAGAGGTACAGTTCCTTTCCTTCTGTCTACTTTTCAATGGTTGTCAAGTTTTCCGACTATGTATTAGTTTTATAATCAGAAAATAACTTTAGAAAAAATTAGTGTATGTTATCATAGAAAAATCAGATTCACTGCTGAAGTTTCACTGGGTTGGATGAATTAATTTTGTCATAGTTATTAAGAAGTTACTTAAAATAATGTCAAATCGGGCTTCCCTGGTGGCGCAGTGGTTGAGAGTCCACCTGCCGATGCAGGGGACACGGGTTCGTGCCCCAGTCCTGGAAGATCCCACATGCCGTGGAGCGGCTGGGCCCATGAGCCATGGCCGCTGAGCCTGCGCGTCCGGAGCCTGTGCTCCGCCATGGGAGAGGCCACAACAGTGAGAGGCCCGCGTACCGCAAAAAAAAAAAAAAAAAAAAAAAAAAGTCATATCAGTATGAATAAAAGTAAACTTTCTTTCTCAATTCTGAGGAAATAGTCATAAACAAAAACATTTAAGTCAAATGGTCTTACATTCCAGTCACCACTGAGGATATCTGCAAAACTCAGAAATTCACTGGCTCTCACAAGATCATCCACTTCTGTGAAGAAATCTATGTAGTTCTGATGAAGATATAAATTAAATAATTCTCCTGGCATGTGTGACATTTCTACTACTTCCTATAAAAAGAAGTATATATAATTTTGGTAAAAATTCAGTGGTCATATTTATATGGACACATATTTAATATTAATAGTATACAGCCTGTAAATAGTACTAAGTGTTACCTCAGGTTGAACAAGCAATGTATCCCGCTCATACTCTGATAAATGAGAAGGCAATCGAGGTGAGCCTAATTCTGTTACAGATGCTCCTATTAAAAAAAATGTCTGGAGTTATTAAAAATAACACCACCTTTATATAATTATATAGCACCTCTCATTTGAAGATTTTTCAACAGTTGGTTTTAATGTTTAATCCCACTCATAATCCAAAAATACTCTATCTAAATACATTTTTCTGCTATGTCTTTCTTAGGCCCTGCCAAAGAGTATCTGACCTAGTCCTAGCTCTTTCTTGTAACTGAACCAAATATATGACATTTAAAAAAATGTATTTTATTTCAATTATAAGATAATAACAGATTTTTTTTAAATGTATAAGGTTTTCTTACGTTTACAATATAGTATTTTCCCCAAAGCTCTGAAGAGAAAAAGAGAAACATCTTTGCCACCAATAGCTTGGACCTCTTGATTTTCAAATATCCTATCAGGTTTTTGTCTTCCTTTTGATTTTGACAGCACAGCATCTGATTTTAATGAAGACGTTCGTTTTTTCCTTGGCCATAAATTGTTCTTTCCTAAATAATATACACCCAAGAAACAATATTTAAAATAAAATTAAAATATAAAAATTAAAACTGAGAACATTTCAGATATAGTTACACTAGGTATTTTAATTTAAATATTTTTCTAATAAATAATTATGACGTATACAGAGTCAGAGTCCTCTTTCAGTTACTAAACTATTAAAACGAACTAAAATGTCATCTAAAAGTACGTCATGACACAGATTTCAAATTTTCACATACACAATGACATACTCTAACATAGTCATATCACCTTGGTTTCTCATGGTGTTAATGGCAAGGTACTATTCTTGCTGCATGGTATGTACTAACTAATTTAGTCCTCATAACAACCCTATCAGAGGAGAACTATTATTATACAGAGTAAAGAAATGAGACGTAAAGAGGTTAAATAACTGGCTAAAGGTCAGCAGCTAGTAAGTGATTTGAATCCAGACAGTCGGGTTCTGCAATCCATGCTTAACAATGATGCTATATTACTTCTTTACTGATTTGGACAGTCTCCAATTTATGAATATGCCCGTGTTCAAATTTCACTTGGAAATCTACTTTTTAAAACTCAGGGACTCCCTGGTGGTGCAGTGATTAAGAATCTGCCTGCCAATGTAGGGGTTCGATCCCTGGTCTGGGAAGACCTCATATGCTGTGGAGGAACTGAGCCCGTGTGCCACAACTACTGAAGCCCGGGTGCCTAGAGCCCATGCTCCGCAACAAGAGAAGCCACCACAATGAGAAGCCTACGCACCGCAACGAAGAGTAGCCCCTGCTCGCAGCAACTAGAGAAAGCCCGTGCACAGCAACAAAGACCCAACGCAACCAGAAATAAATAAATAAATAAATAAATTTATAACAAAACAAAAACAACTCAGAATGCATGACTTCAGAAAACCAGCCTGGAGTATTAGAAAAACACAGGATCTAGGTTTGAATCCTACTATTGTCTATCTCATTAGGCTGGTCTGAGAATTAAATGAAAAAAATATAATTGCTAATACAGTTCCTGACCCACTATTATTTTCTTCCCTCTGAAATTTCTAAGCTCAGAGCAATAACGTTATAAATGGTAGTTAGGATCCCAAACTGACCCATCCCTAATTCTAGTAGTGAACCTAAGCACAATTTACATTTATGTTTCTACAGCAAGAAGCAGAATTCTGGTTTCAGTTGTGTTAAGATGTCTATTTCTGTAGAGTTATTTTGAAAAACAAAGATGTAACTAAATGAACAGGTTACACTTGTGGGTAGAAACTAGGATTTCACGTGGATTTTGAGAGCTCCAAAGAGCTTTTAATTTTTTAAGGTCAATTCCTCAATGTTAAGCATCATGTAGGTCACTTGTTAAATGTTTTCTGATGAAAACTGTATGCAGTAAACTATGATCATTAAGAGCAAAAATTAACTCATTGCTATTAGTGGGGCTCTTTACTATAACATGGCTAGGGACCCCTTTTATATATTAACAAGTGGAAATGCATTTGTTAAACATATCATATATGAACTATTATTAAATTCATTAACAGCTGGCCATTTGAGCACTGAATGTGTGTCAAGCACTGGAATAAACACTCTACAAGGATTACCTCACTCTTCACACATCTCAATCAGACAGGTTCTCATATAAAAGGTGAAAAAATAAAGGCATGGAAAGATTAAGTAACTTGCAAGATTCAGTCACTGAAAAGTGGCAGAGCCAGGATTTTCTCTCAGGAAGCCTCATTCCAAATTAACTTTGAAAGGTAAAGTGGCAAACCACGTAAATAAATCAGCTTTTGTCTCAGATATATAAATATATATGGTGACACAGTCATAGTGGTGTGTGTATGCATGTGTACATACATAATTTTATTACACTGTCTCAATAAAAAAATCGTAAGTGGAGATAGGTATATACCAATTTTAAGTTAAAATGTTTAGTTTAATTTCATTTCATGAATAATTAAGAAAAAGTTAGTCACCTATATAATACCATAAGAGTGTATCTTTTCCAGTTACCTGTTGAAGAAGAAAACTGGAGGCTGTTTATTGCACTTCTGATATCACCAGAACATCCTTGACAGAGCAACTCTAGAGAAGTTTTATCAGGGACAACAATCTTTCCTCCATCCTAAAATGAAAAAATTAAAATTAAAAAAGCTATTTTCTAAGCAAAAAACAAACAAAACCACCTATTTTCTAAACTTAATGGAAGTATAATAGAATCTTTCCAATTTGAATGCTGAAAAGCCTACATGTTAAACAACAGTCTGCTTATGAAGGTACAAGTGTCAATGACATCACAGTTTAAGGTAAAATTTCAGGGTTATAAAATATCGTTTTACTTTTTTACTTGGACTAGGTTATATTTTGAAGTTCTCTCTCTTTCATTATATACATACATATATACAAATATAGATAGATAAACACACACACACACATATGCATAAATACGTGACTACGATATATCACCTATCACACCCTTGGTAGATCAAGTATAAGACAAGAAAAACTTATCCTCTCTTCCCCCTCAGAAACTCCTAATAGTTTACTGACAACATAACTTAAGCTGAATTCATGTGATTGTTCATAGATGATCCCATTTCAGCTCTTGACAGAAAAACAGTACTGTGCTATGATCTTCAATATATTTTTAACTTTATTAACCAAAGCTGTTTCAGAAGTTCTTTATGAAAGTTATCCTTTTGCTCTACAGATCCCAACTTTGTAACATGTGTTAACAGTTTAGGAGGAGCCTTTCCAGACCACTTTTTGTGCACACGTATCTGTAAGTAAATATAGTATCTGTAAGTATATTCAGAGTTAATTTTTAAAATATAAGTGGGATCATATCATATGTATTATTCTATGAATTAATACCATTCTTTGTGATCTTTCTATGTTAGTACCTTTAAGTCTATATAATTTAAAAAAAATGTTATGGGTAGACAGTAATTTAACTAATATTTCCCCCAATGAAGGGACATTTACATTGTTCCCACTTTTTTACTATTCCAGACCTATATATATACTATATATACAGCTGACCCTTGAATAATGTGGGGTTAGGGACCCCAGCCCTCCTCACAGTCAAAAATCCAAGTGTAACTTATAGTTTTCCCTCTGTAGCCGTGGTTCTGCATCCTCGGATTCAACCAATCATGGATCAGGTAGTACTGCAGTATTCACTACTGAAAGAAATGCACATATATGTGGCCCATGCAGCTCAAACCCATATTGCTCAAGGGTCAACTGTATACCTTTGCCAACATGCATGAACATTTCTGTAGAAGCAGAGGGCCCTTCAAAGTGTCTGTAACATTTACCAGTTTTATTTTTCCTAGCAATGGTAGGTGAGAGTGTTCATTTTTCCATATCTTTGGCAACCCTGTATATAAATCTTAAATTTTTTGTGCTCTGATATGTGAAAAATGTTACCTGGTTTAAATATGAATTTCTTTGATTACTATGTAGGGCTGAACACCTCTCATGTTTACTATCCATTTGTATTTCTTTGTGTACTGGCTTCTGTTCTTAGCCTTTTTTTTTCTTGTAGGCATATTTTTGTGTATTCAGGTACCAGTGGGGCTTCCCTGGTGGCGCATTGGTTAAGAATCCGTCTGCCAGTGCAGGGACACAGGTGCGAGCCCTGGTCTGGGAAGATCCCACATGCCGCGGAACAGCTAAGCCCGTGCGCCGCAGCTACTGAGCCTGAGCTCTAGAGCCTGCAAGCCACAACTACTGAAGCCTGTGCTCTAGAGCCTGTGCTCCGCAACAAGAGAAGCCACCGCAATAAGTCCGCGCACCGCAATGAAGAGTAGCTCCCACTTGCCGCACACGGCAACGAAGACCCAACACAGCCAAAAGTAAAATGAATAAAAAATAAAAATATATATTCAGGTATTAGTGCTTTGCTGTTAAAAAACTGCAAATATTTTCTTTCATTCTCATGCTTGTCTTTTATCTTTACCGTGCCTTCTGTCATTTACTAAGTTTTCCATTTTTTTTGAAGTAAATCCATGGCTTTTAGGTTTTGTTTCTTGGTTAGAAGACTTTCCCCCAACCCAAAGTATTTTTTCCTAATACTCTTCTAATTTTTGTATTTAAATCTTTAATCAAGGTTTAAATTATTTTTGTGCATAGTATGAACTAAAGAGGCAACCTTATGTTTTCCTTATGAATATCCAATTGTTCCAACACCAGTTGTTAACCATAATAGTCTACTCTCCTTCCCCAGTGATGGAAAATGCCATTTCCATTATATAAAAAATTCCCATTTACACATACTGATCTATTTCTGTGCTGTCTTCTCATTTTATTCTTCCATTTGTCTATTACTGTGCTAATACCACACTGCTGTACTTCCTAGAGTTTCATCATATTATGTTCCAATACCTAGACAGCAAGTCTCTCTTCATCACTCTTTTACAAAATTTTCTTGCTCATGCCTTCTCTTCCAGATTAACTTTATTTTTATTGGGAATACGTTTACCTTAAAAATTGTTTTGAGAGGAGTACTTGTTTTTGAAAAATTCTAGATATGGATTACTTGCCAGTAAGGAAATATAATTTGAAATTATAATCCTTGGCAGCTGAAGAAAATACTAGGGATGTTAATTACTGTGAACGTGGCGAATATGGCTAAGATGTATGATCAGCAGTTCCTTCCACACTTTACATACCTAATGATATCAGAAAAGACTAAAGATCTTTCTTCCTATGAAAACAGAGAAACATTTAGACTTAAAGAAAAACACTTAAGATATTCAACACTCTTTCTTATTATAACTCATTCACTTAAGACATCAACACTCTTCCCTAATATAATTAACTAAGCTACAGAATACCAGAGATTAAACTCTCCTTTAAATCTTCTTATACTGTCATTATCATCCTTGGAGACTCCAGACAGTATCATAATATTTGATTTTCTTTTTGATTTATATTTACATGTAAATATTGTGCTTGTTGCTGCTCCTTTTATGTAACATATCAATGATGATATCAAAAGTATACTAGTTCTAAAATTCTTGCTGGTCAACTATTTAAGGTAACGCACATTAACCACATAACAAAGAAGTTATGGTATCTCCTTTTACTAACTTGCTAGAGTAAATGCCATTTGCAATTTAATGACTTAGTCTAAAAAGAAGTTGTGAGTAATGTGATACAGTAGTATGATGCTGACTATTTTTATTTCTTCAATGTTTAATAAATATTTAAATATAGTTTATAATTATCATGCTTATAGTAGAAAACAGAGATTTTTTTTCAAAAAGACAATAAAAAAATCACAAGTCATCCTACCATCCAGAATAACACTCAGCATTTTTATGTATTTCTTTTAGTATGTATAGGTTTATGTATATGTGTGCATTGTGTTGTCATTGACAACTGTATGTTTTGTTCTAGCACAGTGAATTGGAGTCAGAACAAAACTTAAACTCATCTGATACTTAATAGTCATGGAATATTATTCGAGTTATTTCCCTCCAAAGTTCAGCTTCCTTATCTATAAAATGGGGATAATTCTATATGGTTGTGGTGAGGGTTTAATAAGATCAGGTATGTAAAATTACTTTGCATAGGGCTTGACAGATATATCAAGGGCTGGAAACATCATTTCTATTGTTAGAATTATCATATAACTTCACATCTTGTTATTTTTAACTTGACATTAAATTGTATTTCCCCATGTCACTGAATATTTTCAAAACGCTAATTAATGACATAATAGTTCACCACAGTAACTGCTCCCTCTATTCCTGGACTCAGGGTGTTTCTAATATTTCACTATTAATACTTGTACTTATTCAGCTAGGTGCTCTACATGCATACATTATTCTGTTTAATCCTCAAAAATAACCTCTCCCTTGGAGACTTCCCTCAGTTCCTGTGATCCAGCATTCCAAATATATTATGATGTAAGATCCAGTTGATTTATAGCAGTAGGGCCCCCTAGAACCATGCTACTTGGAGTAGAAGTTTCATCAATTTATTTTAACATCATCTTGATTTGAAAGATAGAAAAAAATGATGCGTTAAAAGTAACAGCTATGGGACTTCCCTGTGGCGCAGTGGTTAAGAATCTGTCTGCCAATGCAGGGGACACGGGTTCAAGCCCTGGTCTGGGAAGATCCCACATGCCGCAGAACAACTAAGCCCATGCACCACAACTACTGAGCCCGTGCTCTAGAGCCCGCAAGCCACAACTACTGAGCCCGCGTGCCACAACTATTGAAGCCCGCGCGCCTAGAGCCCGTGCTCTGCAACAGGAGAGGCCACCGCAACGAGAGGTCCATGCACCGCAACGAAGAGTAGCCCCTGCTGGCCGCAATTAGAGAAAGCCTCCATGCAGCAACGAAGACCCAAAGCAGCCAAATAAATAAATAAATAAATAAAATTTATGGGGGGAAAAAGTAACAGCTATTTCAGGGACTTTGCTGATGGCGCAGTGGATAAGACTCTGTGCTCCCAATGCAGGGGGCCTGGGTTCGATCCTTGGTCAGGGAACTAGATTCCACATGCATGCTGCAACTAAGAGTTCGCATGCCACAACTAAGGAGCGCAACTAAGACCCGGCACAACCAAATAAAACAAAAAAGTAACAACTATTTCAGAACAATGTTAGTATACTTAACACTATTGAACTGGATGGTTAAAAATGGTGAAGATATTTCTAATACATAATACAGCTAATAATACTGTATTACATATTTGAAAGTTGCTAAGAGAAAAAAATCTTAAATGTTCTCACCACAAAAAAGAAATGGTAATTACATGACATGATGGAAGTGTTAGATAACACTATGGTGGTAATCATTTTTCATTACATAAGTTTATCAAATCAATGTGTCATACCCCTGAAACTTACATGATGTTATATGTCAGTTATATCTCAGTAAAGCTGAAAAAAATGGTTAAGATGGTAAATTTTATGATGTTTTTTATCAAAATAAAAAAAATATTAAATCTTTAAAAAGTGACAACAGGACAAAAGAGTTGGAATGTTGCTGACTAATGGACCTAGATACCAGAAAACAGTTTCTTGATAACAGATACAATTTAGAATACTAAGCCAAGCAAAGGGAAATTTTCCTCAGTGTGAAAAAGAAAATTAAGTTTAAAAGTAGAAAAAGGTTAAGGATTTTTAAAATCAGTATTTCCTACATTTTCTAAAACGACATGCTTTATGAGTGTAATTAAATTTTTTTTAATTTTAAAAACAAATAGTTTGTGTCTCTAACTTCTCAAGTTTATATAATACTACTTAAGGTTGGCTTTCTATAATTACAATGTAAGATTCAAATTAATCAGTTCTTAAAAGTCTTACCTTATTAGCTTCTTCTGTCACTATTCGATTAAGAAACTTCATCATAATTGTTGGTGCCACAGGGTTGAAACTGTCAAAGTTTTATAAAGGAAGATAGTGGTTATGTGATTAATTAAAAAATACAGTATGGGGGCTTCCCTGGTGGCGCAGTGGTTGAGAGTCCGCCTGCCGATGCAGGGGATATGGGTTCGTGCCCCAGTCTGGGAGGATCCCACATGCCGCGGAGCAGCTGGGCCTGTGAGCCATGGCTGCTGAGCCTGTGTGTCCGGAGCCTGTGCTCCGCTACGGGAGAGGCCACAGTAGTGAGAGGCCCGTGTACTGCAAAAAAAAAAAAAAAAAAACAGTATGTATATAAAATTTTAAGCAGAAATTTCATTCTATTTCTATTCTATGTGATATAACACTCTCTTCCTGAATTTCTTTGGGAAACAGTAACCTTTGATTATTATCTCCACTGAGACTGTCAGAGATTATAAATATTAGAGGACATCGACCAATCTGCACATACTTCCTAAAATAACAAAAGATAGCAAGCAAGGTTGAAATTTAAAACACCTGCCATTTAATTTGGAGTTTTAGAAAACTTCACTGAAACTCACCTCAGAACTTCATGTAAAGTATGAGAATCTTGATGAAACTGGTTAGGTAAATCCTACCAAAAACAAAGGAAAAACATTAGCTCAGTTTCATTCCCATGTAAATTTATTTTCAGATTTATATCTACCAAAACAGGAGAAATGTTATCTATTCAATGTATTGTAACCAGAACTTTTGTAGAAATTAAGGGAGACATCAAATAGCTGATATCCTAAATAGTAATAACGTATCAATGGGATTTTGAGAGCAAACTTCTTAGGGATCACTACAAGATTATAATATTTTTTACTAAGATGTCACTTTTCCAAATATTTTTTGCCTTTCTATACTTAGGCCATTAAATATTTAAAGTTCATTAACCCTATAGCTACTTTATCCAAGTTTACTGCAAGAAACTTTAGGTTTCTTCTATTATACAAAGCCTTTATGTTATATTTTACCAGTACTAACACTATGGAGAGAGTTAATGTCATTACCACATGAAATATATCTTACAATTGTTTACTCAATAGTTACAGCAGAATTTCAAAAGCTGTCCTTACTTCAACTAGACTTATCAGTTCTCAGATCATCTCCAAGCATTTGTAGTTTGTTATATTTTGTCGCTCTTAGTAGAAACTCTTTAAAAACTGCTATCTGAGACTGATAAGGAAATACATGGAAGCTTGATTCTGAAAGGAAACATATTTAACACTTTTATTTTCAACCAATTATATACACATCAATATTATACATATGTACGTAATATAGATATACATTAATGAATACATTTACATATACATGAATGAGCACACAATATTGTAGACTTTTTCAATTAGGCAAAACAGTTCAAATTTAAAATATTCATTTCAAAAGACAAGTCACTATGAACAACAGTAACTTTTCTGTACCAATGAATGTAATATGGAGTTAACTGATTTCAGAACACAGCTGTTAGTATAAAAGTCATACAATTGGTAAAAATATTTATGACTCTGCCTACACACTGAAGATTCTCCCAATTAGTGCATGACTATAAATGAGCTGTTTTCAATAATAGTAAGTTTTGGGCTTCCCTGGTGGCAGTGGTTAAGAATCCGCCTGCCAATGCAGGGGACACGGGTTCGAGCCCTGGTCCGGGAAGAGATCCCACATGCCGCAGAGCAACTGAGCCCGTGAGCCGCACCTACTGAAGTCTGAGCGCCTGGAGCCTGTGCTCTGCAAGAGAAGCCACTGCAACGAGAAGCCCATGCACCACAACGAAGAGTAGCCCCCACTCTCCACAACTAGAGAAAGCCCATGCGCAGCAACAAAGACCCAATGCAGCCAAAAATAAAAAATAAATAAAATAAATAAATCTATTTAAAAAATAATCAGTTTTAATGACAAAAAGAGAATGACTGATTAGTGAATTTGGGAATAAGGGAAGAAATATTTTATACAGAAGACTGTAAATAAAGACTTCCTAACAGGATAGAGAGCCCATAGATAAACCCACGCACATATGGTCACCTTATCTTTGATAAAGGAGGCAGGAATGTACAGTGGAGAAAGGACAGCCTCTTCAATAAGTGGTGCTGGGAAAACTGGACAGGTACATGTAAAAGTATGAGATTAGATCACTCCCTAACACCATACACAAAAATAAGCTCAAAATGGATTAAAGACCTAAATGTAAGGCCAGAAACTATCAAACTCTTAGAGGAAAACATAGGCAGAACACTCTATGACATAAGTCACAGCAAGATCCTTTTTGACCCACCTCCTAGAGAAATGGAAATAAAAACAAAAATAAACAAATGGGACCTAATGAAACTTCAAAGCTTTTGCACAGCAAAGGAAACCATAAACAAGACCAAAAGACAACCCTTAGAATGGGAGAAAATATTTGCAAATGAAGCAACTGACAAAGGATTAATCTCCAAAATTTACAAGCAGCTCATGCAGCTCAATAACAAAAAAACAAACAACCCAATCCAAAAATGGGCAGAAGACCTAAATAGACATTTCTCCAAAGAAGATATACAGACTGCCAACAAACACATGAAAGATTGCTCAACTTCATTAATCATTAGAGAAATGCAAATCAAAACTACAATGAGATATCATCTCACTCACACCAGTCAGAATGGCCATCATCAAAAAATCTAGAAACAATAAATGCTGGAGAGGGTGTGGAGAAAAGGGAACACTCTTGCACTGCTGGTGGGAATGTGACTTGGTACAGCCACTATGGAGAACAGTATGGAGGTTCCTTAAAAAACTACAAATAGAACTACCATATGACCCAGCAATCCCACTACTGGGCATATACCCTGAGAAAACCATAATTCAAAAAGAGTCATGTACCAAAATGTTCATTGCAGCTCTACTTACAATAGCCCAGAGATGGAAACAACCTAAGTGTCCATCATCGGATGAATGGATAAAGAAGATGTGGCACATACATACAATGGAATATTACTCAGCCATAAAAAGAAACGAAATTGAGCTATTTGTAATGAGGTGGATAGACCTAGAGTCTGTCATACAGAGTGAAGTAAGTCAGAAAGAGAAAGACAAATACCATATGCTAACACATATATATGGAATTTAAGGAAAAAAAAATGTCATGAAGAACCTAGGGGTAAGACAGGAATAAAGACACAGACCTACTAGAGAACAATTTGAGGATATGGGGAGGGGGAAGGGTAAAACAAAAACAAAAACAAAAACAAGACTTCCTAGGGACTTCTCTGGTGGTCCAGTGGTTAAGAATCTGCCTTCCAATGCAGCAGACATGGGTTCAATCCCTGGTCGGGGAACTAAGATCCCACATGCCGTGGGACAACTAAGCCTGCACGCTGCAACTACTGAGCCCACGTGCCACAACTAGAGAAACCTGTGCACTGCAATAAAGACCCAACGCAGCCAAAAAAAAAAAAACCCCAACTTCCAAGATTGTCAAAAGTAATGTTACTGTTAGAAAGCAGTAAAATTTCCAAGAGTATGGGATACTATGAGCATAAGGGTATTGTAAGGCCAGCAGGTCCGGGGAAGGGCCCAGGGAGCCAGACGGAACCCCCGCCAAAGTGGCTGATGCAACCAACACCTGACATTGTCACAGCACCCGAGAGATTACCAAAAAAGGGCTGCTTCACACAGCAAGCACCTCCCCTGCGTCCACTCCTATAAATTTTGTTTGCGCCCACACCCGGGTGCGACTACTCTGGCCCCTTTCTCTCGGACTAGTGAACCTCGCCCGGGAGCATTCCCAAATAAAGCTTGTTTAAGCTCTCCTCTATTTTTGGTGCCGTTCCTTACAGGTATGCATACTAAAGATACAGTATGCACAGAGAATATTAAAGAAGAGCCTGAAGAAAGAATTTTGAGGAATACTGCACATTAAAATATAATCATCCTTCTACAGTACCCCTTGCACTTCAAAATGGCCTAGAAGATTTGGATACCCCTAGCTTAGTTACCTAAAGCAGCAGTAAGACAGATATGAAAGTTAAAAATGATCGTGCTGGAGTTTATGAGCATATATGTGAAGTTATATCATACTATGTCTTTAAATTGATACTATCATTATTTTTGGATGTTTGTCTTAACGCCCCTTTTCGAATTCCAAAGACCATCTTTGCCTTATACTTTGATTTGATTCTAAGAGGTCTGATCTAAACTCTTGTTTGGAGGCAAGTTACTTTAATATATTTTAAGGCTTGATTTACACTTAAACAAAGAGTTCATTTATACAGCCAGAGCCTGGGAAAAAAGTACATAAATAATGCAAACTGATTAGCTTGTTATCTAACAAAACAGTTAAAACATTTAATCCTTAAAAACATCCCACTCTCCTTTGCTAGAGGGACCCTTCCTTCTCCTAAAATTACTTCTCTCTGAACCTAGGAAGTATGTGAGAAAATGCACACATATAGTTTCATCTGATTGCTACTCTGACTTTGTGAAGCAGTTGGTAGTGGGCAAATGCCAGTCTAGTGTAGAGGTGGCAATATATACCTTCCTCTCAAAAACATATACCCTGGGACTTCCCTGGTGGCACAGTGGTTAACAATCCACCTGCCAATGCAGGGGACATGGGTTTGAGCCCTGGTCCAGGAAGATCCCACATGCCACGGAGCACCTAAGCCCGTGTGCCACAACTACTGAAGCCCGCATGCCACAACTACTGAAGCCCGCATGCCTAGAGCGCGTGCTCTGCAACAAGATAAGCCACCGCAGTGAGAAGCCCATGCATGGCAACGAAGAGTAGCCCCTGCTTGCTGCAACTAGAGAAAGCCCGCGCACAGCAACGAAGACCCAATGCAGCCAAAAATAAATAAATAAATTTAAAAAACAAACAAACAAACAAAAGAACCCATATACCCAATAGGATCTTAGAAATCTTAAAGATATAGATGGGGGGCTTGTTACAAACCTCCTGTAAACCAGACTGTCCCCAGTATTTCCACTACCTTCAGAGTAAACCTTACCAGGGTTAAATATCTCCTTGAAATCATCTTTTTGGAATTGTGGTAAAACTGGATTAATCCACTCTTGTACTTGAATACCATGCTCCTTTGATAGTATTTTTATAGTTGTTGTTTTTCCACATCCAGGGGGTCCTGTTATTAATAAAATAGATCCACCCTAAAACCAAATATAAACATGAATAAAAAATCAAAATCATTGGAATGCTAGAATATTATGTATGAATATTCTTTTTAAATATTTATTACCTCTACAGATATTTACTGAATGTCAGGTATAAGCAGACTAAATTTCACGATGCTAGCTGGAATAAACCAGCTTTAGATAAGAGAATCTTATTTCCTGAACTTCTAAGCATAGTTTCTGATAATTCCTCAATTCTTGCATTATGTTCCTCCCAAGGACTACTCAGTAGCCAAATTAAAACAATTTCAGCTAGATTAAAGAGGTAATGTCTAAAACAAGTATTTTTAGGGGTTACCTGAACTCATAAAATACAATCTTAATACAGACCTCTCTTTGGATTATATACTTCAATATTATATAAGTATAATATTCTTATGGAAAAACCTCAGTTTAGATATCAGATTCTTTAAGAAATGTATATTAAGGGCTTCCCTGGTGGCATAGTGGTTGAGAGTCCTCCTGCCGATGCAGGGGACACGGGTTCATGCCCCGGTCCAGGAAGATCCCACATGCCGCGGAGCGGCTAGGCCCATGAGCCATGGCCGCTGGGCCTGCGCGTCCAGAGCCTGTGCTCCGCAACGGGAGAGGCCACAACAGTGAGAGGACCGCGTACCGCAAAAATTAAAAAAAAAAGAAAGAAATGTATATTAAGAAACATATTACCAGGAACAGGACTCTAAAGACAGACTAGAGGATGCAGCTCCCAGTAACATTCCCTCATTCAGTAAATCTGATAAAAAAAAGTTAAAACTGAAAAATTATCAGGGGAAGATGCCCTACGTATAATGGTGGGCTGCAATCCTTGCTCATTTGTTTACTTTTATTAACTACAGTAAATAAGGGCCTGTATACTTGGACCTAGAGAAGAGCCAGTTACACTTTAATTTTATTATTTATTTATTTATTTTTTGGTCATGCTGTGCAGCGAAGGTGAAGGCAACTGTTCTAGATTTTAAAAGCCCTAAGAGATAGAACAATCATATGTAATGGGTGGTCCTTGATTAGATACTGGTTGTAACAAACCAGATATAAAAGACAACTGGAAAAATGTGACTATGAACAGAGCATTAGATAACATTAGAGAATTAAATGCCAAACATTTATAATTTACATTAAAATACTCATGGGTGAAAATGATGAGTATTTTTACAGGTACATGAATATTCACTTACTATTCTATTTTTTCTTTATGTTTCAAGAATCTCAAAATTAAAAAAATTTAAAAAGAGAGAGAGAGAATATTCTAGCTTGGGAGCCAAGGGTAATTATGGAATTAGGAAGTGAAAGAAAAAACATAAGCGTAGGATGAATGACTATTTTAGGTTATATTTAATACAAAAACTAATATGTAATTTGCCTGCTTGCTTTAGTGTGAGATAATCTGATATGCTAAATATATTAGCCCCCTAATGGTTTACTATGCTTTATATATAAGAGGGAAAAAGAGGTACAAGTCAAGGGGAAAATGCAAAGTCTCTTGAGTCTTTTAATGACGAAGAAGTAGTAAGGTCAGACAGCTTTCTACTGCAGGTGATCTGGACTTATGAGAAAGTCAACATGAAAGTTTTTAACTTCTTATAACCAACCAGAGAAACATTTGAGGCCGAATATTTTTAAACACATTTCTTATTTAGTTACCTGTTTGCGCTGCCTTTCTAAGACTTCAGCTTTTAACCAGGTTTCAACTTCTTCAATTTTCTTTTTATGCACAGCAAGTTCATGCTAAAATTTTCAAGTTTAAAGTAAAACATTTTAACTCAAAATTTTTTGATACATCAGCACAGGTTTAATCTACATATTTTTAATGAAAAAAACTAGAAACAAGTAACATGATATAGTAATAAAAAGGTCCTTTTGATTATACTTAATTCAATTCTTTATACTGATATGGAAAAATTCTATTCTTAAACTGACCCCAATATATGAAAATTTGAGGCACATATGCAATTATAAAATATTTTAAAATCCTGTTATACATTTTGGGAAGGGAATAAATAGGGAGGGGTATTACATTTAGCAAAAAATTAAATGGATCAAGTCTATGTTGGGGGTTAAATTAAATCGAAGACAAATAACCAATGGTATACCTTCTGAATAACTGTTGGGAAAATTTGAGACTTGGAATATAAAAAACCTAGAAATTATTTTTTTTTTCCTAATTCATTTAGGCAGAAAGATTTTTATGAATATCTGAAAATGCACATCCCTCTCCTTCCTGAAAGTAAATTACGTAGACTTGTTTGTATGTCATTTATTACCTGCGTTTCTGGTTTGTATTTATCCACCCATGGTTCATTTTCTGACAGATATTCTTTTGAATTTTCTAGACCATAAATCTGCTTTGAGGAAGATAGGTTTCCTCTTTTTCTAGCTGGAAATTTGCTACTTTCTACTGTGGAAGGCACCTTTTTTCTTCTAAGGCTTGAGTTATTCACACCTAATGATGTGGCAGTAATAGTAGAGATGCTTGTAGTCTCTGAAAAATCATCAAATGATGAGTCTACCCAGTTTGTTATCTGAAAAAAAGAAACCATGTAAACACTATTACATTTTTTTGCATCTATTCCCTATATAACTAAACGACTCTATTAAAAAAATTCTTATACTTGTAACATTTAAAATAAAAATCTCACAAATTAGCTCTTTAAATAAAATTGACTCTGTATTAGTCATTTTTCTACTTTACAATAAGCATAAATGTATACTTATCTACTTGACCATGGTAATGATGGATGTCATATAAATGAATATAGAATACAAACTTAATTCTTTTTATTAATTATAATCTTCCCAGAATAAAGATTAGACTGATACTTTAAAAACTCATTTGTAGCACACAAATATTAAACACAAATATTAAAATTACCTACCAAAAAAAGAAGTAAAACAGAATAAAGAAAAAAAGGCATTATTTTAACCATGTAGAGCAGTAAGAAAAGTAACACTTCTGCCTTGACCAGGTTAATACATTCACAAACTAAGAACCATTTTATACATTCAAATAATCCCTATCGGCTTTGAGATATGTGAAGATAGGTCTAAGAATACTGACACTATGAATAGTTTGTAATTATGACTTGATTATATTTTTCTTCAGCTCATGAAGCAACTAATATGTTTATGAAAGGGAGGCAGGCTTTCCAGGGAGGGTTATTTGTCAGATTTGTTTAGGAAAACGAGTACTAGTTTAATAGAGCAGGAAAATCAGTGAGTTCTATTTCATGGTCTTCTAGTCTATAGAAACTATTAACCCCTCTACGTTTCCCTCCAACACTTCCTTTTCTTTAAAATCCTTTGTAAGAATACACACAGAGAAATGTTAAATTAAGCAATTTTAACCTAAAAATATTTGAGCATTAAAAAGCGTTCTTTTTTTAATAATTAGAATTTTAAAAGTGGACTTTTTCTTAACATTCCAACAGTATAAATCTAAAAAAATCTAGCTTAGTACCTGACTTTTGTAATTCCCTGCCTGGCTAACAAGATTATATTTTCCTTGAAGAATACTCAGCCATAGTTGTGAACCATTTATTTGACAATGCTCCTTTCTGGGAGACAAACAAAACAAAAAACAGAGGTTGGAGCTGAAAGTAGGCTCAGGAGAAGCAATACTTTCAAGTATTTTATGAATGTGAAATCAAACTTCATTCCTCTTATAAACAGAATCTAGAATTATGATCAGCAGTGGGTAAAGAAATGAAGACTTTTTGGAAAAAAAATTTTAGTCATAGTTACCCAATTTATTTCCTCCTCTTTAAAAAGACTATTACTAGTACTACAATTTTGGCCCCTTTCCTCTATTTCTAAGAGTACATAAAAATATTAGTAGTAGTAAAACTCTTGATAGCAATTCTGATCTAGCGATTCCAATCTCCATGTTACTTATACATTTTACAGTTTTCTTATGTAAATATGGATTTCCATTTACTTTTAAAAAAAAGAGGAAGAGGAAGAGAAACAGCAAAGTTAAATAATTCACTTAGAGTAAGAGAAAAATCAGATCCACCACTAGGAAAACAGCTAACTTTCAGTATACTGTCTGATACCCATCCTACCCACCCGCTAGCCTTGTTGAGAACTGGCACATTGAACCACCTAATTTCTAAGAAGCAGGGCTTGTTGTTAAGCTATAACACCAACTACAGCTCATGTATTTCCTTTTCTTCTATTGCTCTTTCATTCAAGAGTTTTCAGCCTTTTCTTTGTGACCAGGATTGTAAATAAACATTTTTTCAAAATTAAGGTTGTGTTTTCAGTGTACAGTTGTTTCACAATTTATTTTTGAACTTTTTAGATCACTAGTTACAACAAATACTGGGCACCATTACTCTCATAGCAGTAATAAGTCATTGGGAACACATATAAAAATTTATAACTCCTTTTGGGCAGTTATCACATGGCCATTTTAGCGTATCATACCTTTGTGGAAGATGCCTTTGGTCTAAGAAAAGTTTTTGACATTATAAACTTTAATAGTTCCCATCCGTAGTATACAACCTGTAGTACATTAAAGTATAATTCACCTAGCGGAAAAAAAGAAAAAAAATCTCAAATTAAGAAAAACTGTAAAACAGAAATAATTAATATATATTGATAAAAATCAACGACATGATAAAGTTAAGGCTCAAGAACTAGTGAAAGAGAACACAGCAAACATACATGCAGCAAGAAATCAAAATACTAAAATAAATTTTACTTTTAATGACTATAACTGTCAAATTATCTGTGGTGATGTAACGTTTTTCCTACAAACTCAATAATGTATTAGAGAAAACAGAAAAACTACACATTTGTGAACCTATCTTTTGTCATTAAGAAAAATTAAACAATTTTATTTGTGTAGTTTTCATACTGAAAATTAAAATTCCCCACATTTCAAATTATAAAATTTCAAAAAATTTTCCAAAATTTCAAAAATAATAACAAAAAAAGCACCATACAATGAATGCAGACTTATCACTTACTTTGGACAAAGACTTTATATCTTACAGTAAACTTTTTCTATAACTGTTGTTATCTGAATACGTTATTATGAAATTTTTTGGCAACACTGCTTTCTGACTTTCATAGTTCTTCAATGTTTGTACAAAGTAGTGAACTCACCAATTTTAAGTTAGCCAGAAGGAAAGTTTTTTAAGGTCTACAAACCTGTAAGCTGAGCTTTATAGTTTGGAGTCACACATAATTTATGTGTAAATACTTCCACACCCTAGAAAACAAATCATACACACACACACACACAAATTGTTCACGGCTAGAGAAGTTTTTGCTTTGCGGTTTCAAAGAGATACATAGGTGGAAAACACAGAGTTGGCAGCTCGAAATAAAAGACGCAGACTGTTGTTATAGTCAGGACTCTAGTCGCTCTTTGAAAGCAAGACTGACAGTTACCTCCTTGAAAAAGCAGGCAATTGTCCTTGATGGTACCAGGTTTCTGAAATGAGACGTCAGAGATAGAAGAGAACCTGAAGAGTATGTCTAGCAAACCCACCACCATCCTACACACTGCACTGGGGATACTAAGCTCACATATTCGTCCAACGTAATACTGCTAGTCAAGGTAAAGCCGAGATGAGCTCGCGTGCCCCGGCTCCAGGCCAGAGCTCTGCACCCCGACCCGTCTCATCCCCAGATGGGATGGGCAGGTCGGGAGGAGGAGCCATCAGAGTCTGGGAAGGCGAGAAGGCAGAGATGGACTCGCGTCTCTACGACATATATACACCGCAGCCCCAGCCGCGGCAGCCTTACCTTCCGGTAGCTGCATCCCCTCGTGGGCCGAGAGGAGCGGTGGAGCCCAGGCTCAGCTCCAGGTGCAAGGGAAGCCACCCAGCCCTAACCGGGCTCAGCGCGGAACCCTCTTGGAGGTCCCGCCTCCCGGGGACCTTCCAGGTCGGTCGGCGCTTCCGCGACACAGCCCGAAAGGCGGGGCCTCCTAAGGAGCTACTGTCTTAGGCATCCAGCGCATTGCCTAACCGGAAGCGCCGACCCGACGTGTGCTCGTACTTCGTACACTGCGATGGAAGCGTGTCATAGAAAGCCAGGTAACCAATGGTGGGTGACGAGGCGGCGGAGGTGGGTCGCGAGCGACACTCCAGGCCTCGAGTACCCCGGCGCCACTGGCGCTTGCCGTTACCCTCCCCTTCCGGCCCCTCCCTGTAGCGTGTAGGGCTCTTGTGCGGAGGCGTCGGGAGCCAGTGCGGCGAGGACCATGTTGCTTCCGAACATCCTGCTCACCGGTCAGGGGGCGCACTAGGGGTTGTGGTGGGCGGCGGGGCTGGCGCGGGGCGCGGAGTGCCCTGGGGCCTGGAAAGCCCGAAGTGGGGTCGCTTAGCGTTCTATTGCGAGGCTCGGCGAGGGTCGCGTGGAGTTGTAGTTGTCAGGGCCTGTACCCCCCGCCCTCGCGACGGTTTTGCACGAGGCTGGGGGAAGGGGACGACGGACGTTAATTCTTTTGCTCAGAGGTTGGCTACTCGGTGAGGCGGAGAGAGGTAGATAATATACAGTTCCCTTTTTTGGCAAGCTGACTAATCTTTCGTAATCAGGTTTTTGTCTGTAAAATGTCTGTTGCTTCTTTACTTTGGCGGGGTGTCTGCGTGGTTAGCGAGATAAGGTAAGGCAATATTTGGCCCTTAGTAGATCCGTTAATGGTGGATGTTTTAGTCCTTAGGCCTCTAGGGCCGTCTCTTATTTTCCCTTTGTATCTGAGAGATTTCGATGAAGGGGTTCGGATGTTTGCGGTGTGGGGTGATAAATTTGCTGTATACGCTTGCGGAGTTAGCATCAGGGGCTTTTTCTTTGTGTTTTAAGAAGTAAAGGTATCTACTGAGCATCTCTGGTCGTTTCTCGTAGAGATGCTGTAAAATTCCCGGGCTGATCGTGGGTTTTTTTCTGGGTCTTTGGATCCATACTCAGGGCGCTTGTTACCTGTGAGGGGTAGTAAAATGCCGCATAACGACTTTAAAAAATATTTCTGGTCGTTTAACTCTGAAAATGTTTACTAAATTGTAGTATTTAATAGCAACATAGGGCATTCCTGGAAAAATCTAATGGGTGTAGATGCTGTTGCAGCACAATAAAATTTGAGGCGCTGTTTGTGGATCAAAGCCAACTTTTATCCTTTAACAAAACGTAAGCATATTGGCAGCGCACAAGTCCTGTCTGTGTCTGAGAGTAGCAGATTAACCTCAACAGGTTACTGTTTAGCCTTTAAGCGTCCTTAAGGGGAAGATTTTACAATATCTGATTTGTTTGGGTCAGACAGTGTCTTGGTTTTTTACTATTAAGCCATATCGTCAAAAGTCTAAATGTGAGCGTTTTATTGAAAACATGGTGAGTTGAGGATTCAGACTTGGTGTATTATAGTGGACTGGAGGTAAAAATGTTATTGCCCTTATAGGTAGACTTGACTTATTCCTTCCTTTTTTTTTTTTTTTTGCGTACGCGGGCCTCACTGTTGTGGCCTCTCCCGTTACGGAGCACAGGCTCCGGACGCGCAGGCTCAGCGGCCATGGCTCACGGGCCCAGCCGACTCTCAACCACTGCGCCACCAGGGAAGCCCAATTCCTTTTATCTTTAATTATAATGATCAGGTGTTGTAATTTCAGTGGCGTTAGTTCAAGTTGAAAATTAAGTGTTTGATTATTTATCTTGAAACAAATATAAAAAAGGGAAGGTGAAGAACAATGTATAGTATGGCCATTTATGTAGAAGGAAATATATGGTGTGTGTATGTATGTATGCACGCAATGTGTGTATATGTACACGTGTAGTATGCTGCCATATATTTGTATATATATGGATGTATACACAAACATATGTATATGACTTCTTTGGAGAGATACATAAGAAAGTGGTTTACACTGGTTGTCTCTAGGGAAGAGTATAGTGGATATTCTTTCATACTGCTTAACTTTTTTCCATGAACAATTTAATTTTTTTAAACTAAAGCAAATAAATGATGACAGTTTATTTGAGGTAGCTAGTTTTATTCTGGGAATTTCCATGGTGGTGGCAGACAGTCTGTAATTGTCATCAGATTCTCCCAAGCCCCACTCCTGGTGAAATCAGATACACTGGGTGAAATTCTGATATTCAGCAGGCTTTGGGTAGTTTTGATTAGATTATGGTGTGTGTAATTTTATATAGGATTGCTAATTAGGAAACTTTTCAGTTGTTAAGAAGGCAGATTAGAGGCTAAAGTCTAATAAGTATTCATGAACAGTATTTTTCTGTGGCTTGTCTTGCAGGTACACCAGGGGTTGGAAAAACCACGCTAGGCAAAGAACTTGCATCAAGATCAGGACTGAAATACGTTAATGTGGGTGATTTAGCACGAGAAGGTAAGGGGCACTTTGGTGTTAGATTTGTTTAAAAAAATGAAAGGAATAATGGAGTATTAGTACTGTACTTGTGAGAAGGTACAAAAAGCAGAGAAAAATTGCCATGAAGGAATTAATGCTCTGTTGGGGACCCATAGAAATAGAACATATTGTCTCATGCTTTGTCCTAGTTATTTTGACCACTACATCCCCTCTGCAGTTGGCTAGCAGTTCTTGTGGACAGTAATAAGTGGGATAGCTTCCAGGAAGATTAGACTTAGGACAGTTTGAATATGAGGAAGAGGGAGAGTATTTTTGAGTTGGGCAAACACGTAAAGGTTAGGGTGGTGCTAAGCATATATATCTATGGAGACAGTGAGTATATGAGCTCACTGGAAGGACATGATTTTGAACTCAGGCAGTAGGACATGGCTGTCCTATGGTCTTTTCCTAGATTAGTTTGTAGGTGCATGCCTGTAAGCAACTGCACGGTTTTTTTTTTGTTTTTTTTTTTGCGGTACGCGGGCCTCTCACTGGTGTGGCCTCTCCCGTTGCGGAGCACAGTGTGTGCAGGCTCAGCAGCCATGGCTCACGGGCCCAGCTGCTCCGCGGCATGTGGGATCTTCCCGGACCGGGACACAAACTTGTGTCGCCTGCATGAGCAGGCGGACTCTCAACCACTGCGCCACCAGGGAAGCCCCAACTGCACATATTTTAAAATGTTGTATGTTTTTGGTTATTTTACCCTGTTTTTCCCCAATCTTTTATCACTCCCTTATTTGTGTCTTCATCTTTTTATATTCTCTAATGGGTAGAAAATAAATTTAAGTGAAGGGAACTTTAAATGTGCCTCATTAAAATTAAAAAGATTTAGTGTATTTTTTAATTTATATTTTTAAAAATTTAACATGTATTTTAAAATTTTAAAGTTCCTGACAGTTGCTACTAAAGTAACTATTTCAGGTTTGATCTAATGTACATATTTTTTTCAAATGATCTAAAGTCTGATCACCGGATATCATGGAGTCTGGCAAGATGGCTTCTCCCAAGAGCATGCCGAAAGATGCACAGATGATGGCACAAATCCTGAAGGATATGGGGATTACAGAATATGAACCAAGAGTTATAAATCAGATGTTGGAGTTTGCCTTCCGATATGTGACCACAATTCTAGATGATGCAAAAATTTATTCAAGTCATGCTAAGAAGGCTACTGTTGATGCAGATGATGTGCGATTGGCCATCCAGTGTCGTGCTGACCAGTCTTTTACCTCTCCTCCCCCAAGAGATTTTTTATTAGATATTGCAAGGCAAAGGAATCAAACCCCTTTGCCATTAATCAAGCCATATTCAGGTCCTAGATTGCCACCTGATAGATATTGCTTGACTGCTCCAAATTATAGACTTAAATCCTTACAAAAAAAGGCATCTACTTCTGCGGGAAGAATAACAGTTCCACGGTTAAGTGTTGGTTCAGTTACTAGCAGACCAAGTACTCCCACGCTTGGCACACCAACCCCACAAACCATGTCTGTTTCAACTAAAGTAGGGACTCCAGTGTCCCTCACAGGGCAAAGGTTCACAGTACAGATGCCCACTTCACAATCCCCAGCTGTAAAAGCCTCAATTCCTGCAACATCAGCAGTTCAGAATGTTCTAATTAATCCATCACTAATTGGGTCCAAAAATATTCTTATTACCACTAACATGGTGTCATCACAGAATACTGCCAGTGAAGCATCAAATGCATTGAAAAGAAAACGTGAAGATGATGATGATGATGATGACGATGATGATGATGACTATGATAATTTGTAATTTAGCCTTGATGCATGTAACATGTATACTTGGTTTTGAATCCATTGTACTGAGATTAAACATGCACGCTAGATGTTTCCATGTTGTGTTTTAGAAAAATAGTATTGAATGAGTAAATATGGTTACCATACTTTTCAATTGAGATATTGTGTTGGATTTTCTTTAATAGGATTAGTAATGGTTTTTCATCAGCCTTTAAGTGTAAAAAATAAAGTTGTAATTCATCCATTTGATTGTTGGTACTTTGGCGATAATGTTTTTACATTTTTAGATGCAATTTTCTGCCTCATTATCACCAACAGAAATAACAGTTGCAAAAGCTTGAAGTTGTTGCAGTCTGTTCCTTACCAATAGTCACTTCTAGTGTCTTCACATGTTTAGGTTATAGTATGATCTCTGGTGTGTAAGTCACTCTTACGGGCCATTCTTTCAGATTGCTGAAGTATACCATGTCTGTTTTTTAGAGAGACCACTTGGTCAGGATTTTTATTTATAGCGAATCCTCATCCATTTAGATTTATCTTTCTCAATTGCCAGACTTCTTCCTAGGTCCCATTTTTCTATCCCTTTGGATATATTTAAGGACCCTTGCTGTGGCTCCCAGTATCTTACCACTTAAAAATTTTTGAAGTTTTAGGGCTTCCCTGGTGGCACAGTGGTTGAGAGTCTGCCTGCTAATGCAGGGGACACAGGTTCAAGCCCCGGTCTGGGAAGATCCCACATGCCGCGGAACAACTGGGCCTGTGAGCCACAACTACTGAACCTGCGCGTCTGGAGCCTGTGCTCCGCAACAAGAGAGGCCGCCCCCACTTGCCACAACTAGAGAAAGCCCTCGCACAGAAACGAAGACCCAACACAGCAAAAATCAATTAATTAATAAACTCCTACCCCAACATCTTTAAAAAAAAATTTTTTTTTGAAGTTTTTTCCCATTATTCCTTTTTGCAGGTCAATTTTTGTGCATCTTTGCTTGTCATATTCTTGATACTATAAGCTAGTATCATGCTTATATTTTTAATCCAGGTTTGGCATTCAAATTATAGTTAATAAAACTTAGGTCTTTATTTGCTACTGTGCATAGCTTGACATTCTCCATTTTATACCTATATGAAATCTGGTTTTGTTCCTTTGCCTGTTGAACTTTACTGTTTTTGACAAGTGATTTCAGAGTTACATACGTCAGTCAATTTCAGTCATGTCTTCCAGTTCTCATCTCACCCACTCAATATTTCTAAACTTAATGAAATTACTATATAATCTGTCGTGAATAGCACTGAGAGCAACAGTAACACCAGACCAGGGATATTCCACTGTGAGACACTCCTTTTCCTCTTCACTGAGTCTCCTTGTACTCAAAAGATGTGTGTACACTTGATGGTGCATGGTCCTGACCATCCTCTTTGTATTTTATTGAGATTATTTCATGAGAATCTGCCTTAAAGGAAAAATGGAGCTTTTTTTCCCTCCCATTATGCCAGATAAAGGATTTCTGATCTGATTTGACATGTGTTAGATGAGGTGCTTTATAGTGATTTCAAAATGTACCAGATTTTTTCCCTCCTATGCCATCTGAGTGTATCTGAAAATCTTACTAGGAAATAGTCTGAGGCATTCAGCCTCCTCATTTTTTCCAAATGGTAATATGTTGTAAGGGAAACCATGCAATCTTCTGTAAAGCAGTGTGGTTCTCAACAGGGGGTGATTTTTGCCCTCCAGGGGACATTTGGCACCTGAGATATTTTGGTAGTCATAACTGGAGTGGGGGGGGGTTGCTACTGACCTCTAATGGGTAGAGTCTAGGGATTCTGCTGAACATCCTACAACTCACAGGACAGCCCTCCACCCCCATAACAGAATTATCAAGCTCAAAAGGTCAGTAGTATTTCAGGTTTAGAAACCCTGCTATAAGTAAGGAGACAAAAAACAAAATGGTTTTAAACAAATGTGTCTAAATGGAGTTTATTGCCATCCTAGTAGTCATGTTGAATGGCTGTATTATTTGTAAGAGACCTTCTTTATGACATTTAGAACTAAAGGAGGAAAAATTAGGTGGGGAATTAAGCTTAATAAAACTATGGAGAGTCCTGAATGTGGAGTGACTAAGACTGCTTTTCTTACCCCTGTTCTTCCAGTCTCGCATTCCTCACTTGATGTCCTTTCCCATATGCAATCATTTAATTAAACTTCTACCAGCATCCTTAATTTTCCTGCCACCAGTTTTATCAGTCTTCAGCCTCTATGCCTAACCCCAGGATGCTCATATGTCTAGACATTGGATGCATTTCAAATATCTGGCCCTCAACAGTTAAAATCTTGATGTGTTTCTAAGGCAGGGGTTGGCAAGCTGCAGCTGTTTTTGTAGGAGCCACTAGCTAGGTTAGGCTGCAAATCCTGAAGTATGTATTGTCTGGCCCTTTACAGAAGAAGTTTGCCATTCCCGCTCTAACCTATGTGTATCGCATTTTTTTCCCTCACCTGAATCAACTACCACTGGAAGCCTTTGAAACTAACTTCTCCGTTGTCCTCTCTCCAACACTGCTCTCCCAATCTTTTCATCTGATTCTCTCCTTCCCACCATATATACCTATTTCCCCTGTGAACTCATTGCAGCCATCTTGTAATCCTGCCCCTCCCTCTGGTAATTTCATTGACTCAGGACTAGTTAGTCCTTTTTACTTATAACTCTTAAATTTATTATTAAACCCTAGCCCAACATCTAGACATCTACAAGATTTAACCATCTGGATAGTTCCCACATATTTCCAAATTAATGTTTAAAAAGCACATGTTCTGAAGTCATCCGTGACTGCTTGCCCATTCCTGATTCCTGTCACCCACACACTAAAAACGCATTTACACACTACACAGATGCACTTGTCTCCTAATCTTGATAGTTTAAAAAATCCCTTTGATACCCCTGTCCCATTCCTAAGACCATTAACGCTGTGTCCCTTTGGTACCGCTATACCATTCTCAAGACCATTCATGCTGAATCTCTTCTTCAGTATCTCTTCCCTCCCTCTTCTGTACACCATCATTATGTCCTTTAAAAAGGGGGCGGGCAGGGAGAGGGGATGAAATTACTTGAACTTTTTAATGATAAAGGCCACTCACCTTAATGAAGTAATGAACTGGCCACAGTTTACCTTCAGCCCTTCCCTGCAGCCACTATGCCCTATGTCCCCTTAAGTCTACCCACAGTGCACTATTTTTTTTTTTTTTTTTTTTTTTTTTTTTTTTTTTTTTTTTTGCGGTATGTGGGCCTCTCACCGCTGTGGCCTCTCCCGTTGCGGAGCACAGGCTCCGGACGCGCAGGCTCAGCGGCCATGGCTCACGGGCCCAGCCGCTCCGCGGCCCGTGGGATCCTCCCGGACCGGGGCACGAACCCGCGTCCCCTGCATCGGCAGGCGGACTCTCAACCACTGAGCCACCAGGGAAGCCCCCCACAGTGCACTATTGTTCTTCACACGCATGGGGAGTCTTCCATCTCCATGTCCTTATACATGCTATTCCCTTTACCTGTACATGCCCTTCCTCATCTGTCTTATAAACAGTTCCTTAAAAGGCCCTACTCGAATGCCGCATCTTTTGGTGCTAACTTCTCTTGGCAGAATTCATTGCTCTCTTTGCATAAAAGGCCAGGTATCAAAGCTCCCAATCCTTCTAAACCAATTAACTTCTTATACTAATTGCATTAGTATAGATGCAAAATAGATGACTAGCATCTCTATGTGGTTAGCTTTAAAGAACGGCTTTCACGTGAGTGTATAAATGATAGGATGGCAGTTAAAGGAAAGGTCATGTTTTTATAGCTTGACTAATGACAGCTTGGAAGGTCTTTTTAAGGTAAGAAGGTCATTTTAAGCCTTTTAACCGGCTCCACAATCAATTTTTTTCTGCAAGTAATTTATCTAAGTAAATCATAAAACTTTGTTTAGGAAACTGATTTAAGTTTCGATAATTTGATGAAATCAAGCTTTTTTTTCCTCTTTGCCGTATGAAGATCCACTGTATAGACAATTATAAATGTGACTACCAGTTGAAGTTTCTAAAGTAGCACAAATTTTTCCTCATTTTGGAAATTTGAAACAAAGTTTAGAATTCATCTCTCTCCATTCCTTGGAGTATAGGTTATAATTACCACCTAAAATTCTGCAGTAGCTTTTATATGGTATCCATGCTTCTTCTGGACTTGCTTCCTTCCAACTCCACACAGAAATCAAAATGATTTTTAAAAATTTGAAATTAATCATGTCATTTCATGCTTAAAATGCTTTAATGATTTTCCTTTGCTTTGGGATAAAGTCTAAACAACTCAGTGCAGCCTTCAAGGTCTTTCTTTTTTTATTTAATTAATTATTTTTTTGGCTGTGTTGGGTCTTCATTGCTGCGTGCCAGCTTTCTTTGCCTGCGGTGAGCGGGGGCTACTCTTCATTGTGGTGCGTGGGCTTCTCACTGCTGAGCCTTGTCTTTGTTGTGGAGCACGGGCTGTAGGCTCGCGGGCTTCAGTAGTTCTGGCACTCCGGCTCAGTAGTTGTGGCTCGCGGGCTGAAGAGCGCAGGCTCAGTAATTGTGGCGTACGGGCTTAGTTGCTCCACGGCATGTGGATCTTCCCAGACCAGGGCTCAAACCCGTGTTCCCTGCATTGGCAGGCGGACTCTTATCCACTGCGCCACCAGGGAAGTCCCTCAAGGCCCTTTTTAATCTGGCCTTAATCCCCCTGACCCCTTATCACTTATTTTCTAACTATTCTGAAAGACTTTTCCTCCCTTGAAAGGCTTGCCCTCCTTAGTCTCTCTGCCTTTGAATATCTTGTTTTCTCTGTTAAGAATCGTCTTACCTACCTTTTTTTTCCTGAGCTAACTGCTTCAAGTTTCCACTTAGAAGTTACCTGCTTCAGGAAGCCTCCTCTAATATCCCAAGTTTATGTTCCTAACCTAAAAGGTCCCCATGTTATTGCTCCCAGAGCACCATGATCCACAGCATTAAATATTACAATTTCCAGGTTACTTGTCTGTCATCTCCCATTTTATTGTCAACTCTTCGCGGGAAGGACTGAGTTGGTCTTCTTGTTCAATTTGTTCACTATTATATCTTCCTTATCTCTGTAATTACTGGTACATGGTGTTTGATAAATGTTTTTTGAAATGAATGTTGGAAAGCTTGGATTACACTATTTTATTAATATGTATTCACATGACTTAAGAAATCCTGCATTTCAGCATTGCAGTATATAAAGACTTTAATTCTAAAAGTTAATACTGCTATAGTTGTCTGTGTTTTAGACAGCATATATTTTTAAAGATTTAACTAGTCTGGATTTAAAATATGAAGGAACATTTATCTACTCCAGATTCCCACATAGTACAAAATCAGCTGTAGGTATTCTTAGATTTTGTGGCATTGTAAAAAAAAAAAATATATATATATATATATATACACACACACATATATAGTATTGTAAAAATAACAGAAATTTAACAACCTGATATTTTACTTACTTAAGTTTAATTACATAATATTTTAGCAAGTTAGTAAACAAGATTTAACTAATTCGCTATTGTTGAACATTTTACAGCATCTTTTTAAATTTTTTTCTGGTTTGAAATTCAATGGTCAAAAGAAATCTCTGAACGGGTATAACGTTTTACTTTTAAAAATTATTCGTTTCCAGAGTCAGTTTACTAAATGCATGTATAACTACTATAACAGGTATAAAAAGCCTCATTTAAATTTTCATCTCTTTAGTAGCTGGGAAAGTACAGTATTTTTTCATGTATTGTTTACTAATTATCTTTTCCATCCTGTGTGAATTTTTTTCTTATTCTTTCTTAAGCTACTTATTGTTATTTTGAATTTAAGGTATTTATATAATCTACATTTCAGTCCTTTGTCCTAGTATTTCTCCCTGCCATTTTTCATTTTTTTTTAATTATATTATTTTTCATCGAACAGAGATTTAACATTTTATATGTTTCAATCAATTATTTTTTTTTTCACAAACTCAAATGTATCATACCTTTGTAGGTTTAATTTTCCATTAGTTATCTTTGGAATTAAGAAATTAGCTCTTGGGGCTTCCTTGGTGGCACAGTGGTTGGGGGTCCGCCTGCCGATGCAGGGGACGCAGGTTCGTGCCCCGGCCCGGAAGGATCCCGCATGCCGTGGAGTGGCTGGGCCCGTGAGCCATGGCCGCTGGGCCTGCGCGTCCGGAGCCTGTGCTCCTCAATGGGAGAGGCCACAACAGTGAGAGCCCTGCGTACCGCAAAAAAAAAAAAAAAAGAAAAAGAAATTTAAAAAAAGAAATTAGCTCTTTAATTCAGCTAGGGTTTGTGGTGTAAAGTAAGGGTTTAGATTAGTTTCTATATTGTTAACCAGTTTTCCCCATACCAAGACAGTTTAACTTTTTAGCTGGTAAGAGTTTCTGGTAACTGAACTGTAACCCAAGAAGTCAGAGGCCACACTAGGATGCTAGAGAAATGGTTCATGTGCCCAGAATCAGCCCACAGACCCTCCAGGAAGACAGTTAAAACTGCCTTTGTGCCTTCCACAAACCCTCAGGACCACCCCTTCGTCACTTCAGAACTCACGCTCCTTTGAAGCTCATCTCAACCTGTGCCAAACTATTAAGGGGAAAGAGGTGGGAAGACTATAGCATGCTCTTCGAGATGGCTAGAAGAATGATCTAAGCCTGCCTTAGAGTATATACCTCCTAGGGATTCAGGGTGAGAGTGGGATTGGTATGTCTCACCTCCTTAAGACACACTTCCTTTGAAAGGAAGCTTTAATTTGTTGAAAAATTCTTATGTTAGATTTAAATCTGCCTTCTTTATGCCTGCCCCATCATTCTTGTTTTACCTTCTGAAATAAGATATTCAACCCTTGGCTTTTGGGGATGCTGGAATTCTAGAAGTGAAGGAGCATCTGGGTACTGACTCTCCTTCCCCAAACCCCATGAAGATGTGACCTTAGTGACAAAGGGTTCATTTCTGGAATCAAGAACCTGCTGTTCCTTTTAATAAGTTTCATATCCTTGGCCTAATAAATTTGGAACTTAATCTCCTGTTAATGTGTGTACGAGTGTTTGTATCCATGTGTCCCCTCTTCGCACCAATCTGTAGCTCACTGAAACTAGTTCTCTTCTACTAATAGCCCCACAAATTCTGAAGTTGGCTATTATTCATTCTTTTTCAGGTATTTTGTTATCCAAGTTTCCTTCTAGACAAAATTCTAATTTATCAATACTGCTCTTTATATATGCTGTCCATATGACATCTATTGTATTAGTGCCCTCCCTTGTCTCTAAGAGTAATTGAAAATTACTGAAAGTTACTTAGAAAATACTACTTTAATATGCCAATGTAAATCTCTTTTAGGGCAGTTATATGATGGCTATGATGAAGAGTATGATTGTCCCATTTTAGATGAAGACAGAGTAAGTACAATCTTTTTTATACAGTATACATTTAAAATTTATAGGAAAGTTGACCTCAGTTTTTTTTAAAGAGTATTCATCTTTTTTTTTTCTCCCCTTTCTTACAGGTAGTTGATGAGTTAGAAAACCAAATGAGTGAAGGTGGAGTTATTGTTGATTACCATGGTTGTGATTTCTTCCCTGAACGCTGGTTTCATATAGTATTTGTGCTGAAAACAGATAACAGTGTTTTGTACAACAGACTTGAAACTAGGTAAGGAAGGAAGAACACTGAATCCTTAAAGTATTATGTAAACTTTTACTCAGATTCCTGAAGTTGGCCAACATGAACATCATAAAAGGTTCTATTTGAAAACGTGACTACTTTATTTTGGTCTTATTATAAACCAAGTCTGTACGGTACCAACATTCTGAAACTAACGGAAAAAGGTGCATTCATAAAACGCAAGCAGTAGTTTCTGAGTAAATGAATACCTCAACTGACAGTCTGATTCAGTAGAATGTACTATATATCAACCCTACTTAGTCATGCTTTTTCCTTAATGTAAAACTTTTATAGGAAAACAGCCAAACCAATAACATACTCTTTGCTATGGAATGAACATTACCCACTCAAATCATCCTCACAACAGAAATGGGAAAGCTTATGAAAAGCTGAAGATAAATGAACATTTTACAACCTTTAACAAGATAAATTAACATTTCACAATATATTTGAGTTCATCCCTTCAGGAGAGCATCAGACTTAATCCAGAATAACCAGAAAAGCAAAATTTTATGGAAGACATTTTCCCACTGTCTTTTGATTCAAACTGTGGAAAAGAGGAGATTTTACAGGAATTTAGAAAGCAGTCTCCAGAAGGAAAACTCCAGAAGTTTGCCTAACTTCAGGTTCAGAATTTGTGGTTCTCACTGACTATAGTCAGCTCTGACTAAGCACCATTGGATGGGATACTCGCAGATTCTTGCACAAAAAAGTACAGTGGCAAATACATAGGGAAAGTTAGGTTGGGGCTATACCTAAAACTTCCATCATCTTTCTTTAGTCAGGGAAAAGCCATTAAAAATATTTGAACAGAGCAGTAATAGAGAAAATACGGTACATATGTGTTTTCTAAAAGACCATTTAACATTTTTATTAAAAATTACTATTTTATGTAAATAACTAAAGACTAAAGTATGAAAAAACTATGAGAAAGTAGTCTTGTTTTAACCGTTGAAAAAACTTACAAAGTTAATCACCTTAAAAAAAGCTTCATTGAGATAAATTCACATACCATGTGAATTGTACACCCATTTGAAGTGTACAATTAAGTGGTTTTGAGTATATTCACAGAGTTCTATATCCATTACTATAACTAATTTTTAAAAATGTTCATCACCCCTCCCCCACCAAAAAACCCATACCCATTGGCAGTCACTCCCCATTTCCCCTCAGTCCCTAGTCCTAAGCAACCAGTAATTTACCTTCTATCTCTGTGGATTTGCCTGTTTTGGACTTCTTATATAAATGAAATCATACAAAATGTGATCTTTTGTGTCTGGCTTCTTTTACTTAGCATAACGTTTTCAAGGTTCATCTGTGTTATGGCATGTACCAGTACTTCATTTCTTTTTATTGCCAAATATTCCACTATATGGATATACCATATTTTATTTATCCAGTTATCAGATTATAGACATTTGGATTGTTTGCAATTTTTGGCAATTACGAATAATGCTGCCATGAACATTCATACACGTGTTTTTGTGTGAACATTACATGTTCATTCATTTATCTTGGGTATTGAATTTCTTTAGGACTAGGATTGCTAGGTCATATGTTAACTATGTAACCTTTTGGGGAACTGTCAGACCATTTTCCAGAGTGGCTGCACCACTTTACATTCCCAAGAGTAGTGTATGAAGCCGCCAGTATTTTCACATCCTTGTTATCTTTTTGATTGTAGCCATCCTAGTGGATGTGAAGTAGTATTGCATCGTGGTTTTCATTTGCATTTCCTTGATGGCTAATGATGTTGAGCATCTTTTTATGTGCTTATTGGCCATTTGTATATCTTTTTTGGAGAAATATCTATTTGGATCTTTTGCCCAATTTTTAATTTGGTTATTTGTCCTTTATTTATTAAGTTACAAGAGTTCTTTATGTATTTTAGACGTAAGTCCCTTATCAGATATAAGATTTGCAGAAATTTTCTCCCATTCTGTGGGTTTTTTCATAAAGTTAATCATCTTTTAAGTACTTCAATTTAATTTTGATTGTTACAAAGTTTAACTAATTTGAGTTTGAATTTTCCTTATCTTTTTTCACTAGCTAATGAGTTGGCTAATTTACATCCGCATAAAGATTATATAATTTTTTCAATGTCTTTGGAATTGGTAAAGTACAGATACATCTGTGTGATCAAGTACCCAATCAGTATATGCTATT